>NC_083434.1:17985784-18624437 GCF_020745735.1 Hemiscyllium ocellatum
ATTTAAACTTTTGACTCCGGGTCCTCTTAATCACTCACACTGTTTATATCTGGCTTCATAACATTGCCAATCCTTTTTCCATCTTAGCTTCTCTGGTTGAAACATTAGCTGGATGTTTGTCATCTTGAAAATAGAATCAAAAGAATTATATGCTGAATTATTGTGGTGCTGCTGTAGATTGCCTCCTGTCATATAAGCTTTATAAACTTAATTCATGTTTAATGTGTGTTAAGGTAAAAAATGACAAAAACTGAAACCTTTGAAAGCAATTTCTTCTTTTTAAGGCCATGTGGTAAATTTGCTTATCTTGGATTATGGTTTGCTTCTGGCTCTCATAACGCTCTCCACAACACTCTGTGCATCTCCGTAATTCTTTTCCATCATTGCTTTATCTTTGGTTGCTAAGGCTTCATTTTATTGCAAAAATAATATCAACTAGGAGGACCACTAGATCACCATGTCTACTCTGCCATTTTGTAAAAACTTTGTGTTTACCATCCTCAAGTCCCACTTCCCTTCCACTTTGCTGTTTTGAGTTCAGAGTATTCTTTGGTTGAAGCCACAGATTTTATTTCCAATCTCATTTTGACTTCTGAGCAATTGTTCTGAAGGACATATATTCAAAATGCAATGTAAATTGCATTTTTGAGAGTACAAGTTTATTATGGTGATTAAATGAATCTAAAGATATATTCCCAATCATTTGAGATGTACGTGCCACCTATCAAATTATTGTCAGCCTCTCTCTATCATACTCGCCCTCACTCCCCCTCTCGGCTTGTGCATCCCCCTTGCTCAGTGTGTGTGTCCCTCGCCCAGTTGCCATCAATACTGAAAGTTCATGACCCACAATCCATGTTGGCCTGATGTATGACTCTGTGGAGAGGAGCTTAGGTCTTCGAGATTGAGAGTGAGGGACCAGAGTGCAATATCCCGACCAAAGGCTGACACCAGAGCTAATTCGCCACAGCGCTGAAAACAATGTCAGCCTTGAAATACCTACTGTATTTTTCTAAAGAGGAACAACGAGAACAGGATTTTTTTTAAAAAAGAGCAAGGGCTGAAGTTTCCCTTAGTGTTTCCAAAGTTCTAATCTGATTGGGTTTTTTTTATTTGAAATGTTATCAGCTCTCTACACATCCCCTGGGAACAAGGAACAGGAAGGGACCAGCTTCCATGCTGCTTATCTGCATACAGTTCACTGTGCATGAAGCCTGACATCAGTAGTATGGAAGTACTGAGTATGAAGGACCGAAAAGCAGACCACTTGTACAACAGTGACAGGATCATACAGAGTCATCATGGATTTACAACATGCTTGCCAAATGTTGTTTTTGAGTTTTGGAATGCAATGAGAAACTTTTCAGCCAGACAGTGGTGAGCTTATGAAATTCTCTGCCTCAGGTTATGGAATATTTTCAGGAAGGAGTGTGATGTTGTTCTTGGGGCTGAAAGGATCATTACTAGAGTTGATCAGGGGGGAAGCCAGTGGATGCAGTTAATTGAGTGGGAACTGATTGGCAGACCGGATCAAAGAATAGGAACAAATGGTTTTTTTTTGAATGGCAGCCAGTGCCTTGTGGGTTACTGCAGGCATCACTGAAGTTTAGAAGAATGAAGGACTAAACAGGGTAAAATTGAGGAGGATGTTTCCAATGACCGAGGCCTCCAGAAGGAGGGGTCACAGTTTAAGGGCATGAATATAATTTCTTTTCACCGAGAGCATGATGAGCCTATCAAATTCTGTGCCACAGAAAGTGGTTGAGGTCAGGTCATTGAATGTTTTAGGAAGGAGAGAGATGTTGTTATTGAGGTTAAAGGAATCAACAGATAAAGGAGAGAAGCAGAAAAAGCTTAGAGTTGGATGATCAGCCATGATCATATTACATGATGGAGCAGGCTTGAAGCATCATGGCTTACTCCTTTTTCTGTTTCCAAGGGCCTGAATTAGCTGATATTGCCTGTGTACAGTACTGAGCTTCAGAATTGGCGTGAGGAAAGATCAGAAGAGTTTCCTATTTCTTATTGCATCCCAGCATTTGCTAGTGTGAAGTTTGTGCATTCTCAAATAGCAACTGAGTGGGAGCTTACAGAATCCTCAACATTGACACATTAGGCCTGTTGTATCTGTGCTTGATGGGAATGAACTACTTTGCCTAATCCCACTTTCCAAATCTTGATATGTCAAATGGTTCTACATGATCTAGCCTCTGGTGTTGAAAAGTGCATTTTTAAAGAAATTTTGGCATCAATTATGCCACCTTCTTGCACAAGCATTCAGTGTAATAGTGTTACTCGCCATATAAGCTCATGGAAATGAGTATCCAAATGGAATCATAGGGATGTACAGCATGGAAACAGACCCTTCGATCCAATTCATCCACGTTGATCAGGTATCCTAACCTAATCTAGTCCCATTTGCCAGCACTCAGTCCATATCCTTCTAAACTCTTTCTATTCGTATACCCATCCAGATGCCTTTTAAATGGTGCAATTGTACTAGCCTCCATTACTTCCTCTAGCTGCTCATTCAATGTACATACCACCCTCTGCGTGACAAGTTGCCCCTTAGATCTCTTTTGTATCTTTCCCCTCTCACCCTAAACTTATGCCCTCCAGTTCTGGACTCCCTCATTCCAGGGAAAAGACCTTGTCTATTTATCCTCTCCATGCCCCTCATGATTTTATAAACCTCTTTAAGGTCACCCCTCAGCCTCTGACACTCCAGGGAAAACACCCCCAGCCGATTCAACTCTCCCTATAGCTCAAATCCTTCAACCTTGGCAACATCCTTGTAAATCTTTTCTGAACCCTTTCAAGTTTCACAATATCCTTCTGATAGGAAGGAGACCAGAATTGCACACAATATTCCAAAAGTGGCCTGTCGCATGAAATGAGTTTGGTTTATCTTGGTTTGGACTGCCCTTGAGAGATTTAGGATTACCTAGAAATTAGACAGTGATGCCTTTTGTAAACTTCGTTAAGAGTGCTGAGGAAGTGTTGCTGTGCATCTGATTTATTAATGTTAGGTTTGTCTTGGCAATGTATGGTAGGATAATATTGGGGGAAGAGGGTTTATTCTCTGTTTAACATTTGCTCTGGGAGTGATTGTGCATCTAGAGTGGGATGTTGGCTGGCAAAGTTTGTTTGAGATTTAATGCAGAGTTAATTTGATTCAATAAATTGTTTATTTATAAATTTACTTTTATTTATTTTAGACTACTCCTTCAATAAGAGCTAGAAGTTTATCTTTACTTCCTCCTGGGATATCGAACCCAGCAACTCATGGTAGCCAGAAGCACCTGACACACAGTGGGCCAGGAATTATCACTATCACCCATCACAAGTCTCCCGCAACCAGCCGACGTGCAAAGAATCAGTGTCCAGGCCGTCTTTTAGATGTTAAAGAGGTAAGTTTGAGAACTACCACAGAATGAAGAAGGTTGGGATGTTTGAGATATTGAAGATCATTTAGCTGGAGCATGTTTGCTTTTTATTTGTACTCTGGAATATCTGTATTAGTGTTCCTCTGTGTAGTGTTCATTTTCAACTGCTTCATCTGTGACGTTCTGTCCATATGAAAGTCAGACATGCATTATTCAGTACTATTCACTACTCCTTAGACTGTGCCTGCATGCAATAAGGCTTGCATCAGCTTGGGCTGATGAGTGGTAAGCAGCATGCATGCTGCATAAATGCCAGACAATGGTCATTGCTCACAAGAAAATCTAATAGTATGCCCTTGACATTCAGTGGCATTATCACAGGTGATTCCTCAATGGTTAACATCCTGAGAGTTACTGCTGACCAGAAACTGATCTGGATCATGTATACAAATAACTTCTGCTACAAGAATAGGTCAAAGGCTGGGAAGGCTACAGTGAATAGCTCACGTCCGGAGAGATATCCTATCCATGATTTGCAAAGTAGAAGACAGGATTATGATGGCATATTAGGTGAAAGTGAGGACTGCAGATGCTGAACATCAGAGTCAAGAGTGTGGTGCTGGAAAAGCACAGCAGACCAGGCAGCATCCAAGGAGCAGGAGAATCGACGTTTCGAGCATAAGCCTCTCATCAGGAATGAGGCTTGTGGGCCAGGGGGCTGAAAGATAAATGTCTCCTCTACATCGAGGTGACAGGACACCAATTTGTGGATCGTTTCAGTGACCATCTCTGGAACACCCACACCAACCAACCCCACCATGTCATGGCTGAACACTTCAACTCCCCCTCCCATTCCTTCAAGGACATACAGGTCCTGGGCTACCTCCATCACTAAGCCCTAACGACCCGACACCAGGAGGAAGAATGCGTAATCGTCCGCCTTGGGACCCTGCAACCACAGGAGATTAAAATGTTTTCACCAGATTCCTCATTTTCCCTCCCCCTACATTATCCCAGTCCCAAGCCTCCAACTCGGCACTGTCGTCTTGACTGTACATCATCCCATCTGTCTGCTCCACCCTCCTCTCTGACCATCACCGCCGCCTCCACCTTCATCTACCTATTGCAATGTTAGCTACCCAAGCCCCATACCCATCCCATTTATCTCTCAGCCTCCTGGTCCACAAGCCTCATTGCTGATGAAGGGCTTATGCCCGAAACATCGGTTCTCTTGCTCCTCGGATGCTGCCTGGCCTGCTGTGCTTTTCCAGCACCACGCACTCGACTATGAAGGCATGTTGTCCACTTGCCTGGCTGAGTACACCTCTAATGACCTATAACAAGCTTGACATTTATCCAGGGCAAAGCAGCCTGCTTGATCGCCATCCCATTCACAGCTTGAAACGTTCATTTCCGCCACCACCAGTGTACTGTGAGAGCGGAGTGTACCATCAACAAGATACACTGTAGCAACTTGCCAATGCTGCTTTAATAATATCTTAAAACTCATGACCTCCATTCCCCAGATAAACCCAGGCATTTGGGATAATGGGAACACTGCTGCCTGCAAAATGATCTACAAGTCGCCCACTATACTGACTTATAAAGTTATCCACATTCCTGTCTACAAAATCCCAGAGATCTTTCTCTAATAGCATTGACTATGACATAATACATTAAAATACTGTAGTCAATGTAATAGCTTATCAACACCTCCCCAACAGATAGGCAGTAAATGCTGATGACGTGCACATCCTATGAATGAATAACAAAAGTCAACATTTATTTTGGCCTCTTTCTTCCTTTTCATATGTTTCAAGAAGCTCTTACTGCCTGTCTTAATATTACTTGCAAGTTTACCCTCATAGTTGATTTTTTTTGGGTCGTCATTTGTTTGTTTTTAAAATTACCCCAATCCTCTGGCTTACCACTAACCTTTGCCACATTTCTTTTTCAATTTAATGCTATCCTTCATTTCCTGGTTAATAGCGGATGGCTTATCCCATCTTAGAATCCTTCTTTTTCACTGGGAACCGTTTTATTTGGGAGTTGTCGAACTACTTTCATAACATTTGCCATTGTTCCTCAACCCCTTTTGCTGATCAACTGAGTCCATCCAGCGAACACTCATTCGTTTGTAAGTACCCATTTTAATGTTTGACACAGTTGTTTGTAGCCCAAGTTTTTCACTCAAACTGAGTGCTAAATTATTATACCTTTTTTTTTGAGGGATGTTTTTGCTCTGAGATCATGTTATAAAGCTGCCTCATTACACATTACCAGATCCAAAAGAACCTGGTCCTTGTGGATGTAGGTTTGCTCGCTGAACTGGAAGGTTCATTTCCAGATGTTTCGTCACCCTACTAGGTAACATCTTCAGCGGGCTTTCAGGTGAAGCACTGTTGATAATTCTTGTTTTCTATTTGTATGTTTGGGGTTCTTTGGGTTGGTGATATAATTTCCTGTGGTGATGTCATTTTGTGTTCTTTCTCAGGGGGATGGTAGATGGGGTCTAACTTGATGTGTTTGTTACAAACAAATCACAGAAAATGACATCACCAACCCAAAGAAACCCAAACATATGACGAGCATTGTTGATAATTCCTACTTTCTATTTATATGTTTGGGTTTCTTTGGGTTGATGATGTCATTTCCTGTGATTTGTTTGTAACAAACACATCAAGTTAGACCCCATCCACCACCCCCTGAGAAAAATAACATGAAATGACATCACCAACCTAAAGAAACCCAAACACGTAAATAGAAAGCAGGAATTATCAACCGTACTTCACCCAGAGGCCCATTGAAGATGTTACCTAATCGGGTGATGAAATGTCTGCAAATGAACCTTCCAGCTCAGCAAGCAAACCTACATCCAGAACCTCAACCTGAGCTAAAAAACTTGCTAAAACCTGATCCTTAGTTGGATCCACAATGTGTTGTTGTTGGAAAATGTCCTGGACACGCACTATGAATTCTTCCTCATGGCTACTTCCTGCCAGTTCGACTTTCCCGATCTACTTGAAGATTGAATCCACCTCTAATGTACTGCCTTTTTTGCATGGCCTCATTATCTGATATATCTGTCTTATAGTATAGTTACTGTTAGGATGATACAGACTACTCTCACGATTGCAATCTTCTCCTTGTTATTTCTTGCTCCAACCCATATGAATTCTTCAGCTCCTGATCCAAGATTATTTCTTGCTATCATAGTTGTTCCTTCCCACATTAATAACACTACACCACCACTCTTTCCTTCCTGTCTGCCCTTTGGAAAAGTCACATATCCCTAAATATTTGGTTTCCTAGGGTGTGGGAGTTAAAAACTAGGTGGCATATTTTTAAGTTGAGAGGAGGAAGTTTTAAAAAGAACTCAATGGGCCAACCTGTTTGTTAAAGTAGAGCTGTTATTGTGTGGAATGAACTGCAGAGGAAGTGATGGATGCAGGTCCACTTACAACATTTCCAAACTACTTTATCCAGCGTGGTCATGATTTTGAAAATTTCTCTCAAATCTTCTCTTAGCCCTGTCTTCTCTAAGGAAAGATGTCCCAGCTTCTCCAATTCATCTTCATAGCTGCCTCGAGTATCAACTCGTTGTCTCTGTCAACATAGTGTGAGTAGCACCTGATTCCTGAGTAAAATATTCATTGAATAGCGCAGCCGTGCACCCTGCTTCAGTTCATTAATCCTATTTTGCTCCCCAAACAGCACTAAATTTATTATGCAATGAGCACTGCTCCCCAAATTCTCCCCACTGACACTTGATCCTTTTGGTCCATTTTGGTCTCAAGAACCAGATCTGGTGCTGTACTTTCAGTTGGACTAGACAAGTACTGCTGTGGAAGACCCACTTGAATGTAATCTAGGAGCCCTCACTGCTTGTTAATTTCATATTATCCAAATGTATGTATGGGTAATTTAAGTTTTACATTCAAGCACAATGATGTTTACATCTCATCTCGTGGGTTTGCAGGTTTGTTCCTCTACATCCTTTCTAATAGTTCATGGTCTATAGAGTACACTGAGTAACAATGTAATCGCACCCTTTTTGTTCTTGGTTCTACCCTTTGCCCTTTGAACTCTCTAGGGCATTATCTTGCTGAATCACTACAGTAGACTCCTTAACTAAATTTTCTGGCAAGTCCCAAAATTCTGACTGCAGGGCCACAGCACCCATTCTACCGAAGTCATTGGTACTGACCTGAATCATGACCTCTGGTCTTTCCAGTCAAAATTTGGAAAGTTAAAATTCCCCTATAACAACTCCCCTGTTACACTCGCTCCTAACCAGAATCATGTTTGATATCCTTTCCTTTACACCTCTGGAACTATTCGGAGGCCTATAGAAAGCTCCCCAGTAGGGTGACCTCTCCTTTCCGGTTTCTAATCTCAGCTCATACTACCTCAGTAGATGAGTCCTCAAATGTCCTATCTGCCACCACAATACTGTCCTTGACGAGCAATGCCACACCTCCCCCTCTTTTATCACCTTCCCTGTTCTTTCCCTGTTCTTACTGAAACATCTAAATACCAGAACCTGCAACAACTATTCCTGTCCTGCTCTATCCATGTCTCCGAAATGGCTACAACATCAAAATCCCAGGTACCAACCATGCTGCAAGTTCACCCACCCTATTCCGGATGCTCATGGCATTGGAGTAGACGCACTTCAGACCACCTTCCTGCTTTCCAGTGCACTCTTGCGACCTTGAAACATTACTTATGATCTTACTACTTTCAACCTCTTGGACGCTGGAATTACACTTTAGGTTCCCATCCCCCTGCTGAATTAGCATATATTGTGTGCTCCTTGGCCCCAATCTCAATTGACGTCACCTATGAAGCATTCTTTATGATTCTGGATAAAGATTTATTGTCATACTTAACCATACAGACCAGTTTTAGTAACTGTCGTCTGCTGGGTGTGGGGGCTCAGTTGCTGATTACATACCAGACAGAATTGAATTGATTTCTAGATATTACAAATATGAAGGATTTGGGGATAGTGCAGAAAATGGTATTAAGGTTAAAAATCATGATCTGGTTCTCTGTCAGGTGGGATGACTTATCACTTGAGGATAAGTTTAGGATTGGCTCTGAAAGCCACACCTGTCATATGATATATTGACATGGATGTTGCAACGATGTGATGTGCAGCCTTGAAAACTACTGCTTCAGAGATCAGTGTTCAGTTTTGCAGTGACAACAGACAAGATTCATAACCTCTGTATGAATGTTGTAATTATTTTTCAAAAACATTCATCTAATTAAATGATTACACAATAATCTGGTTCAGATTGGCAGGGAATCAAAGCTAAAAATGACTACATGATAAATGGGTAAGTTCTGTAAGTTGAGACAACACGATTCGTTTCAATCACTGGCATTATTTGGAACCCCGTGGCTATTGTCTTGCTATTCCTAAGCCAAACAAGATAAAGCAGTATTCAGGTTGACAAATTATATACAAATTATAATAGGGAAGAATGCTAAGATCAAAACAAAGGATGAAGAAAACAGCGAATATGCAAATAAGAGTTGGGAGAACTCAGCTATTTGGCCCCTCTGTTATTCAGTAAGATTGTGGCTGATTATGCCATATGCTTGCCTACCCTGACTTATCAAGAACCTATCTACCTGTGCATAAAAATATTCAAGGTCTGTGCTTCCACTGCTCTTAGAAAGAAAAGTTTCAAGTATTCATGACTGTCAGTGAGAAAATGTTTTTCCTCCTCTGAAATAATAACCCTTTATTTTTGTCAGTGACCCCGAATTTAAGATTCTCCCACCACAGGAAAGATCCTTTCCACATTCAATCTATCAAAACCTCTCCAAATTTTCTTATTTCAATCAAGTCACATCTTGTATCTCATGGAATTAGAATGTAAAGATCAGTTTGACCGTCCTTTCCTTATAAGACAACTCAGATCTTTCCACATATTAGTCCAGTAAATCTTCTTTAAATTACTTTCAACCTGTTTGGTCTCTTATTGAAGGAAGAATACAGTCTGGTATACATCACTCTAGATGTGGATCCATTGATTCCTTATTTAACTGAAGCATCATCTCCTTATTTGTGAGTTCAATTCTCCTTGTGCTGGAAAGTAAAATTCTATTCTCGTCTGTTGTAGGCACGTATTAACCTTTTGGCACTTGGACTAGGGCATTTAGATTCCTTGATCTCTGAGCTATATGTTCTCTCACTATTTCAATAATGTTTTTTTATTTTCCTGCCAAATTATCAATTTCACACTTTATCACATTTAATTCCTTTTATTAGGTCTTTATCCATTCACTCAATCTATCTACATCCCTTTTGTAGGCTCCTTATATTTGTATTACTGGCAAATTTGCCAATCATATTTTCAGTCCCTTATTCCAAGTCATTTATGCAAATTGTAAAAAAATGAGGCAACAATACTCATGGTGTGGCACACACCCATGACATTGTGTCAATCAGAAAATGATCCATTTATTACCCTGGGAAAAAGACCTTGGCTATTCACCCTATCCATGCCCCTCATGATTTTATAAACTTTATAAAGCCACCCTCAACCTCAAAGAAAAAAGCCCCAGCCTATTCAGCCTCTCCCTATAGCACAAATCCCTCAACTCTGGCAGCACCCTTTTTTAAATCTTTTCTGCACCCTTCTAAGTTTAATAACATCTTTCCTATAGCAGGGAGACCAGAACTGAACACAGTATTCCAAAGGTGGCATAACCTATGTCCTGTACAGCTGCAACATGACATTCTCATTCCTATGCTCAGTGCACTGACAAATAAAGGCAAGTCTACCACTAACTGCCTTCACTAACCTTGTCTATCAAGTCAGGAGTGTGATGGGGTACTCCCCACTTGCTGGGATAGGTGCAGCTCCAACAGCGCTCAAAGCTTGACACAATCCAGAACAAAGCGGCCTCCTTGATTGGCACCAAACCCACAAACATCCACTCCCTCCATCACTGATATTCAATAGTCGTAGTGATTACTATTTACAAGACATGATGCAGAAATTCACCAAAGACAGCACCTTCCATCTTGAAGGACAGGGGCAGAACATATGTGGGAACACCACCACTTGCAAGTTTCTCTCTCGGTCACTCACCATCTTGACTTGGAAATAAGTCACTGATCCTGCAGCTGGGTCAACATACTTAAATTCCCTCCCTAAGGGCTTTGTGGGTCTACCTACAGCACGTGGAGTGCAGCAATTCAAAAGGCAGCTCACCACCCCACCATCATCTTCTCAAGGGCAGCCAAAGGCCTGCACTAAATGCTGGCCAGCCAGTGATGCTCACGTTCCATGAGTGAATAAAAAAAGGATGGACCAAAAGTTACTTTAAACTTTTCTCTTCGTCATATAATTGTTTTGGAAAAGAGATGTGTTTTGATCTCTGAATATTCTTTAAGACTTGTACTTGTTCCCCAAATGTTTGCACTTAACTTCACATCTGTGTTTGGAGATGATGCAGGTGAAATGCAAATCCAGTTGTTTAAAATTTCATCTGTATCATTGTGTGTTTGCAGCTTCTAAAAGACCAAACAGTTTTTCTATCTGTGCCCAAGAATAATTTTTATATGCACTGCAACGTCTTTGCACACATTAAGAAATTTTGGTTCTATTGAATTGTGATAGAATTTCAGGGATTGAAGTTAGTATTTGCATGAGCTCCCTGCCATTTACAGGCTATACATTGTGTTACTTGATCAATTAAATTCAGTCCAGAAATTCAAAGGAAATGCCATTTTCTAGCCGAGTAATCATTATTTTCTTACATAGGGTGTCACAGTAGTGTCAGCAAATGTGACATGATCAACCTTACGTTGACATATTAAAACTTTTAGGTCAAAAGAAAAAGTTTCCTAAGATTGAAGGAGACAGCTCCTGGATTATCAATCGTATCTGGTTGTTCAGGACAATTTAAGGATTTCAGTGTTACAAACTAGCATTTAGCGATATACTTCTCTAGTTCTTGTGGAACTTGGTATAATTTAATAAGGAAGAATGCAAGATGACTAAACCTATTTTGTTTTAAATGTATCTGCACGTTCTGGAAAACAATTAGATAAGAGTCACCAGCGATGAGACTAATATGTTTCCTGTATTCATAAAAGGAGTTAGAATAAGTTTGAGAACTATAAACAAGCCAGCATACCCTTGACAGCAAAGCTGATGAGATCTTTAATTAAACTTGTAATCGAAAAGCATATAGAAATTTAATCAAAATTTTAATCAACCTTAATTAGCATTCATTTCAATAAGGCAAGTGAAGCTTGACCAGCCTTATTGTGGGTATTTTTTTTAAGAACTACTAGGGTAGACCATGGTAATCTAGTAAATATAATACAATATATTGGATTTTCAAGCAGCCTTCAATAAGGTGCAGTATACTGGCTAAGGTTAAAATATGTGGAGCTGGGATCAAATAGCAAAACTTTTGTGGGCGGCACGGTGGCACAGTGGTTAGCACTGCTGCCTCACAGCGCCCGAGACCCGGGTTCAATTCCCGACTCAGGCGATTGACTGTGCGGAGTTTGCACGTTCTCCCCGTGTCTGCGTGGGTTTCCTCCGGGTGCTCCGGTTTCCTCCCACAGTCCAAAGATGTGCGGGTCAGGTGAATTGGCCATGCTAAATTGCCCGTAGTGTTAGGTAAGGGGTAAATGTAAGGGTATGGGTGGGTTGCGCTTCGGCGGGTCGGTGTGGACTTGTTGGGCCGAAGGGCCTGTTTCCACACTGCAAGTAATCTAATCTAAAAAAATCTAATCTAAACTTTTATAACTGATGACAAACAAAGCAGAGAATAAGTTAGATTGGGAAAAAGATAGAATATCATGGTGGCTCAGTGGTTAGCATTTCTGCTTCAAAAACCAGAGACCTGGGTTCGATTCCTGCTTTGGGCAGCTGCCTGTGTGGAGTTTGCACATTCTCCCCATGTCTGTGTGGGATTCCTCCTGGTTCTCTGGTTTCTTCCCACAATCCAAAGGTGTGTGCAGATCTGGTGAATTGACCATGCTAAATTGCCCATAGTCAGGGATAAGTATAAGGTAGGGGAATGCGTCTGAGTGGGTTATTCTTCGGAGGAGCGGTGTGGACTTGCTGAGCCATACTGTAGAGAATCGAATCTAATCTAATCATGTTGCACACTATTTGATTTGAGTCTTTGTTAATATCACAGGTAGTTAAACAAGTGATTGAGGTTAATTATTATTTAATTTGGTAGATGTATTGGTGGAACAGGTGGGGCTGATGTATGGAAGATGTGTAGGACTAAGTAATTAATAAATACATCCACAAAAGTATCTTGTTTGGATCCAAATTGACTTTTGTAAGAGAGGATGATTGCCTAAATGTGAAGATTGGAAACGAAGGGTTCCTTTCGGACAAAATATAATTGGAGTTGCTTGAGAAAAGAGTAGCTGAAACCAAGTGGAAAATATTGGAATATGCAAACGTACTAATGTTTTTGAAGCTGACACTAAAGGATCAATGGAAAAGTAAAGTGAGTATGTAGACAATTTTTACCAAGAAAAAATGACAGGGTATGACCTTGGCAGTTTTGCCTCCTATTAGAAATGAGGTCAGACATAAAATATTCAGAGGAAAAAGGCTCCACAATTCAATACTGAGGAAGTTTGAGAAATTTTATTCAAATTTATGAACAAAATGCACGATCAGATATTCAACAGAAGAATATATAATAGATTTTAACAGAATATATACAATGTTGCAGAAGTTCCACTTTGGGATTCCTCATTCAGTGCTTGTCTTTAAATTGCTGGACTATATTTGGAGGTAGAAAGATGACTAGGAAAAATGCAAATAATGTGGAGTGCATTGTCACCCATGCCAATAACATGTCTTCAGTAAGTTTTTGTCTTCCCCTCATTCCCACGCATCTTAATGTCCACATGTGGCCTGCTTGGCAGTGGAGCCTATTGGCCCTTGGGTTTGGTCGGGTGACCCTAGGGGCACTTGTGTCTGGATGAATCAGGCATGCCAGATAGGTGGGTCCAGCCATCTCTTGAGTGTTGTGAGTAGAAACTTCTGAGGGGACCGTTTTGTGATTCCTCCTCCAGCTGGGTGCCTCCTGGCACAGCCCTGTTGTCTTGAGAACAGGCCACCTGCATTGCATGCCTGGTTCCATGCCAATTTATCATCGTGCCGTTGGTCTTCAGGACCAATGGCTGGGACACAGCTGTGTGCCTCTCCAGCAAACTGAGAATGCTGGATGTGGCTCTCCAAGAAATCCGTGTAGAAATCCAGATGGTCACGTGACTCACTCTACAGCTGCAGTTTCTGGGGAATAAGGTCCATTACATCCCACATACCTGTCTGACCCTTTTGTTTCTCCCTGTGTGCATGGACAAAGTCTCTGATTGCTGGTGATAGAGGGTCTTCTTCCTGAGTCTGAGTAGGTATTTCATCTCCGACAGTCTTATGAACGCCATTGTTCTGGAGTGTTCTTTTTCCTTGACCAATTATGAAGCTGTCACAGTGAGATGCTCACAATATTGTGGTCTCTCACATTTTAGGCTTAATATTCCCATCAAGGTGTCACTACCTAAGCTGGTGGGATGCATTGCTTCCTTTATGATCTTGGTATTTTTGTCCTCTGAGATCAAGCAGATGGTTTCAGGCGGAGTCAGCTGTTTTGCCATATAGTGGTGTAAGTGCTGGCAGTCATTACATCACAAAAGATAGTAAAGGCATTGTGGTCAGTGGTTGGAAGAGGTGTGCAATGGGTGACACTGACAGTGGGAGGCCTGACAGTAAGGACTGACAGGTAAGGCCTGTATGCAATGGGTGACACTGATGTGAGAGTTGCAGCACAATGCATAGTGATTCTTTGGTCAGGGAGAATGACATTTCAGCATTAAGCGATACGGGGAGAGTGCGGATAAGTGGCATTGAAATGCCTATCAGCCATGAATGAATGGTGGAGTGGACTCAGTGGGCTAAATGGCCTTCCTTCCATTCCTATATCTTATGGTCTTATTTCTACAGGTGCAATTTCCTTCTGTGAAGGTCAAACTTCTTTTGTACGGGATGATGCGCCTATTGTTGAGCATCCCTGTATCTTTTACAGGTGATATTTGTCTGTTGGTGGTGATTTTTTTCCTGTAACGAGAGGTAGAATTGAGTGATATGAAAGTGGGTGGCACACCTGTTAATTCTGGAGCAGGTGGACAAAAGGTGGTCATAGAGTCAGAGATTTTCAGCACAGTCGCAGATCCTTCAGTCCAACTCATCCATGCCGACCGGATATTCCAACCTAATCTAGTCCCATTTGCCAGTACTTGGGCCATATCCCTCTAAACCCTTTCTATTCATATACCCATCCGATACAATTGCAACATTTAAAAGGCATCAGCTGCCTCCATTTCCTCAGACAGATCATTCTATACATGCGTCACCCTCTGTGTGAAAAAGTTGCCCCTTAGGTCCCTTTTATATCCTTTTCCCCTCACCCTAAACCTATGCCCTCTACTTCTGGACCCCCACCCCAGGAAAAAGACTTTGTCTATTTATTCTATCCATGCTCCTCAAGAGTTTGTAAACCTCTATGAGATGACCCCCATAGCCGTTTACGCTCCAGGGAAAACAGCCCCGGCCTCTCCCTATAGCTCAAATCCTCCAACCCTGGCAACATCCTTGTAAATCTTTTCTGAACCCTTTCAAGTTTCACAACATCCTTCCAAAAGGAAGGAAACCAGAATTGCATGCAATTTTCCAAAAGTGGCCTAGCCAACTTCGTGTATAGCTGCAACATGACCTCCCAACTTCTATACTCAATCAGGTCTCTTGAGCGACTCAGTAATTGCACAGAGCACATGAGTTAGTGGGTAGGTGATGAGGGTGTGTGAGAGAACGAGAGAAAATATTGTGTGTGGCAGCGCATGAACCTTCATTGAGTTAGGTGGAGTAGCAGTGTTAGTCTGTAATCACAGACGGGCGTGTGTCTAAACTTGACTAAACCTCGCGCAGAATAGAAGGCCATTGATCACTTAAGTACTTCTGGACAGTTTAAACAGCACTAATCCAGGTGGTGACCTTGGACCCGGCTGTCAGCGTCTGGTGTCATGGCTTCTTCTGTTGGTCCTTCAGGAAAAGGACTCCTTTTCTGTGCGCTGACCAGAATATCCACATTCTTGTTGGAGAATCAGTGTCACCTTCCTCTTCTCTTGATCAAGACAGCTTCGGAGTATCAGTGCCAGTCTGTTGCATGCAAGATTGCACAGCTGCAAGGGTTGCCAGTCTTTTGGCACACTGCTGGGCGGTGTGTTGATCTGGGAATGTTCTGTGGTGCGATGGACTGGAATCTGACATGCTGGATATCATAATGTTAATGAGGTAGGTAATTAGAGGTAAATTTAGTAGGAAAAGAAGAGAAAACAACATGTTGGACCTTGCAGTGAATATCCTCCAAAAAAACCCCAATGCAGCTCTCACTTGAACTCAATCTCCTGCTTTATTTTTGGCTGAAGTTTCAAAAATAGACTCCTAGTATTTATTAGAATTAGATTTTCAGAAGAAAAAAATATTTTGGGAATGGATCTCAGAAACCTGATGTATTGCTGGGAAAACATGCATTCCCAGCATCCTAAAGAATTGGAGCAGGGGACAGGGATTCAGATTTTTTAGATAACAGATCTCTTCTGGGGCGCAGGTGATGTGTTCAAGAAGGATGGGTTGCACCTGAACTGGAGGGGACACCAATATCTTTGTGGCCAGGTTTGCTAGTGCTTCAAGGGAGGGTTTAAACTCTATTAGCAGGTCATTCTGCAATAATGAGACAGTTTTGTTCCTCTGCAACCCCACACTATAGAAAATCGCGCTGTAGAAAACTTATAGAAAATAATTATTCTTCAGTAGAGAATTTACGCTTTCCAAATAGCATCCGCAATTCATCAATGATGTTATAGCCAATTTGTTTTAACAAAATGTGCGTTATACCAGAACAACCTGTATTTCAATGAAAGAGGACTGACAAGTAAGGCTTGTGAACTCGGGGCATGGATAGGTACTTGGGACTGGGATATTCTAGCTATAGTTAACATAGTTAAGGGTGGGACAGGACTGGTAGCTTAATGTGCCAGAGTGTAGGTACTTTAGATGGGACAGAGGTGGTGGAAACGTGTAGGGGGCACGATGACATTTCTGGTTAAGGTGAGTACCACAGCAGTAGTCAGAGATGAAGTAACTGAAGGATTATCCAGTGAGGCTTTTCAGGTGGAGCTAAGAAATAAGGGGTTGGTGATATTATTGGGATGGTACCATAGGCCCACAAAGTCAATGGAAGGAGCAAAAAGATGGTCATAGGGGATTTTAATTTTCCTGACATAGACTGGGACTGCCATAATGCTAAGAACCATAGTGCACATGTATGTGTGGAACTGCAGAACATGGGCGAGGTCCTCCGTGAATACTACTGTGTTTACTGTGGAGAAAGATGTGAAAACTTGGAGAAGTTAGTGGTGATATCTTAGGGAGGGTCCATATCACAGTAGAGGAGGTGTTGGACATATTATAATGTACGGAGGTCCACAAATCTTCTGGTCCTGGATAGTGAATGTCGTGCCCTTACTCAAGAAGGGTTGCAAAGAAAATCCTTGGAACTATAGACTAAGTCTAATATCTGTGGTAGGTAAGTTACTTGAGAAGATTCTGAGAGATAAGATAGACATGCAGGTGGAAAGACCGGGTTTGATTAGGAGTAGTCAGCATTACTTTGTGCGTGGGAGAACATGTCTGTCCAATTTGTTAGAGTTCTTTGAAGTGATCATGAAGGTTGACAAGGGCAAGACGTTAGACGCAGTCTCCATGGATTTCAATAAGGCCTTTGATAAGGTTGAACATGGTAGGCTGCTCTGGAAGATTGTCACATGGAATCCAGGCAAATTAAATACAAAATTGGCTTGATGGTAGGAAGCAGAGAGTAATAGTGGAAGGATGCTTGTCGGACTGGAGGCCTGTGACTAGAGGAGTGCCTTGGGTCAGCGCTAGGCCCATTACTATTTGTTATCTATAATCAGTGATTTGGATGAGAACGTACAAAGCTCGATTAGGCGGTATCATGGACAGTGAGGAAGTTTATCAGAAATTGCAGCAGGACCTTGATCAGTTGGGGAAGTGGGCTGAGAAAATGGAGTTTACTATAGATAGGTGTGAGGTCATGCTTTTTGGAAAATAAAATCAAGGCAGAAGTTTCATGATGAATGTTAGGGCCTTCAGGTGTGTAGTGGAACAGAGGGATCTTTGGAGTTCAGGTGCACAGTTCTCTAAAAGTGGAGTGACAGCTTGACAGGGCAGTGAAGTAGGCTTTTGGCACATTGGCCTTCATTAGCCTGGGCATAGAGTATAAAAATTGAGAAGTTACGTTGTGGCTGTACAGTGTGTTCATAAGTCTACACTTGGAGTGTAGTGTTCAATTTTGGTCACCTTGGTACAAGAAGGATGTCATTAAACTGGAACAAGTCCAAAAGAAATTTACAAGGATGTTGCTCTGAGTCAACAGTCTGAGTTAAAGGGGGAGATTGGACAAACTAGGACTTCTTTCTTTCGAGCTTAGGAGACTGAGAGGGGATCTTATAGAAGTGTACAAGATTGTGAGAGGCATGGAAAGGGTGAATGCACTCAGTCTTTTTCCCAGGATTGGGGAATCGCCCATGTTATCTACAGTTGAAGATAAGAGGGGAAAGAATAAAAGGGAACTTTTTTTTAAGAGGATGGTACGCATATGGAATGAGCTGCCAGCAGAAGTGGTTGAGGCAGGTACATTACCAACATTTAAAAGGCATTTAAATGACTACATGGATAGGAAAGATGTAGAAGCATATGAGCCAACTGCAGGGAAATGGGGTTAGCGTGGATGGATATTTTGGTCGGCATGGACTGATTTGGGCCAAAGGGCCTATATCTGTTTTGTAGGACTCTATGAATCTATGACAGTGTAAATGGTGGGGGAAGGAAAATTTTTGTCATCATGATTCAGTACTTGGATAGGGTGAGTAGAGATTATAGTTTGACCAGAACAAGGATTATAGAACCATCTGAATACCTTATGATTTGAAACCCTTACGATTGAGAGTGGCTGTAAAAAGTTGGAAGATATGATGATGAACGATGCCAAAGAAAAAGAGCTGAAGAGCTGTAAAGAATTTGGTGTACACTGTGATGTACAGGATAGAGGACAGCCAGACTTATCATTGAGATAGATGTGGACAGAAAAATGGTCCCTAATGTGACATAAGGCTAATGTCAATGTTGGCTCAGGGTTTTGAAGAAAAACCTGATAATCAAGATGTTAGAGTGGATTTACATACTTCAGGAAAAGTGACATTGACTCTCCTTAACTGTTTTAGCAACATATTACTGAGACTTTAACTCATTTGTTATGCCTCATTGGGGTGGAATGTTGGAAATAAGTTCCACAATTCTAGAGTTTCACAAATTCTAAAGATTTTAAAATTAGACAAAATTCCCCAATTTACCTGACATCCAGATCCAGTTTTCTGTGCTTTACAAAAATGAATGTTTATTACAAGTAAATAGACTGTAGCTACACAAACAATTATGAGCTATCAGCATCATTGAAACTCCAATCCTCTTAAATTCCCTTTAAACACACACATGCGCACACACAAAATAGGAGCAGCAGTGGGGCTGTTCTATCCTTTGGGCCTGCTCTGCTATTCACTGTTATTATGGCTGTTAATCCAATTTAGTACTTTTTTTTGTCCTGCTTTCTCTCCATTCCCTCTGATTCCTTTAGTCCTATAGACTATATCTGTCCTCTTGAAAATATTCAGTATCTTGGCCTCAATCTCTTTCTGTGGCAGAGAATTCCAATAGTGCACCACTCTCTTGACTTCTCAGTCCTAATTGGCCGAGACTGTCACCCCTGGTTCTCGACTCTTCAATCATTGGTAACATATTTTCCATGTTTAACATGTCGAGTCTTGTTAAGATTTGATAGATTTCTATGAGATCGCCTCCTTGTTCTTTGGAACTTCAACGAATATTCTTATAACTGATCCATTCTCTTTTCATTCATCTGCCCTTGCATCCCAGGTGTTAGTCCTTTGATGCACTGCTTGTGTAGCCAGACTATCCTCCTTCAGATATGGAGACCAAAACTCCAGTACTCCAGGATCATCTCACTAACATCCTGTACAACCTTTACGTTTAGATGAAATGGGATGCAGGACACTTGTTGAGCATAAACACTGTCATGAACCAAGAAGAACCCCTCATCTTCTGCCTTGAGAGCTTACAACCATATGGCCTCAATGTGGAATTCATATGCTTCAAATCTCTCCACCACCCAACCGCTTCCCGGATCCCACCCTCCCTCTCCACCCTGCCCCCTTAACTTTACCCTACATGTCCAGGTTCCTTTCTACTATCTGCTCCACCCCTCCCACTGACTAATCACAGCCACCACCTACTTGCATCCACTATCACCATCCCACCCACATTTCCCTTGGTCCCGTCCCCTCCCTCTATTTATTTTGCAACCCTGTTTCCCCTTCCCGAGTCCTGATAAGAGGTTCCGTCCTTATGAGAGGTTCCAACCTGAAATGTCGACTTCCCTTCTCTTTTGCTGCTTGATCTACTATGATTTCTCCAGCTGCAAATGTGTTGCTGGTCAAAGCACAGCAGGTTAGGCAGCATCTCAGGAATAGAGAATTCGACGTTTCGAGCATAAGCCCTCTATTCCTGAGATGCTGCCTAACCTGCTGTGCTTTGACCAGCAACACATTTGCAGCTGTGATCTCCAGCATCTGCAGACCTCATTTTTTACTCTGATTTCTCCAGCTCAACTCTTTACTCACTTGACTCTCCTGCATCTGCAGTTCAGTTTCTCCAAGTGATCTGTTTCCATTCTGTATGTAATATGTAATGTAATAATATTCTTCACATGCCAAATTGCCTGTATCATCTTTCTGAATTTGGAGCAACTTCAAATTTTAAACCCTTTCATCTGTTACATTTGTTTATTGATGTTGACAGTACTACCTCCATCTCAAAATGGGTGAGAACTGGTTAGGGATGGAAATAAACATGAAAATTTGTGAAACATAGCATGTATACATCCCTGCTACCATTTCATTTGCAGCAGCTGCTTGTGAAATATGACCATATCCCATCTTGAGAGGCAAGGCACTTCATAATATATAAAGTGAGACTTTCACAGACCTCTCATTGCTCAGAAAATCCTTCAGTTGTTTTTATTTAGTTTTGTTTAATAAATGCATTTGTTTAATAAATGCAAAATAATTTCACATGCTGGAAGCTAGGAAGTGGCTTTATGCTGCATAGAAATGAAGGCTGTCAGTTGACAATGTACCAATATCATGATGCCTCTGACATCAAAATTTTGAAGCAATGCACATCTCAGACATTTCCTACACTGGTTATTATTATATGGATTGTCTCCTTTTGGTACCAGCCTTTTGTTTAGAGCGAGAATCATCTCATAATTTTACACTTCAAGAAAGCAGAAATGAATAGACATCAAGTGTTGAGATTTAGGCCACTTGAGAGGTTACCTGAAATTTCAGCATAGTGATTTATACTTAAGTGTTATAACAGTAACGCTTAGCATGCTAAAATATTTATTCATTGCTTTTTAAACTATTATGATTTAGATCTTGCAGCATCAAATTTATTAATGTTTCTCATTTCAAAATCAGTAAAACAAATTTAGACAGTATTTGGAGTACTAACCTTTCACCGATTAAAGTTTTGGAATATTTATAGTTTTTTCAGTTATGATTTTTCTTTAGTATGGACGTGTGACTGCAATCCTCAGTGGTTACTTGAAGAAAAATTTGGGGTTTTCTTCATTTTGATCTTTTATTGGAAACTTAATTTTGAGTTATTTTGGGGGAGATAAAGAATTGTCAGGGCGGTTTTGTTTATTTCTGATTGTAATAAATTTTATATGTCTTGGTTTCATCAGTTGCATGTTCATTTATAAATTCACTACATTGTCAATTTTTATTTTAACAGATAATGAATCAGGCAGAAGGACAGCAAAAAAGTCTTGTGCATTCAATAGAGTCTCTCCCACCTTGTGGGCCTCTATCTGCATTGGATCAAGATTTGCTGCTTTTGAAAGCTACCTCAGCTGCTACCATGAGCTGCCTTGGTGAATGCTTGAACATTTTGCAACAAAGTGCACAGCAAGCTGTCCAGCATAGCAAAAGATTGTCAGCTGGTGAGTATTATGCAGCAGTGATAGCTTGTTTGAATGCTGAATTACTAGTTCATCCTTGAACATTTTGAATTTAGTCCCAGTCACCTTCATTTGTTCATGGAATGTGAGCTTCCCTGTGAAAGACAGCATTTATTCAGTGTCTTTTGTTGCTCTTGACAACATTGTGGTGAGCTGCTGTCTTGAACTACATGCAGTTCTTTCTGGTAACAAGCTCGAAGATTTTAACCCAGTGTCGACATATTTCCAAGTCAGGATGATGTGTGACTTGGAGGGGAACTTGCAGGAATTTGTTTCTTGTGATTCTATCACATTACATTAAATTGTTTGACCAAGCTATCTCAATCCCTGGATATAGGGTATCATTGAATATGCACAACTCACTAGATCCCACAGCTACCTTGAATGTACTTTGCAAATACCCTGCTTCCTGGGGGTGCCATTCTCTTTCTCCTAGTTTGACAATCTCTATTACATCCTTTCTGATGCTACAGTCTTCCCGTATTAGTGGTTCTGATATCTTTTTCTAGATCCTCAAATGAAAATTCTCTCCTTTGTAGTTAGCAAGGACCTTGACCATGTCTGTCCTATTTCCTTCATTTTCATTCTCACACTGTCCAAGAACAGTGATAACATTCCCCTACTCCTTTCCTTCCATTCAATCAGTTTCTATATTCAATGGATCATACTCCTCCATCTCCGTTATGATGCCACCACCAAATACATCTTCCTCTCCTGTAAGCTTTTAGTATTTAGATTGGTTGGTTCATTCTCTTCATGATATTTGGTCCACTCCTAAATCACTCCTACCAACACACTTTCCTCCTTCAGCACAGACCATGCAAGCAATAGAGATGTAACACGTGGACATTGTATTTCTTCCCACCTCCCCAAGACCCCAAACACACTAGTCACAATAGTGACTTATTATTATTTTTCTTTCAATTTAATATATTGTATTCACTGTTCACGTTACAGTCTGCACAACATTGAGGAGACCAAATGCATATTGAATGCCCCCTTGTTGATAAATCTCTGTTCATACTGCAAACATGACACCAAGCTGGTGGTCATGGTTCTTTTAATTCTTGCTGACTAATTGCCTCTGCTTTCTGCAGTACTTCAGTGAAGTTGAGAAACATGTTATATTCTAAATGAGCATTTGGTAGCCTTTCAGGTTCAACATTGAGTTTGCCAGTTTCAATTTATTTGCTTCACAACAGCAATTGTTCGCAATTCCATAATTCTCACCTCCTCTGGACATCGTGACTTCTCTATTTTTCCCATTACTACACCCTTTGGTCATACACTATGATCTGTTTTGTGAATTAATGTTTTCTGTCTTCCACCTGAACACAGACCTTCCCCTCGCTCCGATCCTTCCCTGCCTTAAGCATTTTTAGATCTTAAACTACATCGAGTCTGACCAAAGATCAATGAGACTTCAATTTAAAAAAAACACTGACTAAGCTCAGCAGATATGTCATCATCTGTAGAGAGAGAAACAGAGTTACTGTTTTAAGTCCACTGACTCTTCTTCAAACCTGAAATGTTATCTCTTTCTTTCCAATGCAGCCCGAACTGTTGAGTATTTCAACGTATTATGTTTTTATTGTTTTTCCAACTGTTTTACTGTCCTTTAATCCTTAATCCTTGCTAACCCAAAGGCTGTTTTATGGAATGACCTCTTGTATTATATTTAATGGAAGTGAAAGTGGGCTCATCCACTAGCTAAGGAATTTGAGTCTTCGAGAGCCTCTTTGTGGGAAGATCCACATTAAGTGTGACTTAAGCATTTAACTGGATAACAGAGAGCATTTTCTTTGATCAGGGATCGAAAGGCCAGTAAGTTTTGTCCATTGAGAGCTGCTGGTCAATCAGAAGCTGGCAAATCACTTGACTAGTAATATCACCAGGGAAGTTGTGGCTGATGCTGATAGGGCACTTACCTGAGACCTTGAATCATAGTTGAATCCCAGACCAGATATGGGTGATGATGGAGGGGAATTAGATGGTGGTGTCTAAGGACTAGCAAGTGACTTAGAGCAGCCATTTGCTTCCTAATACTGGATTATATGTCTTTGAGTGTTTTCCATCCCCAAACCTGCAAGCAACCCCATAAGTTTGCTTGTGCTCTCTGCATGGAGTGACACCACCTGCTGCTGGGTTAATACACTGGCAGTGATATTAGAATCTTAAGCAGGCAATAACTCCCCACTAAGGGCCTCAGTTGGCAATGGGTTGGAAGGCCATCCATGGCTTTTCCCACCACAGACTTAATTTGGATGAAAGCAAAAAGCCGTGTGATCCCGACTTGTCACTTTCCTACCTTTTCTAATACTCTTCTTCACTATTGTGCCAGTGGAGGGCTTAAATACTGCTTTGTGTGTCATCTGGTGGCACAGTGGTTAGCACTGCTGTCTCACAGCGCCAGAGACCTGGGTTCATTACCTGCCTCAGGCAACTGACTGTGTGGAGTTTGCACATTCTCCCCATGTCTGTGTGGGTTTCCTCTGGGTGCTCTGGTTTCCTCCCACAGTCCAAATAATGTGCAGGTTGGGTGAATTGGCCATGCTAAATTGCCCGTAGTGTTAGGTGAAGAGGTAAATGGAGGGGAATGGGTCTGGGTGGGTTGTACTTTGGCGGATTGGTGTGGACTTGTTGGACCGAAGGGCCTGTTTCCACACTTTAAGTAATCTAATCTAATCTCATTGAAAGATATTTGAAAATTCAAATGCACTGCATCTGTTGTTTCTCTTTATTCAGTTGTCCTCCTAAACAACCTCCAAAAAATTACTCTTAATAGTTTTGTCAATACTATTTACTTTTTTGAGGCAGTTTTAGGTTAGATTTGATTACCTACAGTGTGGAGACAGGCCCTTCGGCCCAACCAGTCCACGCCGACTCTCCGAAGAATTCTGTAAGATTAAAAACGGTTCACCTAATATCCCAGTATCCTTGTCTTTTTAAAGTACTTTTATGTAGATGATCTGTCTGTTCCATGCACTTTTCTTTTTCTATTAATTTCACCGATGCAATTTATGAACAAATGCGCATGTGTGTGTATAGCGCAGTGGAGTCGCTTGCAGTGTGACATGAACCCAAGGTGCCGGTTGAGGCCATCCCCATGGGTATCAAACTTGGCTATCAGCCTCTGCTCGGCCACTTTGTGTTGTTGCTTTTCCTGAAGTCTGCCTTTGAGTCACATTTCTCCTCATCTGAACAGATGCTACGCTTCTCTAGCTTCTACCAGAAACATATATTAAAACAGCTATCCCTTGCAGACAAGCCCTACGCATACTCAGGATCTGTTTGGATGAGGAGGAACATGCCAGGCACCTGAAAGTGCTCAAGGATCCCCTGTAAGAACAGGGTACGATGCTCAATTCGTTGATTGGCAGTTTTGACGAGCCACAGTAAGAAACCACAATGACCACCTCAGGAGACAGACAAGGGCTGCATCTGATAGGGTATCTTTCATTGTGCAGTATTTCCTGGGAGCCAAAAGACTACGCCATGTTCTTTGCGGCCTGCAATGCGTTATCGATGAGGATGAGCACCTCGCCAGAACCTTCCTCACGCCTCCACATCTTGCTTTTAAACAATCACCAAATTTCTTGCTTGCAGCAAATTGCCTAGTCTTCAGGACAACATCGACCATGACGCTGTACAACCCTGTCATGGCAGCCACTGCAAGACGTATCAGTATGTCGACACGGATGTCACCATTACACACGTGGGCACATCTCTCTCCATGCATGCAGCAGGTATTCATGTGACTCAGCCAACATTGTCTATCTCCTATGCTGCAGGCAGGGTTCCCCTGAGGCTTGATACATTGGAGAGACCAAATAGATGCTACGACAGCAGACGAATGGACACTGCGTAACGATAACCAGACAGGAGGGTTCCCTCCCAGTCAGGGAACACTTCAGCGCTCTGGGACATTCAGCCTTAGACCTTCAGGTGACCATCCTCTAAGGCAGACTTTAGGACAAGCAACAGTGCAAAGTGGCTGAGCAGAGGCTGAAAGCCAAGTTTGATACCCATGGGATGGCCTCAACTGGGACCTTGGGTTCATGTCACAATACAGGTGAATCCACTGTATAGTTGTCTGTCTCTTGTCTGTCTCTCTCGCTCACACTCCTACAAACTCTCACTTTTACCCTCTCTCATACACAAGCGCTCTCTCATGCGCACACGCATGCACCAGCCCCGGCACACACACACACACACACACACACACACACACACACACACACACACACACACACATGCTTGACCAAGCTTACACACTTTCATATGTACTCATATCCACATGCACACACTCTCCAAGACACCCCCACTCTGTGTCTCCTGCACATGCGCGCACATAAATTTATGGGGTAGATCTGTAGTTGCAGAATTACATTTTATTTTGCTCGAAAACTGCATAAATCC
Organism: Hemiscyllium ocellatum; assembly: GCF_020745735.1. Lineage (NCBI taxonomy): Eukaryota > Metazoa > Chordata > Chondrichthyes > Orectolobiformes > Hemiscylliidae > Hemiscyllium > Hemiscyllium ocellatum. The sequence continues at coordinate 18,011,839 of NC_083434.1, forward strand.
ATGTAGGATTCTGAAAGTCCCACTTTAGAAATAAAACTGACTCAACATTGGGGCAGACTTGAAGTTCACAGCTTTAATACTTTGTCTGAGCTAAAATAACACCTATTGTCAGATAAACTGAAGCCACCTTGAGAATGTAACTTGAAAGGAATTTTCAAATTTACATATCAAAGAGCCTAAACCAGCGTATCCCATCCTAAAAGATGAAAGACTTAGTCTAAGTTTGTTTAATATATAATCACAACTCTGGTACTATAACCCTTTTGCTATAAATTCAGTGACTTCTGGTCCTGCTCCACAACCACCTGATGAGGCAGTGCCTTATAAGCTAGTCCTTCCAAATAAACCTGTTGGATAATAATCTGGTGTTGTGACTTTTAACTTTGACTATTGTAATACATGCACCTCTGATTTAATTATGTATACTATGTCTAACAACATAAAATTTAGTGCTTCATAGGTCCACCCAAACTGATGTATTTTGGTTTTCAGAATTATGATCATTTCTGTTTATCATCATTGTACTATTCTTTACCAGGGCATTTTCCCCTTTGTCATTTGATCCATCGCTTTCAGAGATAAATGTACTGGACCTTCACTTCTTATGAGTATTTGGTCGCAGAGTGACCATAATAAGTATTAGATAAATCTGTTCATTTCTATTTGAACTGTTACTTAATGTATGCTTGTGAATGCTTCATACATTCATGTATAATGATTTGAGCTTAAAATTTCTACTTTTCCGTAATGCTACTACATTTACTACAATATTTTATTACCTCAGACTGCTTTGTTCCATAACCTTGTCATTTCTCAAAACGTATTTAATTTTGCCCTTTTCTGAATCAAAATGCATGAAACAATGTAGGTCAGTTTTAAATACCTTTGCATTTGCTTATATTTTGCCTTGAATTCAGGATCTGGGATTCTTCTCCAACATAAGTTTCTTCTCCTATGAGAAAAATGATGCCAATTTTTCTGACTGCAGATTTTTCTTCCTATCACAAACAAAGTGACTTTAATTTGACTTGACACATCACAGCAAAGTATTGTGGAGCATTGAACCACTAATCTTCAGGCTCCAAAAATGTGTTGGCACTAACATGTTCAATTCTGAAGTGCCAAATCTATCTTTAGTAACCAGCATCTGACTCTAGAGCAGTGCTGTTATCTGCTTTCAGATGAACGTTTTCCTTCAAACTTTTATGCCGATGTCATTAGCACACTGTTGCTGTCTTTGCACTATCTGGTATGTGTGTTGTGATTTGAGTTTTATTTGGCCAGTGTACCCAGCATCCCTTGCTTTTTGGCCAAGTTAGCAATCTATCTGTTTTACCAGCCAGGAGGCTGTTACACTTGCATCATTCAAGCTGATACTTCAGTGCTGTAAAGTTAGAAGTGTTATCCTTCAGATGAGGCATACATTCACTTGTGAAAGTTTTGGTTGTAAAAATCCTGGATGCAAAGTTCAGCTCCATAATAACCCATTTTTAAACCTTTTAACTTCCCTTTTCTGGTGCAGGTCATTTATTGAGAGTGATAGCATAGATATCAAGAATGTATATCACAAGTAACCAGAATAGGCAAATGGTGATATCTGTCGCTATTTAATACTGATTTGTCTGTAGTGGTACCACTTTCGATCACAAATCCCTTCTCCCTGCTCTTGGTCCATTTCCCTCCATACCTTGCATATTCACACGCTTATTTAAAAGTCCCTTAAATCCCTCTATTGTTTCTCCCTGCACCATCATCCTGGCAGCACATTCCAGACAACTATCACTCTGCGGTGGGTGGGGGAACAAAGTGCACCTTCTTTGAAATTTCCCCCTTTTAACTTAAGTGCCCCTAGTATTAAATACTTCAACTCAGATATGCAAAAAGATTCTAATCTATGCATCTCATAATTTTATAGACTTTCATCAAGTCTCCCCTCAGTCTCTGCCACTCCAGAAAAAGCAAGCCTTTCCTTCTAGCTCATGCCCTCTAATCCAGGCAGCATCCTGGTAACAGTGTTCTGCACCCAAAGCCGCCTCCTGTAATATGGTGACCTGAATTGAATGTAGTACTCGGTGTGGCTGAACCAAAGTTTTCTAAAGCTAAAGAATGATAAATCTGTAGGAGCTGACATTTTCCATGAAGGTATTCAAGTAAGTAGGGGATCTTTCAGAGTTTCCTAGATAAAGGATTCATCCCTCTGTTTTGGAAAATTACACATGTCACTTTGCTTTTTATGAAGGGTGAAAGAGGAAAACCAGAGAATAACATGTCTAACACCTGTGAAAATTGTTGTAGTTTACAGTCAGGGATGGGGAAACTGAACACCTCACAATTTTTTCAGTTAATTAGGGAGATTCAACTGGATTATGATATGTAGGTCATACCTGACAAACCTCAATAAATTATTTTTAAAGTGATGACTAAAGATGTGGGCGAGGGACTGCCTGTGGAGGTCATTTTAGATTAGATTATCTTACATTCCTTACAGTGTAGAATCAGGCTCTTCGGCTCAACAAATCCACACTGACCCTCTGAAAAGTAACCCACCCAGACCCATTTCCCTCCAGACTAATGCACGTAACACTATGGGCAATTTAATATAGCCAATTCACCTAACCTGCACACCTTTGGACTGTGGGAGGAAACCGGATCACCCGGAGAAACCCCCACAGACATGGGGAGAATGTGCAAACTCCACACAAACAGTTGCCCAAGGCTAGAGTCGAAGCCGGGTCCCTGGTCATATGAGGCAGCAGTGCTAACCACTGAGCCACCATGCCACCCCGTTTCTATGGATTTCCAGGACACATTTGATAAATTTCCACCTAAGAGACTATTAACTAAGGTAGAAACCCATGGAATTGAGGGCAAAAGTAATGACATACTATGAGAGATTGATTGAGTGACAGGCGGCAAAGGAAGGTACTCAAGTTGGATGTGACTAGTGGTGTCCTACAGGATCAGTGTTAGGTCCTCAATTATTCCCTAATGACTTGGGTAATGGCATAAAAAGTCATTTATCCAAATTTGCTGATGACACAAAGTTAGGCAGCATTGTAGACAGAATAGATGATAGCATTGATCGACTAGGTGAATGGGCAAAACTGTGGCAGATAGAGTTCAGAGTAAGCAAGTATGAGGTTATCCATTTTGGACCAAGAAAATTAGAGCCCTGGGTACTTTCCTAGACGGTTTGAAGTTAAATACGGTGGATATCCAAAGAAACATGGGATTCAGATCTTTAAAATATCATGAAGAGCTTTAGAGAATAATCAAGACAATCCGTGGAATGCTGGCCTTTCTATTTAAAGGATGAGAGTATAGGCTGCAGAGGTTATTCTACAGCTACAGAAAAGCTTGGTTGAGCCCCACTTGGAATACTGAGAGCAGATCTGGATACTGCACTCAGAATTTATTGAGCTTGGAGGGAGTAAAACATTTGTTTACAAGAATGATACCTCGACTTCGGCGACTGAGTTATGAGGAGAGATTGCGCCAATGTTTTCTCTCAAATTTAGAAGGTTAAGGTGATATAATCAAAGTCTTCAAGATATTAACAGGAAAAGATGATCGTTTATCTTCATTCACCCTATTTCCACTGATTGGAGGTTTTGGAACTAAGGAGGGTAGTCTAAGAATTATGGCTCGACAATTTAGAACAAATGTTAGGAAGAACTTCAATGCACAAAGGCTGATAATTGGAACTTTTTCCATAAATAGTCATAGATGCTCAATCAGTTGTTAGTTTTGAATCTAAGATTTTTTTAAGTAAAGTTATTGAGGGATATAAACCAAATGCAGATAAATGGAGTTATGCCACAGATCAGCCATGATCTCATTAAATTGAAGGGGCTGAATGGTTTGCTTTGGTTCTTATGTTCCTAGATCCCATTATCCCCAAAAGCAGTTCTATGTCCCAGAATTCTAAAACCCGCCCTCCCTGCACTATCTCTCCAGCCATCCATTCATCTGGACAAACTTCCTGTTTCTTTCCACACTAGTGTGTAGTTAAGAATGCAAATGCTTTTGCGAGGTTTCTTTTCGTTTGCTCATTGGATGTGGGTGCCATCAGCATTTATTGTCTGTCCCTAGTTACCCTTTAAGATGGTGATGTTCTGCTGCCTTGAACAGTTATAGTCTATGTACTGTTAAGGTGCGAATTCTGGGATTTGGACCTAGCAACTGTGAAAGAGCAGTGACATACTTCCAAGTCAGAATGGTGACTTACTTGGAGAGAAACTTGTATGTGTTAGTGTTCCCAAATTCCATGATATATCATGGGCTTTTTAAACCATGTGTACTTCCTTTGCCTCTATTAATTTCATTTTTGAATGACAGTTTATTTAATGGTGAGCTGGTTTATTACTTCATAATATTGTGCATAGCTTTTTATGTTTAAATAAAACTGTGGGCTTTCTTCACTTTTTTTGCCAAGAACTATCTTGCCACTCTCTTTTCACTAATTCTGAGATGTAGTTTTCTCCCTCTGTATTTAAGTTGTAAGAGCACTGTCTTTCTCTGGCCATCACTCTTCATTATTTTGCTATCATGACAGCAGTTTGCATCCCACTCCATATGAAAGCGAAGAGTGCACTTGATGAAATATACACCGTTATGAATAGCTTTGAGATGGAATTCCCCAAGGCTTTGTTCATCATGGTTGGTGACTTCAAACAGCTGCAAATGTGTTGCTGGTCAAAGCACAGCAGGTTAGGCAGCATCTCAGGAATAGAGAATTCGACGTTTCGAGCATAAGTCCTTCATCAGGGCTTATGCTCGAAACGTCGAATTCTCTATTCCTGAGATGCTGCCTAACCTGCTGTGCTTTGACCAGCAACACATTTGCAGCTGTGATCTCCAGCATCTGCAGACCTCATTTTTTACTCGAAGACTTCAAACAGGCCAACCTCGAGTGTGCTACCAAGATGCCATCAACAAGCCACCTCTCCCACCAGAGACCCAAACATCATTGACCTTGCTACACAGCCATCAAAGATGCCTACCACTCCAGCCTCCGTCTGCAGTTTGAAAAATTGGACCTGTTAAGACGGATCTCGAGGGTCCCGTCTTTGCGTATTCGTTTAGAAGGAGAGACAGAGACTTTACCATTCGGCTCAGGCAAACGTTTATTACAAAATTTTGACTGGTAGATGATACAACGAATTGTACAGCATGAATTCATTGGAGAAGGCGTTCTGTCTTTCTCTTCGGATCTGGTGCAGTTATACTTCGCGCTTCCTCAAGTTCCCGGTCAGTTTTCCCTCGTTCGGTTCTCCCATTGGTCTGTTCACCTGTCTGTGAAGGGATCAGTGTCTCTATTGGTCGCACCGAGATAACTGTCCAGCTCCTGCTGTGCTGGACAATGGGCAGGCATCCTGGGTTCGGCAGTTCCGATCTTACAATTCAATAGTCCATTGTTTGGAAGAGTATCCTCATTACTATGCGTCCGACAGGCTAGGCGTTTTCAATAGTTCTCCATAGTTGAATCAACAGGTATTATCATTTAACATAAGTTTCGATGGAGATCCACGTCAGCAAAAGACATTAACAAGTACTTTATCGATTAAGTGTTGTATTGGTGCAATTTACACTATCCGACAGTTACTGGTTTTCTTTATTAGTAATGAGATCTTAACAGGATGGTCTGAAACTTGCTGACATGATCTAATCACTGAGGAATGTGGCCTCAGGCAGGCAGTCCTGCAGTTGCTGGGTTTATCCCGCATGGCTGTGGTTTAGCTGTTACCTGACAATGTCTGTTCTAGTAATGGTGCTTCCCTCCCTAGCCCCAGTGTAGGTACCCCGATAACAGATTATCCCCAACAGACCGAAAGGCTGTGCTCTTTCAGCTTGTAAGCCAGGAGAAGCTGAAGCGTGAGAATCTCAGAAAATTGTGCGGAGCTAGTCTAAGGTAACGGATGTGCTGAAAATGTATTGCTGGAAAAGCGCAGCAGGTCAGGCAGCATCCAAGGAAAAGGAGATTCGACGTTTCGGGCATAAGCCCTTCTTCAGGAATGGTAATGGATGAGCTTACTATGTGACTACTTAGAATCGGTGAACTGGTCAATATTCAAGAACTGAGTGGCCAACTGAAATGAGTCTGCCACCACCATCAGACTTTTTCGGGAAGTGTATAGAGAACTGCCAAAATACTTGGTTAATCCGAGTTTCTCAATCCAAAACCACGGATCAACGGGAGATCCACTCCTTGCTGAACTCCAGATCTGAGGCATTTAAGTGTGGTGATCCTGACCTATGCAGGAAATCTACATACTGTCATGAAGTTGTATAGAGTACTCTTGAATTAGAAGGCAGGAAGTTAGGATTTGTTGGTAATAATGATCGTGGAGAAAAGTATGTGATTCTTGTAAGAGGATCAAGTGCATATCAAAGCTTAGAGATGTACAAATGTGTCTGCAAGCAGCTGAAGATGCACAGACAGCTACAAATTGGAAACCTATCAATCGACTGAGTGGTTGGATACCTTAGGCTTGTTTTGATGTTTTGGCCACTAGTTTGAATTTAGTCAATTAATTTAAACAAGGCCCAAGATACTGAAAGCCAATTGAACTTCAGTCTGATGGCATTGACAAACTGAAAACAATTACAAGTTTGCTGATGACACCACCACTGGGGGTTGGATCTCAAACAGTAACAAGACAGAGTACAGGCAAGAGGTAGACAGTTTAATGCCGTAGTGTAAAGACAACAATCTCTTCCTCAATTACAGCAAAATGAAGGAGCTGACCATTAACTTCAGGAGCTGGAGTAGAGGACGCACCCCTGTCTGTCTCAATGGTGCTGAGGTGGAGGTGGTCAACAGCTTCAACAGGAGTAAATATCGCTAACAATCTGTCCTGGTGCAAACACATCGACGTCATGGTCAATAAAGCACACCAATGTTTCGACATCCTCAGAAGGCTAAGGCAATTTGCATGTCCACACAGACTCTTAGCAATGTTTATAGATACATTGTAGAATATATCTGATCCGGATGCATCACTGCTTGGTATGGGAACTGATCTGCCAAGATTACAAGAAATTAGAGTTGTGAACACATCCCAGTCCATCGTGCAAACCAACCTTCCTTCCATTTACTCTGACTATACTTCTGGTTGCCTCAGGAAAGCAGCCAAAATAATCAAAGACCCCTCTCACATCTGGTTGTACTGTCTTCAGCCTTTCCTGTCAGGCAGAAGATAGAAAAGTTTGAAAACATGTACCAACAGATTGAAGAACAGCTTCTTCCTGCTGCTGTCAGACTTTTGAATGGACCTCTAACGTACTAAAGTTTATTTTTCTATGCACTATATTTTGCATTCTGTTCTATTATCCTGATGTACTTACGTAAGATATGATTTGTCTGGATAGCATGAAAAACAATATTTTTCACTCTAATTCAGTACATGTGACAATAATAAAGCAAAGGATTCATGAGCCAATTTCTCTCCATGTTCAGTTCTGGTCTCCCTGCTAAAGGAAAGATTATGTTCAACTTGAAAGGATTCAGAAAAGATTTACAAGGGCGTTGGTGGGACTGGAGGGTTTGAGCTATAAAGAGAGGCTGAATAAGCTGGGGATATTTTCCTTGGGCTGAGGGGTGACCTTTATAGAGGTGTATAAAATCATGACGGGCATGATAGGGTGAATAGCCAAGGTATTTTTCCCATTGTGTGGGAGTCTAAAGCTCGAGGGCATAGGATTAAGGTGAGAGGGGAAAAGTTTAAAACAGACCTCAGAGGCAACATTTGCACACAGAAGGTAGTGCATGTATGGAACAAGCTGCTGGTTGAGGTGGGTACAGTCACAACATTTAAAAGGCATCTGAATGGGTATATGAATAGGGAAGGTTTAGTGGGATAGGGGCCAAATGCTGGCAAATAGGACTAGATTAGGTTAGGTTATCTGTTTGACCTGGGTGAGTTGTATCGAAGGGTCTGTTTCTGTGCCGTATAACTCTGACTCTATAAATACTTTTACTTCTGTCTGACTCTGACGTTATTATGATCAAGTGGCCCCAATTTTTATGGGGTAATTCCCAATTGATTTTAATATGGGGCAGGTTAGATCCCCTACAGGAACCCAGCTGGATGGATTGTTTGTGTTATTTTTATTATTGTTACCCTGAGATGATCTTCTAATAAAACATAAGCACACAAGTTTATTTGCAACAGAAATATTGATCAAGGCAAAAAGCACTGCTTTCTTAGCATAGATTCAAATATCTTTAAGTGCATAGTCGGTATAATCCAAACATACTTGACAAATTGAAAAGAAACAGCACCTTTTTATCAGAATCCGTACCCTACTCCAGCTTACAACAACTACTACAATTCTAAGAACATCGATTGCTGTATCTCTAGCAAGATTCAGTGTGGCTTGCTTTCAAGGGAAAAATACTTTTTTCATTAGTACTTTGAGCGTATAACTTTTTGAAATAGTCATTGTTATTGTTATCATTATTATTGTTATTACTACTATGCTGCTGCCTTAGTTTCCTTCCAGGACTGTACGATTCATGATGCAGCTTTAATTTATTTCCTTTAAAAAAATTAAAACGACTTTTTTTCCACTATCCTAGCACTTTGATCTAGGATTAATAATAACTTATTCTGTGATTAAATTTCTTTAGCTTCATTTCTTCTGAATGCCAATTGGCAAATGCTTCTCTCTTGAATGACTTCCCAACACAGATTGAAGATAAGTCTGTAAAGTTCTCCCTGTAAGTATTTTGGTAGTTCCCCAGGAGCTCTGACTGACTTCCTCTAGCTTGAAATTGTGAATTCGTTTTTGTTTAAAAACTATTGGTTAACTTCCGTATGTTTACTTAGAATTCCAAGAATCTAAAATTGCCATAAACAGTATTAAAATACTATTTTTATAATCTCTCAATTTCATCACATTGTGAAGAAATTACTTGCTCAAATGAACACTCAAAGTTGATTTTACTATATTTTGTATCAATTCAAAAGGCAAGCCTCCTGATCTTTCCATTTTGAGCTTGTCAAATTTTCTGTCTTGTCTTGGACCATCACCACTAGGTTAACATTTCTTGTCTTAAATGACGAAAATATCAATTACAATATATAAATTAATGATTATCTCATGTGAAGTATTATAAATATTATGACACCGACTAAGTCCAGATGTTAGGACTTCAAATGTTATTGTGATAAGTTTAAACTGAATTTGTTTATCTGGTTAGCCTTGGACTACAAGAAATGTCAGTCAGTCAGTACCTTACCGTGATATTCTTTCTTCTTCTTTTGTATCTATGCTAACTTGTAAAATATGCTTTTTAAATTTTTTACTGGTGATGCACATCTGAATATTATCTTGGATATCTGTGCAAATGACAAAATTTATTCTGTTTTTGAATGGAAAAACTTTGAGGGAACTTTTCTTATTCCCTTTGGAATGATTGAGATTGAATGGAATATAAGTTGATAAAAGAAGGAAGAGAATGGGAAGGAGGATTGTCATGAGGTCATATTCATCTAAAATCAGCAAGGGAGTAATTCTCTTGCCTTAACATCAGCGAAGAACTGCTTACTGAAATCAAACAGACCTTAATCTTCAGAACAGGTTGAAATCAGTGCCTGCCAGTTGTTTTAGAGGTGACTTGTTACGATTCACGAGGCTGTTACACTGGAAGTCAAACCTCACTCTTCCAAGATTCAACGTAGACATGGAAAGGTTTAGTCAATCTATTCAAAGTCCTTGACTGATGAAACTCCAGTTAAAAGAAAGCCCTCAGCAGGTTTCTGGACTTAAAAAAAAATAACATTTGAATTGTGAACAAGTTGTCTTTATCCAATGACAGTTATGAAATTTGAATTGCTAACTTATCAGTCTACAACTTAAACTCTGTCCCTTCTAAAACTCCTTTCTTCACAGTTATATAAATACAGACGAGCATGGATGTTAAGGATGGAAAAAGGAAAGAAAAAGGGAAGCATAGTTTGCACCAGTCTGCTTCACAGAATTTGATGAATTGTTTTTCTTTCAATTCTGTTTTTAGTTTTTTGATGTTAACACAAGGTTGTTTGCACACTAGTGCTTTCCTTTGTTCACTAGTTGAGAATTTGTCCTTTCTCATTGTGTTGCTTTATTTTATTCTTCCTTCAAAAGGTGATTTGCAGAGAAATATGAGTGGAAGACAGCAGATTGTTACTGTAGACACCCTAGTACCTCCATATGAGAGAGAGAGAGAGACAGAGACAGAGACAGACAGTGAAACAGTTTTTATGCTTTCTCTTTGCAAGCTAGATAGATCTCCACATTAGCTTCACTCAAGCCATGATTACAAAAGCAGGAGCTAATCAGAAAGTTATTGTTAAGCTGTTCTGTTTTAGTGTAGAGCCCATTGGCTAGGTCATGCCTACTTCTGCTGTCACTGCTTAAAGAAAGCACAACGTTAGACCCAATTCAGTATATTCCAGTAATCATGACTTTTAAAACTGCAGCTCCTTTTTGCGCAGTTGCCTTGGTTTAAAGCAGCATGGCCCTTTATTTAGTCCAGAGTCCAAAAACACAAGAAATAAAAAGATGTGGTTTTTAACACTTTTTTTGGCTCATGAATTCCTCCAGAATAGACCAGATAGCATCTCTAACATCTTACGGTTTTCTGACAACTTTAGGAATAAGGGGGAAGGTGTTAGACTTGCTTTGAGCTTCAACAATCCTGTGAAGAAATTACTTAAGTTTTTTGCCAATTAGTTAATATTTCTGATTTCTGGTCACTGACCAACTTGCCAGAGGAGATAATTTCTCCTTCTTGCTTTATCAAAACTTCTCATACATTTGAATAAATGTTTACCTTAACCTTAATATGAAGAACAGACTCGCCTTTGGAACTCTCCAATCCTTGATATCAACCTGGAAGAATTTTGGTATGCTGTCCATGGATCTCCTTGCTGAAATGTGGTGCGCAAATTGCACATGATATTTCAGCTGAAACATAACCAGTTATTTTCAAAGGTTTAGCATGACTTCCTTATCTTCGCATTCTAAGCCAAGTATCCTATATGTTTGTTCAGTGCTGGCAATGATTCGTGAGTATGCACCTTCAGTTCTTTCTACATTTCACCGTTTTTAAAAAAAAAAGCAAATGTCCCTTTACGTTGTTTCTCCCAAAGTGCATCTCCGTGAAATTGCATTATCATAAATTGCATTTATCCATCCTCTTAAGATCTGCTACTATGCTGTTTGCTGTTTATTACTTTGTCAAACTTCATGTAATTCACAAACTTTGAGATTGCATTCCCTTTTTTGAAGTTCAAGCCACTTTATGTACAATAGGAAAAGCAACGGCCCTGATACCACAATGGGAGTGAGTTACACACTTTTCTGGAGTCAAAAAATGTGTTCACTACTACTCTTGCTTACTATCCCTTAGCCAATTCTGTACCAGAGCCATTACTATCCCTTTACTGCCATGTTTGTGATGTGAGATTTATATCTTTTTTTTTAGAAAACAGCTTGGCTTTGAAACTAATATAATGTGAATTGGTTTTGAAATTAACTAGGTCACTCTTTCCAGAAGCATGATTTTAAAACCAGTATGTGTCCCAGAGAGCAGGTAACTGCAAGGATTCCTGGAATGTTAATAGAATTTTGTTTATATAAAGGAGGATTTATGGCAGGAGGGAGAAAAGACTAAGTCACTAGCTACAAGAGATTTGGTGATGTGTTTTTTTTGTTTCAGAAGCTTTTGGGTTCAGTTCGAAGGAGAACTGGCAGTGGTCCTAAACAAGTATAGTTTCTCGTGGGAAAAATGTTTGTTTAGAACAGTTGAGAGAATTGGTTACTTTAGGGAAGCAGGTTGGTCAGTGAAACTTCCAGACCAGGAGTTTTTTTAGAACTCTCTGCAGATTACAAAAAGCCTGAGAAAGCCTCATCTGTCAGAGGAATTTGGGAGTCCTTGTGCAGAAGTTATAAAAATCTAGGCTACAAGGTAGTAGGGGAGATTTGTGAACAGTTAGCCTTTATTTCAAAGGGGATAGAATATAAAAATAAGTTTTGTGACAATTGTACAAGGCGTTAGTCAGACCATACCTAGATTACAGTGAATAGGTTTGTTCCTTATCAAAGGAAAGAAGTATCAGCATAAGAGACGATCCAGAGAAGGCTTACGAGTTTGATTTCTGGTATGGAGAGAACTTTCTTTGGAGGAGAGGTAGAGTATGTTGAACCTGTACTCAATCTGTTTAGAAGAATGAGAGGCAACTATATTGAAACATGCTAGATCAGGGGGCTTGATAGGGTACATGGGGAGAGGCTGGTTTCTCTCATGGGTGAGTCTAAGTACAAAACACACAATTTTGGAGCAAGGAGTTGCCCAGTTAGTACAGGGATAAGGAGGAATTTCGTCTTGAAGTTTAATGAATTTGTGAAATTCTTTACTGGACAGGACTGTAAAGGCTACATGGACAAGTATATTCAAGGCTGAAATTGACAGATTTTTAATCAGGAAGCAAATCAAAGATTATGGGCAAAAGGCAGCCAAGTGTAGGTATGGATTATCACATCAGCCATGATCTCATTGAATAGCAGACTCTATGGGGCAAGTTGCCTCCTTCAGCTCATATGTTATATGCTGTTAGTTGTGTGAAAAATTTGAGTGCTCACAGGACTGGAACTGGGAAGAAACAGTGAAATCAAACCTGCAGTTTGGACAGAGAAGGAACATTTCTCTGGATTTTGATTAACAGTAAATTGATGTTGGAAAGTAGATGGATTTGGCCTTGTCACATGTCTTTAATTCTTTGAAACTGTGTTACTTATTGTTTTGTTTTATTTATTTATTTATTTATTTTGTGTTAAAATACTTTTTTAATCCTTAAAGTGAAATCTGTAGCCTTATGAGCTCACGTTTCAGTGAAACGCTGTTATGTTTAAAAACAAATCTATCAGCCAGATTTCATTCTGGTATCTGACTTAGCTACTTGTGACATCATCTGGGCTCATATCACTATTTTACAAGTATGTGCTTTGCAGTATTTTATTTTTTATATATATATATATATATATATCTATTAATAATCCTTGTGTGCACATATGTCTACTTATAGGTTTTAAAATCTTCTGTCTCTGGAACTTCTGTGTTGTGGCTTTTGAAGCAAAATCCACAGCACATCATAAAAGAAAAGTCCCATGAATGCTGAAAATCTGGAATAAAAAGTAAATATGTTAGATATACTGAAGAGTCATATTCGTCTCTCAAAATCAATACTGGTCTCTTTCTCCACAGATGCTGCCAGACCTGTTGAAGGGTCTACTTCCCAACTGCGCATATCAATGATTCTGACCCTATGAATCTGCATAAATAATATATTCCTGCATAGTTAACTTATGAAGTAAATTGTGTGAACTAGACTGCAGATGTGTTTTTTTTTAAAATAACTTTACTATAAATAAGCCAGTTTACTTGCCAAAATGTGAGAATAGTAATATGCTGCTGCAATATTTTTTTTTTCAGAAACTGTGCTAGGATGGCAGGGACCAAGATCTCGTTCAGCTGAGCAGTTGAAGAATGGAAATATATGCGCTTCACCTTCAATGCCTTCGAATAATGCAAATATTGTCTGGTCTGTAACGCCTAGTCAGGTCAAACAAGGACTGCAGCACCCTTCTGAGGTATGTGGACTATGAAATTACTTTTTCAATCTAAAATATTTAAATATTAGGTCTCCTTACTTTTGGCACAGTTGAGATTGTCTGTCATCGCAGTTTATTTGGTAACTTTATCTAATTTTAGTGTGGAGTTGCTGAATGGCCTGTTCCATGTTGCAACTTCTACCTAACTGAATATATTGTCTTTTGCATAGCATTGAGATGAAGTGGAATGATAATTTCTTTCTGAGCAGGCTACTTCAAATAAACTCTGTACAACTGAGCAATAACTTCCAAAGATTTTGTCAGGACAACACCAAAATCCTTTTGTAACCGATTTGTGTAAAGGTTATAATAGCTTAAGACCCTCTATTATGTAAGTATCATTCGTATTATTCAATATAAGTAAGCTTGTGAGTCACCAGTAGCAATGCAAGATTCTTTCAAAGAAATTTGCTGTTATGCCAAAGAGAGTCTTTCTTTGTGATATTTCATATGAACATACGAACAAGGAATAATCTTTCAACCTCTTGGTAATCAGGAATCTGTCTACCTCTGCCTCAAAAATATTTAAAGATTCTGCATGCAGTGTTTTGAAGAAAGGAATTCTAACGAATCATGGAACTTTGGACTCCACATTTACCTGATGAAGGAGCTGTGCTCCGAAAGCTAGTGCTTCCAAATAAACCTGTTGGACTATAACCTGGTGTTGTGATTTTTAACTTTGTCCACCCAATCCAACAGCGGCTCCTCCAAACCATACCTGCACTGAAAACATTGTTCATAGAAGAGCATGCATTACTAGAGTTGTATGTTTCATTTGTCCCCGTGGGACTACCATACCTGAAGTGTAGAATGACATGTAGGGCAGAACATTTCTGTAATTTTGAGTTACAGATGGCGTGAGACAAAATGCAAACATCCAATTTGTTTGCTATTTTATCCAATTTTCCTGATGTATGTTAATGATGGAGATATAGGTGTTCAGAGAGCTATTTCAAATTTGGAATTTGACAGAATTTGGAACAATTACAAACTCTGAGGACGGCAGTGGAGAACTCCAAAAGGATAGAGACAAGTTAGTGGTGTGAGCAGATACGTGACAAAAGGGGTATAATGCAGGGAAGTTAGTTAATGCATTTTGCTATGAAGAGCATGAACAGACATTTTAAATTAAGGAATACATTTTCAAAGACAGTGCAGGAAAGGAGGGACCCGGATATATATGTGCACAAATCACAAAAGTGGCAAGACAGGTTAAGAAAGCAATTAATGAGGATACAATATCTTCAGCTTTATTAATTGGAGCATAGAGTACAAGGGGATGATGATGAATTTATACAAAACACTTGTTAGACCTAACCTGGAGTGCTGTGTACAGTTCTGGAAACCATATTATAGGAAGGGTATGAATGTGTGAAAAATTGCAAAAGTGTTTCAATAATGGTTTCAAGGATGAGAAATTTTAGTTATGCAGATAGATTAAAGAATTTGCAACTGTTCTACTTGGAGAGAAGTTGGTTCAGTGGATATCCGACAGAGGTTGTCAAAATCATGAATGACTGGATAAATTAAGCTTCCTGTGATTATATGATTTTGGAGGTTCAAGTATTTTAAATAAAAATCGAACTGAGTGTTATGATGTGTGTTTATGTTGTTGAAGGAATGTGCCAAGGCCAGAAGGCTTTGGCTAGAACCATTGGTCAGCCAAGCCCAGGCCCTGATAAATGCCCATTGGAACAGGCGCTTATCTTTCGCGATTCAACTAGGATCGGCTGGGCAGATGATCTCCCGAGTTAGTGCTAAATCAGTTACTGGTTTTGAAAGGTGTATAGATTCACTATAGGAATAAATGAGAGAGGTCCCTCAAAATTTGGTAAACGGAATATATTTGTGAAGAACATAAACTTTATATTTTGAATGTTAGTACTTGAATTAACAGAAGAGAAAGTAAATGTTTTGTAATGTAAATAACTGGGAATAACTGGCTTTATAAATGGCCTATAAGACACATTTATTGTAACGAAGATTTCTAAAATAAAGAATAACTGTTGCAAAAATCATATCTATAAATGCTGTCATTCATTGTCAACAAATATGTACTATCACTGATTAATTCTGTTAATTTAAATGTGATAAACATCAAAGTGTCATTCATGTCCCAGACTTCCTGTCAACAGTTTCAGAAATTTTTTATGATCCTAATTGATGGTAATACCAGACAGTTTGGATCCAAGAATGAAACTTGGCTTGATAGGTTGTAAGTTTTTTATTTTTGCTTACTATGGCGGTTCATCATTGAACGTATTAACTTGAGGCAGCCAAGGTTTTTGTAACATGAGCATACGTTTAATAAACAAAATAAATGCAACAAATAAAACTATAGGTATACGAGTCAACTTGAAATGATTGTAACCTAACAATAGCTTGCGAAGAGTGACTCTTTTCCTTGAGAATATCTTTTTCATATCCTGAATCCGAGAGAACTATAACTCCTGCTGTAGCACTTTAATTTGTTTCTCAACTGACTCTTACAATTTGAGGAGCAAAACTAACAAAAGTTTTAGACTTATTTCCAGATCAAATAGCCTGAGCCTCCTCTCAGTTCTGACAGCCTGCAAACTTCCATATGAACTCTCATTGCTTTGAATCTTCAAAGAAAAACCATGGCATTAATTTTCTTTCATAATTGCTTTAACAAAGTATCTGTTACAATATTGTCCTTGATAGGAAAATTAATGATCCTCAACGTCTATGGTTGTAAATTTAAACTCCAAGAAAGCAGTCTTCAACTTTTGTCTGAGACTCTGTTCAAACAATCCAAAGAACTGTGGTCCATATGATACCAGTTTCTGCAGATCCGTATGTTTGAACATCAAAATTCAGTGGAGCCAATTCAAGGCTCATTATCTCTTTGTCTAGCATTAAATGTTTCTGTTGAAATATATTTAATTTGTTGGGAAGATAATTGAATTGCTATTCCATTCTCCTGTTGTTTTATTTTGACAAAACTGTACCAATTAGCAGCCAATTTACATGGCTTCCCATAAGTACGGTTATCAAACTGTCAAAGGTATTCTGGCATTTTGTTATCATTCAAATTTCTTTCTGTAATTTCATAAGGGGAACTACTATAGTGCTGAAGTTCAGAATAAATGCTGATAAAATTCATTCATGCTAATATATTGCAACGTTTTGTGTAGGACACAATAATTTGAAGAAGCCATTGCTTTTTTTCTTCTCTAATTGCTTCTTGGCCTTGTTTCACAAAGTGGCCCAAGTATATTTTGAATTGGAAAATTTACTTTTAACCAGATTTATGACCAAATTGACTCGAAGTGATCAAGGAGTTCTTTAAAGTGATATAAATTGACAGAGTCCATATAAGGATGCAGAAGCTACTAATTCTTTGGCTATACCAGTCAATGAAACTTGCCGATCCCCTTTTGGCAAATTAATTTTTGTGTAACAAATCAGGCATGCTCAATTCTCTCACCATAATCTTAAAGTCAGGAATCTGATGCTAACCTGTCTGTAACTATGTTAACGTGCCAATAATCAGTACACAGGATTTTGTGGTCCATGAGTTTCAGAGCCATCAAGATTGCAGAGTTCCAGCTTCTTAGGTTCAATAATGTTATTGTCCAACATGAATTAAATCCAGTTCTGACGAGGGTCACTCGACCCAAAACATGAACTGTGCTTTTTCTCCACAGATGCTGGTCGACTTGCTGTGTTTTCCAGCAAGTTTTATTTATAAATTAATCTCTTCTCTCACTTGAGTTAATCTTTTTGAAGTAAATGTGCAAGGATGTGGATTATAGGTAAAGCATCCTCTGTTAATATCATGTGTAAACAGAGTTATTTCTGGCCCATTCACACAAATTGATTCATGAGTTTATATCAATCCTTGTAAATAATTTCAGCACTTTTCTGGAAGTTAGCATAATATTTCAGTTAAAATTTTAAGCACCTTGTTATTTATTATCTAATTTGATTACTGAAAGATTAGCTTTTCGACATTAGAATTTCTGGTTTATTCTTAATAGACAATAGGTGCAGGAGTAGGCCATTCAGGCCTTCGAGCCTGCACTGCCATTCAATATGATTATGGCTGATCATTCCTAATCAGTGTCCGCTCCCTGCCTTATCTCCATAACCCTTGATTCCACTATCTTTGAGAGCTCTATCTTAAATGAATCCAGAAACTGGGCCTCCACTGATCTCTGGGGCAGAGCATTCCACACAGCCACCACTCTCTGGGTGAAGAAGTTTCTCCTCATCTCTGTCCTAAATGGTCTACCCCGTATTTTTAAGCTGTGTCCTCTGGTTCGACACTCGCCCATCAGCGGAAACATGTTTCCTGCTGCCACAGTGTCCAATCCTTTCATAATCTTATACGTCTCAATCAGATCCCCTCTCATTGTTGTGTTAAATCGTTGTGTTATCTTTATTTTACTCTGTGTTTTATACAACTATAAATGGATTTCTTTTGTGATTATCCTACTTGTCATTGTACTGCTCCAACATGTTAACATGTCATACTTGCTAATGTTTCCACCTACCTGGAGAACTGTCTACATAGTTCACATAATTGAGTTGCTTTTTGATTTCTTGTCCAGTGAATCTTGCTTTTAATGTTTCCACAGAAACAAATAACAGTACTAAAATAGCACAGTACTAATTTCAGCAAAAAAAAAGAACTTGGCCGCCTTATCTGTTTTAGCTTTCACTGTTTATTGACCACTTTTCAAAATGCTTTTTATCCACCCTTGAGAGTTGTGTCAGTAGTTCTTAGCATATGGTCAGAGGTATACTGTGTTTTGGATTATATTATTTTTGGCAAACAGTATCAATACGATTTCTTCATTCTGATCATTAGGACATGCCCAACAATAAGCTCTAATCGTAGTATGTAAAATTTGAGGTTGACTTTGTAATGCTCCTTGAGATTGTGGATGCTAAGTTTATTTATTATTTATTTTATCATTATGTCTCAAATATTCAAATAAATGTCAAAGTTTGATTTGTTGGGTATTCCATATCTTGTTTAAAACAGGTGAACAATTTTTTCCATTACCATATTACTGTATTTTTTTCTGAAAGGCACTGCTTCAAGAAATCCTGAAACATCGTAATTGTTAAAAGACACTGATTCCCACCCTTGATTTGAGATAGGGGTTCTAAAAAATCTATTAACTTTGCTGAATGTCTCTTTGAAAACTGGAATTAGTATTCAAGGAGCAGGTTCAAATGATGGTTGGGGGTTTCCACTACCTGATATAGGTTGCGTATCTGGCAAAACATCACCATATCTTTATGTAATCATGGCCATGAAAATGTTTCCGTAGTTTAGCTTGAGATTTCCTAATATCTAATGCACTTGCTGTTGGAATTTCATAAATCACCTGTAATATTTTGTTGCAATATCAGAGGTACCTATTTGTAATTGACTACTGTCCATTTCTCATTGGCTGTTATTGATGGTTATTTTCAGTTCTTTCCCATTTATATAATAACACTCTGGTATTGGTTTTTATATTATTACTCATTCTAAACTTGATTGTGTATCCTATTCTCCTGAATTAAGATAATCTCTAACTGTTGAAGAAATACCATCTTTGATTGACAGTGCTTCTAACCTCTTGCCCCTGACCCCTGCACTATGCTTCCCATTTTCCTTGAAAATCATGTACTCTTCAACATTCAGGACTCGAGCATTGTCATCCTGCAGCCACATCTTTATTATGGATAGTGGATCATGTTTGTTCACTTGAATATGCACTATACATTTGTTTATTTTGTTGTGGATGCTACACACAGATTCAGAGCCTTCTTTTTTTTCTTTGTTATTTTGTAACATCTAGTCTTGACTTTTGATGTATTCCCAGGGATTTTTCCCCTCTCTGTCCCTTACTGCCATTCTCTGATCCTCATATCTCTTGATTATTTTCCTTCCTTAGTTTGTCTCTGCGATTTGACGTACCATATAATTCCATATTGCCTCTATGATTTAGATTAAAAAGCTTCTAACTTCCCTAGTTATACAGTTCACAAGAGCACTGGCTCCAGCATGGTTCAGGTGTAAACTGTCTCAATGGTCCAGTCTCCACCTTCCCCCAGTATTGATCCCAGTAACCCAGAAGCTAAAACCGACATCTGCCATATGAGTCTTTAAATAAATATTCATCTCTCTAAGTTTTACATAGCCAATGTCAAGTTTCACAAGACTGTAGTAACTGGATATTATAAACTTTGAGGTTCTAATTTTCCGTTTAGTGCCTAACTCCTCAAACTCAATGTGCAGAACTTCTTTCTTAGCTCTAGTCATGTTGTTGTACCTACAATGTACCAGGTCTACTGGATCTTTCTCCTGCTGCAAATTAATTTCCAGCCCTAAGCAGATGTACAAAATCCTGGCACTAGGCACTGAACTCTTGCACTTTGCAGGGAATAGCGTCAACCCTTCTCCTCATAACATCACCTCCTATTCCTGTATTCTTTGATGCTTCCCCACTGTGAATGGCTTCCAAGAAAAGGAGGTGACAAGAAACATAATTTGATATATTATGTAGTAAGCTATATTGCAGTTGTAATGTAGTATCAAATCATAGTTCTAAAAACAGGACAAAATTTTAAAGTCTGGCAATAGAAAGTTTCTAAATTGTTGAGAGTATGTATGCAATATGTATATCTGCTTGCTTTCTGTATGCTGCTAGTGTAGACTAGTGGAAGGTTTGAGAGCCTCATTTATAACTTTGCATTAAAACATTCCACTCCCTATTTTGGACCTGTTTTCTAAGCTGTGCAGATTGGTCTTAGCAAATTTATAGAAAATATTGATGATGATGGCCCAAAATTTCAGATAACATAGCATCTAACTGTGCCAGTTAAGCAGACTAATGTAATTGATAGTTGACTGTGCTATATTTGACTCTATTTAGTAGACAGGACCTAACCGGCAGCTTCTTACTTTAGTTGAATGCAAGTGTTGTAGCTGTACTGTATTAGCTTGACGAGGGGTACAGCTTAGTCTGATCTGCAAGTCTTCACAGGCCAGGTGTTTGGAGCCAATGGCCTTTGCTGCATGTACTAAAAAGTGAAGTTATCATAGTTTTATCAGACAGCACAGATTCTGGGTATTCCAAGACTGAGAATAGGGGAAAATGTTGTAGCTGTAAGAACTCCTTTTTTTTGAGGTATTTTCAGTGTTGGAGTTGATTTCCTTGATTTTATTTGGAGTAATAATTTTTGTTGCATAAGATATTGCATTATTTTGGAACTTATAGGGGTGGGGTGGGGTGGGGGGAAGAGACCAAAATAACAGCATTGTTTTAAAACGAAAGGAGGCAGAGAGAACGAGCAGGGACAGTGTGAGGGGTAAAACAAATGACATTGATCCTGCACAGCTGACTGCCTCTGCTGTTTAGTTTCAAGTATCTCTGGGCATCGGAATTTGTTCTAAACAAACAGTAAAGTTCACAACTGACCTTGGAGAAACCTGTGTGGCAGAGCTCACAGCAGGGGAGCAGCTAAGTGGCTTATTTTTAAAAGTGTAACCATGCTTTTCTTTTTGTAAATCTGCAATAGTAAGTAGAGTGAAGTTTTTTTGATTATGTTTTACTGAGATCTGCCTTTTGATTAAACTTCAAAATATGAAACATCAATACTAAGTTATCATGGAGCAGAGTTTTTGAGAGCACTATCACTCTATTTTGAGTCTGTAGATTAAGGTGCAAAGATGGCCTTTAGTCAAAAAATGTGCTCTTCCTGCCGTACATGGAAAATTAAGGAGAATTTCAGTATTCTTGATTATGATGTCTGCAGGAAGTGTGTTTGGTTGTGAAACGTATTGGATCACATGGATCGGTTGGAGCAGCAGTTAGAGGCAATGAGGAATTTACAGGAACCAGATGGTGTCATGGCAGTTTTAGGAAGGGAGGAAAACTGCAGATACAGTCAGGTAGATGGGTTACCTCTCGGAAAGGTAGGAGGGGTAGGTATATAGTGCAGGAGTCTCCCGTGGCGCACACCATCTCAAACAAGTCTGCTGTTTTAGAAAATGTGGAGTGTGATGGAATGTTGGGGAATATTTCTGGTGAGACTGGCTCTATTATAATGAGGAGTATGACCGGTTCTAAACAATTTAATTGTGGAAGAGGACTCTCTAGTCAGAGGCAGAGATGGATGTTTCTGTAGCTGACAATGAGACATCAGAATGGTATGTTGTCTCCATGTGCCAGGATCAAGGGCATCTTTGAGAAGGTGCAGAATATTTGAAGGGGATAGAGACCAGCAGGAGGTGGTTGTACACTTAGTAGCTAATGGTGTAGGAAGGGAGTAGGATGAGGTCTGAGGAGCGAACATAGGAAATTAATCAGGAAGTTTAAAAAGTAGGTCCCCAAATCTAGTGATATCTGGATTACTCCTGGTGCCATGAGCTAGTGAGAATAGGAAAACGAGAACAGAGCTGATGAATGTCTGGCTGAGGAGCTGGTAGGGATTCACATTTTTAGATCCTTGGAATCTCTTCTGGGGTAGAAGTGACCTGTATAAGAAGAATGGATTGGAAGGGGCCTAATATACTGACAAGGATATTTGCTCAAGGTGCTCTGAAGGATTTAAATTAGTGGGTGAGGTGGGGGCAGGGATGGGGGGAGAGGCAGGTCCAGAGAGCTGATGAGAAAAGAGATCAGTTTGAGACTGGTGCAGTTGGGAAAAGGAGTGAGTCAAACTGTTGGGACAGGCAAGAACAAAGCCGAGAACAAGGTAGGCTGATAAATTAAACTGCATTTATTTCAATGCGCGAGGCCCCACAGGTAAGGCAGGGGAACTCTGGGCATGGTTGAGGACATGGGATTGGGATATCACAGCAATTACAGAAATATCGCTCAGGGCTGGTTAGGAGTTGCAGCTTAATGTTCCAGGATATAGATGTTGTAGGAATGATAGAAAGGGACACAAAGGAGGTCAGAGGAGTGGCTGATTAGGGATAACATTATGTCTGCATTTGGGAAAGATTTTCTGTACATCTAGGGAAATGATTTGTTGCACATAAGAAATGGATGATCATCTTGTTGGAATTGTACTATAAGAGTCCCCAGTAGTCAGCAGGAACTTGAGAAGCAAATATGTAAGGAGATCTCTGTTATCTATAAAAATAATACCAGGAGATTTTAACTTTCCAAACACAGAATGGGACTGCCATAGTGTTAAAGACTTGGATGGAGAGGGATTTAAGTATGTACAACTTTCTGATTCAGCACGTGGGTGTACTACGAGAGAAGGTGCAAAACTTGACGAACTCTTGGGGAAATAAGGCAGGGCAGGTGACTGAAGTGTCAGTGGGGGAGCACTTTGTGGTCAGTGATCATAATTGTATTAGTTTCAAAATAATGATGGAAAAGGATAGACCAGATCTAAAAGTTGAAGTTCTAAATTGGAGGAAGGCCAATTTTGATTGTATTAGGCAAGAACTTTAAAAAGTTGATTGCAGGCGGATGTTTACAGGTAAAGGGATGGTTGGGATGTGAAAACCAGGTAATAGTATGTTTCTGTTAGGGTGAATGGCAAGGCTGGTAACTGTAGGAAATACTGGGATGACTAGAGAAATTGAGGTTTTGGTCAAGAAAAGGAAGGAAGCATGTTTCAGGTACAGATAGCAGGGATCAAGTGAATCTCAAGAAGAGTACAAAGGCAGTAGAAGTATACCTGAGGGAAACCAGGAGGGCAAAAAAGGGACATGAGCTTTGGCAGATAGGGTTAAGGAGAATCCAAAAGGCTTCTACAAAGACATGAGGACTTCAGAGTAATGAGGAGAGAACAGTGCTCCTGAAAGATAGCAGGGCTGCCAATGTGTGGAACTACAGGAGATGTGGGAGATACTAAATGAGTATTTTGCTTCAGTGTTTACAGTGGAGGAGGATACGGAAGCTGGAGAACTTGCAGAATTAAATAGCACCATCTTGAAAAAGTCCATATCACAGAGGTGGTGGTACTGGATGTCGTAAAATGCATAAAGGTGGATAAATCCCCAGATCAGATGTACCCTAGAACTTTGTGGGATGCTAGGGAAGTGATTGCTGGGCCCATTACTGAGGTATTTATATCATCGATAACCCATGTGAGGTGCGAGAAGACTGGAGACTGGCTAGCATGATGCTTTTATTTAAGAAAGGTGGTAAGGACAAGCTAATGAAGTATAGACCAGTGAGCCTGAAATCCGTGGTGGACAATTTGTCGGAGTGGTTCCTGAGGGACAGGCTTTACATGTATTTGGAAAGGCAAGGACTGAGTAGAGATGGTCAACATGGCTTTGTGCCTCACTAACTTGATTGAGATTTTTGCAGAAGTAACAAAGAGGGTTGATTGAAGACAGAATGGTGGATGTTGTCTCTATGGACTTCCATAAGGCGTTTATCAAGGTTGTAATAGGTAGACTGGTTAACAAGGTTAAGTCACATAGAATACAGGGAGAACTAGCCATTTGAGCACAGAATTGGCTTGAAGACAGGAGGCGGGATGGTGGATGATTGTTTTTCAGACTGGACACCTGTGACTAGTGGTGAGCCACAAGGATTGGTGCTGGCTCCACTGCTCTTTGTTATTTATATAAATGATTTGGATGTGAACACAGGAGGTATGATTAAGTTTGAGATGATGCTAAAATTGTAGGTGTGGTTGACAGTGAAGACGGTTACTTCCGAATACAATGGGATCTGATTGGCTAAAGGGCTGAGGAGTGGCAGATAAATTTAATTTAGATAAATGAGAGGTGCTGTATTTTGGAAAGGCAATCAGAGTAGGACTTGTACACACAATGGTGAGGTTCTGGGGTGTGTTACTAAGCAAAAAGACCTTGGAGTGCAAGTTCATTGTTTCTTGGAAGCAGAGTCGCAGGCAGACAATAGTGAAGAAGGCATTTCGTATGCTTGCCTTTATTGGTCAGTGTGTATGGAAGTTGGGAGGTCATCTTGCAGCTGCGTAGGATGTTGGTTCAGCCACTTTTGGAATACTGTATTCCATTCTGGCCTCAGTAACATAGGAAAGATATTGTGAAACTTGAAAGGGTTCAGAAAAGGTTTACAAGGATGTTGCCAGAGTTGGAGGGTTTGAGCTATAGGGAGAGGCTGAATAGACTGGAGCTACTTTATCTGGGGCATCTGAGGCTGAGGGGCTACCTTATAGAAGTTTATAAAGTCATAGTGTGAATAGCCAAGATAATTTCCCCGGGGTGTGGGAGTCCAAAACTAGAGGTAAGAGGGGAAAGATTTAAAACGGGCCTAAGGGCAACTGCTTCACGTAGAGGGTATAGTGTGTATGGAATGAGTTGCTAGAGAAGTGGAGCTGATACAATCACAAGATTTAAAAGTTAAAAATCACAGAACAGCAGGTTATAGTCTAACAGGTTTATTTGGAAGTAATAGCTTTCAGAGCACTGCACCTTCATGTGGTTGTGGAGTTCAAGATCATAAGGCACAGAATTTATAGCAAAAGATTACAGTGTCATGCAACTGATATGATATTTTTAACAAACTTGGAATGTTAAGTCTTTCATCTTTTAGAATGGGTTTCAGG
The DNA here is from genome assembly GCF_020745735.1 of Hemiscyllium ocellatum. Classification (NCBI taxonomy): domain Eukaryota; kingdom Metazoa; phylum Chordata; class Chondrichthyes; order Orectolobiformes; family Hemiscylliidae; genus Hemiscyllium; species Hemiscyllium ocellatum. The sequence goes on from NC_083434.1 coordinate 18,037,030, forward strand.
TTTTGGTTTGTTAATATGTACATCCCAGAATAACTATCAAGTCACCTTCTCGGGATAACTTGAATCATAACAAAAGAGATGACATCTCCGCTCAGACAGTGCATTAAAGGTGTGAGGTTAGCGTCTGTCTGAATCCCAGTCTTGAGTCAGACTGGTTCCCAAGCGGAATTTGCAAAATATTACATTTTTTTGAAGCCTGCAGATTGTGCATTTTTTGAGCAAAATAGAATGGAGCTGCAAATACAAATTCACACCATAGATTTGTGTGTGTGTGTGTGTGTGTGTGTGTGTGTGTGTGTGTGTGTGTGTGTGTGTGTGTGTGTGTGTGTGAGATGGAATATAAGCCCGCGGGGGGGGGGTGTGTATGTGTGTATATGAGAGGGGATCTGCATGAGTGAACGTGTGTGTGTGTATGTGTGTATACAGTGTAGTTGGGTCACTGTCCTATGACATGAACCCAAGATCCTGATTAAGGTCATCCTCCTGGGTACCAAACTTGGTCTCTGCTTGACCACTTTGTGTGTTGCTGAAGTGCGTCTTGGAAGGCTACTGCAAGGAAGTGTACTGATAACTGAACAACCACGGACACTACAAGCAACTACTGGCTGATCCGACCAAAGACCACACCCGTGAACTAAACACATTGATTAAAACTTTTGATCCAGTTCTTTAGGGTTCCTGACGTGCTCTCATCCAACATACTTGTCATGTTCGTGACTCCTGCCTTCCGAAGATACACAAAGCCAACACACCTGGGCGTCCATTGTATCAGGCAATGGGACCCTGTGTGAGTTCCTCTCAGGCTATGCCGAAGGCACCTTGAAACCCATTGTACAGGGGACTGCCAGCTTCTGTCACAATACTGTTACAGAAACTCATAACCCACGGACTAGTCAAACCGGGAACATTACTCATCACAATGGACATTTCAGCACTATACACCAGCATCCCTCACGATTGACTGCGTTACTGCAACATCCCTAGTGCTCAATACCAACAATTGCCACTCTCCAAGCACCATCCTAGAACTTATCAGTTTCACCTTCGACCACCACATTTCACCTTTGACAACCAGTTTTTCATTCAGACATACAGAACAGCCACATTTCTCCCCGTGTCTGTGTGGGTTTCCTCCAGGTGCTCTGGTTTCCTCCCACAGTCCAGAAGATGTGCAGGTCAGGTGAATTGGCCGTGCTAAGTTGTCCATAGTGTTCGGTGTATTAGTCAGAGGGGGAATAGGTCTGGGTGGGTTACCCTTCGGAGAGTCGGTGAGGACTGGTTGGGCCGAAGGGCCTGTTTTCACATTGTCTGGAATCTAATCTAACAGCCATGGGGACCAAATTTGCATCCCAATGTGGACACATTTTCGAACATGACTTCTTTGCTGCATAGGGCCCCCACCCAACACTACACACCAAATATATTGATTATATTTTCTTCCTCTGGACCCATGGTGAGGAGTCACTGAAACAACTTAACAGTGATACCAATGAGTTTCATCCCACCATTAGACTTATCATTGACTACTCTTTTAAGTATCTGTCTCATTCTTGGGCATGTGCATCTCCATCAAGGATGGGTACCTCAGTACCTCACTCTAATGCAAACCTACAGATGACCTCCTGATGCTACACTTCTCAAGCTTCCACCCTAATCATATTAAAACAGCCATCCCCTATGGACAAGCCGTGCATACACAGGATCTGTTCAGATGAGGAAGAATGTGATGGACACCTGAAGGTGCTTAAGGATGCCCTCGTAAGATTTGGGTACGATGCTCAACTCATTGATCACCAGTTCCGACGTGCCACAGCGAGAAACTGTAATGACCTCTTCAGAAGACAGGCACAGGTCGCAACTGATAGGGTACCCTTTGTTTTCCAGTACTTCCCGGGAACCAAAAAACTATGCTGTGTTTTTCACAGCCTGAACATCTCGCCCAGACCTTCCCAAAGCCTCCACTTCTCTCCTTTAAACAACTGCCATACTTTCAACAGACTATTTGCTCGCAGCAAACTGACCTGCCTTCAGGGCAACATCGACCATAACACCATACAACCCTTTCATGTCAATCACTGGAAGACATGTCAGAGTGTCGACACTGATACCATCATTACCCGTGAGTACACCACCCACCATGTATGCAGCAGCTTCTTGTGACTTGGCCAATGTTGTCTATCTCATACACTGCAGTCAAGGATGCCCTGACGCATGGTACCTTGGCAAGACCAAGCAGACCCAAAGACAATGGATGAAGTGACAGTGGCATGGTGGCTCAGTGGTTATCATTGCTGCCTCACAGCGCCAGGGACCCAGGTTTGATTCCTGCCTTGGGTGATTGTCTGTGTGGAGTTTGCACATTCTCCCCGTGTCTGCGTGGGTTTCCTCTGGGTGCTCCAGTTTCCTCCCACAATCCAAAGATTGCAGGTTAAGTGAATTGGCCATGCTAATTTGCCCATAGTCAAGGGTAAATATAGGTTTGGGTGGGTTGCTCTTTGGAGGGTCAATGTGGACTTGTTGGGCTGAAGAGCCTGTTTTCACACTGTAGGATATCTAATATCTAGCAATCAACAGCCTGGGGTTTTCCCTCCCAGTTGGGGAGCACTTCAGTGGTAAGAGACATTTGGCCTCGGATCTTTGAATGACCATCCTCCAAGGCAGACTTCGGGATAGGCAACGATGCACAGTGGCCGAGCAGAGGCTGTTAACCAAGTTCGGTACCCGTGAGGAAGGCCTCAACCGGAATCATGGGTTCATGTCACACTACAGGTGACCCCACTACACTACACAGTACGTTCGTGTTCTCACTTTCGCTCTCTGTCTGTCTTGCTCCCTCTCTCTGTCTCTGTGTTGGTCTGTCTTGCTTTCTTTGGCTTTTTCTGTGTCGATCCCGCGCTCTCTTATCTCGCTCTCGATCTCGCGCGCTCTCGATCTCTCTCGCTCTGTGTGTCTCTTGCTGTCACACACATACTCTAGCATAAACTCTCACTCGCGCAGACCCTCTCTTGTATATGCACACGTGCGCACACACAATCACCCATGTGCGTGTGCATACGCATACACCCTGTCACAGGCCTGTACTCCTTCACACCCACACACGCTTTACTAAGCTTTCACACATGCAAACACACTCTCGCACAGGCGCGTACACACACACTTGTAAATCTGTGGTGTAATTTTGTATTTGCAGAATTATATTTGTAGCTACGTTCTATTTTGCTCAAAAATGCACAATCTGCAGGCGGTCAATGCATGTAAAACTTTGCAAATTCCACATTGGAAATAGAACTAGCCTGATTCAAGATTGGGATACAGACAGACTCTGACCTCACATCTTCAATGCATTGTATGAGCTGAAATGTCATCTTTTGTTATAAAACCTTTAGTTAATTTGAGAAGCTGACTTAAAAGAAGTTCTGGGATTTACATATTAATGAACCAAACCCACCCATTCTAAAAGATGAAAGACCTAACAATCCAGATTTGTTCAATGTATAATTTCCGTTGCACGACACTGTAATCTTTTGCTTTAAATTCTGTCTTATAATCTTATAAGCCACAACCACCTGATGAATGACAGGGCTCCGAAGGCTAGTGCTTCCAAATAAACCTGTTTTACTGGTGTTGTATGTCTGTTAACTTTGTCCACCCCAGTCCAACACCGGCTCCTCCACAGCATTTAGATTAGATTAGATTACATTACATTACAGTGTGGAAACAGGCCCTTCGGCCCAACAAGTCCACACCGACCCGCCGAAGCGCAACCCACCCATATCCCTACATTTACCCCTTACCTAACGCTACGGGCAATTTAGCATGGCCAATTCACCTGACCCGCACATCTTTGGACTGTGGGTGGAAACCGGAGCACCCGGAGGAAACCCACGCAGACACTGGGAGAGCGTGCAAACTCCACACAGTCAATCGCCTGAGGCGGGAAATGAACCCGGTCTCTGGCGCTGTGAGGCAGCAGTGCTAACCACTGTGCCACCATGCCGCCCACAAAATTTTTTTTAGATTAGATTCCCTACAGTGTGGAAACAGGCCCTTCGGCCCAACAAGTCCACACTGACCCTCCAAAGAATAACCCACCCAGTCCCGTTTCCCTTTGACTAATGTACATAACACTATGGGCAATTCACCTGACCTGCACATCTTTGGACTGTGGAAGGAAACCGGAGCACCCAGAGGAAATCCAAGCAGGCATGGGGAGAATGTGCAAGCTCCACACAGACAGTCGCCCAAGGCTGGAATCGAACCTGGGACCATGCTACTGTAAGGCAGCAGTGCTAACCACTGAGTCACCGTGGTTAGCACTCTGGATGGATATATGAATAGGAATGATTTAGTGGGATATTGGCCAAGTGCTGATAAGTGGGACTAGATCAGTTTAGAATATCTTAATGTGGATGAGTTGTATTGAAGGATCTGTTTCCATGTTGTACTCTGTGATGGGCAATGCTTTCATTAGAGACAGAGGTGGTGGTTTAATCTGAGGGTCACCACACCTCAGGCGAATGGGGAGATTCAAAAGGATGTTAATACAGAAACGCAGTTAAATGTAAGTATGCAAATGTCATAAGTTTTGCCCCATCCAATTGTTAACTTTATGAAATTGGAATGTCATTGTTTATGTTATTGTTAACATACATGAAAAAGCATAAATGACGTATCTGTGGTTGTGATGCATACAAACTAAGCTTGCTAGGTTCATTTCAGGTCACAATGCATGCTTAATAACAAGTATTTCTTATTGTCAATCAATCTCTTTGGTTGTATGAAGCAAAATTTACAAGTGGATGGTGTCAAAGTTTTAAAGTTTGTGCATGGAATAAGTTAGACTTAGAAACTAAGGTCATGCAATTTGACTGTTTGGAACCTTTAAAATGTTTGGTGAGATCACTTCCACTGCTGTCTGCAGTGTATTCTGACTGTAGGGATGGCATGGTGGGCATAGCTTGTGGGCACAAAGCATGTTGAGTGGACAGATCATTGTACGAATCTCTGATTTTGTGCGTTAACTGCTATTTCAAACCTCTGGTTGTTCAGTAATTATATTTAGAGGACTATTATATTAGTCCTCTAATTGCGGACTGCTAATGGTTTTACTTGGCATTTTGAGAACCAGGTGAATTGTATTGAGATTTTTAACGAGGTTAAGATGTCTGGCAGAGGCATGTGACTTTGATTTAATTCTTAATGAGATACCGAGAGATCTTTTGTATATGGGATTGATGAAATCATGCAAAAAGGCCTACAAGATGAGGCCCAACTGGATTGAAGACAGGTACTACAATGGGCTTTATGATTGGAAAATGTGGCAAGTGGAGCATAGGAGTTGCAGGGTACTCCGACTGAAGTGGCCACCCTCGCCAGTGTGAGCTTGGGGAACACTCATTGACTGACGGCAATTGCATATCCTCATTCGGGACGTTTTCTGAACACGGACTCTAGGTTAGCCAACAGCAAAACTTTAAAACAAAGTCAAGATTCAGCCAAACTGTTAAAATTTTCTTCAGGATCCAGGCCAGCAGGCTATTGTCGTTGCTGCAGGTATGCAGACTTGAGACAGCAAAAGAGTCCTACCAGATTAAATTGAGTAAGAGAGTTCATAGGCTTGTGTCCAGGAGAGTGCACACCCTGAAATGTCCACATACATCCAGTTTGGAACAATTTAAATTGCTTAGTAACATCCAAATCCGAGCAAAACAAAATAAGCATCTGGTTAAATGGTTGCTGGGTTCTAATGGAGATGGACATAGGCATAGCCATTTCAGTAATCGCAGAACCAGTCTTTAACAAAATTCACTGTGGACTCCAGCAGTTATGTTTGCACAAGGCCTCAGCTAGACTGAGATCCGATATCAGGGAACCTTTACAGAGAAAGGGTAGAATTGTGGTTCTGGTCTATTCTGAGAAGCATTTTGTTCAGTTATCACTGATGATCATAAAAGGCTTGATAGGGCAAAATTTGTTGAGAAAGATTCATTTATATAGTGTCAACATTTCTCGATTAGTGAAGAGCTGCCTGAGTGGTGATTTACTTTAATTTTTTACTTTATTTAATTAATTACTCAAGTTTTTTCAGAGACATCTAGGGAGTATCAAAGGAGCCAAGACCACCTTGCATGTTGGCCAGAAAGCAATTCCCCAATTCTGTAAGGCTTTACAGTGTCTTATCTTGCGGGCAAAAGTAGAGGCAGCCATCAGAAGGTTGGAAATCGAAGGAATCGCCTGCACTCGTCATACAGATTGTGAAGCTCGATGGGTTGGTTCACCTTTGTGGAAATTTTAAACAAATAGTAAACTGCTTTTCACAGCTGGATAAATGCAGTCCCTCATAAAGAGGTTTTATGCACAAAGCTAGTAGAGGGGCTGTCCTTCACAAAGCAGGACAGTGTGTACTTGCAATTGCAGGTGGATGAAGATTCCCAGAAGTATGCTATAATTAATGCTGATAAGGGTTTGTGCCAATATACAAGACTGCCATTTGGGATGTTTGTCAGCCTGTACAATTTTTACAGTGAGTGATTTTTAGAAGATCTGCCATAGGTCACAATTTATCTAGATGGTGTGCTAATGACAGTAAAGACCAATAGGGAGTACTTAGAGAACTTGGACATAGACCTTAGATGTTTCTCACAGCCGGGTGTATGCCTGAGAAGGCAAAAATGTGTTCCAGGCACCCCGAGTGAGTTAATTGGGCTACAGAGTCAGCAAGGTGGGGTTACACCCCTTGGAAAATAAGACAAGGGTGATCAACAATGCTCCAGCTTGTATATCCTTACTGAAGCTTAGGTTTTTCCTTGGTCTGGCGAATTACAGGAAGTTCATACATCACCTGGCCTCCATCCTGGCACCTTTGCATCAACTCTTTTCAAATGTGCTGGCTTTGGAAATGGTTATCCTGCCAAGCCATAGCTTTCAGGGATGTGAAGAAGCAACTATCATCATCTAAGTTGGCACACTGATCCCAAGCGAGATCTGGTGTTGACCTGCAATGCCTCCCTGTACGGCATCAGGTTAATATTAGTTCAGAGGTAGCTCAATGGAGAAGAATGCCCAACAGCTTATAATTCCAAGACTTTGACAAATGTAGAGCCATAAATATGCCCAGGTAGAGAAGGAAGGAAGATTTGGTGGTCATATTTGGAATCGGAAATTCCACCAATACCTTTATAGATGTAAATTTATAATAATGATGGCCATTGCAGTCCTGGCTCAGTCTTAAAAAGGTTGTGATAGTGCCACTTATAGCTTCAGGTCGAATTTAGTGGCCTCTAATACTAAATGTGTATAATTACAAGTTAGAACATAATTTGGGAGACAAGTAGCAAATGTGGATGCATTCAGCAGCTGGCAGATGCACCAGTGATGCACCGAGTGTCCATTCTGATTTTAAATTCATGGTCACACTTCCAGTCACAGCTGGCAATATCCGACTGCGATGCAGAAAGATCCGGTCCTGGCAAAGCAAACAGCTGGTGGTGATGAGGCAAACTAAAGGGTCATCACAATAGAATTGAAACCTTTTTGGACATGGAGAGACCGGATCATAGTAGAGGACAGCATATTGTTATGGAGAGCAAGAATGATTGTCCAAAGCAAAGGTTGGCACCGAAAAAGTAGCTGAACTCCACCGGGGTCATCCAAGGGTTTCCCAAATTAAGATATAATGTCTGGTGGTCAACACTGGATGCAGATATAGCTGTGCTGGTTGGCCACTGTCCAGAGTGTCACCAAGGACAAAACTTAGTACCAACAGCTCCCCACATTAGTGGGAATGGCCGGGTAAATCTTGGACTCTCTTATACGTCTGCTTTTGCAGGTTCTTTCATGGGCTCAATGTTGTTGGTCATTGTGCACATGCACTCAAAGTGGCTGTACATGCAATAAGTTCATTTGTCAAACACTGGAGGATGATGGAAAAACTGCACATTCTTTGCAATACATGACTCCTGGAAATGTTGGTCACAGGTAAAAAGCCATCGTTTACCAGCAGGGAATTTGTGCATTTCCTAAAGTTAAATGGTATTTGTCATATAAGGACAGCTCCATACCATGCATGATCCTATGGCCTGGTAGAAAAAGCAGTCCAAACTTTTGAAGGCAGCCTTAAAGCCTATAGCTTCATTAGATACCAAACTGTCCCGGACCCTATTTAGTTATAGGGCCACCCATCATTCAACTGCAGGGATAACCTCCAGCAGAGTTGCTAATGGGAAGAAGACTCTGCCTCAAGATAAATGTGATCTTCCCGGAGTTGGGGAGTGAAATGGAAGCTGAAACAACATCAAGAATGCAAGTGCCAGATGCAAGATTCTGCTGAGTGATAGTGGGGATGAAGTTTGGTGGCCATAGCAATGACCCTGCAACGGTAAGAGGCAGGTTGATGTGAGATCAGGTCCAGTGACACAAAGTTTGGTCCTCAACATGTCCAGCTCCTCAACAGCCTTTCTGACTGTGAGTTCTCGCTCTCCAGCAACATTGAAGATCCCTCAGAATCTGAGATGGATACGGCAGATGTCAAAGGCTCAACGCTTTTGCCATGTGAAGAGGAGAATTATTTTCTTCTGAGATGCTGCAGGCACAAGATCTGAGATAGTGAGTTACAAGCTGCCCATATCAAGGCAAAGTTACCTGACCTTGCCTTGACTAACTACAAAAGAAGAAGAACTAGCCTATCTCCTCAGACTCTGAGTGGGACGGACTGGAATGAGGTCAGCTGGGTGGATTTCATAGATTGAGTTCCTTAATTGATTTGATTTATTATAGTCACATATACCTAAATATAGTGAAAGCTTTCGTTTTGCAAGCAGATCGTAACAAACAAGGATATACAGATGGGTACTTAGATGGAGCAAGGCAAGTGAAGTTACAGCTGCACAGGTGTGCAAAGAAGGATTGACATTTTCTGAAGTTAGAGAGGTCCATTCAGTATAATTGCAGGGAAGAAGCTGTTCTTAAACCTATTGGGGCATCTATTCAAGCTTCTGTATCTTCTGCCTGATGGAAGAGGTTGTAGGGGAGCATCATGGGGTGGAAGGGGTCTTCAATGTGGGCAGCCTTTCTGTAGCAGTGAGAAGTGTAAATGGAGCCCATGAATGGGAGGTTGACTCCCCTGATGGTTTAGGCTGCGTACACAACTTTCTGTAATTTTTTCACGAACTTGGGCAGAACAGTTGTTACACCAGGCCATCGTGACAATAGAATGCTTTGTATGGTGCCTTTGTAAAAGTTGGGTGAACATTCTTTTAAGCATGCTGAATTTTCTATCCCTCCTGATGGAGAAAGAGGCATTGTGCCATCTTGACAGCCATGTCTGTATGGGAGGTCCAGGACAGATCCTTTGTTATTATTACTCCGAGGAACATGGCATTCCCGACCCTCTCCACCTTAACTCTGTTACTGTAGATAGTTCTGTCTTCTTCTTTTCTTTCTGATATCAGTTTTGTTTTGCTGACATTGAGAGAGAAGTTGTTATCATTGCATCACGACACCAAGCACTCAATCTCATTCCTGTATATTGAACGGTTTGATATCCGTTCTACCACAGTGGTGACGTCAGCAAACTTGCAGGTGGTGTTCTTTTGGAACTTGGCTACACAGTTGTGGGTATACAAGGAATACAGTAGGAGGCTGAACACATCCTGTGGGGTGCCAGTGTTGAAGATTATCTTGGAGGAAGTGCTGTTGTGTATCTTCACTGGCTAAGGTCTGTGGGTGTGGAAGGTGAGGATCCAGTTGCAAAGGACAGAGCTGAGACCTAGGTTTCAGAGTTCTGAGCTTGGTGCTATGAATCTGCTCCACTTAGGGAGCCCTGGCTACAGGACTAGAGTGTCAGACATCTAAGAACTGGCTGTAAGGGAGCTGGATCAGTACCAGGGACACTCTGCAAAAAACAAGTGACTTGGTGACGAGATACTGGCATGTCTGAAGTTATTTCAGCATGATGATTGAGGTGGGATTTGAGAAATTGACTAGGTCAGGAGCACATCATGATCCTGTATGTTGTTGACATGCTGATGCAATGATCTAATTGGCTGTCATTCCCTGGATGCAGATCATTGCCTGTTTCAAAGGGCTTAGAAGTTACATGTGCCCTGACCTCTATTGGTTTCTAACTATGCTCTCTGCATCAGACTAAAGAACATGGGAGCCTTTGCTGTGCGCGTTCCTGCAGTTGGCATTTATTAAGGTGGACATAAATCATATCCATTAGAAACAGGTTAGTTTCATATGGTACATTTTTGAGCTGATGTTTGAAAAGACCAATTCCTGAAAGGCGGGTTCTTCCAGAAGCACCAAAAATATTGAGTTGGTATTGCATGCAATTTTGTGCTTTTCTGTGTTGATGTGTTGCCAAGCTGCTGTAGTCACTGATCATCCATGTTAAAAACCCATCAACCCAAAGATCATTCTGTTGGCTAGTCTTGCTCAGGTGTGAAAATTGATTTTTGGGGCATTCATGATATGCTTTCAAGGATCTTTGAAGTGATGCTTGGGTCTCCGATTGTCTTCTGGTTCCAGCTTGCTTGTCGTATAGAATATCCATGGGAATCTGTTCATCTTGCGTCCTGCGAATGTGCCTGAGCCAACAAAGTTATCTTTGTTTGAGTAGTATATACTTTGGAGATTTGCCTTGAGACCATTGGGGCACTTGTAATTTTGTTCTTCCGTGATACTGCAAATACATTGTAGGCATCAAAGATGAAAATTGTGGGCCTCCTTTCTTCTTGTTAATAAGTCATCTATATTTCACAACTGTACACCAGTTTGCTGGGGTTCTGTTAGCTCAGCTTGCTTGATGGCTTGTGTCTGGTGCATTGATGCCAACACTGGAATCAATTCCTGCATAGACTGAGGTTACCGCAAAGGACTTTTCTTGACTCTCCCCTTACCTGAACCACCAGCTGCTGCCTTGTAATGAGAGTGCAGCTGTATGGTCTTGTAAGCTCTTGTCAACTTAACCAAGTTGCTGAGAATGCTGGTCTTCCAAATCAATACTATGCATATTTTGAGTCAGGAAAGGGATATATTGATTAATTGGTGAATCCTATGTGTAGTTTTGGCCCCTTATTTAAGGAAACCTATCACTTCAGTGGAGGCAGTTCAGAGAAGGTTCACTAAAATGATCCCAGTAAGGAAAGGTTGCCTTAACTAAAGGTTAAAAAGCTTGAGAACTCTACTCACTTGAGTTTAGAATAATGAAGTGATCTCAAAACATCTTGGATTCTAAAATGGCATGACAGGATAACTGCTGAGAGGATTGTTTCCCCTTTTTGGGCGAGTATAAGACCAAAGAACACAGTCTCAGGATAAAGGGTGCCAATTTTTTTTCATTCACTAGTCAGCATTTATTGCCTATCCCTTCTTGCCCTTGAAAAGATGGTGAGCTGCCTTCTTGAACTGCAGCAGTCCTTGTGCTGTGGGTTCCTCAGGAAAGGAGCTCAAGGATTTTGATGCAGTGAAGGGACTGCAATGTATTTCCAAGTTCGGATGGTGAGTGGTTTGGCAAGGAACTTGCAGGTGCTGGTGCTTGCATGTATCCGCTGCCCATGTTCTTCTAGTTAGAAGTCTGGTGGCTTTGGAAGCTACTGTCTAAGAATCTGAGGTGAATTTCCATAGTACATTTATGGAGTGGTACCAGTCAAGTGAGCTGCTTTGTCATGGAATGGTGTCAAGCTTTTTGAATATGGTTGGACTGGCAACCACCCAGACAAGAGGGGAGTATTCCATCATACTCCTGCCTCATTCCTTGCAGATGATGGACAGGCTTTGTGGGTTCATGAGGCAAATTCCTCTCCCCAGTATTCCTAGCTTTTAACTGCTCCTATAGCCAGTTTTTTAAAAATATAGAATAATAGAGTTCAGGAACCTGAGATCACCCTTCAATCTCTTACTCTCCGGTGAAAATAGTGCTGGCCAGTTCTGCCTCTTCTTAACTCAAACCGTCCATTCCTGGCAACAGCCTAGTAAATCTCTTCTGGACCCTGTCCATCTTAATATCTTTGCTATAATAGGATGATCAGAACTGAAAGCAGTACTCCAGAAGGGGCCTCACCAGTGTCCTGTCCAACCTCAAAAAACTCCAACTCTATATTCAAAGGTTTGAGTAGTGAAGGAGAGTGCAAAGTACCTCTCTGTATGTGATGCAAACTTCAAAGATTTATGTACCTGAACTCCTAGATCTCTGTTCTCAACTCTATCCAAGGCCCTACTTTAAATTGTATAAGTCCTGCTTTTGTGTGTCTTGCCAAAATGCAATAATTGAGAAATTGATCAAATTAAATGGGATGCACACATATAGTAGATGTTGGTTAAAGGGATTCATGTGACCACAGTGAGAGAAGACAAAAATATTTACAAGACACAGCCAACAAGTAGCAAAAGCAAATGAGGAAAAGGCAGGTAAATCAGGTAGGAATAGAAACATGAGAAATTGTCGAAGTGAAACCGGTTTCAGTGTTGAAGAGTCTTGGAGATAGGAGAAAAATAGGTCAATGGTGTTATATTGGATTGTTTCCTTCTCAGTCTTGGATTGGCAGAGGGGCGGTCAGGGCTGGGTGAGGAAAATCATCTAACAGGTAAATAATATAAGAACAATATTCAGTGAAGGCTGGACTTGAACTGTTCCTCCATTGCTTCCTTTAAACAATATATTCAGAGTTGTTATTGCTCACCTGTACAGCAAATGGGATTTAAGCCCAGGCCGCTGGCCTTAGAGTTGGGGACTCAATCAGTGCACAATTGGAACCCTCTAGCTTACCTGCAATGTTAGACAACCTAATGCTGATCAGCCTGCTGTGCACTTCAGACATAATACAAGTAATTTTGAGATTAATTTCATTTGGTATTTCAGATATAGAACATTACAGTGCAGTACAGGCCCTTCGGCCCTCAATGTTTCACTGACCTGTGGAACCAGTCTGAAGCCCATCTAACCTACACTGTACCATTCTCATCCATATGCTTATCCAATGACCATTTAAATGCCCTTAAAGTTGGCGAGTCTACACTGCCGCAGGCAGTGCGTTCTACTGAGTAAAGAAACTACCTCTGACATCTGTCCTATATCTATCACCCCTGAATTTATAGCTATGTCCCCTCGTGCTAGCCATCACCATCCGAGGATAAAGGCTCTCACTATTCAACCTATCTAACCCTTTAATTATATGTCTCAATTAAATCACCTCTCAACCTCCTCCTCTCTAACGAAAACAGCCTCCAGACCCTCAGTCTTTCCTTGTAAGACCTCCCCTCCATATCAGGCAACATTCCAGTAAATGTCCTCTGAACCCTTTGCAAAGCTTCCACATCCTTCCTGTAATGCGGTGACCTGGACTGTATGCAGTACTCCAAATGTGGCCGCACCAGAGTTTTGTACAGCTGCAGCATGATCTCTTGGTTCCGAAACTCAATCCCTTTATCAGTAAGAGCTAACACACTGTATGCCTTCTTAACAACCCTATCAACCTGGGTGGCAACTTTCAAGGATCTATGTACCTGGACACACAGATCTCTCTGCTCATTTACACTACCAATCTTAGCATTAGCCCAGTCATCTGCATTCCTGTTACTCCTTCCAAAGTGAGTCACCTCATACTTTTCTGCATTAAGCCCTATTTGCACCTCTCAGCCCAGTTCTGCACTTATCTATGTCTCTTTGTAAACTACAAAATCCTTCGTCACTACTGACCTTCATGTCATCTGCACATTTACCAACTCATCCTTCTATGCCCTCATCCAGGTCTTTTATAAAAATGACAAACACCATATATTTCTATGAATTTCTCACTGCCTGTGAATGCCAAATTTCCAATGTACATGTTTTATAATTCTTTTAGATTTCTTTTAAAGTGAACATGGTAATACTGATGTTGAATCATATTTCTTTTGGAAATTGTAGTGTAAACATCAGCAATGAAAGGTTATTGGCATTCACCAATACCTTAGGCCAACGAGCTAATAAAAACCTGGAAGCATTATCATTGAAGCAACACATATTTGCCAGCGATTGCCTTGAGGAATTATTGCTAGTCTATTAGTCTAGAGACCCAAGTTATGTTATTGAGTTTTGGGTTTGAATCTTACCATGCTTGATGGTGAAATTTGAATCCAATAAAAAAAAATCTAGTTGAGATTCTAATGCTGTTGATTGTCAGGTAAAATCCATCTGGTTTACAAATGTCTGTTAAAGAAAGGAGCTGCCATCCTAACCTGATCTGGCTGATAGCTGACAGCAATGTGTTTGATATTTTAACGACCCTCTATATAGTAAATGCTGGCCTAATCAGTGACAGCCACATGAATGAATAAAACAAAATGAAATTTGTTTGATTAGATAAATATTCAACTGAACATATAAATTAAATAAGCACATTTTTGATTTTGAGGGATTGCTTCTGTGTGATTTGCTTGATTTCCCCCTTTTGCCAGAAGTAGAAATTAAAAGCTTTAATATTGAACTTAGGATGGAACTGCATCCACTTCCTCTCAATAACAAACCATTCAATAGCAAGTTTAGTCAAATTATGCTAATACCTGCAACATAGGAAGAAATGAACCACTTGATTTTGTTGTTCATGGAAAATGAACAGTAAATGTTGAGATTAGTTATGATCTCAAATTGCAGAAATCAGCACATTTGCAGGGGGAAATCCAATGTGTTTTATGAGCCATGAAGCAAAGGCTCTTTTTTTAAATGAAAGATAATTTGACATAATTATAGCTTTACCAATATTTTCAAGGTATATCAAACGATGTCCTCCAAAACCAGAAAGCAATAAAATAGAAAATAAATGGTGGCATAAATAAACCGTTGCCATCGATGTGTGATTCAGGGGGAGAAAAAAACTTGTTGAACATAGAACAGTACTGGCTGTTCGGCCCTCTGTGTTGTGCCAACCTTTATCCTACTCTAAGATCGAATTAACCATACCCTTAATTTTACTATCATCCATGTGTCTATCCAAGAGTTGCTGAAATGCCCCTAAAGTATATGGCTCTAGTGCCACCACTGGCAGTGCATTCCATGCACCCACCACTCTGTGTAAATAACCTAACTCTAACATCTCCCCAACCACCTTAAAATTATGCCCCCTTATGATAGATATTTTCCCAGGGCAGAAATGGCTATGACTGCTCACTCTATGCTTCTCATCATCTTATACACCCCTATCAACTCACCTTATGCTTCTCTGCTGGGTTGAGAAAAGCCCAGCTCCCTCAACCTTTCTTCATAAGACATGCCCTCCAGTCCAGGCAGCATTCTGGTGAATCTTCTCTGCACCCTCTCTAAAGCTTCCACATCTTTTCTGTAATGAGGTGACCAGAACTGAACAAAATACTCCAACTGTGGTCTAATCAAGGCTCTGTAGAGCTGCAGTATAACCTCGTGGCTCTTAAACTCAATCCCCCTGCTAATGAAAGCCAACACACCATACAGCTTCTTAACATCCTTATCAACCAGGGTGACAACTTTGAGGGATCTATGGACATGGACCCTAAGATCCCTCTGTTACTCCACATTGCCAATAATCCTGCCTTTAACCCTGTATTCTGTATTCAAATTTGACCTTCCAAAATGAATCACTTCACTTTTCTTTCCAGGTTGAAGTCCATCTGCCACTTATCAGCCCAGTTCTGCATCCTGTCAATGTCCCATTGCAACCTACAACTGCCCTCCACATTATTCACCACTCCATCAATATTCATGTCATCAGCAAATACAGAGAGCTGTAAGGGCAGAGTCCTTATGTATATTTAAGGCTGAGATAAATTCTGAATTGGTAAAGTAATGAAGGCTGATGGGAAAATGCAAACAAGTACACATGAATGTTGGAACAGATATGATCCTATTGAATAGTGGAACAGACTCGAGGAGTCAAATGTCCTACACGTTTACTTATTTCTTATGGTGTATGGATATATTGAGTTCAGCATCAAAAGTCACATTGGTTGTTACCATGTTAGCAGAATTTGCCAACTGCTTCCAATAAGTGTTATTTAGTGAAATCAGTGGTGAAGATAACATAAAGTAATAACCCTGTTTCCTTGAGTCCTATAATAAGGGTGAACAATTTATAGCTATTGGTCAGAAAATCTATCTGTCTTTTTGCACCTGAGTTCCCGTGAGCAACTAGTGGTGTTCTCTGATCAAGACGTATTTTTATAAGCTTGCTTTCACCTGGATAGCTTACTGTCTAACCTGGTATGTAGGTTTATCTGAAGGAAAGATGATGGTCAGGAGCATGAAGAAGGAGATGCCAAAGTGGAGTCTTGTGTACAACTCTGTTTCATCCCATTATTTACCTTAAAACTGTCTGACATGCTGTCAAACAATTTAATTTTTTTTTGCTGCTGGCATGGACCTCCAAAGTCTGTGTCGGGGTAGCAACTTCCAGTAGCAGAACCTATTTCTTGACTTTCTAGTGGTGGCTGCATGGCTTAGAGGGAGCATTGCTCAAATTATACCGTAAAATACATCATATCATGAAAGGAATTGGTGAGACCTTAAGGACCTGTTTTCTCCAGAGTCTTGTTATTATCACCGTTGACTGTGTTGAATGCTTTCGTGAGAAAGACAAAAAAAAATGGTTTGTACTGTTCCCTACATCATTTCATGGAAGCAACCTTGTGCCAAAATGTTCAGTCTGCAAGTGAAGTCTCAATTATGACTTTATTAAAGGCTTTCCCATTGATCCCAAGTGGGGTGATGTCACTGTATTCATTAAAATCTCCCATTTCACCTTTTCTTTTAAATACAATGATAACTTGTGTGCCATGTGGCCTAAATAATGTCATTCTTGTAAACAAATCATGTAAGTGTAGCAGTAGATATGACTTTGTGTTTAAGCAACTTTTTCTGGAGTTCAAACTTTGTCAAGTGTCTTTCTGCTTGCTCAAAATCACTAGCCTTTCAATAGTCAAGTGAAGCTGGTTCTCCATCAGGGAGTGCCAGGAAAACAAAGTACAGACTTAGAGGTGTCTGCCATACAAGAGTACAGCTTACTTTAATATTCAATGTAGTGATTACATTGTTTATTCCTGTTGCTGAGTATTTTATCGTCAGTTGATTTCAAAGGCTTCCTTTGATAATGGTTGGACCAAGTGTCCTTTTGATTCCATTAGAACAAACAGTTTGGATTTCTTAAGGTGATCCAATCCTTATTTCCACTGGTTCTCTGGTTGCCATGGCTAATTTCATGTCATGCAGTATACCAGTTTATATGATTTGTTTTGATATCAAATGAGTGCTAATTTTTGTTTCAATGACACAATTCATCTGAGTCATACAACATGGTAACACTTCCTTCAACTCATGAGTTCGATCCTGACCAACAAACACCAAATTGTACTATTCCCATTAACCTTCACTTGGTCCATAATTATTAGGCTCTGCAATTCAAAATGCTCATTCAGATACTCCTTAAACATTGCAAGAGCACCTGCCTCCATCACCCTCTTATGCAACACATTCCAGCAACCTTTGGGTGGAAAAAAAATGTTTAGATCTCTTCTAAATCACTGAGTCCTTACCTTTTAAAGTTATGCCCACGATCTGAGACATGTCTGTCATGGAAAAAAGGACTCATGATGTACTGTCTATACCTCTCCCAATTTTGTATACTTCAGTTATATTCCCCCTCAGCCTCCTCTGCTCCAAGGAAAACAAAACTCAGCCTAGCCAGTTTCTCCTCAGAACGAAGACTTTTCATCCCAGGCAGCACCCTCATGAATCTCCTCTGAACCCTTTCTCGTGCAATCATGCTCTTCTGGTAGTGTGATGAGCAGATCTACAGATTGGCCTATCTAATGGTTTGTAAGGTTGTAACAAAACTTCCTTGCACCTGTATTCTATGCCCTGGCTAATGAAGGCAAGAATTCTATATGTTACAAGCAGTAAAGCACATCAAACCAACAAAATCTGTTGACAGATGCAGATTGCTGCACCTACTCAGAGCCTTGCTTTTATTCATTCATGGGATGAGGGCATCGCTGGCTCTGCCGGCATTTGGAGCCATCCCAGAGGGAAGGTAATTATCAACCACATTGCGAAGAGTGTGGAGTCACATGTAGTCTTGTCCAGGTAAGTACGACAGTTTCCTTCACTAAGGGACCTTAGTGAACTGGGTAGGTTTTTTCTAACAATTGATAATGGTTTTGTAGCCATCATTAGATTTCTAATACCAGATTTTTAAAATTGAATTTACATTCCACCATCTGCCATGGCAGGATTTGAACACTTGTCCCTGAGTTTTACCTGGGGATTAACAGTCCAGCAATAATATCACTAGGTCATTGCCTCCTAATGCTGCCTACTGTTTCTTGATGCCTGTAATACTGTGGTACTGAGAGGTATTGAGCGCACACATGCAGGAAAACTGGCTCCAAATTTGAAACAAGAACCCAGCACAATGCAGGTGACTAACAAGATGGCACAACACTGGCAAAAAAGTAAGTGTGAAGGTAGTACGCAAATACATGAAAGCGGTTGGATCAACCAAGTGAAAGGCAAATTTGGGAAACTGACCAAGCTTTCCATAATGTTAACCTCATAGACTATATTGACAGGAATGGTGGTCAAAAGCATTTGCACCCATTTGTATCACATGCCCTGGAAAGTGCTAGACAATACATTCTAAAAGGTAAAGCTCCCTCCAAGGTAATGCCAAAATGTTACTGCTACACATCCTGAAGACATATCTTAGTGGCACTCTGTGGTACAGCCTGTGAGAGATGTTTTAAAGTGTGTAAGAGATCACCGTCCATGCTTTGGTAGGATCACACAGTGTCACTACCAAGCTTGATGTCATGAATTCAACTACCCGGTGGATACTAACGGTCTAACATTGGCAAGATTACCAGTATGCACAGATCGTAGCATTGTCACCATTCATAAAATTTCATCTACACCTACTGTGAAAGATTAGACTCATATGACACAATTAAATCAATCAAAGAATTGCAGGAAATTTTAAAATTAATTTAGAGAATATCTGCATCGCTGCCTGTCCCTTGCTCTTGAGAAGGTGTTGGTGAGCTGCTGTCTTCAACCGCTACAGTCCGTATGCTGTAGGTAGACCTATAATGCCCTCAATGAGTGAATTCCAGGATTTTTGTCACAGCTACAGCGAACAAATGGCAATATGTTTCCAAGTCATTGGCTTGAAGGTGAACTTGCAGTTTGTGGTTTTCACATATCTGTTGCCCTTGTCCTTCTCTTTGGAAATAGTTATGTTTGGAAAGTGTCTATGGATGCTTGGTGATCTTGCAGTGCATTTTGTGGATAGTATCAACAGTTGTGTACTGAGTGTTAGTAGTGGAGGGAGCGGATGTTATGGATATGCCAGACTTGCAGGCAGCTTTACCTTGGATGGTGTCAAGCTTCTTGAGTGTTGAACTGCACTCACCCAGGCAAGGGAGGAATAATCAATTACATTCCTGATTTGTGCCTTGTAGATGAGGTACAGCCTTTTGGGAGTCCAGAAGTGAGATGCTCAGGGTAGTATTCCTAGCTAATGGCCTGCTGTATATTTATGTGGTGAGTCCAGTTCATTTTCTGCTCCGTGGTAAACCCGGGATGTTGATAGTGGTAACATCGTTGAATGTCAAAGGGCAGTGGCTGGATTGTCTCTTACTGGAAGTGATCACTGCCTGGCTTTCATGTAGCTCAAATGTTATGTACCAGTTGTCAGCCCAAGTCTGGACGTTGTTCAGAACTTGTTGCATTTCAGAATGGATTGCTTCAGTAGGAGAGGAGTTGCAAATGCGGCTAAACGTTATACAGTCATCAGTGAATATACCCATTTCTGACCTTATGGAGGGAAGATCATTGTTAAAGCAGCTATAGATGATTGGGCCTTGGATACCAGCCTGAGGTACTCATGCAGGGATGTCCTGGAGCTGAGATGACTGACCTCCAACAACCGTGTTCCTATGTGCCAAATGTGAAACCAACCAATCGAGTTTCCTATTGATTCTGATTCCAATTGATTTTAGTTTTGCTCCAGCTGCTTGATACCACACTAGGTCAAATGTGACCTTGATGTCAAGGGCTGTCAATCTCACCTCATCTCTGGATTTTAATGCATTTGTCCATATGTGATCCAAGGCTGTAATGAGGTTAGGGGCTGAGTGGCAGTGAGCAAGTTATTGTGAAGCAGGTGCTGCTTGATTGCAATGTTGACGACATCTTCCATCACTTCACTGATGATTAAAGAGTAGGCTGAGGGAGCGGTAATTGACTGGGTTGAATTTGTCCTGCTTTTTGTCTATGGGACATGGGCAATTTTTCACATTGGTTAAATGCCAGTATTGTAACTGCATTAGAACAACTTGGTTGGAGGAGTGGGAACTTCTGGGATGCAAGTCTTCAGTACTCTTGCCGAAATATTGTCAGGTCCCATGGCCTTTGCAGGATCCAGTGTCTTTAACTGTTTCTCACAGGGAGTGAATTTTGGGAAAGCAAATCTTAGCAAGACTTATACACTTAATGGCAAGGTCCTAGGGAGTGTTGCTGAACAAAGAGACCTTGGAGTGCAGGTTCATAGCTCCTTGAAAGTGGAGTCGCAGGTAGATAGGATAGTGAAGAAGGCGTTTGGTATGCTTTCCTTTGTTGGTCAGAGTATTGAGTACAGGAGTTGGGAGATCATATTGCGGTCGTACAGGACATTGGTTAGGTCACTGTTGGAATATTGCGTGCAGTTCTGGTCTCCTGCCTGTCGGAAAGATGTTGTGAAACTTGAAAGGGTTCAGAAAATATTTACAAGGATGTTGCCAGGGTTGGAGGATCTCGGAGAGACTGAACAGGCTCTGGTTGTTTTCCCTGGAGCGTCGGAGGCTGAGGGATGACTTTATAGAGGTTTACAAAATTGAGGAGCATGGATAGGGTAAATAGACAAAGTTTTGCCCCTGTGGTCAGGGAGTCCAGAACTAGAGGCCATAGGTTTAGGGTGAGAGGGAAAGATATAAAAGAGACCTAAGAGTCAACGTTTTTGCACAGGGTGGTAAGTGCATGGAATGAGCTGCCAGAGGAAGTGGTGGAGGCTGGTACAATTGCAACATTTAAGAGACATTTGGATGGGTATATGAATAGGAAGGATTTAGAGGGATATGGGCCGGTGCTGGTAGATGGGACTAAATTGGATTGGGATATCTGGTTGGCATGGACAGGTTGGACCGAAGAGTCTGTTTCCATGCTGTACATCTTTAGGACTCCATTAGGGTGATTGCATCTGACATGTTGAGTAGGTCATTCAAACTACATAAAGACCAATATATTCCTCGATTCCAAGTTTGGGAGGACTAACATGGAAAGGGAGTACATGTTGAATGGTAGGACCGTACAAAGTACAGAAAATCAGAGGGATGTTCGCATGCATTTTCATTTGTCCCTGAATGTTGTAGGATAGGTAGGTAGGTGAAAATGGCATATAGGATACTTGAATTTATTAGTTAAGGCATTGATCACGAGAGAGAAGGTTATGATAGAGCTCTTTATAACATTGATCCAGCATGTGGTCAAATTATTGTGTGCAGTTCTGGTCACCATATAAGAAGGATGTGCTTATACTCTAGTTTGTGCAGATACAGTTCACCACGGTTTTGCTTGTGCTGGAGCAATTCAGATAAGAAGAGTGGACAGATGTGCTGAGTATGTTTTCTTCAGTGCAGAGAAGGCTAAGGGAGGGATCTGATTGAGGTGTACAAATTTGTGAAGGGGACAAATAGGGTAGATGGACAGAAACCTTTTCTCTTAGGCTGAATAACCAGGAGACACTTCAAAGATAATTCTCTGGTTCTTTTTATAAGGTTGTAATAAAGATTAATAATATGCTATCATCATATAAAACTTGGATTTTAAAGTAACATTGAAGGAGATTGGTTTCAGTTCTGTGAAAGTGACGTTTTTAAAAGAGGTCTAGAAATTCATATGGAACAACTATTTAAAAATGTAATTTCCAAGAAAGCATGTGATTTAAATTAAATACTTCCACCAAATACTTGGCAAGTTGTTTGAATGTTTACAAAGATGAGTTTCATAGCCACAAGAAGACAGATGGTCAAAGGCCAGAATCGGGTTTTGTAGTTGTAATCTGCTAGGATTAGAAAGCAAGAGTGATAGACCTGAGTTTGAGTGACTAGTGGATTAGGTTGTGTAATCAGTTCTTGGATTTGGTTAATAAGGTTCACAATGGCAGGAGAACTCCATCCCAAGGAATGCTCGCCCTGCAAGATGTAGGAAATGAGGGACACTTCCATTGTCCATGGTGACTACATGCGCAGGGTGTGTGTTTGGCTGCAGCTCCTAGTTTGCAGCATGGAGTGACTGGAGCATCCATGAGATGCCATGGAGAGCACATTGAGTGAGCTGATAATGTCACCAGTCAGAGCTACACAGACAGAAAGGTTGAGTGACTACTAGGAATTTGAATAAGCATGGGAAGGCAGTATAAGAGTTCCCTGTGCCTGTGCCCCTCAAACAGACACACTGTTTTGGATACTATTGGGGTGGGGGGACAGAAAGTAGCAGCCAGATCAGTGACACTACAACTGGCACCATTGTACAGCAAGGACAGTTGAATTTTGGCAACCAGTAGTAATAGGGTATTCTACCGTTGGGCACAGATAAGTTTTGTGGCTGCAAGCAAGACGCCAGGGTGTTGCGTTGCCTCTCTCGTGCTGGGGCCTAAGGATATCTCTGGGCTCAAGATATTCTGAGGGGGGAGGGTAAGCAGCCAGAGGTTGTGACCCATTTGGCACTAACAACATAAACAGGAAGAGAGATGACATCCTCCAAAAAGTGTTCATGGAGTTAGATAGGAAGTTCAATTTACTGGAACAAACTGCTAGAGAAACTGTTGGATGTAGGTGTAGTTACAGCACCTAAAAGACATTTGAGATGTCAAATGTGGGGATTGCCAGAGGATACAAAATGAAAGGCTAGAGATTTGGGTGGAGAAATGACAAATGGATTTTATTCTGACAAATGCGAGATGATGCATTTTGGAAGATCTAATGCAGGAAGATGTATACAGCATTAGCATAGAAGCATTGAGACATTCAGGTCAGTAGTTTCCCTGAACGTAGTAACAGAAGTGGATTACGAGCATATAACATGCTTGACTTCATCGAGCTGAGTGTAAAAATTAGCAAGTCATGTTGTAGGTGGATAGATCTAAAAATATTGTATACAGTTGTAGTTGCTACATTACCAAGAGGTTGCGGAGGAGGCTTTGGAGAGGACAGAAATGGTTTCCCAGGATGTTGCTTAGTTTGGAGGGAGTAGATAGGAGGAGAAGCTTGGTTTGATTTTACTTGAACATCATGAGATAGGGGCAATCTGACAGAAGTTCCCAAAATTAAGAGAGGCATGGATAGTATGTATACTTGGAATACTTTTCCAGGGCAGAAATAGTCAATTACTGGGTGACATAAGTTTAAGGTAAAAAGGGCTAAGTATAAAGGTGGCGTGAGAGTGATAAATGCCTGGAATGTGCTGCCAAGGACATGGTGGAGGCAGATATAATGGCAATGTTTAAGAGGTATCTCAACAGGTATATGAATAGGCAAGGAATAGAGGGATATGGCTCTTGTAGAATAAAATATTTTTCAATTTTGAAAGACATTGTGTGTTGGCGAAGTCTTGGGCTGAAGGACGTGTTCTTGGTGTACTGTTCTATGTTCCTTGGTTTGGTTCATCGAATGCTCCAGATTGAGACTAATGTAGGAGTCCCAAAGTCATGAGAAATGAAAGGAAGTCCCTAATAGTAGGGATATCTTAACTGTGCATGGTATCTTGAATGTGGATGAAACAAGATCCCAGGAGAGCACTTTTTGATATTTCTTTGGAATGTCTTAAGGGCGGCACGGTGGTACAGTGGTTAGCACTGCTGTCTCACAGCGCCAGAGACCTGGGTTCAATTCCCACCTCAGGCGACTGACTGTGTGGAGTTTGCACGTTCTCCCCGTGTCTGCGTGGGTTTCCTCCGGGTGCTCCGGTTTCCTCCCACAGTCCAAAGATGTGCGGGTCAGGTGAATTGGCCATGCTAAATTGCCCGTAGTGTTAGGTAAAGGGTATATGTAGGGGTATGGGTGGGTTGCGCTTCGGCGGGTCGGTGTGGACTTGTTGGGCCGAAGGGCCTGTTTCCACACTGTAAGTAATCTAATCTAAAAAAAAATGTACAAAATGTAATTTACAGATGCATTGTCTCCTTTTGTGCACCTCTCTTTTCTATCCTCTCTTCTCGTTTTACAGCGCACTCCAACAGACACAAAGCCTTACTTCCCCTCTGGGCTCATCAGCCATTAACCTACATACTACTTGCTCCTCCTATTACAGGTTGTTTTTGTCCTGCAGTTGCTGCTTTTGGAATCACTCTGACAAGTGAGAAAATACGTGGCCATCAGGCTGAGACAGGAATGAAAAGCAACTCTTCACCGATTCTGTGATTTCCACATGGAGTCGTAAAGATATACATTTGGTCCAACTCACCCTTGCCGGCCAGATATCCCAACCCAATGTAGTCCCACCTGCCAGCACCTGGCCCATATCCCTCCGAACCCTTCCTATTCATATACCCATCAGATGTCATTTAAATGTTGCAATTGTCCCAGCCTCCACCACTTCCTCTGGCAGCTCATTCCATACCTATACCACCCTCTGTGTGAAAACATTGTTCCTTGGGTCTCTTTTACATCTTTCCCCTCTCACCTTAAGCCTATGCCCTCTAGATTTGGACTCACCCACCCTAGGGAAAAGACTTTGTCTATTTATCCTATCCATGCCCATCATGACCTTATACACCTCTGTAAGGTCACCCCTCAGCTTCCGATGCTCCAGGGAAAACAGCCCCAACTTATTCAACCTCTCCCTACAGCTCAAATCCTCCAACCCTGGCAACATCCTTGTAAATCTTTTCTGAACCCTTTCAAGTTTCACAACATCCTTCCAATAGGAAAGAGACCGGAAATGCACGTAATATTCCAGAAGTGGCCTAACCAAAGTCCTGTTCAGCCACAACATGATCTCCCAACTTCTGTACTCAATACTTTGACCAATAAAGGAAAGCATACCAAAAACCGCCTTCATTATCCTACCTACCTGCGACTCTACTTTCAAGGAGCTGTGAACCTGCACTCCAAGATCTCTTTGTTCAGCAACACTTCCTCGGACCTTACCATTAAGTGTTCAAGTCCTGCTCTGATTTGCTTTCCCAAAGTGCAGCGCTTTGCATTTATCTAAATTAAACGCCACCTGCCACTCCTCATCCCATGTGATCAAGATCCTGTTGTAATCTGAGGTAACGTTCTTTGCTGTCCACTACCCCTCCAATTTTGGTGTCATCTGCAAACTTACTACATATACCTCCTATGTTCGCATCCAAATATTTATATAGATGATGAAAAGTAGTGGACCCAGCATCTATCTTTGTGGCAGTCTACTGGTCACAGGCCTCCAGTCTGAAAACATACGCCACAACCACCACCCTCTGTCTTCTACCTTTGAGCCAGTTCTGTATCCAAGTGGGTGTATTCCATGAGATCTAACCTTACTAACCAGTGTCCCATGGGGTACCTTGTCGAGTGCCTTATTGAAGTCCATATCGATCGCATCTACTGCTCTGCCATCATAAGTCCCCTTTATTATGACTTCAAAAAACTCGATCAAATTTGAGTCATGATTTCCTACGCACAAAACTATGTTGACTATCACTAAACAGTCCTTGCCTTTCCAAATACATGTATGCCCTGTCCCTCCGGATTCCCTCCCAAGAACTTGCCCATCAGTGGTCTATAGTTCCCTGGCTTATCCTGACCACCTTTCTTAAATAGTGTCATGGGGAAGACTTTGCTATGGTTGATAATCCCTGTAAATGAAATATTCAGAATGTTTTGGGGCAAATATACATGATTCCACCATAGATTGTGAATAATTCCAGGTTCTACTTAGATTTAATGTTTCCTTCATTACTTTTGAATTGTATGTACTAGAAATAAATCTGTGCTTTTCTGTAAGCATGTTTGCTTGCTCTGCTTGCCTATGACATAGCTAATGATTTTTTCACCTGTCACCTTATAAACTGCAGCGCAAAGAAATCTTATTTGCTAAGGTATGCTTCATTTCTCACAAGGATAAGCACATCTATGTTAACTGTTCTGAAATAGTTGGGGAATAACTTTGATTGGTGAAAGGCATTATAGGTATGTAGTCAGGGTGACGGTTCACATTCAAATAATTAAAGAAAACCTATGAAGGGAAGTATTTCATGTGGATAAATCTTGGCACTTTGAATCTGTTAAACATCTGTTTTAGTTTTACCTTTTTAAACTGCAGTTCCTGGTTATTTGCACCAGATGGTACTGTCCAAGAGATTTTATTTGAATGATGGAATGTTCTCAAGAAAAGTGTGACAGCCTTGGAATTCCATGCCAAATGTGACTTGCTCAAATAGCAAGCATCACATGACATAATATAGCCAGTCCAATGATGTTTGATATTCATCCTGTAAAATAGTATTAGAATTGAACTCTGCTTGCTTTCCTGTTTTACTGCTGGTAAATGTGCTAACTGAACCTTTTATGTTTATGTAAGAGACAATTTATGCTGTCCTCCATGGTAAGTAATAAAATGGGGAAAGCTATAGGAATTCTATTGAATATAGTTTTGTTTTTTGCTTTCTTTAAAAATTTCTGTTTGTGATTGCTGTTGATTAATATATTTGATTGAGCTAAATTGTACCTGCCTGAGGGCTTGGTTTTCCTAATCCATGTTGAATGCAATCTGTGGTTTGTAGTGATATTTTTTAGTTGGCTGCTAATTTAGTAAAGCTGGAGGGTGAGCAAAATGTTTACTGTAACCAAAATTGAAATGATTTGATTCACAATTGCTTGTTTTTTATTAAATGATTAAGTGCTGGTGCTCACTGAATGCGCAGCAGGTGAGCATCTTTGGCTGCGATTTACACTTCTAGTCAAGGAAACATCCATTTCTTCATCAGAAGATGTCTTACCATGACTGGTTTTTGGTTATTGACACAAGACAGGTTAATGAGCCATTCCTGATGAAGGGCTCTGGCCCGAAACGTCGAATTTCCTGTTCCTTGGATGCTGCCTGACCTGTTGTGCTTTAACCAGCAACACATTTTCAGAACAAGACAGATTAATGTCAGTGCATTATATTGACATATTTGCAAAGCTGCCACTCTGTTTTCCAAAGCTGTAAATTTTCAATCAATTACAAAAATTGGTGACTAATTCATTAAAAAGTTTTGATTGTTACTTCGCATGATCTTCAACTTTGAGGCTTTGGGAAGGTGACATAACTCTCACAACTTGCAAAATTGATGATGTAGCGAATTTTGACATTAATTCGTCAAATATTGAGTGCAATTATTGTTTGAATTTAATTTCAACCTACTCATGGCAAAAGCCTTTATGGTTTGGTTGCATGAGATGGTTAACTAGTTCTCATTTCCCATTTCTACTACTGAAATTTAAAAGAAAAAACAACCGTACTTGATGTGGCTTAACTTGGAAGCTCTGAGGGTGGCAAAGGCACAGAATGTCATTTGACCTTGTTAAAGTCATATGGCATGGAAACCGATCCTTTGGTCCAACTAATCCTTGCCGATCCTGTTCCCAAACTAAATGAGTCCCACCTGCCTGCGCTTGGCCCATATCCCTGGATCAGACCACTTAGATATAGCTGTTAGACTGTATCTATGGCAGGTGTTGAGAGAATCAACAAGATGGAACCCCTAACTTGACCTCATCCTCACCAATCTACCTGTTGCACCTGCATCTGTCTAGCATAACTCTGATATGTTTTCAAGTCAGGATGACGGGTGAATTGGAGGGGAAACTTGCAGTGGTGGTGTTTGTATCTGTTGCATTTGTCCTTTTCTATGATAGTGGTCATGGGTTTGGAAGGTCCTGATGAAGGAATTTTCTTGAATTTCTGCAATGTAAAGATTATATCTTTTTCTTTTTCTGTATGTTTAATTGTGAACTGAAATGAGCGAAGGACTAAAATCCAAGGATTGTGCAAAGGATTGCTGCACTTTGTAAAGGAAGTTACCAAAACTCACTCAGTGTTTTTTACATTGTGTTTTGCTCAGCCAATGGAGGAGGCTTGTTGTTGACAGATTGGCACCAGGGGGTGTTTATAAAATGAGGTTTGCCCTTAAACATGTAGCTGCATGGTTGTTAATGATGAAAGCCATCAGTGTGCTAAGAGAAATGTGATTGGGTTTCTGGGTCACTGAACAACTTTTGTGTGTGATGATACTATCAGAAGCCTTTGGTCCTCCAAGAGGGGAAGTGGTGTGTCTGTCTGCAGCAGAATGAAGAAAGCCAGTCATCATCTGCCATCTATTGCTATAAGCTTTTGCTTTCAATTAATAAGAAAGAGACTTAATAATTTCTGGGCCAGTTATGATGTGCTTCCTGCAAAAAAGTAAAATACTTGGAAAAGAGAGGTTCAACAACAGGAAATCCTAGGAGGCAAAATGATCATCTCAGGCTTTGGGGAGTGAGAAGGTGAGTTCTTAAAGCATGACTCCTGGCCTCTGACCTGCTTTGTCACCACAGTATTTGTATGGTGAGTCCAATTCAGTTTCTGGTAAATGGTATTGCCCAGGATGTTGATCTAAACTATTGAATGTCAAGAGATGATGGTTAGATTTTATCTTGGTATGAATGTTGTTTTGCATTTGTCAGTCCAATCCTTGATATTGCCAACACCATAGAAATACCACTGCTGGGAAGCAGGTCATTTGGCCCATTGAATCCATACCTACTCTCTGAAGAGCACACCACCCAGTCCCACACCTTTACCTTATCCCTGTAACCCTGCATTTGCCATGGCTAATCCACCTAGCCTGCACATATTTGGACTGTGGGAAGAACCCGGAGAAATTCCACGCAGACGCTAGGAGAATGTGCGAACTCCACTCAGTCAACTGAAGGTGGAATTGAACCCGGGGTTCTGGCAGTGTCAAGCAGCAATGCTAACTACTGAGTCACCATATCGCCCTAAATTTTGCTGCATGTAGATTGCTTCCATGTCTGAGGAACCCAAATATGCTGAATATTGTACAAACATTTGAAAATATCCTCACTTCTGACTTTTTAAGATGGAGGGATGATCATTACTAAAGCAGCTGAGGGTAGTTGTGTCTAAGACACTACCCTGAAGAACTTGGGTTCTTGTAGTGCAGTAGTTATGTTCCTATTTCTGTTCCAAAAGATCCATGTTCAAATGGCACTCGTTCCAGAAGTGTTCAGGTATGTTATGGGACATGTTGATTTGAAATGCCTACCCTGAGGAACTTTAGCAATGTACTGGCACAGATATGGTTGACTTCCAAAATCCGTAACTATCTTCCTTGTGCTCAGTATGACTCCAATAAGCAGAATTTTCCCTGTTCCCATTGATGCCATTTATGCTAAGAATGTTACCTTGATATCAAGGGCAATCCACCTCACCTCTTTTATGAAGTTTAACTCTTTTGTCCATGTTTGGACCAAGACTCTAATGAGGTCAGGAGTTGAGTGACTCTGAGCTTCAGTAGCTGAATAAGTTCTGCTTGATGGTACTTTCCATGCTACATTAATCACTTTGCTGATGATTGAGAATAGCCTGTGGAGTTGTACTTGTATAAATTTGTCTTGCTATTTGTGTATAGGACACATTGACAATTTTCTACATTGTATAACTGTGTGGTAGCTTTATTAGAATGACTTGGCTAGGGGCATGGCTAGTTCTGGAGCATTGCTTTGAGTGCTATTCCTGAAATGTTGTCAGGGTCCCATAACCTTGAGGTTATATCCAGCAATATCCAGTGCTGTCAGCTGTCTCTTCACATCATGAGGAGTGAATCAAATTGGCTGAAGGCTGATATCAGTGATGCCGAAGATCTCTGGAGGAGGGTTAAGATAGATCACATGCTTGAAGGATGTTCTCTATGTGCAGGTAATATTTTGTTTCTGCAAGGTTTGTAAATGGGTCCACAAGGCTCACTTAGTTCCTGACCTAATTACAGCCTTGTTTAAACAGGGACAAAAGAGCTCAAGTCCAGCACTAAGGTTAGAGAGAGATTGCTTTTTACATCAACACTGCTTTTGACAGAGTGCAGCATTAAGAGCCTGACAAAAACCTGAGTCACTGGAAATCAAGGGAAAGCGCTCTGCTAGTTGGAGTAGTTACCTGGCAGTTGGGGTTAATAATCTCAGTTTAAGGACATCACTCAGGATAATTCCTCGGTCCACCATCTTCAGCTGCTTCATTGTACAGGTGGAAATGAGGATGTTCGCTATTGACATTTGCACAACGTTCAGCACCATTTGCAACTCCTCAGATACTGGTAGGGAGTGGAGAAAAAACAATGTCTGGGATGGTAGTTAAATGGCTGCTGTTCAGAGTTCATTGAGAGTCCACCATGTTTAAGGCATAAGTCAGGGATGCGATGGAATTCTCCCCACTTGCCAGGATAAGTACACTTCTGCCTCTATTCCTGATGAAGGGCTTTTGCTCGAATTGTCGATTTTCTTGCTCCTCGGAACTGCTGTGCTTTTCCAGAACCACTCTAGTCTACACCTCCAACAACAACCAAGAAGCTTGACACCATCCAGGACAAAGAAGTCCACTTAATTCAGACCATAAACATGTACTCTGAACTGTACTATAGAAATTCACCAAGCTCCTTAGCACATTCCAAATCTGTGATCATTGCCACCTAGAAGGACAAGGGCAGTTAATACATAGAAGCATAACCTACAAGTTCTCTTCAAAGCCACTCCCCATCCTGACTTGAAAATGTGCTGCTATTCTTTCAGAATTTGCTAGATCAAAATCCAGGAACTGCCTTCTTAATGGCATTGTGGGTATACCTACACCAAATAGGTTGCAACAGACTGCCACTTCTCAAGAAAGTAGGAATGGACAATAAGTGCTGGTTAAGCCAACAATGCCAACATCCCATAAGCGAATTTTTTAAAAAAAAGGTGTTAAGTTTATGTACTTCCTGACTCCCTAAAATGTCTTCACACTGTAGACCCGGGTTCAATTCCCGACTCAGGCGACTGACTGTGTGGAGTTTGCACGTTCTCCCCGTGTCTGTGTGGGTTTCCTCCGGGTGCTCCGGTTTCCTCCCACAGTCCAAAGATGTGCGGGTCAGGTGAATTGGCCAAGCTAAATTGCCCGTAGTGTTAGGTAAGGGGTAAATGTAGGGGTATGGGTGGGTTGCGCTTCGGCGGGTCGGTGTGGACTTGTTGGGCCGAAGGGCCTGTTTCCACACTGTAAGTCTAATCTAATCTAATCTAATCTAATCTACAAAGTATAAGTCAGGACTGTGATGAAATACTCTCCATTAAGCTGGATGAGTGCAGCTCCAACACCAGTCCAAAAGCTTGATGCTATTCAGGAAAAATCAGCCCACTTGATTAGCACCCCATTCACCACCTTCTAACATTTGCTCCCCATACACAGCAGTATTTACAAGAAACAATATCCAAAGGTTCCTTTTACTGTTCTTTACATATCTGTGGTCTTTACCTTTTTAGAAAGACAAAACTAATAGATGGGCCTGTACTGCACTGTAATGTTCTATGTATAAGAACACTACCACCACCTCCAAGTTTCTCACCCAGCCAAACATCATTTCTTCACTGTTGCTTGGTCAAAAACATGAAACTTTCTTCATAGCAGAACTTCTTCTAGATGGATTGCAGTAGTCCAAGAAGGCAATTCATCACCACCTTTTTGAGATGAATATGACTGAGCAATCCCATGGCAGAATGAAAAACTCTTTCTCCACGTCTTACTGTTATTAATTCTTTTTCAAAAATTTGCTAAGAGGTACTGTAAATACTGTCCTTTTTATTTTTCTGCATCTCTGTTTGTGAACAGAAGTGAGAAATGACCTGTTTTAAAACCAAAGATTGCCTGAAGTTTGCATTTTTTTTAAAACTAAGCTGCTGTAGACAAGCTGGCAGTAAAGAGCTGTGTGCAGATGGAGCTTTGCTTACCAATAAGAAGCTGGTCTGTGCAGTAGTACCAGTTATTGATAACAAAGGCCATCTGCCTACCAATATCTATGTGATTGGTTCTCTGGTAGTTGAACAATTTAGGGCTGTGCACAAGATACAGAGAAGCCTTCAGACCTCTGCCAGCTCAGGAGTTCTCACTGTTCTTTGCTACAAAAGTTGCTTTAAGCCAGTTTATTTTTACTTTAGTAATTGTTGGAAGGTGTTTCTTTTGATTAAATAATCAGAGATCTTTTATAAATGTAAGCTAGCTCCTGTGCCTCCTGCAATGCTGACAGAGTCTCTGGAGAAGGAAGAAAGTGAGGACTGGGAGAAAGTGAGGACTGCAGATGCTGGAGATCAGAGCTGAAAATGTGTTGCTGGAAAAGCACAGCAGGTCAGGCAGCATCCAAGGAGCAGGAGAATCGATGTTTCGGGCATGAGCCCTTCTTCAGGGTATCCTTTCTACCTGTGTTTTTCCAGCAACACATTATCAGCTCTAAGCACCATTCTGGCCAGTGCAAGAATCATCTCAGCAACCTGGTGAATAGGAACCTCTGAACTGCCTTCCCAATCTTTCCCTCTGTCCATAACATGCATTGTATGTTGTAAGGGGAAGTTAATGAGGGGACTAAAGTTTTAAGTAGAATTATGTGCTGATAGTTGTTTATCTGTAGTTAGAGTCAAAACCTGTGCTGGAAAGGCACAGCAGGTCAGGCAGTATCAGAGAAGCAGGAGACTTGACATTTTGGGTGTAAGCCCTTCATCAGGAATTGACTGTAAGGTCTTTCATGGGATAAATGCAAACTGCGTAGCATTTGGTGGAACAATTCTCATTGCAAGGCCCAAGTGAGTTTTCTTGCTGTGTCTTCACCAACTTGCTGCATTAATTGGTGCTTCAGCCCTCAGCAAATATAATACATGATTTCTGCCCATCTTATGTAGTTCCCAGAGTGGCTCGCCACTCATTGGAGATCCTGGAATTGATTGGTATCCATGGCACTGACACTATATTTAAAAGCCTGTTGTGCACCTGGCCAAGCACTGGCTGTCTGCATCTGCCTAGATGCTCTGGCTTCCTCCCACAGTCCAAAATGTGCAGTTTAGGTAAATTCCCATCGTGTCCAGGGATGTGCTTGCTGAGTGGATTAGCCATGGGAAGTGCAGTGTTACAGGGATAAGGTGGGGATGTAGGTCTGGGTGGGATGCTCTTTGTGGGACTCGATGGGCGAAATGGCTTGGTTCCACGCTGTAGGGATTCTATGCACAATTTTCCCAGGCATAGCTTTGCAAGCATGATCTTGGAGCTCCTGCTGGATTTAGTGGTGCACAGCTGGGATTTGGTTTTACTCCTGGACCAGCAATGGAGTTCACAACACTAGACCATGTTCTGAATCTGGTCTGAGATTGCCTTCTAAGTTGAAGCAATCTCAGCCTTCTGGAGGAGTAATGAGAATATTATTTTCTACTTTGCCAGTGTAAGTGCCAATATTTATTTTAAATATGTCAAAATTGCTCTATCTCTATGATTGACCCACTTCCCACTAAGGGGAGAAAGTGAGGTCTGCAGATGCTGGAGATCAGAGCTGAAAATGTGTTGCTGGAAAAGCGCAGCAGGTCAGGCAGCATCCAAGGAACAGGAGATTTGACGTTTCGGGCATAAGCCCTTCATCAGGATGAAGGGCTTATGTCCGAAACGTCGAATCTCCTGTTCCTTGATGCTGCCTGACCTGCTGTGCTTTTCCAGCAACACATTTTCAGCCCCACTTCCCACTAAGGTTTTCACTAATGCACACAGCATCTTCCCCATTTGTCCTCATTCATCTCAACCTCACCACTACACCTCCACATGCTCTACACCGCCTTCTCAGTCACTCAGCAAGCCTCTTCACCTGGACAACAATAATAATTGTGACATCATCTTTCACTGTCTCCTCATTCCATGAGCAAACCAACCCAAATCCAGCCCTGCAGAAAATTTCAAGTCTGGTTGTGTGCTGCCAATAATTTGGCTCCTCATACCTTATGACTACAGGATCCTGAGTGACTGGGGGATCTGGACTGGTGTTGGAGATGCCCTTGACTTACTGTACTGGAATCTGTTGAGCAAAGGCTATCTTCCTTGACTGGAATGAGGCCTACTGACAACTGTGGAAAACAACCTGATTTTGTTTCTGCACTAAATGATATAGCAAGACAGTCGTAATGTGAGCCAGGTATTAATGGTTGAGGGGGCAGTGTGCCAAAAAGTAATGTAGGGATGCTGCGAGCATCCAGGTCGACTAAGTGAGTGAGCACGGTGACAACAAGCAAAGAGCCCAGAGATGTCACCTTGTCCAATCCTGGACTGTACGTTGTCTTTGTATCATTAAAATTTAAGTTGGTAGTGCAGCATTGAAATGTATAAGTATTCTGTGTAAATAGATTGAAAATGTGCATGGAGGCTATTAGAGACTGGCACATTTTAGAAAAAAAAGTCTATGCATACTTTGAGGGTATAGCTGGTGCTTGAGGAGCATGCCCACAATTTTGGTGGCCCATGTCCAACATGAAGTAAGAGGTGAGTCGAACCTATCAAGCATCCACTTGGTTTCCATGTATTACCTCTCATATATCTGTGTTGAATTTTGTTTTACCTGTTATTAATACCTCTTTAATTTGGTGCAGTTCTCTTCAATGTTGACACTCTCTTTACTAATCTAAATTTGGTATAATTCACAAATTTAGAAATTGTGTTTTTGATTCCAAAGTCCAAAGCAGTAAGTTGTGAACAGCAGTAGTTCCAGGAGTGATCCTTCTGGAACCCATTTCTCGCCTTTTATAATTTGTCGCCTCACTTCACATTCTCTGAATTTATTCTTTAGTCTAATATGGACACTTTTTCACAGGTCTTTAGAAAATACAGGTACGTGCATCTTACTGACATACTCTTGCCTGCCATCTAATGGTCATTTTCTCTGACCAGCCTTCCCCTTTGTATTTATTAGCCAACGAAAATATTTTACTCTTATACTTTGATAATTCAAGTTCAGAGTTTCCTTTCCGCAATTTCTTTGACTTCTGTCCTAATTTTCTCATTATCCCTTTCGATCTATTCCTGTGCCCAATTTATAATGAATGTTTATATTTTAATTGCCCTTCATGCAACTCCATTTTAATTTTTACCCATTGTTATTTAGTTTGCTTGTGTTACATATTTTATATTTCCAGTTTCTGTTCTCACACCCTCTACCAGCTTTTCTGCAATCTAATAAAGTGACTTTTATTATACTTGTATTCTTCTCTATCATAATCGTCTATATTATATTGTTGCCACTTACCTACATTTTATTTATCTGCTTTGATTAATTCTCTCTCTTGCTAAATCTAATATCAACTCTTCTGAAGAAGGGTCACTGGACTTGAAACATTGACTCTTTCTACCCACAGATGCTGCAAGACCTGTTGAGATTTTCCAGCAATTTCATTTTTGGCTCTGGTTTCCAGTATCCGTAGTTCTTTTTTTTTGTCAAGTGTTCTCTTGTTAGACTTCTCATACTTTGGGTTAAAAAGGAATCCTCTACAGATTGTGGGCCCTTGCCCTCTTTACTCGCTGCTTCTGTCCAATGAATATCAGGGTTATTGAAATTCTTCTTGATTATTATTCCATGCTTTTTACTCAAATTTGCTGCACATTTCTTCTTTAGCCTCCCTCTGCACTGTTATGTGGTTTGTAATTTTCACCTATTTATGTGTTGGACTCTCTATTATCTTCTGTCTGTATTTGTATACACTCCACTTCTATCTGCTGATAGCTGTGTTCCTTTTTGCCACTGACATTGTATTCTCTTTAGTAAATAAAGTTAAACCACCT
Organism: Hemiscyllium ocellatum; assembly: GCF_020745735.1. Lineage (NCBI taxonomy): Eukaryota > Metazoa > Chordata > Chondrichthyes > Orectolobiformes > Hemiscylliidae > Hemiscyllium > Hemiscyllium ocellatum. The sequence goes on from NC_083434.1 coordinate 18,072,914, forward strand.
TTGCCTTTTTGACCTCCTATATTCTAAATACCCTGTTTATTTCCCATTCTCAGTACCTGGCACCATGTCCGGTTCTTCTCAACACATGATTGACTTCTGTTCCCCTGTTTTATTAGGAATATTGTGCATTATTGTGCACATATTTTAGCCAGTCTTTTATTAAAATATCCTCCAACATTATATCGAACTGTCTTTCCAGTTCTGTTCAATAAGCCTATTTATTCCCTTGCCTTCACTGTTCTTTGTACTTGCCTTACTTCCTTTTGTAAAATTCCCTGAGCTCTTTTGTTTAATTTGAGGTTGCTTATGTTTCTATAGAACCCTGTCTCCATCATAATGATTGAAATCTTTGCCACCTTCCTATTTACTCTTTCTGGGAAGACACCAATCCCATCCTGACTCAAGTGAAGTTTGCCCTATTTGTACAGCTCCTTCCTGTACCAAAGCTGGTTCCAGTGTCACATGAAAATGAATTTGTCTTTCCCATGCTGGTTATTTAGCCACAAGTTATTTATCTTGATCTATCTTCTCTTATGCCTGTTTGTAGGTAGCTCAGATAACAATCCCTCAATCACATACTACTCCTGACACTGCAGTATAAGAGTGGGAGTACATTTTTCCCCCCCTCCAACTGGCAGGCAAGGGTCAATGCTTGGGCCCCAGCTATTCTTAATATCTATGAATATCTTAGTTGAGGGAACCAAAATGGAGCATTATGTAAAGTTTACTGGGAAAACAAACTGGGCGGGATTGAGAGTTATAAGGAGGCTTCATGATGACTTAGACAACCGGAGTGAACAAATCCATGGCTGATGCCTTACAATGTGGCTAAATGTGAAATTATACACTTTGGTCTGAAAACAGAAAGGAAGAGTATTATTATTGGTGACATACTGGAAATGTAGATGCACAGAGGGTCTGGGTATCCTTTTACACCTATCAGTGAAAGGTGGATAGGCAGATGCAGCAAGTAATTTGGGAAGCAAAATGGCATGCCCTTTTTGCAAGAGGATTTGATTTCAGAAGTAGGGGTATCTTAATGCATTTATATAGGGCTTTGGTGAGACCAGACCTGGAGAGTTGCATGCAGTTTTGGTCTCCCTACCTTCTCATAATTTAAGAATAATACCTCTAGATAGGAAAGGATTGAATAGCTAAGTGACAGCTGAATTTTCTTTAGTGATTTATTGACATTTTGAATGATTTCAGATCGACAGCAGTATACCTGTACATTCTGTGCAAATCATTTTCTTTTCTGGAAAATCAATTTGGGGTTACAAAGACAATGAGAAAAAAAGATAGTGACTTAATTGATGAAAACTGCTGAAATAAATGATAACTACGATTTTTGCAAACTCAATATCCATATGTGGCAGCAGAGGCTACCAAATTTGTGTTCAGGAGGAACAGGTTAAATCTTGCTCTTAAGGTCATGCTTGAGAGGAATACAAAATATGCTGTTTATAATTAAGGCTGTAAGTCCTTATGTCACGTTGCGGGGTGAAAAGGATGGTTTAACATTTGATTGATTTCTAATGCATTGGAGTATGGAAAGGGTGTTGTGAGAAAGCCTTCAGACTCAATGAAACGCTGGTTGCTTCATCTGCCTGTTGTCAGTTAATCTCACCGTAATAACATCATCTGCTTTCAGACCAATGTCAAACTTTGATGCAAGATCAAATCATTTGCAGTCATACAATGTGAGTTCATCTGGTTTCATTTCTAAAACATGGCTGACGTTGTTATTTCAGAACACTAAAATTGTGATCTGGAATCTTACTTTAAAGCTTTGTTCCATTAATGTTGCTTTGTGTGCACAAAGAAACATCCAGTACATAAAATGGGAATGGGTGTGTGTAAAACCTGGTTACATCGACACTGTCAAATGTTGGTTGAAGAAAATCCTATCCTATCAAATCATCTGAATGATTTTTGTTATTTTCATCAGCATCAGAATCCTGAAGTGATAAATCCTGAAGATGAGATAACAGACAGTGAGGATAATGTAGAGGAAGACTTGGGAGTCATGGATGATCAGCGTAGCATTATCCTACACCTCCTTTCTCAACTGAAACTTGGCATGGACCTTACTAGGGTATGTAACCAAATCAAACATTTCGTTGATTAAATTATAAGCATGTCATGTGCAATGAACAATGTTTTGGCTTCTTTGTATAGTGCTACATATTTAGCTAGCTGTTACAACAAGTGGGAGTAAAACAATGAATGTTATGGAACATTTTGTAATTTAGTCTCCTGTGACAATATAGACCATTACAGAGCAGCTTTAAATGTTTCTCTTTATTTCACCTAGTATTTTTGAGGTTGAATTTGCAGCCCATATTATGATCAACCTTCTATTTCTGGATCTGTCATGAAATGTTTTTATGAATGGCAGTTAAGTGGCACTGCTGTAGTGACCTCAATTGCTACTAAGGTGGATTGTGGTTCTGTGTATTAGAATATTCTCATGTGATTCATTGCAACAGTAGTTTATCAGTAACCGTATAGTTGTTATAATATGTGATAAATACTGCCATCTCTGACACAGCTGGCTAATTCTGTTTTCTACAAATTCATCTTTATTAAGGCTTTTGAGGGGAATGAACTGAGAAATATATAGGTGTGCTAGTCTGATTTTGATGCATTTTCTCTTTTAAATTTAAATGATCATTTCACAAAATCACTGTCATATCTGCAGTTTAATAAATTTACTACACTTTAAACAGCCAAACTGTGATGTTTTTAATTTTGTTTTGCTTAGTTTGAAATGATCAAGACAAATCTAAATCTAGAATAGAAATGTTGTGATCTTTTTTCCTTTCACATTTGCTTCTGAGTAGCTTCAACTTCGGTTTGATCCTTGAAAAACATAGTTAGAAAATGGGGAAGATGGTATGACTACACGTATATTTCTAATAGTAGTGTAAATGTTAGTGTTATCAGTAAGTAAGGCAAGTGCTTTAGTGTATATGTGTGTGTGTGTGTTTTCAATTGGAGTGGATGTTTCAAATATTTAACATTAAAGGTGACTAACAGGTGCCATTTGTGCATGCACAGGGGGCCTGGTTGATATCTGTCTCCTGCATCTGGATGCTCAGTTGCCAAATGTCCCTGCACAAGTATAAATGACAAGCTGTACAAACAAGAATGAGCTGGGATTCTAAGTTAGTGTTCACTATCAAACAAGAAACTTGGGGTCTGAATACCAAATAAATCAGCCTCAAATGTAGATTCAGACCTCTTTATCACAAAATAACCTGCCTGCAACCCTCATCCCCAAACACATCAGCAAGTTGTGATAATGGAGTTATCAATTAATCCTAGCAATTGGATTCCAAAACGTAATTTTGAAACCATCTCATTTGTATTTGAATGGTAAAATAATAACTGCTATGAGGTGCATGTTGAACTTTAATTTCAGAGCACTTAAAACCTCCATGTTTCAAACATATGGACAGCACCATCCTTATCACAAGCAGCTGCCACTCTATTGTGCAATGATGTAATCCTGCAGCACTCTAATTTTGCACGTGTACTTAACTGCCTGTTTTTCTGTAAATTTTTCCCCACCCTGTATCTGAAATAAGTTGTCAGCATTTTTTGAGTGTTTCAATAATATTCAGTATCATAGATGCAAATTTCAAAGGTTTGGAGTAACTTTGGGAAGTAATACTGAAAGTCAACCGAAATCCCAATTCTCAAAGTAAGATGGACCAAATCAAAAGTGCTTCCATGTGGAGAAGAAATTTTGTCATCAAAAGAGAAACGATAAACAAGGGATACTTGCTATAATATTTTTGCTAGTTTTGCTGTTAAGTTGGCCAGTTGCTTTTCTTTGACCTTGTTCCATAAGATATTTTCCAGAGTTTTACGAATCAAAGAAGAACCTAATATTCACTGTTAATATTTTATTAAATATTATGGTTCCTTCTTGGTAACTAACAACAAAATATATATGCAACTAAGTGTTGATGAAAACTGGTTTCAGAAATGTTGCGTAACGACAGCAAACAGAGGGCCGGAAGGAAGATGCTGAGAATCCTTGAGCATAGTGGATCTAGTCACAAAATTATCGGGCCTCTGAATTTGAAACAACCCAAGTGCTAAATGACTTGAAAGGAGATGACTAAAGCATAAAAGGCTCAGCAAAAGATTTATAAGCATGATTTTAGCAAAGTAAGGGTTTGCATCCAAATAATTTAAATTGTGAATTATTTGAGTTTACGGGACACAGGATTAACTTAATATGATTACTGATGCAATTCCTATAAACACTGGAAGAAGTCTTTGAAAATGATTCCTAAAATTTCCTAAAAAATTGGTTTAACCCATTTCCTTTATTTTAAAATGGCCTCCCTAATCAGTGGACAGCATTTCTGCAAATAATCAAAGGAATGATTTGGATGTGAGCTTAAGAGGTACAGTTAGTAAGTTTGCAGATGACACCAAAATTAGAGGTGCAGTGGACAGCGAAGAAGGTTACCTTGGATTACAACGGGATCTTAACCAAATGGGCCAATGGGTTGAGAAGTGGCAGATGGAGTTTAATTCAGATAAATGTGAGGTGCTGCATTTTGGGAAAGCAAATCTTAGCAGGTCTTATACACTTAATGGTAAGGTCCTAGGGAGTGTTGCTGAACAAAGAGACCTTGGAGTGCAGGTTCATAGCTTCTTGAAAGTGGAGTCGCAGGTAGATAGAATAGTGAAGAAGGCATTTGGTATACTTTCTTTTATTGGTCAGAGTATTGAGTACAGGAATTGGGAGGTCATGCTGTGGCAGTACAGGACATAGGTTAGGCCACTGTTGGAATATTGCATGCTATTCTGATCTCCTTCCTATCGGAAAGATGTTGTGAAACCTGAAAGGGTTCAGAAAAGATTTACAAGGATGTTGCCAGGATTGTAGGATTTGAGCTATAGGGAGAGACTGAACAGGCTGGGGCTGTTTTCCCTGGAGCATCGTGGTTGAGGGGTGACCTTATAGAGGTTTACAAAATCATGAGGGGCATGGATTGGATAAATAGAAAAAGTCATTTCCCTCAGGTCGGGGAGTCTAGAACTAGAGGGCATAGGTTTAGGGTGAGAGGGGAAAGGTATAAAAGAGACCTAAGGGGCAACTTTTTCACGCAGTGGGTGGTATATGTATGGAATGAGCTGCCAGAGGAAGTGGTGGAGGCTGGTACAGTTGCAACATTTGAGACATTTGGATGAGTATATGAATAGGAAGGATTTGGAGGGATATGGACCGGGTGCTGGTAGGTGGGACTAGATTGGGTTGGGATATCCGGTCGGCATGGACGAGTTGGACCAAAGGGTCTATTTCCATGCTGTACATCTCTATGACTCGATGAATGATTTACACATATCAGCACCATTACTCGTGGTGGACATCACTCATGACACCAGAAATTTTCAAATTGTCCAAAGTAAGTTGAATCTAGTTTGACATCCAGACAGAAGTTTTAGACCATTTGGAAACAGGGTAACCCAGATGAGGATAAATCTCAGCTCAATGCTGCATCATAGGATTAGGACGTTTTCCTGATTTCTCTTAGAAAATTGAGTTGTGCTGTGGATTAGTATATAGTCTTCCTTCCTGTATTGCCAAGGTATGATTGCCTCTGCTGGTAGTAAGGTTCCTAGGTGAAATGAGTAATGATTGTTACTAGTACGTATGGATTTATACCAAGAAACTGCTCATATTTTGGCATAACTTAACACTAAATTTGCAATGATATTGAGTGAGCCATTAGGCCAAGTACTCAGAGACATGGAGGTACCAGTGTTGGGTTGAAGTGGACAAAGTTAAAAATCACAAAACACCAGATTATAGTCCAACAATATAACTGGTGTTGTGTGATTTTTAACTTAAAGAAGTATAAAAGTTCTCAATTATTTATTCAGAAATGGATAAACTCAAGATTGGGATTTTAAGAGTCTTACTTTTACCCACCAATTTTCTAGGCTAATAGTGAATTGTTTAAAAAATTTGGTTGTTTTTTGCTGACTGATTACCAAGGTTTTGCCCTTTCATATTCGAATTATAGAACCTGGCACACAGTGCTTGACACTCATGTTAAAAACAGTACACTCTGAAAGGAAGGTTTTTCTGCTTTGACTTGAAATAATAATGAAACAAAACATTGTTGTCGTCTTTTTACCAGATTGCTGCACTTGCATTCGGGTTTTCTCTTCATAAAAAGATCGATGTGTGTCTGTACAGTATTTCACATGGCCTCTGGATGTCCCAAAGTACTTTACAGTCAAGGAAGTACTTTTGAAATATAGTTACTATTGTTTAGCAGGAAACCTAATTTGCACACAGCAAAACTTCCATTAATGACTGTATGTTAAAGATACTTCATTCAGTTATTTTGAGTATTAAACATTGACGTTCCTTGTAAACTGATAACAAACCTAGTTAGAATGCTGTAGACTGAACTGTTTGTAAGGTCTTGCGTAATAGAACTGCACAATTTTATTGGAACTAGATAAATGATGTATTCTGCAAGTTCAGTGCTAGAGAGAGACCTTAGGCCAATGGTGACAGCCAATTTGTGATGTTTGCTCTTGGATTTTTCATGAGAGGATTCTTATTGAAATTTTTTTCACAGTGGTTCATGAACAAATATAAATATATATTCGATCATTTTGCAATCAGTTCAGAAATGGCATCTTCATTAAAATGAGGGTAGCAAAATGTAATAATCGTGACCTGTCTCCTTAATGGCTGTATATGCATAGAAGTGAGAGGAGGAAGAGAACATATTCCTATGCTCTTAACGATATTTCTCCTAATATGATAACGAATTCAAAGCGTGTCAAGACTAGTACAGCTCTTCAAAACGCATTCTGCAAAAGCAGTCATTGTTTGCGCAGAACTTCCTGCTGTAATAATGTTGCAAATTAAGTCACTGTCCTTAATAATGCTTCAGAGATGTGCCATTGTTTTCAGGGAAATCTCCTATTTGCCTTGCAGGCATGTCGAGATTTAGCTACCAAAAGCTACTCACTATTGTCTGGTTCAGATGATCTTTAACAAGTAGCTAAAAGATCTCGTGGCAACCTTTTATTATAAAGATCACCAAGATTTTATTAGAGGTTTTCAGTGGCCTGTCTAGCTCTTGCAATAGGAATTTCCTTTATGCTTTTTCTGTTTCCTTTTATACCCAGGATCAAAATATGTGGAGAAAACCACAGGCATCTTAATGAATCAGTACTTGCCATGGAAAACTTGGACATCTTATAGAAGCATCATTGAACCCTCATGATTTAAGGCTATGGATGGAAAGGCAAATATGCCTTAGTGCCCCTTAAAGCTTCTAGTTGATGAACTGTCTCTTAAGAAGGATCAGACTAATCAAATGAAATTTATTTTCTTCCAGTGGAAGAGATATTTCAGGAGTCTGTCTTTGTGAAAGACTCTGTAGATTAAAATTCAGGAACAATCAAAACTTTAAAGGAAACTCAGTGCATCCATCAGTTTTTTTTATATCTGTAATATTTTAAATAATGGATTTTCCGTTTTAACCAATGATGCCACAAATCAATGCAAGCACTGAATTTATTGGACGAAAGTCATCCATTACTCAAAATGGGAATCTGAATCAATGAGTAAAAAATGAGGTCTGCAGATGCTGGAGATCACAGCTGCAAATGTGTTGCTGGTCAAAGCACAGCAGGCCAGGCAGCATCTCAGGAATAGAGAATTCGACGTTTCGAGCATAAGCCCTGCATCTGAATCAATGATCCAAAGATTTCCATTTTAGAACCTACATGAACAATAAAAGGTGTGTTTATTGTTGCAAGTGTGTGGATCTGTTAGTGACAAATCCAGATTGAATTTAAAATAAGGAAAACAATGATGTATGACACATTTCACATTTGCATTTTCATTAAGCGTGAACAGAAGAAAGAATACTGCCACTGAATCTTACAGATTGGGGTGTAACAATACAGCTTCCCTTACAATAAGAGCTGCTTGCTACCTCATTGCACTGCTCTTAGTCTCGCGTCATTCCCTGGAGGAAATTTAATCTCCACATTTATAAAGTGTACTCAATAAGTTTAACTATTGAACAGATGTGGTTAGAAGAATGTTGTCAGCCTACACTTACTCCATTGCCTTTTTGGTCAGTATGGAAAGAGTATGTCTGAACGTTTTGAAAGATGTTTCTAAGCATTCTGATTTGTATCTAATTGTTGAAGATGCCATGTTTTCCAATGTGTAGTAGCTGTGTTCCAGACTGGTTCTCATATTTATTTGAATGCAATCCACTTCAGTCGGTGCATGACTGGTCTAAAATATACATGTATGTTGAAGTCTAACAAACAACATTGAATATACAATTACCAATAGCTGCAGACTTTCTTTTTTGCCATTAATTTTTATCCTCCATATACAAAAATGCTTACCATCCATCTGTTTAATCCTTTTTTCTGACTTTGAATGAACTTGGAACTTGAATAATTTTCAATGTATGTCACATTCTCTCATTGTTTCTGTTGGTCATCTTGTAAGTTTTAGTCCAAGAGTGTCATAAGTTGCTGTAAGCGTTGCATTGTATAAAACCGATGTGAGCATTTAAACAAGTTGATTATAGGTGGCACAATGTTCTTAAAAGATTGTGTTTATCTCTTTTGAATGGCTACCCACTTGTAGAGGTTCAAATACTTCCAAAGAATAAGGGCAAGTGTACTTGTGGAAGCTAATCTGTTCTTATCTATAGGAAGGAGCGATTGCCAACTTATTTACTGTAATGTGTTGGATGATCATGATAGTGTATTGGGCTTAATTAGTTTTATATAATTTTTTTATCCTATTGATGGATGTTGTTGAGCATCCTTGAATGTAGCCTCTAACTAGTTATTTATGGTTGAGTGAGTGCTTTAAAGCTGCATGTTAAGTGGGTGACAGATTCATAACTGACATTTCTGATCATCAGAAAACATGTATAATATCACTGTGGAAGGACGTTGTACTTTATTATTGATGTGCTGCACTTCAACCCAATAAATTTCCCAATGAATAGATGATGGGTGTAACTAATTCATTGGATTATTAAATACATTCTTGTATTTCTGGGAATCATCTTATGGGGAAATTTTGTGTAATATATTTTATAATTGTTTCACTCAGTGTTTTTTCTCTGCATGCCTCCTTGTTTGGATATAGTTTTATTAGCATTCTTTGTCTCTGGTACAGCACCAAATACCCACGGTTTTTAATGCATCATGCAAAGGACATTTGATTTAACAGTAGTTGCATCACATGTTTTGACTTCAGCTGCTAGGTATACCCTTTGTAGCCTTTATATTGGGAAGCAAAATTGAGGAATGGCATTATAGGATTAAGGGACCCTATTGTGGCACAATGGTAGTGTCCCTACTTCTTGACCGAGGGAGCTGGGTTCTAGTCCCATACTCGCCAGAGATGTGTAATAACGTCTCTGAACAGGTTGATTTAGTTTCAAAAAAGATTTACAGTTCCAATTATATGCGCTGGATACATTTTACATTAGAAGTACAAAGTGGCAGTAATATCCTTATGTGCCATTGTTTGTAACTTAAATAACTTCGCAGAGGCCATATCCTTTTACCAATTCACCCTTTATTTACTTAGACACACTGATCCAGCTTCCTCAGAACCAGCTGTCATAGTGAACAGAATCTCTGACACTCCTGTTTCTACCTGTCAGAGAACCCTGACCAAGACTGTTAATCTGGCCCAGTCTGGGAGCTATGATGTCCACCTGGTTGACCATGTCACAATCACTAAAGCCCACCTCCTTTAAGTCTGAGCACGTAGACTGCTTCTTGCTTTGTAGCTCCGCCTGGGGTGTTTTAGCACCTGATCAGTTTCCTCCAACCCTGCTTCTGATGCAGGTGGCATGTAATGCACAGTTGCTCACCTCTTGCACCTGGAGCATTTCAGAAGACATTCATTCTCCTCTTCATGTGACAAAGGCATCGAGGCGGTGACATCCACTGTGTCAATCTCTGGTTTCAAGGTATCGTCAATGCTTGATGGAGAACAAAAACCTCATTGGTTCCAGAACAGTTTGAAAGGCAGTCAAGGAGCCAGGCATGTTTTGATCCTGCACTGTTTGTGAGTTTTTAGGTTTCGTATGATCCACATGCTTGTACAGAACTGTCACACCTACCTGAAATTTATATATCACTAGATCTAATCTCATGTCGAGCATACCTCTGAACTGTATAGGGCCATTCCAGTGGATCCTGCACCAAACTTTGTCCCCCGAAGTAAACTATCTCTTTTGCTGAGCGGAGTTTGTATCTGGCATTGGCATGCTGCTTAAAACCACTCCCCACAAATATGGGAAGATCAGATTTAATCTGATGCAGAGTTTTCTCTTCATTAGCAACTCTACTGCAGGCTATCTCTGCAGTTGCAAGGCAGCTGGTCATATGATCAAATAGAAACTGGGGCAGTATTGTATTTAGTAAAGCTGTTGGCTATTCCTGTGAGCCTGCCTTCAAAACTTAGGCAGTTCTTTCTACCAGGCCATTGGATGATGGATGGTATGGAGCTATCCTTATGTGACAAATACCATTCGACTTTAGGAAATACTCAGCTTTCCTGCTGGTAAACGATGGCCTTTTATCTGTGACCGTACTTCCGGGAGTCCGTGTGTTACAAAAGATGTGCACAGTTTTTCTATTGTTCTACCAGTTTTTGACAATGAACTGCATGTCCAGCCACTTGGAATGCATGTCCACAATAATCAAGAACATTGAGCCCATGAAAGGACTTGCATAGTCAATGTGTGAGTCCAGTGTTTACCTGGCCATTCCCACTAATGTGGGAGAGCTGCTGATCCTACTTTTTGTCCTTGTTAGCATAGTGGGCACTGCCCTACCGATGCAGCTATGTCTGTATCCAATCCTGGCCACCTGACAACTTTTTGCCAATGTCTTCATTTTGGAAACCCTGGATGACCCTGGAGGTGTTCATCCAGTGTCTGGCAGCGACCTTTGCTCAGAACAATCCCTCTTTGTTTCCCATAATAATATGCCATCCTCTACTGTGATCCGGTCTCTCCATGTACAAAAAGATTTCAATTCTGGTTGTGACGGTCCTTTGGCTTCCTCTATAGCCACCAGCTGTTTCAGTTTTGCCAGGACTGAATCTTTGTGTCCAGAATCTGTGACTGGAAGTGTGTCCAGAGAACTTAAAACCATTGTGGACCGTTCCAGTGGCAATACCACCAGTGGTATATTCGCCAGTGGGAGGTGGCTCAGTGTGTCCACGTTTGCTACCACATCTCCAGAATCAAGTTCCAACTTGTAATTATATGCATTTAGTATTAGAGCCCATTGTTGAATTCGGCCTGAAGCTGTGAGTTCTTTCAGTAGACCTGGCAGAGGAGACTTGTCCTGTTTAAGTAGACCTAGCAGGGATTTGTGGTCAGCTGTTAATACAAATTTACATCCATTAAGGTATTGGTGAAACTTCCTGACTCCAAATATGATGGCCAAAGTCCTGGATGCGTCTGCAATTGGGCGTTTGTCTCCACTGGACCACCTGCGAGCTAACGATATTCCAATGTCGTACAGCAAGGCATTGCATGTTAGTACCAGATCTTGCTTGGGATAATACTCTGCCAGCACCTTACAGAATGATGGCTGTTCCTTCTCTTCCCTGAAAGCCGTGGCTTAGCTTATTCATTTCCAAAACTGACCATTTTCTTTTAGAGTTAATGTAAAGGTGCCAGGATGGAGGCCAGGTTAGATTTCTGTTATAGCCCGAGAAAAAGCTTAAGCTCTGGTACACATGTGGGATCTGGGGCATCTTTGCCCTCACTTTATCATCTTGAGGTGCAATCCGGTCTTGTTGACTCTGGTGGCCAAAGTCAGACACTTGGGCTGCCTGAAATTCACTGTTTTCCCTTCTAACGTGTTTGCCCTGCTGGGAGAAATGTAAAAGGACTATGTCCAAGTTATCTTTATTGGTCTGTCTTGTTATTAGCATGTTTGGCTTATGGCGACCTGGGATGAACTTTGTAACAAGACCACTGAAAAATTACACAGCTAATGATACCCTAAATAACAGTCTGGTATATTGGTACAAACCCTTATCGGCATTAATTGTAGCCTATGTCTGGGAATCCTCATCTAACACAGCTGCAAGCACACGTGCCAGCTTCTTGAAGGACTGTCCAGCTTCTTGAAGGATAGTCCCCCTACCAACTTTGCGTATATGTCCTCTATGTGAGGAATGAGCCAGCTTTGAAAAGCAGTTTATTGCTTGTTTGAAATCCCCACAAAAGTGAACTGACCTGTCGGACTTCACAATCAGTTCAACTGGTGCTACCCATTCCACAAACTGGGCTGATTTGATGATTCCTTTGCTCTGCAGGCTTCTGCTTTCTGCCTCTACTGCTGCCTGCAAGGTAAATGGCATTGTGCAGGCCTTCCAGAATTGTGAAATTGCTTCCTGGTCAACATGCAAGGTGGCCTTCGTTCCTTTTGATAGCTCCTGGGTATTTAATTAAGACTTGATTCAGACAGCCATTTTCTAAATGAAAAATGTTGAGCCAATGTAGGTGAATCTTTCTCAACCAATTTTGCTTCGTCAAGCTTGGGCCCGAGCATTTTACTACAATCGGTGGTAACTGGACCAGTTGCTTCACATAAAAGACTGTGCCCTTAATCTGTAAAGGTTTACTGGTATAGGATCTCAGTCTAGTCTGCGCAAACTTAATTGTTGGGGTCCAGAGCAAATTTTGTTAAAGACTGATTTTGCGATCACTGAAATGTCTGTGCTGGTATCAACCTCCATTTAAAACTAGGTGGCCATTTAACCAGACATGTATTTTGATTGGTTTTGACTTGGATGTTGTTATACAATTTAACTGTTCCAAACCAAGTATAAGTAGACTTTAAGATGTGCTGATTTGGATGCTGGCCTGAGAGTTCTCTTACTCTGTTTAGGACGAGTGGAACTCTTTTGCTGTTTCATGTGTGCATACTAGCAGCAACTGCAATAATTCACTGGCCTGGATTCTGAAAAAATGTAACCATTTGCCCAAGGCTTGTCTTTGTTTTGGGGTTTTTGGTGTGGGCTGACCTAGACTCCCTCTGTTCAGGTTATGTCCTGAGTGAGGCTATGCAATTGCCTTCATTCAAGTAGTGTTACCTGAGTTCAGTCGGGCTGGCAAGAGTGTCCACTTCCATCAGAATATCTTGCAACTCATATGCTCCACTTGCTGCACTTTCCATTGAAAATCCCAGTTGTAGTGCCTGTTTGAAGTCCAGTTGGACTTCAGCTAGTAGATGCTTTTGCATGGTTACATCATCAATCCCACACTTGTCACCACTGAAATAACTCCACAGAGGCCAGGATCCTGTCATCAAGTTACCCATTATTTGCACATGGAGGATCTTGACATTGATTCAGCTTCCTCAGGGCCAGCTCTGAGTGAACAGAATCTCTGACATTGCTTTTATTCGACGCTTGAAATGCTATTTTGGATGTTGGATTCTGTAGATGTACGAAAATTCTGCGGACACTGCTGCTTATATCTATCAGCCAGGGATCCTTGATTGGGGCTGTTAATTTGGTTCACGCAGGGAATTTGTATTTTGAGGTCCAGCTGGCTGACCTTGTTACAATCACTGCAGTAGGTGTCATTCTGATCAGTGAGAATCCGAACTGATTTCCCTTCCCTAATTTGGGCAGATAAATCAATTATAACTGCCATCAATTGTTGAGACAGCTAATTCTGAACAGATCAATGATGTGCACACAAAATATCCATAATATTTTCACACAATGTCCATGTCAGCTAATTTTCCACAATAATACTCTCAGGTTAACAATTAGAATTGTATGTTGCTTGATTTCTATCATCCAACCACATCTCAAGGCATTGAGACCATCTGTGTCGTCCTGTTTGAAATCAGCTAACTTAATAGATTGAAGACTGACCTAGAATCTATCTAGCCTGTACAGTTCACCACAAAGTTATAAAGAGAACACACCTCTTCTTAAAAAAAAACATTCTCGCAGTTTTACTGGATTTATAGAATTTGTTATTTCTCATTGTACGTCTGTGACCTTATCAGGTATAGTTTATTCTAGTTTAAGACAAAGTGCCAACTAAAAATAGTAAATACATTGTACTTTTGGATGTATATAAAAGCAAAATTGTATAAGTGTAAATTATGTAAGTTAGAAAGTACCAGACATTTTCCAGATTAGCTTTCCTCTTCCTTCAGCCTGCAAAATACATAAAAGACCATCATTTAAGGTTTTTTTTAAAGAGAAGATACCAGAAAACTTTTCTTTGTATACATTAAGAATCTGCCTAAATTTCATTACATAAAGCAAATACAGAAAATATCCTTCTGTTAATTCTTTCTTTTGCCTAATTTAGTTTTTTTTAACTACTTAATCTTTGTTTATTTTACTACAATAATAAAAATTGCAACTGTTTCTTGGATGGTGGGTGTATTTCATTACCTTTTCTGATTTTTGATCTGCGTGGCATTAGCTGGTCTCAATAGGCAATGACAGGCTTGAAGTTGGATCTGTTCTCTCAGGTGATCTGATGAAAGTTTTCAATATTGTGAGGCTGAATAGAGTGCAAAGGGAGAAACCGTTCCCAATGATAAAACTATTAAGAACACACACATACAGATTTAAGTGGTTTGCCAAAGAAGCAAGTCAGATGTGAAAAAGGATTCTCTGACATCGAGTAAAAAATTTGGTCTACACAACCTGGAAATATGTTGAGGCGGGTTCAGTTGAGACATTCAAGAAGGCCATTGAATGATGATTTGAATAGAAGTTATGTGCAAGGATATGGGGAAAAAGCAGGAAGTCATGTACTAATCTGGAGAGTCAGTGCAGATATGATGGACCGAATTACTTCATTCTGCACCATAGAACATCTTTGATTCCGTGATTGTCACTTCTCATCTGTACTCCGAATTGCATCCACTGTAAGAGGAGCTGTAATTCCTGTAATACTACAGAACTATTTCTTAAAGTGGCTCTTCAACGTAAAGGAGGCACAAGAGGCATACCCAACAACTGAGGTGAAAATATTTGTTAAGTATCATATATTAAAATAAGAGAAATCTAACTAAATAAAAAGAAAAAGGGATGAAGGCAACAGAACAAAGGGTAACATTTAAAAGGAAGTTTTTCAATGGAAAAGTGTGATGTGTCCATAATATATATTGTTGCACTAAATGCTCTGGACTTTGAAATTCAAGGATTATTTTCTAAAAGTACTCATGATATCAATTTGATCTGGAAAATTGTAATATTGGTTTGAAAAGTTGCTCTAACTCATAAGGAGAATGGGCAATTGTAACACCATGCAGAAAAATGCAATATAAAACATGTTCTAAATGATAAAGTAAATGTATCTTGTGGGGAAAGGTTATAAGTACAATGGAAGTATTTTAGCATGCAAATGCATGTGTAAAGGTAGATAAGGCCATAAAAATAATCTTTGATATTTTGTATCTAGAAATATAAAAAAGTTGTGATACTGAACAAGAATAAGTTTTTAATTCAATAACTGTTTGAATCTTGCATGCTGCTTTTGGAAGAATTATTCTTAAAGCAATGGAACATGTGCAGTTTTGGATGTTTCTAGAGGTAACAGATTACAATTGTGAGGAGAGATTTAGATGGGGCATTTTGAACTTGAACTGATTAGATTAAGAGGTGACCATATATTTATAGTAGGGTAAATAGCGATTGCTGATTTGTATTGATCAGTGACAAAACGGGAGGGCATAAATTTAATAAAATCACAAGCAACGCCAAGGTTACAGTGTATTGTGTGTCACAAATGGTTAAAACAAGTTCTAAATTATTTTCAAAGGAATTGGGTATCGGAAGTAATAGACATGTGGGATTATTCTCAATAACTGATGTTGATTAAGGCCCCCACAGGCTCTATGGACTAAATTGCCTGTTTCTGTGGGGTTAACATTCTGTGGTTTTGATAGTTGCAAAGTATATGATGTATACCAGCAATTGTTGAATAATAGTGAATGTCTTCATGTTTCGTAACACAAATTTCTCAAATGTTTGCTCAAATGCTCTATTTGCCAGTACATTTTTCCATGATTTATTTAAAATTCAGGTCATTTTTTGATTTGTCCAGCACATCAAATTACTGTATGCTTTCACAAATGAAATCCAATGGGGCTGCAAGATTTTGAAACACATGGTGGAATATAATCTTAATCCCAAAAAAACTTATTTACAGATCCAAAAACCGTTCTGCATGATACTCTAAGACACCCCTTGTACAGTACCTGCATCAGAAAATTCCTTTATCTCACATCTTGCTGGATTTAATTTGACTTCAGCACCAGACTGGAACATTTGAGACTTCTTCTTGGAATTGTTATATACCTGATTTTAAACAAACTAACCTTCAAATTATCTCTTCTAAATGTATCCAAACTTTTTCAGTCTGGTATGGTTATTTAACTCCTTACTCTAAGGTAATGTTGTGTTAACAAAAATAACTCCTCCTTTTTCTCAGAAACTATTTTAAATGCACAATCTTCAGCAAAACTGCCCAAAAATTAAGGTAAATCTGCAAAAGTCTTTCTTTTAAGCGATGAGTGTTTCCCTCAGGAACAAAAGACCAAGCTCATAAATGTCTGACAGAATCTTGGAATGCAATTGTTTACCTTCTAGGTTATAAACCCACCTAAGGTAAACAAAAAAAAAGTTAGCTCTGAAAATTAGCACTCTCAAACCCTTTCCTAAAATTCAGCATGGCTATGGAGACGCTCAAGTCAGTTACTAATTCCTTCAGACGCAAAAAAAAACCCACATGTCATTATCTCAAAAATTCAAACACATTATCTCTAAACCATAAATCAATCTAAACCACACCAGTTGCTTCTTCTTCTATTACCCTGATGTACTTATATAAGATATTGTCTGGTTAGCATGCAAAACAATACCTTTCATTGTATCTTGGTGCATATGACAATAATAAATCAAGTCAAATTTTTGGCTGCAACCTCAAATATGTATGAGCACCATGAAGCGGCCTTTGTTACTTCGGACAGTACAAATCCTAGGTTTGAAAATATCTTGTCAAGGTTATTTGAAAATAGGTATGCCATTTAGAATGGCCATATTTTTTAAAAATCATACAATCCCAAATCGTTCAATGTTAGATATATATGTAATGCAAAATAATGCTGAATATTGTAATGATTTGCAAATTGAACTGAAATCAATAAAGCCTGATAATACTCCGAGAAGGAGAATCAAATATAATTGATTTATCCACGTATTGATTTGAAAGTTTCATTCCTCTTAAGTGAGTGGTTGGACTGTGGAAATTATTTTCAGTTTGGTAAAAAATGCAGTGAGTGACTGTGGACGAGGTAGGAGTTGTTAGTAATCTCTGTAGATTATTTTCTTTTTGCAATGTTGCACATAGAATTTTGGGATTTGTATTTTAAATACAAAAACATCGAATGTGCACTTTATTTCCTTTCTCTTGACATCTTTGATTAATGCATGCTTATTTGATAAGATGAATACTTACCTGCCATCTACTATTGCATTGCTCAATATGCTGGATATGCCAATGAAGCAGACATTGAAGATTGATTTGCTTAAGATGGAACAAGGGGAAAGAAAATTAGATGAAGAGTAGGAAATGGATCAGGAAACGAAACCTTTAACGAATGTGATCTAACAACAATAAAAATAAATTAGAGTTGTTAAGGGAAAAACAACAGTAATTAAACAGAAAATTTAAAAGTTTAAAAGAGTTTAAAGTTACTCCTTTTTCATTTCTGTTATCTCTTCCTAAATCTGGTGCCTGCTGCATGAGTGGTGATAATTGTTTTATTTTAAAATGCAATCTGATGTATGTCTTTAAACAAAAACAAAAGTCATTAGGATTATAAATAAGATTGTATTTTAGTCAAGCCATGATTATAATTCTCACAATGGATGTTCAGCTTGTGGTTGTTGCTGTTCTCTGTGTACTTTGCATACCTCTGTGATGGTTGTTTTACTGTCTCCTTAATTCACCTCACTGTCTATGTTTATTCCCATTACCGTCTACCTGGCAGGTTCACCTTGCCTCGTGTTTCCATCTTTAGCATTCCCCTCGATTTACGCACCTTCACTCTTGAAGCGTCTTTAAGCCCAAAGCATTCTCCTTATCTTCCTCTTACCCACTACGGTAGGGAGGTGTTCAACAGGTGAGCAATATTACATTCTGTTTAGTAGTTTAATGCATAATTTTAGATGCATAATTTGAGTTGCAATTTGCAAATCTCAGCAGTGTGTTTGATATGTTAACTACTGTGATTTGTCATTGCATATAATTTGAATTTAGGTATATCAATTTAGGATGGCTCAGTAGTAAGCGCAGCTGGCTCAGCACCAGGGACTTGGGTTTGAATCCACCCTCAGGCCACTGTCTGTGTGGAACTTAAATATTCTCTCCGTGTCTGCACAGGTTCCCCAGGTACTTTGGATTGCTCCCTCAGTCCAAAAGTTAGGTGGCTTGGCCACGCTAAATTGCCCATAGTCTCCAGGGATGTGCAGGCTGAATGGATTAGCCATGGGAAATGCAGGGTTACAGGGATCGGATAGCAGGGTGATTCTGGGTAGGTTGCTCTTCAGAGGGTCAGTGTAGACTTGATGGGCTGAATGGCCTGCTCCCACACTGCAGGGATTCTTTGATTCTACAAATTTGATCTCTATTTAATGATGAAAACATCAATCCAGCAAAAATGTGACGTTGACCGCAGTAGTTGAAGAGCATGCTAACTTATTTTCAGAATATCATACTATATATTCTTGGACCACAGATCTCTGACCTGCATATCCCCTTTGTTTATCACTGCCATGCGACTACTTAATATATTAACTTAGTAAATGTTCATCCTAAAACAATTCCATAATAAAAGCAATTCATGTGTAAACCTGATTTTAATTGTAAACTTAGCACAATAGAAATGATACAGCACTGAAGGCTGCCATTCAGTCAATCTTCTCCATGTTGACCCAAAGACATCCAGATGCTCTTTCTTATCCCATCTTCCTGCACATGGTCCAAAACCCTGCAGCTTACAGCACTTAAGGTGCAGATCCAGGTATTTTTTAAAAAGGAGTTTAAGGTCTCTGCCTCCAAGGCCCAACTCAGGCAATGAATTCCAGATGATCTCTACCCTCTAGTTTTTCCTCACTTTTCCACTAAACCTGCTGCAACTTAGCTTGAATCTCTGACCCCTAGTTTTTGAATTGTTTGTCAAGGAAATCCAGTTCCCTTGTCTACCCTATCTCTGTCAATTTTGTATACCTCCATCATGTTACCCCTCAGCCTTCTCTGTCGCAGGGAAAACAACCCCAATACTCCTTGTAGCTACAATTCTCCAGCCTGGCAACATTGTAGTAAATCTTCTCTGCATTCTCACCAGACCAATTATATTCTTCCTGTATTGTGACCAGAGCAACACACTACTCCACTTGTGGCCTCAGTGTCTTATACAGTTTCATCATTACGTTCCTACTTTTGTATTCTATATCTCTGTCAGTGAAGGACAGCATTCCGTATGCTGCCTTTACAACCATAGCTACCTATACTGCTACCTCTGGGCACCTGTGCACTTATATGCCAAGATCTCTTGCTTCGTAGTCATACAGCACAGAAAGAGACTCTTTGGTCCAGCCAGTCCATGCTGAACATCATCCCAAATTAAGCTAGTCCCACCTGGCTGCGCCTGACACCCATATCCCTCCAAATTTTCCTATTCATGTAATTATCTTTTAAGCATTGTAACTGAGCCAGCATCCACCACTTCCTGAGGGTCATTCTACCTGTGAACCACCTGCTGTGTAAGTCATTTTCCTTTGTCTGTCTTAAATTGCTCTCCTCACCTTATGGCCCCTAATCTTGAAATACCCCGTCTTCGGGAAAATAGACCTACCATTAACCCTACTTGTACCCCTTATGATTTTGTAGGGTGTCTATAGGTCACCTCTCAATCTGCTATGCTCCAGTGGAAAAGATCCCAGCCTTTTCGGCCTTTTTTGTTTTTTAGCTCAAGCCTTCCATACCCGGAAACAGCCTGGTAAATCTCGTCTAAATCCTCTCCAGCTTAGTAATACATTTCTTACAACAAGACAACCAGAACTGGACAGAGTAATGCAGAAGAGGCCTCATCAACATTCTGTACAACCTCAACCTGACTTCCCAACTCAGTGTGCAAAATGTCTTTTTAACCACCTTTCTTATATGTGTTGCCAACTTAAAAGAATCCCTAGGTCCTTTTACTCTACAACGCTACTCAAAGCTATCATTAATTGTATAAGTCCTGCCCCTGTTTGTTGTACCAAAATACAATACCTCATTTATCCAAATTGAACTTGATCTGCCATTTTTCAGCCTATCTATTCCTTCAGTATTTTCCTCTTTATTGTGTATGCCCTTTTAGTGTTTGATCTCCCTAAATACATTACCTCATACTTAGCATAGATGAACTCCATCTGCCATTTCCCTGCCCGCGCCACAAATCCATCCATATCATTTAGGAGATTACAGCTATCCTCTACACTGTCCATTACATGGGCAATATTTGTATCGTCTGCAGATTTTCCAATTGTGCCTCCTTGTTCAAGTCCAAATCATTAATGTATAAAATAAACAGCAGGGGTCTCAACTCTGAACCCTACAGACACCACTTGAAACAGCTTTCCATTCGCAAGGGCAGCCATTGACCATTATCCTTTGCTTCCTGTTACAAAACTGACTTTGGATCCAATTTTACACATTGTCCTGTATCCCGTGGGCTTTTACCTTTTTGACCAGTCTGCCATGTGGGAACTTGTGAAATGCCTTACTAAGATCCATATAGACAATATCCCCTGCACTACCCTCATTGATCCACTTTGAATCCTTGAGAAAGGTGACAATCAAATTTGTAAGGCATGACAAAGCTTAACAAAGCTAGGTTGACTGTTCCTGACCAATCCATGCACTTCTAAGTGATAGTTTCTCCCACCTCCAGGATTGATTCTAATAATTTGCCCACCACTGAAATAAGACTAACTGGCCTATAATTGTTTGTCATTTCTTTTGTACCTTTCCTAAAAATAAAAGGAACCATATTGCACTCCTCTACACCTATGAAACATCAACCATGTCTAGTGAAGATTGGATCTTGGTTAATATATATTAGCTTATATTTTATTTGAGTTCAGCCAACAAGATCAGTTCTATTATTGGGTAATGCATTTGAGTTTATTTTCAAATTTGAGAAATAGAAAATAGCTGCATAATTTGGTTAATTTGATTCTAAGGAAGAAATCTTTAATGACTCTCATGGCAGAAGGTAACTAGCCTCGTGCCAGAAAATATTTGACTTTGAGAATAAAGTAAACCTCTGGTTTGAGCTGAGAGGTCCATAGTTGATGTTTGGAGCAAATGAAAATACTTAACATAAATGTGGAATGCACTCTCCCTGAGACCACAAAAACTATAGCTGACCTGATCCCCAGTGAACATATTTAACCTACTACTGCACACTCTCCTCCAGATCCCTGATGGAGGACTGCCTTAAGCTGAGTCTTGTCTGTTGATATCTCAGTTTACAGGGTAAACCACAAAATAATCTTCACAACAAAAGACAATTGCCTTGCATAACAAGGTTATTGTATGAAAGCAATAAATGCAATTAGTTAGGTGTAATTATGAGCAAGAAGGTTGCATCTGCACACCAAACTAGCTTAAAGTACACTTAAAAGGTAGCTTGTGCTTACTCAAGATGGCCAAAGTTGACAGACACCTAAATAATGAATGACCTATCTTTTTAAGGTTTTCTTTAGAGTCAACAAGTCGACAATGATCTAACCAATAAAAAAAATCATGTGGGTTCCAGATGAAAAAAAGGAATCAAATGGAAAACTTGGTTGGGTGGTTGTCCTTAATAGGACCCAGCAAGTCTGGATAGAGGTGCAATCTTATTCCTTTTGAAATATAAATTATTTATAAGGCATGGAAACATAGCATTGTGTTTAAGGTAAACGTAATTAGTTTAAATTTCTGTTTGGAACATTCCAGGCATGCCAGGTGACCATAGAGATGAGATGTGGAATTCAGAAGGTTCCTCTTTTTAATTTCCTCACCGAAAGTGCTTACTTTTTGCTATTGTTAGGCTTTAGTTCATTGAGTTGGGGGAACAAATTGAAATAAATTTTCATAAAACTTTCACTTGAAGCAGGTATAGTCATAATTTTACTGTTCCCTGAGAAGAACATGGTTGTGGTTTGAGCTAACTTTGAAATTTGAGAGGTAGAAGGAAGCTGAATGATTTGGTTATCTTGAAGCTAAATGAAAAAGGTCTACAGTGACCCTCATGGCACTGTGCTAGAAAATATGTGGCTTTGAGAATAAAGTGAATACCATGTTTGAGCTGAGAGATCCGTAGTCATAAGGTTTTTTAAAAAAATTGAAGATTAGCTTAGATCAAAGTTATAAAATTTCATACTTTGGAGAATAGTTGGGATACTAGAAAGAAATGAATTCCAGAAGGCTGTTCTGAAGAAAAAGAATGAATATTCAAGATTTATGTAATGTAGAAAGGCTGTTTTCCCTGGAGCATCAGAGGCTGAGAGGTGACCTTATAGAGGTTTATAAAATCATAAGGGACATGGAGGGGGTAAATTGAGAAGTAAAAAAAGAATATGAGTTTTAAGATACAATTCCAAGTGCTTGTGATGCTACACATCTTGGTACCTGCGTAAGTGAATTAGACAGTTTCATCTCTTTAATTTTTTCTTTTAATCCTCTAACTGTGTGTGTCGATGTGAGAGCGGGGCTAGAATCAAAGAAATGGATATTAGTTAGATTACCTTAGTCAATAGACAATAGGTGCAGGAGTAGGCCATTCTGCCCTTCGAGCCTGCACCACCATTCGATATGATCATGGCTGATCATCCTTAATCAGTATCCTGTTCCTGCCTTATCTCCATAACCCTTGATTCCACAATCCTAGAGAGCTCTATCCAACTCTTTCTTAAATGAATCCACAGACTGGGCCTCCACTGCCCTCTGGGGAAGAGAACATTGTATAATATTGTTCTGTTAAAGTTACTGTTTAATAATAAATGTTTCATTCTTTAATTTAAAGTGTAATATCGATATCTAGTATCAGTTGTTCATGAATTCGGGTTTGTGATTCCCTTGAACCCCTTGGCCCCAAAGGAATCACTGTTCTTCCCT
Source organism: Hemiscyllium ocellatum (assembly GCF_020745735.1). Taxonomy (NCBI): domain Eukaryota; kingdom Metazoa; phylum Chordata; class Chondrichthyes; order Orectolobiformes; family Hemiscylliidae; genus Hemiscyllium; species Hemiscyllium ocellatum. The sequence goes on from NC_083434.1 coordinate 18,096,172, forward strand.
GAGCTCTCAGTGGAAACGAGTATTGTCTCTGGCTCCTCGTAGTTGTAATTAGTTAATGTTTATTGCACCTCTTGCATTCATGCAATAAATTCTTTTTTGTGCAAGGTATGTTCCCCTTCTTATTGAGACTCTACCTGTTTATCCTCAATCACTGATATAATTACACTCTGAATTAAAGGGTGAAGAAGACATTTCATAATTCCTTGAAAGTGGAGTCACAGGTAGATAGGATATTGAAGAAGGCATTTGGTATGTTTTCCTTTATTGATCAGAGCATTGAGTACAGGAATTAGTTGGTCATGTCATGGTTGTACAGGTCATTTTTGAAATATTGTATACAGTTCTTGTCTCCCTCCAGTCAAATGTTTGTTGTGAAACTTGAATGGGTTCAGAAAAGATTCACAAGGATGTTGCCAGGGTTGGAGGGTTTGAGCTATAGGGAAAGTCTGAATATGCTGGGACTGTTTTCCCTGGAGCATCAGAGGCTGAATAGACAAGGTCTTTTCCCTGGGTGGGAGAGTCCAGAACTAGAGGGAATAGGTTTAAGGTGAGAGGGGAAAGATTTAAAAGGGACCTAAGGGAACTTTTTCATGTTGAGGGTGGGTGTATGAAATGTGCTGCCAGAGGAAGTGGTGGAGGCTGGTGCAAATACAACATTTGAAGACATCTGGATGGGTATATGACTAGGAAGGGTTGGGAGGGATATGGGCCAAGCGCTGGCAAGTGGGACTAGATTGAGTTGGGATGTCTGGCCAGCATGATTGAATTGGACTGAAGGGTCTGTTTTCTTGCTGTTTCTCTATGACAATGACTCTCATTAGACTCATCTTAAAAAAAAAAGTAAAAAAAAACACCAACCACAAGCCAGCAGCCCAATACAATAAGATTCAGGCTGAGGACTGAGGATGTTGCCATTCATCCTGTACAATGTGTACATTCAGATGGATTCAAAAATTCTATGGTGCTATTTCAAAGAAGATAATTAGAGTTCTTCAGGGTCTGGCCAAATATTTTCACTGGACTGACATTACTAAAGAGGTCAGGTCACAGATGTGAAAAGTTAACTCTATTTTAGTAGATTAAGTGAAACCAGCTATTTCCAGATATTCTGTTTTTATTATTAGCTAACCTCAAGGAATCAGAGGTTCAAAGTCAGCTCTGATAAATAATTGGCTTTAAGACAGAAAATGTCTGAGTTCTGGTAACTTTTTTTTGACGAGGAAATGATCGATGATGGCATTTGGCAAGGGTTTAACTTTTTTTAATGGGCATATGCAGCATTATGATAGATCAGGTGGATAAAGAAAAATAATTTCCATTTGCTGACTGCTTAAGGATTAAGTGACACAAACTTGAGGTTTTCATCAGCAAATGCTATGAGGAAGAACTTTTTAATAGGCAACTCATGAAAATGACCTGAAATGTGCTGCTTAAAAAACTGGAAGCAGACATGATAAATGATTTCTAAAGTAAATTAGACATTTGTGAAGTAAATAAACTATAGGAATAAAGCGAGGGAATGGAATGCTCTACATAGCACCCGCATAGACTTGACTGGTTCAGTGATCTTTTTGGCATAATGAATCTTTGATATTCTGCACTTTTGTACATATTACCTCAGTTGATAACGGTCTAATGTTATGGACCAGACCAAATCCCCTCCAAAAAATACTCACAAGGTAGTCTAGATCCTAACTACTTTATATTTTAAAGGTAAGTGCTACATTCCAGAGGCAATACGACTGGTCAAACTAGAAAATTTGAAGCAAACACTTTACTCATACACAACCGAAAGAAGAAATTGGAATAGCTTAACTCTATTGAAAATCAGAATAATAGAGTAATCTATTATTAAACAGTAACTGTTCCAATATAGTAACGTTCCATAAACACAAAGGCAAGTTCAGAAAAATAGATCGCCTCACAGGGAATTCTCCAGTCCAGGAGGAAAATCTTCAAGACTTGTGTGTATGTGTCTAAGTGTAAAAAAAAATCAACTAAATATCCAGGTTCTGTCTGAGCTTCACCTTACATTTTCAGGCTGCTTCTGTTATTCTTACATCAGAAAAGAACCCCAGAGCCTTAAATCCCAGAGCTGTTTACTTTATTGCCTTAAATAGACGGCTCGACATCTCTATCTTAAAATCTCTCTGCAAAAACAAAAGAATAAAATATATCTCTTAAAGCCATAAAATTGTTGCACCTCTCTCTCCCTGCTCTGTGACTGAAAAAAGGAATCAACCATCAAGGTAGAAAGATGGCCTCATTTTTACCCTCACAAGTAAATCCTTTAAAAAAGATCTGGCACTTTCTTCTCAATCAGGTTATATATTCTAGTGCAGCCTTTTAGCATCCACTGTGCTTTCCTTCACCATTTCAACAAAACTCACTAGCTTATCCTGTTTTCCCTCATCCATCTTTCCAGTGCTTTTTCTCACCCACCAATATTGAGACTTTATGTTGCCTCCTTAATTGCAGTGAAAACACCTGAACTTTTTTCACTTCTCACCCCCACCCCACCCCCCTCCCCCACTCCCTGCCATGGGCGTTTTTTTACTTCCCTTTTCCCCTCATGGATTCCCTTTTTTACTATCTTTTATGAGATCTTCTTTTCTTTTATCACCTGAGGATTTCTCTTTCCACAATTTCTATCTCCACAGATTGAAATTGATGTTGGAAGTTAAATTTTGATTTATGAACCCGTAGTCATCTACCATTTCCGCTGCTAATCTTGCAGTCGTAGTTCTTTGCTCTTCCACGAATTCTCACTACATCAGGAAATGAATTTTTGAAATCCTCCAAAATAATTATTTGCCTGAGATTGTTACATGTTTGATCTATTTTCGAAGTCCTTATCCACCTATCAACGTTACTTTGATCCTTTCAAATTCTATGTATATTTGACCCAGGTTCTCTCCTTCAATTCCTCAGACATTGCCATTAGGATTCTGAATGAGCTCATGTGCTTTTTTTCACCTCATTACACTCCCAAGATACCACCTCTGATAGTGATGCAAATACCTCACTAACTTGAGCTATCAACTTTGTTTGGATCAGTAATATCCACATGGCCACCGGGCATTTCATTTGTTTAGCCACTTTCTCAAATGAAATGAAAAAGGTTTCTACATCCTTCTAGTCGAACTGAGGCATTGCTTGAACATATTTAAACACCAGCCCTTTGGCTGAGATGGAATTGTTCTCTATCACTACTATTCCTATTTTTCACCACAGTCTCTGCCCTTTTAAGACGACTTTGAGTTTTAATTTCTAACGTCTCAAGTTCAAAAACTCTCTCTCTCTCTCTCACTCTCTCACTCTCTCCCAATTTCTTCTCTCTCTTTCTCCATCTCTTCTATTCGGGCCTTCCTTTCGTTTTCCTTTTCCTCTGCTTTTATTCACAATTCAAATTGTTTCAGTTCTTTTTCATGTTCAAGCCACTTCATTTTCAAGTGAATTTTAGCCATTTCCAAAGATTCCGATGGCATTCATGGCAATTGTAAATGCTGCGTAATTGCCACAATTATTCCTCCTTTTCTCACAGACACAAGCAACCCCAACTCCAGTTCATTTACTAATTCTGAAGGCTTTGCCTTGCTCACTTCTTATAAAACCCCAGAAGTGACTTCTTCCACCCTCAGAAAGCGTTCTTATTACATACTCACTTGGTTGGGCAGCATTTGGACAGAGAGGAACAGAGTTGAAGTTTTAAGTTGATGATTAGCCAGCATCAATTTTGCATCTTGCTGCATTAATTTGTTAAAAGCTGCTGCATGCTTCTGATTTTATTTCAGATTTCCAGTATTTGTTGTGTTTTGTTTTTGTGTGACTATAACAGATTATCTGATCATTATCATATTATTCCTTTCTGGACCTTGCTCATTGTTAATTGGCTGTTGCCTTTGTGATATTCCAAAATACAATTCAAAAGTGCTTCATTCTTTCTAAAATTTTTTGGGAGACCGGGGTCTCCCAAAAACGCTTTATCATTGTAAAGCTTCTTGTACTTCTATTTATATGATGTAGACTATAATATTTTAATTATTGTATCAAACATAAGTACATGGAATTTTCCACAGTAATTGCCTTTTTGCAATAAATTGTTTTGAAGCACCAAAATAATATAGCTAGAAGTAAAAATTAGGCCTATGTTAAACTTAAATTCAATATAATATTGTATGTCTGAGTATTATTATGTGAACTTCTAAATGCCATTCCTTTCTGAACAAAATTTTAAAGCTTTTTCTTTCTTCCCTCAAAAATTTATTTCAAAAGCCATTGAAGGGCATATTCCCACAAATATTTGTAAGAGCTTTAGGAAGATTTATGTATAATGTGCTAAACTCAAGAACCAGATTACTGTAATGGTGTGGGTGATTAAAAAGAAGCTAAATTACATTTTATATTTGTTAGCTAAATGCAAAATTCTGATTATTTGCTGAAAGTTATTCTGTGAGCTCACCCATGAAAGAATATTAAGTTACATAAAAGATAAGGCTGAGGGCTTTGCCACATCCTGCAGGTACATAGAACATAGAACAAAAACAGCACAGAACTGGCCCTTCGGCCCACAATATTGTGCCAAACATTTGTCCTAGTTTAAACACCTATCCATGTACCTATCCAATTGCTGCTTAAAGGTCATCAATGATTCTGACTCTGCTACTCCCACAGGCATCACATTCCATGCCCCCACCACACTCTGGGTAAAGAACCTATCCCTGACATGCCCCCATACCTTCCACCCTTCACCTGAAATTTATGACCCTTTGTAACACTCTGTTGTACCTGGGGAAAAAGTCTCTGACTGTCTACTCTATCTATTCCCCTGATCATCTTATAAACCTCTGTCAAGTCACCCCTCATCCTTTGCCGTTCCAATGAGAAAAGGCCTAGCACTCTAAACCTATCCTCCTACTATTCTCCATTCCAGGCAACATCCTGGTAAATATCCTCTGCACCCTCTCCAAAGCTTCAACATCTTTCCTAAAGTGAGGCAACCAGAACTGCACACAGTATTCCAAATGTGACCTTACCAAGGTCCTGTACAGCTGCAACATCATCTCACAATTCTTGAATTCAATCCCTCTGCTAATGAACACTAATACACCACAGGCCTTCTTACAAGCTCTATCCACCTGAGTGGCAACTTTCAAAGAGCTATGAACATAGACCCCCAAGATCCCTCTGCTCCTCCACCTTACTAAGAACCGTACCGTTAATCCTGTATTCCACATTCTTATTTGTCCTTCCAAAATGGACAACCTCACACTTGACAGGGTTGAACTCCATCTGCCACTTCTCAGCCCAGCTCTGCATCATATCTGAGTCCCTTTGCAGCCGACAACAGCCCTCCTCATTATCCACAACTCCACTAATCTTCGTATCGTTTGCAAGTGTATAATCTTTATGAATTATAATTTTAGTGTATAATTTTCATAAATGATGGGGAGAAATTGACAGATAAATGAGAAGAGAACATTCTGGTGTCATGCTGCTTGTCCTTCATTCAAATAACATAAGGTACCATGGTATGAAGCGTAGCGTAAGCTGGAGTGACAACACCTCACTTTCTGCTGAGGTAATTTACAGCAACTGAAGCTCTATTGAATCCTACAGCTCTGGGATCAACCTAATGAACTTGCTCTGAATTGCTTACAATGCAACTACGTCCCTCCCTACGTGAGGTGACAAAAGGTGCGCAGTGATAATGCTAAGAATAGTGATCTCTGCAATGCCCGCTACTATTGTTGCAAGACTTTTTGCTTTGTCACCCTTGCAGTGAAAGCCAACATTTGCAGTACCTGCAAGCTGACTTGTTGTAATTCATGTACAGGGACATTAAGGTCTTTCTACAATCCTGTCCTCTAAAATCTGCAATTAACTAATATTCAGCTTTTCTAGTTTTCCTTCCAATATGGACAACCTCCTATGTTTCCACTTTATACTTTACTGAGCAAAAATATTCTTGACTTCGTTTCCCACCTATCTTTATACTGTCTCCAAATTTATTAAAATAATCGATCCTTCAGCATTGATCCCTGTGACACTCTGCTTACAGTTTGCAATATGGAAAATTACTCATTTGTCTTTATTCTGATAGTTATCCAGTCCATTCATGCTGTGAATTTCTTTCAAGTGCCTTTTGAAATCCAAATGCATTACTTCTACTGGTTTTCCTTTTATCTATTTTCCTTGTTACATCCTCAAAGAACTCTAATATAAGGTTGTCTTACTGTATCTCTTTCACAAAGTAATATTGACATTGCCCGATTGTATTGATTTCTAAAGGCCTTGCTGTTACACCTTTGTTAGATTCAGCGTTTTCCTAATGATGACCATTAAACCTGTTTTTCTGCTGCCTCCTTACTGTCTGGACCGGTGTGTCTCATTTGTGTAATCTGCATCGACCTTTCCAGAATCTAGGGAATTTTGGAAGATTGCTACCAAACATCAAAATAATCTAACCTTTTAAAAAATTCATTCAGGCAATATAGGCTTTGCTGGCTAGGCCAACATTTATTCCTCTTCCTTAACTGCCTTTCAGAAGGTGGTGATAAGTAGCCTTTTTGAACCATGGTAGTCTCACATTTACAATGCTATGAGGAAGGGAATTGTAGGATTTTGACTCAGTGAAAATGAAGACACAGCATTATACTTCTAAGTCAGGGTGGTGAGTGATTTAGAATATTCAGTGATGGAGTTCCCATGAACCTGCTTCCCTTGTCCTTTAGGATGGAAGTGGTTGAGAGTTTGGAAGGTGCTATCTAAGGAGTCATAGTAAATTTCTGTGGTGCATCCTGATGGTGCAAACTACTCCTATGGTGTGTTGGTAGTGGAGCGAGTGAATATTTGTGGATATTGTGACAATCAATTTGACTGCTTTGTCCAACTTATTCAATGCTGTTGGCGCTAAACTGACCCAGACATGTATGAAGTATTCCATCACATTCCGGACTTATGCTTTTGGCTTTGGGGATCAGGAAGTGAATTATTCATTGCAGAATTTCTAACATCTGATCTGTTCTTGTAGCCACAGTATTTTTTGGCTACTCCAGTTCAATTTCTGATCAATGGTAACTCTCAGGGTGTTCATGATGGAGATTCTGAGAGAGATAATGTCATTAGCTTCTGTGTTAGGCATGACTCCAACCAGCAGAGAGTTTTCTGGGTGATTTCCATTGACTCGAGTTTGCTAGGGCTCCTCGATGTGACACTTGGTCAAATGTAAATTTGATGTTAAGGACAGTTCTCTTGCCACCTCTTTGGAGGTCAGCTTTTTTGTCCATGCGTGAACCAAAACTGTGATAAGGTTAGAAACTGGTCCTGGTAGAACCCAAACTGAGCATCATTCAATAGGGGTTCAGTAAACACAAGGAGAGCTGCTGGCCTTTTTCTAGAAACTCTGAACACTACTTCTTCCTCTCTTGTGCTGCTGTGGTTGCATTTGATATCATCCTTATAATCCCACGCATTTGCAGATATTGGAAGTAATTGACTCAAATGGTGGCTATTAGATTATTCTAAGATACCTACCAAGCTGCATAAGCAAAGGATAGAAAGAATAATCTTGGTGATGATAACATACTGGAGAATTAATTCGGCCCTGAAGTAGATTCTTAACTTTCAGGATTCTGTCAGAAGAACCAATATTTATTCTCCCAACAGCAGCTTATGGTCTTCCTTAGGCAATATGACCCTGAGCTATATCCAATAGAGGTTTGCTCCATAACAGTTGGTAGCAAAAATACACAAACGCAAAAATATTTTTTGGGGAAAGCCATGCATCATTATTTTGTATGTGACGATATGATGGAAATGCCAACAACCAGAGGTAAGATTATTAACAAAAGGAGTAATGACAATGCAAAAAAGTTTTCTTTGCACAATCAGTAGTCATAATCTAGAATACACGATGTGAGAGTTTGATGGAGGCAGATACAGTTGAGGCATTCAAAAAGAAATGAGTGATTTCATGGAAAGCAAGAATGTAAATGGACCTGGACAAAAGTTGAGGGTATGGTACTATGTGAATTGCTCAATCAGAAAGTCAGTGCAGACACAATGACCGAATGACCACCTTTTGTGTTGTAACCATTTCTGTGATTCTCTAAGATGGTTAAATTATTACATTTTGATCTATGATATGTTTCACAACAAACCTGAAGTTGATTGAGTTCTGAGCTGAACAGTACTAATGTGATTACAGAATGTAAAAATGGCATTAAAACACATGATTACAGACAGTAATACCATTACCAGGGAAAAACTGAAAAATTGCTTCAGAGCTATCGGAACTGTCCCAATTGTTTATTATTTGTACATTACCATCTTCCAGATTCTTGTGTTTTCATTAGTCCTGTGGTACATGCCACACACATTTGTCATGAGTTTCTCAGTAGAAGCATCAATGGTTTCATTCACCCTAACTTCCAGAATAAATCTGTATTTTGCCCACGTTAAGATCCTCATTATTTTATAAGTCATGTTCAAGATATCATGAAGTTTTGTCATGGTATCTTGTGAGAGTAGTCTGAAAAGAGCTAAATGATTATCTTTGTTCATTCTTAACACAGGTGGTACTTCCAACTTTTATATTAGAGAAAAGGTCGCTGCTGGAAATGTATGCAAATTTCATAGCCCACACAGACATCTTTGTGTCAATCACTACTGGTATAACACCTGAAGAGCGGATTATCAGCTTTGTGGAATATTACCTGACTGCTTTCCATGAGGGCCGAAAGGGAGCAGTTGCAAAGAAACCCTATAATCCAATAATTGGAGAAACGTTTCATTGCTCTTGGGACGTGCCAAAAAATAATGTAAAATCCAGTAGAGCCAATGGAATTTTAACATTTGGCAAGGATCAGCCCAAACCCCAGCAAGCCTTCGAGCCGAGTAAGGACCCAACAGAATGCTACCGCGTGAGATTTACAGCAGAGCAAGTTTCCCATCATCCACCAGTTTCTGGTTTTTACTGTGAATGCAAGGAGAGGAAAATTTGTGTGAATGCACACGTGTGGACCAAGAGCAAATTCATGGGCATGTCCATAGGGGTCACCATGGTTGGGGAAGGTAAGAAGAGTTTGCACGTTCAGAATTTTTTTAAAGTTAAGGACGAATTGTTATGGTAGGTTTAAGAAGCTGCAATGTGAAATTAAATTATATTTTTATGGTTGATATCTACAATTTAATATACTCATTCAATATAGTATTTGTTAGACCACATTCTATTTAATCACTGCTGCTGCAAATGTTTGTTCAAAACTTCAAAGTTTCCCAGAAGTTGATTTGGTTTTTATATCTAAGGTTAGATGATGTATGGGAGGAAGAGGCTCATGTGGAACATGAAAGGTGGCATAGATCAATTTGGCTGAATGGCCTAATCCTATGTTGTTAATTATATGTAAGTCAACCTTGAAGAATAATCCTGAATTTTCTAAAAGAATAATTCCAATACACCACGCTGAACCACAAAAATTACTGAAGCTTTGAGCAGCAAAATAAAATTAATGTCAGCATTTCAGGGCGAGAGTTATTGTACTCAGGATATGAACCTGAGACCTTTCGCAATGTTAAGAGCTATTTCCCTCATTTTTAATTTAACCAGTTACAAGTAACTGAGTTTAAACAAATTTTCTCACTTAAGTTTTATTTAAAGATTGAGGACACTAATCCCTAAGTCTGTTTAAATTTGCTGGGACCTTTTGTTCAAATCTGTCCAGACCTTGGACTTGGTCCATCAAGCCCTGTCCAAATCCCAGACTACAAGCCCCCAAATTGTTAGGAAGTGGAAGTTGAATCCCTCTGTTAATTAAAACCAAACACCCAAAAAAGCTTTCCTTGCCTCATAATTCCATTTAAAATGTTAGTGAGTGACAGGAACCTCTGAACGTCCACAACTTAAAGAAACTAACAATTTATTTTCTTAGCTTTAATAATGATCAATAAATAAAACTGTTAACAAACCCAGCACTATTTTTTCCCTTAAATGAACACAATTCTATTAAGCTGCTGTTTCTATAATGTAATTATTAAATATTATATTAACTTAATCTCAAGTCCACCCAGTGGTCTCTTTTTTTCCACTGTCTTCAGTCTTCCGTCTAAACTTCCAGGGTTGTCATCTTGTTTTTCTGCTTGTACGGGAATAGGTAACTTTTGATAGAGTGCCTTCTTATTTCTTTGAGAGCAAGTTGTTAGGTGGGCAGTTAGCTCTCCAGCTCTACAGCAGATTTTCTATTGATTTGTGGCAGCTGCTCTGATCAATTTTCAAAATGCCCGCGTTTTTTATACTCTAAACATCGTATTCTCTCATTGGTCTGATGTTTTTCAAACAAGAAATTCAAACTCAATTGAGTTTGTGTGCTGGGCATAAATTAAATGGTTAAATTTGAATTTTTGTCAAAAATTGCAACCAAAACTCAGCTATCCATTTAACAGCCAAGTATTACATTCTGGAACACTCCATCTCCTAGCCGTTCAGTTTGGGCAGCTGAGCCTGCACTTTAAATTCACTCCAAAATTCAGAAAACATACTCTATTTTGAAGTGAATGTACACACTCCCAACTTCGTATCAGTACTCAATATCTGTATTTTGATACTTGGACTAAGGCTATCTGCACATGTTCTGGAACTGTTGATTTTAGAATATGTCTACTTCCGTTTCTGTTTTTATGATGGATTTTATGATGTCTGGATTTCTAGTTGTGGGTGATAAGTCATTAATCCATGAAAAATAATTAATTTATTGCATGCTTCATGTGCTTTCTAGTAGTCCAAAAAGGGAGACAGAAGCTGTTGGCTTTCACAACACTGCATGAGGGTCCTGAGGAGAAGAGGTGTTCCCCAGTCTTCAAAAGGGCTGACATGCCTTCCCTGCCTCTTGTTCTCTTGCTGCTTCTTCACCGAACCCAAATATCTTACTCCATCCCCATTCCCTCCTGATTGAGTCATAGAGATGTACAGCATGGAAACAGACCCTTTGGTCCAACCTGTCCATGCCGACCTGATATCTCAATCAATCTAGTCCCACCTGCCACCACCCGGCCCATATCCCTCCAAACCCTTCCTATTCATATACCCATCCAAATGCCTCTCAAATGTTGCAATTGTAACAGCCTCCACCTCTTCCTCTGGCAGCTCATTCTATACCCGTACCACCCTCTGCGTGAAAAAGTTGGTCCTTAGGTCTCTTTTATGTCTTTTCCCTTTCACCCTAAACCCGTGCTCTCTAGTTCTGGACTCCCCGACCACAGGGAAAAGACTTTGTCTCTTTATCCTATCCATGCTCCTCATAATTTTGTAAACCTCATAAGATCACCCCTGAGCCTCCAACACTCCAGGGAAAACATCCCCAGCCTGTTCAGCTTCTCCTTATAGCTCAAATCCTCCAACCCTGACAACATCCTTGTAAATCTTTTCTGAACCCTTTCAAATTTTACAACATTTTTCCGATAGAAAGGAGACCAGAATTGCGCGCAATATTCCAACAGTGGCCTAACCAATGTCCTGTGCAACCACAACATGACTTCCCTTCACTATCCTATCTACCTGCGACTCCACTTTCAAGGAGCTATGAACCTGCACTCCAAGGTCGCTTTGTTCAGCAAAACTCCTTCGGTCTTTACCATTAAGTGTATAAGTCCTGTTAAGATTTGCTTTCTCAAAATGCAGCACCTCGCATTTATCTGAATTAAACTCCATCTGCCACTTCTCAGTCCATTGGCCATCTGGTCAAGATCCTGCTGTAATCTGAGGTAACCCTCTTCACTGTCCACTACACCTCCAATTTTGGTGTCATCTGCAAACTTACTAACTGTACCTCTTATCCTCACGTCCAAATCATTTATGTAAATGACAAAAATTAGAGGGCCCAGCACCGATCCTTGTGACACTCCATTGGTCACAGGCCTCGAGTCTGAAAAACAACCCTCCACCACCACCCTCTGTCTTCTACCTTTCAGCCAGTTCTGTATCCAAATGGCTAGTTCTCCCTGTATTCCATGAGATCTAACTTTGCTAACCAGTCTCCCATGGGGAACCTTGTCGAATGCCTTACAGAAGTCTATATAAATCACATCTACCGCTCTGCCCTTATCAATCGTCTTTGTTACTTCTTCAAAAAGCTCAATCAAGTTTGTGAGTCATGATTTCCTACGTACAAAGCTATATTGACTATCTCTAATCAATCCTTGCTTTTCCAAATACATGTACATCCTGTCCCTCAGGATTCCCTCCAACAACTTGCCACCTCTGACATCAGACTCACTGGTCTATAGTTCCCTGGCTTGTCCTTACCACCCTTCTTAAATAGTGGCACCACGTTAGCCAACCTCCAGTCTTCTGGCACCTCATTTGTGACAATCAATGATATAAATGTCTCAGCAAGAGGCCCAGCAATCACTTCTCTAGCTTCCCACAGAGCTCTAGGGTACACCTGATCAGGTCCTGGGGATTTATTCACCTTTATGCATTTCAAGACATCCAGCACTTCCTCCTCTGTAATCTGGACGTTTTTCAAGATGTCACCATTTACTTCCCTAGAGTCTACATCTTCCATATCCTTTTCCACAGTAACTACCGATGCAAAATACTCGTTTAGTATCTCCCCCATTTTCTGCAGCTCCACGCAAAAGCCGCTTTGCTGATCTTTGAGGGGCCCTATTCTTTCCTTAATTACCCTTTTGTCCTTAATGTATTTGTAAATACCCTTTGGATTCTCCTTAATTGTATTTGCCAAAGCTATCTCATGTCCCCTTTTTGCCCCCATGATTTCCCTCTTAAGTATATTCCTACTGCCTTTATACTCTTCTAAGGATTCACTTGATCTATCCTGTCTATACCTTACATATGCTTCCTTCTTTTTCTTAACCAAGTCCTCAATTTCTTTAGTCATCCAGCATTCCCTATACCTACCAGCCTTTCCTTTCACCCAAACAGGAATACACTTTCTCTGGACTCTCATTATCTCATTTCTGAAGGCTTCCCATTTTCCAGCTGTCCCTTTACCTGCGAATATCTGTGCCCAATAAGCTTTTGAAAGTTCTTGCCTAATACTGTCAAAATTGTTTTTTCTCTAATTTAGAATTTCAACTTTTAGATCTAGTCTGTCCTTTTCCATCACTATTTTAAAATAATAGAATTATGGTCACTAGCCCCAAAGTGCTCCCCCACTGACACCTCAGTCACCTGCTCTTCCTTATTTCGCCAGAGTAGGTCAAGTTTTGCACCTTCTCTAGTAGGTACATCCACACTGAATCAGAAAATTGTCTTGTACGCACTTAACAAATTCCTCTCCATCTAAATCCTTAACACTATGGCAGTCCCAGTCTATGTTTGGAAAGTTAAAATCCCCTACCATAACCACCCTATTATTCTTACAGATAGCTGAGATCTCCTTACAAGTTTGTTTCTCAATTTTCCTGTATTAGGAGGTCTATTAACACAATCCCAATAAGGTGATCATCCCTTTCTTATTTTTCAGTTCCACCCAAATAACCTCCTGGGATGTATTTCCAGGAAGTTCCTCCCTCAGCACAACTGTAATGCTATCCCTTATCAAAAACGCCACTCCTCCTCCTCTCTTGCCTCCCTTTCTATCCTTCCTGTCGCATTTGTATCCTGGAACATCAAGCCTCCAATCCTGCCCATCCCTGAGCCATGTTTCTGTAATTGCTATGATATCCCAGTCCCATGTTCCTAACCATGCCCTGAGTTCATCTACCTTCCCTGTTAGGCCCCATGCATTGGGCTGCTGCATATTTTCCCACCTCTCTCTATAAGGCAGTGTCTCTAATTCGTTTTATTGCTTGGGTAAATTTCTTGTTGCACTTTAGTTGAGAAGAGAAGGTGGGCTTTCTGGCACAACTGCAGGGATCCAATTTATCTGGAAGGCATTTATCCCCCACCCCACCTCTCTGGCTTACATCAGAGAGTTCAGTTGTTGCACAGATCATATAATTTAGGGAGTCCATTTCATCTAATTGTTGTTCAATCTCAGATCCATGCATGGTCGCACACATGATGAAGACTTTCTTCGTATTCTCAATCCTGGTTTAATCTTCAGTAGTGTAAACTGTAGCCTCATGTGGAAGTCTCAAGAGCAAGATAAGGCAGTATCTGAGTTCTATGAAGAGTTGTCTGCTGCTCTGTGCACATCACGTTAAATAGTTGCAAGCCGCAAAGTAAATTCAAACCCTTGATGTAATTTGATATATGCTTCTGGATTCATACTAGTACAGGAATTTTGAAAGCAATCTGAAGAAGTTTCTACCTTTTTGAGCACCTTTTGAGATATGTCTGGTGACGAGATCTATCTCAGCTTTTCTGGCAGTCTGATAAATTGATTTCTATTGCCTTATCTTTGTCACTGTGAGTTGCAATCATTGACGGTGATTTGTCCTCCCATTTTGCTGCATAATTTTGATGGTTCAGTGTTTAATACTGCTGCCTCACAAAGCTAAGGACCCGAGTTCGATTCCACGGGCGACTGTGTGTGTGGAATTTGTCCATTCTCCCCGTGTCTGCTTGGGTTTCCTCCGGGTGCTCTGGTTTCCTCCCACAATCCAAAAATGTGCAGGTGAGATGATTTGGCGATGGTAAATTGCACACAATATTCAGAGTTAGGTGTATTAGTCAGGGAAAATGCAGAGCAATAGGGTAGGGGAATGGATCTGGGTGGATTACTGTTTGGAGGGTTGGTGTGGACTTGTTGAGCCAAATGGTCTGTTTCCACACTGTAGGGATTCTATGATCGTCTTCAGATCTCATGCCAAGATACTTCTATTGCCACAAGGTGTGGTTGTTTTGTTTAGAACACCTCAATAAAAGTGGTCCAGACCATAGTTCGGTCAGAGAGAGTTAGCTAAAGTTAAACTCAAACTAAAGAAATCACTATGTATAGATCCTATTCCACACTATCACAAGCATATTGCTAGACACTGAAATCTGACAGCTAATATTTATGCTTGTGCAAGTAAATTCTGGTCTCATCAATAAGTGCAATGTTAGTACTTATCTTCCATTTTGATCAATACTGGCAAATCCTAAGTACAGCTTAATCTGGCATTATTTTCTGCATTTTATAGTATGCTGGCACATATAAAGTCATGAGCCTTTGATACTTTCAATTCTTTAGCTATTATGAATTTAACTTGTAGATTAGTTCTGGGAGTTCATAAGTGTAGACAAAATATGCCAACACTGACCTCAGAGTACAAATTACTCTGTGCTCTGGATTTGAACTCTAGGGAGAGGCTGAACAGGCTGGGGCTGTTTTCCCTGGAGCATCTGAGGCTGAGGGGTGACCTTATAGAGGTTTACAAAATTATGAGGGGCATGGATAGGATAAATAGGCAAAGTCTTTTCCCTGAGGTTGGGGAGTCCAGAACTAGAGGACATAGGTTTAGGGTGAGAGGGGAAAGATATAAAAGAGACCTAAGGGGCAACGTTTTCACATAGAGGGTGGTATGAGGATGGAATGAGCTGCCAGAGGAAGTGGTGGAGGCTCGTACAATTGCAACATTTTAAGAGGCATTTGGATGGGTAAATGAATAGGAAGGGTTTGGGGTGCTATGAACCGGGTGCTTGCAGGTGGGACCAGATTGGGTTGGGATATCTGGTCGGCATGGATGAGTTGGACCGAAGGGTCTATTTCCATGCTGTACATCTCTATGACTCTATAAAAGATCACTATAACAATTTTTTGCTAACATTTGCAACAGAAAAAAATAGTTTAAAACTAATGATTAAAAAGCAACATTGAACCATGGTACTTTCTCCAAGAACGTCTCAATTATGACTCAATGTCTCAATTGACTAAATATTGACATTGAATAGTAGAGTTTCATTCTCACATTAAGAGTCTTCTATTTGTAAATATCAGTGGAAAAAGTTTGAACTATGAAATACTATATCGCAAGCATAATTTAATGTTTTACACACTACAATTGTGAAGAGTGGCCACACAAATAACTGAATAATTTGGCTCGAATTTAACACACTTTACATTATCTGAATGCAGATTTTGTTTTTTAGTTGGTGTTTCTCTACACTTGTTAATAATCCATCCAATTATTCTATATTCCCTTGCTTTATTAGCCTTGCCAAAATCCATTTCCTCACTTCTCCAGATAAAATTCCAATTGACACATCTGTCCATCTGACTAGTCCATTGATAGCTTTTTGCAGTCTGCTGCTTCTCCTTTATTATCAAACGTATAAGTTTTCTTATTGTCTGAACACTTCTTGATTATCCAACCTACTGTTAAGTCCAAATCATTGCTATACATTTCAAAAAGTCAGAAAGCTGGCAATGAGCCATGTCGAATCCATTAGGAACACCCTTCCAATCACAAAACCATCCTAACACAAATCACAAAAATCATTATCGTTTTTCCCATCACTTAGCTAATTTTGGATTTATTCTGCCACTTTTCCTTGAATGTCATGAACTTTCAAAAGTTGATCAGAAAGGACTTTTACAAAATACCTTGCTAAAATCTTATGTCGACTACATAAAATGTGCTCCATCTCTGAGCCCTGATTCTGGTCAACTTCGTTAAACACAAACTTCCCTTAATAAATCTATCCATCTTGGTTAATCCATGCCTTTCTAACTGTCCATTAGAAAATTTTCCAATAATTTGACCATCCTGCTTCGGGTGAAATGTCTCCAATGAGTTAGTCTATTCCTTTTCCACTTTTTAAACAAAATGACAATAATGGCATCTCATTTGAAATCAGACAAGTTTGAAAGTGACCGTCAACATTTGTTTTACTTAACATCCTGGAAGATATTTGATCTGAATGTGGTAATTTGTCTATATTTAAAGGTTTATCTGGAACTTACATTGGGACCAAATAACATCAAGCCTAGAAGAAGGGCCATCAGATATGTTTCAAGTAAAGAGTATGACAAAGCTATGTGCAATTACCAAAATTATTCATCAGTACACTGGGAAAGTATTCAAAAATGGAGATATACTTCCATGAGTAAAAATTGGGCAAAAGAACACAACAAGCTTGTAGACTGACAACACAGCACTGCTTGTGGAATCATAAGAGGCCTTTCAAAGTATCATAGATTAAGTAAAATCCGGAAGTTTAGAATATGAATTGACTTTGAACATCAAAAAGACAAAACAATGACAGGAAAAAAGACATTAGAAGAAATTAGATTGAAGTTTGAAATGGGTGGTCAGTACTGATAGTGCGATTGTAGGATTGATGGTACTGGGGCATGTCAGGAGATGAGAGAAGCTTGTAGGATGGGCAACACTGGAATCATCGGTGATTTGAATTCAGGCATGGACTGGGTAATCCAGTTGAGCAATAAAACTGTGAAGGACAGGTTTTTGGGAGTGTCATATGAATGGTTTGCTAGAAAGTCATGTTGAAGAGAGGACCAGAAGACATGCTATTTTGGATTAAATATTATGCAATGAGAAAGCTGATTAATAATATTGTTGTAAAAGAACCTTGAGGGATGAGTGACGACAACATGTTTGAAAGTAAGGTAGTTCAATCTGAAGCAAAGGTGTTTAATTTGCATAAGGGAAATTATGAAAGCATGAAGCACAAATTGACCTGTATTGGGAAAGTACATAAATAGGCATAACTGCACGTTGGTCTTTAGAGAGCTAATACATAACTTATAGCATGTGAACATTCCTTCAAAGTACAAGACTTCAAAAAAGATCAGTCATTCATAGTTGTCAAAGAAAGTCAGGGCCTTATAAAATTAAAAGGAACGGTTTATAAATTAGCCAAAAATGGTAAGACTGAGAATATAGCAATTGAGGACCAAAAACACACAAATGTAGACTGAAAAGTCTTCTCCAGGTATGAAAAGAAAACATTTGGCTAAGCCAAATGTAGTTTCATTAAAAGCAGTCAGGAGAATTATAATGGGGAATAGTGACATGGCAAAGAAGCTAAGTGATTTAGTTTGTAATCTGTTTTCGCTGAGTACAATACAAGAAGTCTCTTAGAATTAGAGATTCCACTACCCCCTCCCCCCACCACCCCAAGTGACTAGAGAAAATTAGGAATTGAAGGAAAGTAATATTAGTAGCAAGGTTGGACTGGAGAAATTATTGGGGCTGACAGTTGGTAAATCCTTGGGACCTGATACCTTACATCCCATATTGAATGAAATGTATGTAAAGATAATTGATGCATTGGTAATCATCTTCTAAAATTCCAGAGATTGTGAAATGATTCACGCAGATTAGAAACTTGCAAATTTCACCCCGTTATGTAAGAAATGAGCAAATGGAAAAACTGCAACTACAGAACTAACTTGGTTCTATTACTATTTATCTTTCTAATCATCTTCATCTTCTCACGAACATTGATGAATTCTATCATCAGAACTTACTTCAATGATGATATATATGGAAAACAATTCTGCCAACTTAGTGTAATCATAGATTTCCATCCTGTTGACTAACTGAAGCAAGTCTCTTATGCCAACATAGAATCTCTTGAGATTAACTCTTCTTTTTTTGGGTTCTGCCAATGAGAAACCAATGAAATCTTAACTCCTGTCAGCCTTACATCAGTGATAGAAAATGCTAGAATCTATCATCAAGGATATGATAAATGGACACTTGGGTAAAAATGATATGATTGGGCATACTATCATGGATGATCTTGTCAGGAAATCACTGAAGGCAAACATGCAAATGCAGCAAGCTGTTAGGAAAGAACATAGAATGTTAGCCTTTATTGCAAAAGGATTTTAGTACAGGAGTAGTGAAGTCTTTCTTCAGTTGCATAAGAGCTTGGTTCAACCACACCAGATAATCTCAAGAAACACATTGCCAGAGAGGCAGTGCTATGGATGTTCATATGAAGCATATCCCTGGGATGGTAGGATTGTCCTATGATGAAAGATTGGGCAAACTAGACATTGTAGTTTCAAAGAACATTCCAATAATTAAAGGGATAGACAGGGTAGATGCAGGTAAGATGTTTCGTTGGTTGGGTGTCTAGAACCAGAACCAGGAGGAACAATCTTAAAAAGTAGGGGACGCCATTTAGGACCAGGATGAGAAGATTTTGTTTTACTCAGGATTGTGAATCTTTGGAATTCTTTACCCTAGAGGACGAGGGAAACTCTGCTTTTGAGAATAATTAAAGTCAATATTGATAAATGTTTGGGTATCAATGTCATAAAGAGTTAGCGGGACATTGTGAATGAAAGGCATTGAAGTGTTCAATCAGCCGTGATTGTAATAAATGGCGGAGTAGGCTCAAAGGACTGAATGGCTTATTCCTGTTCCTAAGTGGAGAGCAGCAGAAACGGGTCAACCTTGTTGCAGTTGGATGACAGAGGTTGCAGATATGCTACAGTGGATGTGTAAGGATGACTTGAGACAGATATCATAACAGCAGACTTCCTGGCAGGAGTAACTGCATAAGAAGCAGTAGCAGCAAAAGTTGATAAGTTTCTAACAGTAATGTAGTACAGGGATGTTATTTTAAAATGTACAGCCCATGTTCAATAAAACCTGCAGTGTTTTTTCAATCTGCATTTTTTGCAAAATATGCAGAGAAAACACAATGTAAGGCAAATAAGATGCAAAAGATGCTTAATCTGTATAACTTCAGTTTTCTTTCTGGAAAATGACTATCTGTTGTTCACTTGAACAATATTTGCTATATGTCCAAATTATATAACATTACCATTTTCAATGCTTCCCATCTTTTCCAGGTGTTCTTTTCCTTGGAGAGCACGATGAGGAGTATGTTTTTACATTGCCAAGTGCCTATGCACGTTCAATATTGACAGTCCCTTGGGTAGAACTAGGGGGTAAAGTCAGTATTAACTGTGCCAAGTCTGGTTACTCTGCTGCAGTCACATTCCATACAAAGCCTTTCTATGGAGGAAAAGTCCACAGGTAATTTATAAATGCTTAGTATACATTAACCGTATTGTGAAAACAGCGTTTGGATGAATTAGAAAAACTCTCTTTAAATCACATTCTCTTGCCTGCTGGAATCAGCAGAAAATGAAGGAGCAATTGATTGTTCAGGTGATTAGAAATTTCTCATACGCAATTCCAGAAATGTACAAATTTAGATTTTATAGAGTGGAGTTTGATTTTTATTTACTGAATAGAAAACAGGCCACCATAAATCTATTGAAATTGGTCTGCCATGTTGCTTTTGACATTTTATACCATTTCTTGAAATCTGTCTGACCTGTTTTTAGCCAATTGACAAAAAATCAGGATGAAGGACTGTTACTTGGTTTTGTCAAGTGTTTTATGATGCTGGACCATAGTTCTCTGTCTAGTGACTCCCTAGTTTCAACTGAACAGTTTGAGAAACCGAGGTGAAGAAAAAGAGAGGAAATGATTATGCAGCACTGTTTAAGAAGGGTAGGGCTTATGCTCGAAACGTCGAATTCTCTATTCCTGAGATGCTGCCTAACCTGCTGTGCTTTGACCAGCAACACATTTGCAGCTGTGATCTCCAGCATCTGCAGACCTCATTTTTTACTAGTAAGGACAACACAGGTAACTATAGACCAGTGAGCCTGATGTCGGTGGTGGGCAAGTTGGGGGACAGGATGTACATGTATTTGGAAAGACAAGGACTGATTAGGGATAGTCAACATGGCTTTATGCATGGGAAATGTGTCTCAAACTTGATTGAGGTTTTTGAAGAAGTAACAAAGAGGATTGATGAGGGCAGATCGGTAGATGTGATCTCTCTGGACTTCAGTAAGGCATTCGACAAGTCCATGGGAGACTGGTGAGCAAGGTTAGATCTCATGGAATATAAGGAGAACTCGCCATTTGGATACAGAACTGGCTCAAAGGTAGAAGACAGAAAGTGGAGGCCTGTGATCAGTGGAGTGCCACAAGGACCGATGCTGGGTCCGCTACTTTTCTTCATGTGAGCATAAGAGGTATAGTTAGTAAGTTTGCTGATGACACCAAAATTGGAGGTGTAGTGGACAGTGAAGAGGGTTACCTCAGATTACAACAGGATCTTGACAAATGGGCCAATGGGCTGAGAAGTGGCAGATGAAATTTAATTTAGATAAATTCGAGGTGCTGCATTTTGGGAAAGCAGATTTTAGCAGGACTTATACATTTAATGGTAAGGTCCGAGGGAATATTGCTGAACAAGGAGACTTCGAGTGCAAGTTCATAACTCCTTGAAAGTGAAGTCACAGGTAGATAGGATAGTGAAGAAGGCATTTGTTATGCTTTCTTTTATTGGTCAGAGTATTGAGTACAGGAGTTGGGAGATCATGTTGCGGCTGTATAGGATATTGGTTAGGCCACTGTTGGAATATTGTGTGCAATTCTGTTCTCTTCCTATTGGAAAGATGTTGTGAAACTTGAAAGGGTTCAGAAATGATGTACAAGGATGTTGCCAGGGTTGGAGGATTTGAGCTATAGGGAGAGATTGAATAGGCTAGGGCTGTTTTCCCTGGAGCATCGGAGGGTGAGGGGTGACCTTATAGAGGTTTACAAAGTTATGGGGGCATGGATAGGATAAATAGACAAAGTCTTTTCCCTGGGGTGTGGGAGTTCAGAACTAGAGGACATAGGTTTAGAGTGAGTGTGGAAAGATGTAAACGAGACCTAAGGGGCAACTTTTTCACACAGAGGGTGGTATGTGTATGGAATGAGCTGCCAGAGGAAGTGGTGTAGGCGGGTACAATTGCAACATTTAAAAGGCATTTGGATAGGTATATGAATAGGAAGGGTTTGGAGGGATGTGGGCCAGGTGCTGGCAGGTGGGACGAGATTGGGTTGAGATATCTGATCGGCATGGATGAGTTGGACCGAAGGGTCTGTTTCCGTGCTGTACATCTCTATGACTCTATGACTAAGAAATAAAAGAAAACAAAGGTGATGGGTCAGGCGAATTAAAATTTACTTTGGAATGGGATGGGTGTATTGAAAAAATAGAAATACATTGGCTACTTCACATTGCTCTTAAATACTTCAGTTTGAAAACAAAAATGAACTTAATACACCAAACATTTATTTGCTAATTTTTGATTTAACAGTTGATTTACTAACACTGATGACTTTTTTTTACCTCCACACCACCTCAATCTCATGCCACTAAATGGCTCTGATACTTCCTAAATTTTCCTTTATCCTTAATAATATTGCTGGTGTTATCCAACATTTAAAACATATCCAGTGCTGTTACCTTGGGTTAGCTCTTTTGTAATTGCTTACAGTAAACAACTCTGCAGAACTTTAGTCAATTCCTTTTCCAGCTTTCAGTTCGTAATGTGTATTCTGAGTTGAGTTCACTTTTTCTGAACCCACCAACAACCCCCATTTATCATTAGTTTATACACTTGCCAATGTAGTAGAAAGTGAGGACTGCAGATGCTGGAGCTTTTCAAAGTCAAAGTGTAGTGCTGGAAAAAGCACAGCAAGTCAGGCAGCATCCGAGGAGCGGGTGAGTTGATGTTTCGAGCATAAGCTCTACATCAGGAATATGGAGGGGGAAGGCGGCTGAGAGATAAATAGATAGGGTGGGGGGAGCGGGGGGAGGGGATTCTGGGGAAAGGTAGGTGGGAAGGCAATAGGTGGATACAGATGGGAGGTAATTGTGATAAGTAGGCGGAGAGGCTGGAACGGATAAGTGGGAAGCAAGATGGATAGGTAGGTCAGGTAAGAAGGCTGTGTCAAGTTGCAAGGTTGAATCTGGGATGAAGTGGTCAAGGGGAGATTTGGAAACTGGTGAAGTCTATGTCGATGCCATGTGATTGTAAGGGCCTGAGGCGTTCTTCCTCCAGCTGGCAGGTAGCTTTGAATTGGCAGTGGTGGAGGCCCAGGACTGACAAGGGAGTGGGATGGGGAGTTGAAATGGTTGGCCACTGGGCAGTGGGGTTTTTTGGTGCGTGCGTACCAGAGATGTTCCCTGAACCGCTCCATAAGTTTGCATTCTGTCTCCCTGATGTAGCAGAGACCACATCAAAAGCAACAGATGCAGTAGATGAGGTGGGTGGATGTGCAGAAAAATCTCTACCAGATTTGAAATGATCCTTTCGGGCCTTGGACTGAGGTGAAGGTGGAGGTGTGGGTACAGGGTTTAAAACTCGTGCTGCGGCAAGGGAAACTGCCAGGTGTGGATGGTTGTTTGGTGGGGGACGTGGACCTAATGAGGCACTCGCAGATGAAATGGTCTCTTTGGAATGCAGATCGGGGTGGGGAGGAAAATATTTATTTGATGAGGTCTGACTGTAGGTGGCGGAAATGGCAGAGGATGATGCACTTTCTATTGTACTATTTCTTAATTATCAAAAAATGCTCCCAGAAGCAGCCCTTTTTAAACCTTTAACTCTGCTGACTGAACACAGATTGCTGAAGGATAAAGTAATGTTTCTTTGACGACTTTGTCAGTAATGCTCACATCAGCAGCCTTGAACTGATATCAAAATATAAACACAATATTTATATTTTGTGCTGCTTAAAATGGACTGGATATTGTAGTCAGCATTACAGGAAGTGTGTTCATAAATCACTTTGCTAAAGGTTACCCCCAAGGTTTTCCTGGGATTTAGAGGGCAGTATGCTGTAATATGTTGTCTGTTTCAGCACAACATATTTTACAGGAAATGTTGAGTGTTTTATGAGCAATGCAAGTAACTGTATTTCTCTTCAGCCAGTTAAGCGGAAGAATCCTCTCTGAGATGCACAGAGTTGGATCTTGACATGGCAACAGAGACGAGTAAAAGATGGATTTGTATGCAAATTCAAGCTGTAATGTGGTGTGCCATTTGCCCAACACTGAGCAGCTTCCACTAGACTTTTGCAGAAATGATTTCTTGGTGAAGGCAGCCATCAACTTGATGGTGGCAGCCTGGGAATTACAAACACAATACTCCAACTGTGGTCTTAACTAATGTCTTCCATAAGTTCTCTATAACTGATTTTTTTCTTGCCTCTATTAATAAAACCTAGAATTCTGAGTTTCTTTATTTTTCTATTGATGTGGGTGTCTATGGAAAGACCACACTTTTGCCTATCTTTAATTTCCCTTGAACTGATTGGCTCTCCAGGCCATTACTGGGTATATTACAGTGGATCTGGAATCACTTGTATCAGAGCAGGTTAAGATGGACAACGTTCTTTTCCAAAAAGCAATAGTGAACCAGGTGTTTCTTTATGACAATCAATGGTGGCCACTAGCGTTGCCTTCAGCTCTGGATTTTATTTCAGTTTAATTCAAATCCCACAATCTATCATGGTGTTATCTCTCCCTGTCCTGTTACTTTTCACTTATGCCTTCATATTCCCAGATCTCTTCTCCTGTACATTCTGACGTATAGTTCCCAGATGTTACACTGTCTCACATTTTCTGTCTACCAAAATATTGCACATTGCACTTCTCTGCATTGAACTTCGTCTGTCACCCAATTAAAGTATTAATGCGATTTGGAAGCTCTGCGTTGCCCTCTTTATAATATACAATGTTCCAATGCTTTGTATTATCCACAAACTTTGAATTTGTACTCTGTATACCAAGTTCAGAATCATAGAATCCCTACAGTTTAGAAAGAGTCTGCACCAACCCTACAAAGAGCATCCCACGCAGATCACTCTCCTTCCAACCCCCTACCCGTAACCCCATATTTACCACAGCCAATCCATCTAAACTGCATATCTTTGGATTGTGAGAGGAAACCAGAGAATCTGGCGCAAACCCAGATCACTGGCATTGTGAAGCAGCAGTGCTAACCACTGTGCCACCCTAAAATGTCTAGATTATCACCATATACTGGGGAGAGCAAGGTTCTTGATACCCCTGGGGATCTCCACTATAACCTTTCCATAACCATGGAGTCACAGAAGTGTTAGGACACAGAAAGAGGCCATTCAGTGCGAATGTGTACCAGTCTTTGAGCATTATAATTTAGAGTAAAAAGTGAGGTCTGCAGATGCTGGAGATCAGAGCTGAAAATTTGTTGCTGGTTAAAGCACAGCAGGTCAGGCAGCATCCAAGGAACAGGAAATTCGACGTTTCGGGCCAGAGCCTGATGAATTTCCTGTTCCTTGGATGCTGCCTGACCTGCTGTGCTTTCACCAGCAACAAATTTTCAGCATTATAATTTAGTACCATTTTCCTGCCTTTTCTCAATATCCTTACACATTGAATATCTATTTGAATAAAAACAAAGCCATCTTCAATGCCTTAGTTGAACTTGCCTCCATCCCATAGAGTCATAGCAATGTACAGCACAGAAACAGACCCTTCAGTCCGACTCATTCATGCCGACCAATTATTCTATATTAATCTAGTCCCATTTGCCAGCATTTGGTCCATATCCGTCTCAACCCTTCCTATTCATATAGCCATCCAGAGACCTTTCAGATGTTATTTTACCAGCATCCACCACCTCCTTTGGCAGCTCATTCCATACACGCAATAACCTCTGCGTGAAAATGTTGCTCCTTAGGTCCCTTTCAAATCTTTCCCCCCTCATCTATGCCTATGGCTTCTAGTTTTGGGCTCCCATAATGCAACATGACCTTCCAACTCCTATACTCAATGTATTAACCAATAAAGGCAAGTGTTCCAAGCGCTGCCTTCACTACAGTCTACCTGCGACTCTGCTTTCAAGAAACTGTGAACCTGCACCCCAGAAGAATATCTTGCAGTCTTTCTGTAACATTTTTAACCTGGCATCAGTGGGGCAGCATACCATCCAAGAAACATATCTGAGGAGCACAACGGCACAGTGGTTAGCACCGTGCCTCACGGTTTCAGTGTTTCAGTTTCATCCCACAGTCCAAAGTTGTGCATGTTAGGTGGAATGGCTTGCTAAATTGTCCAGGGACGCACAAGCTTGGTGGATTACCTGTGGGAAATGCAGGGTTACATGGGTAGGGTAGGAGTGTGGGACTGCTGGGATGCTGTTCACAGATTGGTGTGGACTCGATGGCCCAAATGACCTGCTTCTCATTCTATTATTCTATCTATGGATGCAGAAATGTCTGTCCATTCCCCTGTCTAACGAATCCCTTTCATGACTGTTGTTCCACTCTGCTTGTTTTCTTTGTGTATAACTGAGCCACTCAATGGTTTTGGATCTTTGCTCCATTCCTCTGAAAAGCCATTGCCATTAACAGATCCAACACAGTAAAGTTATTATCCAGAAAAGTTGTCTCAGGAAATATCTACACTACATGACTGGTTCTCTTGGACTGTTCAGTGACGCCTATTCTCTATCTTCCTGAAGGTCTCTATCTTCAGATGACCAGCTCCCTGAACACAGCGTTCTGCATTGTAGATGCAGCACAGTGATTCTAGTCACCCTCGAACCTGAAATATGTATCTGTGACTCAGTGTGTCACAGATGGGTATTCCATATAGCTTTTAAACGGTTTACTACAAACAAGATTAAATCATAAAAAGGCCCCTCAGAAGTCTCCTCTCAGGGCACTACAGAGGTGCTTACCCCCTCAACTTGCACTCTGCCTTTACCTTCAATCCTGTGGAAGTGTGAGCCTAGTAAGCTGAGCCTGTATCTGAGCAGGACACTCTTATGAGTCTTTATCTTCTAGCCACAAGCACCCCTGAGGTCACCTGCCCAAATCTCGAAAGCCACCAGGTTTCACTTTCGGGCAGGCTTGTTCCACCCCAGCCACAGACCCTGCAAGGAGAAGGATAAAGTAAATTCCTGAAGAAGGGCTCATGCCTAAAACGTCGATTCTTCTGCTCCTTGGATGCTGCCTGATCTGCTGCACTTTTCCAGCAACACATTTTCAGCTCTGATCTCCAGCCTCTGCAGTCCTCACTTTCTCCTAAAGTAAATCTTACCAAATATGTCAGTGGTACAGGCAAAACATCACTATAAATATAAGATCATATTTATAAATATATTTTCACTCCAAGTCATCATTTGTGTGATTGTCATTTACAGGAATGCTGCAGTTGCAGGAATGAAGGTAGAGAGGCTAGCCATCTTTAGCATCAGATGATGGCATAACAGTTTCTGAAGGATAGCTACTGCTTTTGTAGTGTCTGTACTTTCATTGAATGAGGAAGCAACAAATGTTTGGGATGTTTCCCTCAGTTTGGAAAGTTAACTTGTATTCACAGAGTCACAGGGACGTACAGTACAGAAACAGACACTTTAGTCCAACTCATCTATGCTGACTAGATATCCTAACCTAATCTAGTCCTATTTGTCAGCGTTTGGCCCATATCCCTCTAAACCTTTCCTATTCATATACCCATTCAGATGCCTTTTTAAAGTCTACAATTGTACCAGCCTCCACCACTTCCATTGGCAGCTCATTCCATACATGTACCACCCGCTGCGTGAAACAATTGCCCCTTTTATATCTTTCCCCTCTTATCTTAAACCTATGCCCTCTAGTTCTGGACTCCTCCCCCCCACCCACCCCAGGGAAAAGACTTGGTGTATTTATCTTATCCATGCCCCTCCTTGGTTTTAAATCAATTCTTTTTCCCATTTCAGTGTACACTCAGAACACAGAAAAACAAAAAGACATAGGTTTTTGACAATGTAGTTAAAGATAACGGTGGCACAGTGGTTAGCACTGCTGCCTCACAGCGCCTGGAGACCCGGGTTCAATTCCCGACTCAGGCGACTGACTGTGTGGAGTTTGCACGTTCTCCCCGTGTCTGCGTGGGTTTCCTCCGGGTGCTCCGGTTTCCTCCCACAGTCCAAAGATGTGCGGGTTAGGTGAATTGGCCATTCTAAATTGCCCATAGTGGAAAGGGGTAAGGGATAATGTAGGGGTATGGGTGGGTTGCGCTTCGGCGGGTCGGTGTGGACTTGTTGGGCCGAAGGGCCTGTTTCCACACTGTAAGTAATCTAAAAAAGTAATCTAATCTAATAATAGTCATTAAAAACTGTACAACGCATCACTTATGTAAAATAAGGGCTATCAAATAAGTTGTATGAGAAAACAGTGATTTTTGTGACCCAATTTGTCTTAAGAATGTTTTAAATTTAGAATATTTAAATCTTAAAATTACAGCAATTAATTTTAGAAAATGAAAATGCATGAAATCTCTCTGCGCTAATAAAGTGATTTGAATACATTTGGATAGGAATGGATAGAGGGAGTAACTTTTAGTTAAATGAATCATAGAATTATACAATACAGAAGAGACCTCGAGCACAATGAATCTACTTGAAAGCCACAATAAATCTACAGTGGTCCCACTTTCTCACACTATGGCAAATGTTATGATATTTCAAGTGCTCAACCAAGTACTTTTTAAAGGTTGTGAGGTTATCCATCTCAATAACCCTCCTAGGCACTATATTCCAGACCTCTTCCAATGAGTAAAAATGTTTTCTCTCAAATCCCCTCAAAACCTCCTGCCTGTCACCTTAAAATTCTATCCCCTTGCTATTGACACTTCAACTAAGGGGAACAGTTGATTTCTATTCACCCTATCCATGCCTCTCACAAGCCTATACACAACTATCAGGTTCCCCCTCAATCCCTGTGCTCTGAAGAAACCAATCTAAGCCTATTTAGCCTTTCTTCCTAACTAAAGTGCTCCATCTCAGGCAATCTCGTGGTGAATTTCCTTTAAGATAATTTTGTTATCAATTTAGTGAAATAATTAAGTGGGACAGCTCACTCAAGATTGTTAACTCAACATGAAATGCAACTACGAAACTTCTGATTTGGTTGTGATGCTCTATGTACATAGTAGATAATATTCTGTTAACCTGTATTGTTAACAGTGAGTAAAAAATGAGGTCTGCAGATGCTGGAGATCACAGCTGCAAATGTGTTGCTGGTCAAAGCACAGCAGGCCAGGCAGCATCTCAGGAATAGAGAATTCGACGTTTCGAGCATAAGCCCTTCATCAGGAATAAGAGAGAGAGAGCCAAGCAGGCTAAGATAAAAGGTAGGGAGGAGGGACTAGGGGGAGGGGCGATGGAGGTGGGATAGGTGGAAGGAGGTCAAGGTGAGGGTGATAGGCCGGAGTGGGGTGGGGGCGGAGAGGTCAGGAAGAGGATTGCAGGTTAGGAGGGCGGTGCTGAGTTGAGGGAACCGACTGAGACAAGGTGGGGGGAGGGGAAATGAGGAAGCTGGAGAAATCTGAATTTATACCTTGTGGTTGGAGGGTTCCCAGGCGGAAGATGAGGCGCTCCTCCTCCAGCCGTCGTGTTGTTGTGTTCTGCTGGTGGAGGAGTCCAAGGACCTGCATGTCCTCGGTGGAGTGGGAGGGAGAGTTAAAGTGTTGAGCCACGGGGTGATTGGGTTGGTTGGTTCGGGCGGCCCAGAGGTGTTCTCTGAAGCGTTCCGCAAGTAAGCGGCCTGTCTCACCAATATAGAGGAGGCCACATCGGGTGCAGCGGATGCAATAGATGATGTGTGTGGAGGTACAGGTGAACTTGTGGCGGATATGGAAGGATCCCTTGGGGCCTTGGAGGGAAGTGAGTGTGGAGGTGTGGGCGCAAGTTTTACATTTCCTGCGGTTGCAGGGGAAGGTGCCGGGGGTGGAGGTTGGGTTGGTGGGGGGTGTGGATCTGACAAGGGAGTCACGAAGGGAGTGGTCCTTGCGGAACGCTGATAGGGGAGGGGAGGGAAATATATCCTTGGTGGTGGGGTCCGTTTGGAGGTGGCGGAAATGGCGGCGGATGATACGTTGTATGCGCAGGTTGGTGGGGTGGTAGGTGAGAACCAGTGGGGTTCTGTCTTGGTGGCGGTTGGAGGAGCGGGGCTCAAGGGCGGAGGAGCGGGAAGTGGAGGAGATGCGGTGGAGGGCATCGTCGATCACGTCTGGGGGGAATCTGCGGTCTTTGAAGAAGGAGGCCATCTGGGCTGCGCGGTGTTGGAATTGGTCCTCCTGGGAGCAGATGCGGCGGAGACGAAGGAATTGGGAATATGGGATGGCGTTTTTACAGGGGGCAGGGTGGGAGGAGGTGTAGTCCAGGTAGCTGTGGGAGTCAGTCGGTTTATAATAGATGTCTGTGTTGAGTCATTGTTGTATTGTTGTTGTATTGTTAACAGTTTACTTCATGAGAGCTCAGGCTGAAGAAAGAGCTGTGCTACAGCAGATATTTTCCAAGCTATACTGCAAGGGTTCTCTCTGGGAGTATGAGATCACTGTGCAAATCCAGCCAGAGTTACTTTTGCATTTGTCCAGGATTGTCCTAATTCATTTATGGTATGAGAAAATGCTGATTGTGCGCTCTGCCAATATGGCATTCTGTATTTATTTGTTATGCTATTATTGCTAATGAAGAATTGGTGATAAATTTGGATATGTTTACAGAAAAAAACCTTAGTTCGGACACAAGAATGGACCTATAACTCGTTAATTACTTGTTGAATAGGTGGCATTAATTTGTTACTTCCATTTTGGAACAGTATCTTTGGCCCTAATCATAGTCACAAATTACACTCTATATTGTGATAAAGGTAAGGTATCCTTCCTTGGCCTTCTCAAACTGTTTGCAGCCTATGATATGGTTGACAATACCATCCTCGATCCCCTCTAGACTTGACTCTTCCAACACACCCCTAGCTAGTCTCTCACATTCTACATTCCGTATACTGAAGTCATCCAGAACTCTGTTGCTCTATCTCTCTTAAAATCCTGTTTAGCTATTACCTCTTGCTCACTGACATACATTGGTTCTTGTTTTAAAATTCCTCCATGTCTTCACCACTCCTTTGTTCTATCTCTGTAATGTTCTCCATCCCCTCAGTCGTCTGAGACATCAGCACTTCTCCAATTCTGGCTGTGATTTTAACTGATTCACCATTGGCAGCTGTCCGTTCAGCTACCAAAGCTATAAGGTCTGGAATTCCTAGTCTTTGCCTCTCTTCCTGTCTGTCTTCCTTTAATCTTGAAAGCCTATTTCTTTGAACAAACATTTGGCTGTCTGCCCTTAAGTTGACTTATTTGGCTTGGTGTCCAATTTTGTTTGATAACAATCCTGCAAAGTGCCTTGTGATAATTTTACATTGTTAAAGTCTGCAAGTAATTGTTGTTTATGGTTGCACAAAGCAAATTTTCCCTTTAATACTGATTAACAGTTGAGATGAGTTGATGAAGGTCTGTTGAAATTTTAGTTGCAGGGGTAGGCATCAGGCATGGAGTAGTTAGCATAGCTTCAGATGTGCGATTTAGATTTTTTCAAATCAGATGTTAAGGCGCACTTCTGGAGAGGTAGGACTTGACTTGAATCCAGGCTTCCTGGTTGTACTACATTGCACTACAAGACCCCAATATGTGCTATTTACAAACACACTCATCCAGTTTTGAAGCTGAATGTAGGCCACTATTAAAGAATGAGAATTTGATGGTGAGTCACAGCCATGGGTAATATTTTCCCCAAAGGCTTCAGGACCACAATGTCATGATCAAGTGGGAGTCAGACCACATGGGAAGCAGTCACGAGGCTGCAATTTTTCTTGAATTGGCCAGTTCATGGCCAGGGAATGAGTTTTTTTTATCCAGTGAAAAAAGTGAGCTTGTTTTCCAAGATGGAGGACCAATACATGGTCCCCAGCAGTGAGGAAATCGCATTGTTTCAGGTAAATTGGAGAGAAGGCGGCCCAAAATGGATACTATTTCTCTAATCCTTTTAACTTAACTTAAGATTAACTTAAGTTTAACTTTAACGGAGAGACTTGGTGGCTCAGTGGTTAGCACTGCTGCCTCACAGCGCCAAGGACCCAAGTTCAATTCCCGATTCCCGCCTTGGGCAACTGTCTGTGTGGAGTTTGCACATTCTCCCTGTGTCTGTGTGGGTTTCCTCCGGGTGCTCTGGTTTCCTCCCACAATCCAAAAATGTGCAAGTCAGGTGAATTAGCCATGCTAAATTGCCCCATAGTGTTACGTGCATAAGTCAGGGGTAAATATACAGTAGGGAAATGGATCTGAGTGCTTTGCTCTCAAGAGAGTAGGTGTGGACTTGTTGGGCCAAAGGCCCTGTTTCCATACTGTTGGAAATCTAATCTAAATAAAAATGTATTTAACACAAAGCAGGCTACAGTTGAAGTCAGGCAGGTGAGTAGTCTGGCCTGTGCTGGAAGAATGCTGCAAATAGCTGGGCCTTTCCATGTCACCTCTGGGGACTTATAGGCTAATTGGGAAATTCTATTCAGCCTCTGACAATAGATCTTTCAACATTCAATTGTCCTGTACACCAGCTAATATGCTTGACCCTTTCAGGGCCTGAAATTGAGCATCATAAATCAGAATTTGAATAGCAGGTTAGTTTAGTTCTGAGATTTCTAACCTAAGCGTAACATTTGATCTTAAGTGAAGAATGAAGGAGAAAGAATATGTTAAGGTTATGAGCATTTACAGTGTTTCAATGTAATAAAGCACCCCCAAGGCACAGAACAGGCGTATAGTAAAGCAAAATTTGACATCTAGCTGAATTATGGCATGACCAATACCTTGGTAAATGAAAGGTTTTGAGCATTTTAAATGTTAAGTTTAGAAATGAAGTATAGGCAAAAGAATTCCAGAATATTGAATCTGAACACTTGAAGTCATTTCAACCAATGATGAGGCTAAAGAAGTTGGGAACGCAATAAAATCAAGAATTGGAAGAACATATAGTTCCCAGAGGATTGTGGGGCTGTTAGAGGTCACAGAAGAAGGGAGGAGATGCTGTGGAAAGGTTTAAACACAAGGATGATAAATGTAAATTTAGGAATATTTAAACCGTTCAAGGTCAGCGTTTTTCTTTCTCAATTGATTCCAGTGTTCTGCTTACAGAGTTACAGCTGAAGTGAAGCATAATCCAACAAACACAATTGTATGCAAGGCACAGGGGGAATGGAATGGAACTCTTGAATTCACATACAGTAATGGAGAAACAAAAGTAATTGATACAACCAAACTGCCAATAATAAGAAAGAAAATACGGCCCATCAAAAAACAAGGGTCGTTTGAATCTAGGTGAGTAAAACTTGAACTCTTATAAATTCATAAAGCTCTCGAATCATATTTTGTCTTCAGGTGCCAGAAACCTATAGCAAAAAGTATTGCATATTTGAATGATAAATTCTTAATTTTCAGATTTGAGAACTACATTCTCTTGTACAGTTATGTTTCTTATCAAGTCTATTGACTATCTCTAAATCCTTTAATCTGTAAGTAATTGAAAATATTACTCACCATCTTTTTCAAGATCAGGATGTCAATATGGGATATGGAACATTTTCCGTTTCAACCATCCCATTGCAACTATTAGAGCTCCTCGGCCTGTTTACATCAGAGCCAGATTTAGAACAATGGTCGCTTGATTCTGCTACAACCTCAAAAAGGTGCTTTCAATGCATAGCATGTTTGACTCTTTATCCCCCATAATGGGATAAAATAATTAGTCAGTGGGTGCATGCAGGCTACTTCAAATCATTTCACATAGAAGATCCTCCTATTGAACAGGTAAATACTATTCCATCAGCTATTGTATTTGAACCCAGAGATGAAAGATTGTGACAAAAAAGGAAATTGCTGGCTAAACTCAGCAGGTCAGACAGTATTTGTGGAGAGAAAACAGAGTTAATATTTTGGGTCTAGTGATCCTCCTTCAAGAAGATTGTTGACTAGCCCTCTGTAATGCCCAATACTTTGAGTTTTCATTAATTTTCAGTGTAATGTTTGAAGTGGGAAACTGTAATGGTCGTTGATGATGTAGTTTGTATATAGAGCAGGAATTTTCCTAGACACTGCTGAGTATTGTGAATGGACACAAGGTCGCACTGTGTGGTAAACATTCAGTCATTGGGCTGCTTTGGCAAAAGCAAGTATTGGTCAGAGGGTGAGTTCACTGTCCAGTTAATGACAATTGGTGAGCTCTCAAAATGGAGGGCCAATTACAGTCCATTTGGCATTGTCAGTAAAGTGGATGAGCCATTTTTCAATATTAAAGTAAAATATAGATCCAGAACTGAGCAACCATGGAAGAGTGGAGAGAGACACAATTGCCATTAGGTAGGCAAAAAGGGCCTTTTCAACCTGTCTGAAGTGTTGGTTTCTTGGTCTATCATGGAGAGGCCACCTCCAGGCAATTAAACTGTTCCTTGCTTCCTCCCAAAACCTGAAATTAGACTGGTAAATCCCACTTGACTTCAAACAATTAAATGTAAGTAGCAATTCATCTGTCTCCATACAGGATTCCACTTCTGTTCACAGGTCTGGAGGACCTTCAGTTCCTTCTCATTTTGTCATAGATGTAACCAGGAAAGCTCTCAACACCTTCATATTTAAAATCACAAAAGCTATGATTACTTTTGTTCAGAAATGCTATATTAGGCAATAGCCCTCATATTAATACTGATAAATTACTTTATTTGTTTGCTACCCTCCATGTGAAAACTTTACCCCTCAGGTGCCTTTTAAATCTTTCTCCTTTCAGCTGTGTAAGATCAGGTTGGAGAGGCAAATGAAAACTGGGGAAGCGATAGTGGGAGTGATGGACAGTGTCAATTCCAGGGATACAATTCTTGGAAACAACCTAGTGGCGGCACAATAGCTCAGTGGTTAGCACTGCTGCCTCACAGTGCTCAGGGACCAAATTTGATTCTAGCTTCTGGCGACTATGTGGAGTTTGCACATTCTCCCAGTGTCTGTGTGGGTTTCCTCCGGGTTCTCTGGTTTCCTCCCACAGTTCAAAAGATGTGCAAGTTAGGTGAATTGGCTATGCAAAATTGATCATTGTGTTCAGGGATGTGTAGGTTAGGTGCATTAGCCGGGTGTAAATATAGGATAGGGGGAATAGATCTGGGTTGGTTACTCTTCGGAGTGTTAGTGTGAACTTGTTGGGCCGAAGGCCCTGTTTTCACGCAGTAAGAATTCTCTGATTCTATGAATCTTGCAGGATCCAATGTGGGAGTGTCACCCCTAGTGGAGAAACTGAAGGAAGACCATGGAACTGAGGAGTTAAAAGGAAATACCCTGAAACTTTTCCAGACTCTGTAGTAGCAAGAGCCCACTATTATAAGTTACAGCAAGAAGGAAAACTAAAGAGAAAGACGAAGGAGTTGAGGTTCAGTTAGTTGGCACCCTGTTTGAAGAAAAACCTGAACAGGTAGAGAGGGTCAGGTAGAGGTGTTTAGTCCTGAGAGGCTAATGGACTTGCAATAGAAAGATAAGACAATAAATAATCTATATTATGATACATACTCAGAAAAGGAACAGAATGTATTCCTGAGGATTGTTATCTTTAAGATAGATTCCTAATGTGAAAATGGAGACCACGACAGGTTAGTGCAGAGAACAAGTGGGCGGAAGTGCACCAGATTGTGCTGCCGGTAGCAGAGAGACAGGAAGTATTGCGAGTAGCACATTAATTACCTGTAGGAGGCCATTTAACTGTGAGGAAGGTTCAGGGTAACATACAAAAGCACTTTTTTGGCTTGAACTGCATAATGATGTGGTTGAATTTTGTCGTACCTGTAAAATGTGCCAAATGGTAGGGAAGCCACAGGTGGTAATAAAACCAGCACCTTTGTTGCCAATTCCCACATTTGAAGAACCTTTCACGCAGGTTATGATTGATTGTGTAGGTCCCCTCCCTAAAACTAAAAGTGAGAACCAGTATTTGCTAACCATAATGGATGTGTCTACCAGATTTCCGGATGCATTTCCATTACCGCGTGTTCAGGCAAAAAGAATGGTGGAGGAGTTGGTAACTTACTTTACCTGATATGAGCTATTCAGGGAGATTCAGTCAGACCGAGAGACTAATTCCAGAATCCCAGGGAGTCTTGGAAAGGTGGCATCAGACCCTGAAGACTGTGTTATAAGAGCGTACTATCAGGATTACCCGAATGATTGGGACAAAGCTGTCCCATTCATATTGTTTGCCATCAGAGATACCCAAACGATTTGATTCAGTTTTCTCCCTTTGAGTTAATATTCAGACACAAAGTGAGAGGGCATTTAAAATTAATCAAGGAAAGAGTGATAGGACTGAAGTCAGAGATCCCACACTTGGATTATGTATCAGAGGTGAGGGAGAGATTAAACCAGGTAGGTGAATTAGCTAAACAGCACCTGAAGAGGGCTCAGCATAGAATGAAGCAGGAGGTAGGTAAAAACTCTACAATTCAGATATTTTCTGATGGGGATAGTGTATTAGTATTGCTACCAGTGATAGGAGATACCTTCAAAACCAGAGTTAGTAGTCCCTATCAAATTGGCAAGCAGTTGAGTCAGTTAAATTATCTGGTAATGATGCTGGATACGAAAAAGACTTCCTGAAGAAGGGCTCATGCCCGAAACGTCAATTCTCCTGCTCCTTGGATGCTGCCTGACCACCTGTGTTTTTCCAGCAACACATTTTCAGCTCAGGAGAAAAACTGTATCGGATGTGTCATGTGAATATGTTGAATCCTTACTTTAATAGAGATAGGGATCTGACAAACAGGTGTCAGTTACTGCCCTGCAGAGTGAGGAATCAAATCCAGATGATGTGGATTTTGATGTGCCTCAAAATAAGTTAAATAACGAGGAAGTGCTTGAAACATGGAACAGGATAGTGAGCTATCTGCCTCAGGAACAAAGAACCGAGTTGAAAGGTTTGTTCCAACGGTATGAAGACCTTTGTAGGAATAGAATGGGGAGGACTAATACCATTGTGCAAGAGGTGGAGGTAAGGAATGCTGTTCCGATATAACAACATCCCTACATGTTTAATGCTCTGAAAGCGACACAGGTACAGAGGAATTGGATGCAATGCTCAAAGGAGACATCATAAAACTCAGTCAGAGAGAGTGGAGTTTGCTGATTGTTCGTTCTCAAACCTGACAGGACTCGATGTTTTTGTGTGGACTATCGGAAGGTCAAGGCCATAATTAAATCAGACTCCTATCCAATACCAAGTTTGGAGAACTGTAGAGAGAAAGCTGGACAAGCCACTTACATCACAAAATTGGACTTAGTCTGTGGTTATTGACAGGGTACCTTTATTGAAGAAAGCAAAAGAGATTTCCGTATTTGTGATCCCAAATGGGCTCTATATCAATTTAAAGTGATACCCTTTGGAATAAAGAACACACCAGCCATATTTCAAAGACTCATGAACAGAGTTTTAGCAGGATTACGTCATTGTGATGTCTATATTGATGATGTGGTGGTCTTTAGCTATTCATGGAAAGAATCTGGTAGCGCTGTTTGAAACATTGAGTGAGGCAAAGCTGGTTATAAGTCTAGCGAAGACAAAATT
Source organism: Hemiscyllium ocellatum (assembly GCF_020745735.1). Classification (NCBI taxonomy): domain Eukaryota; kingdom Metazoa; phylum Chordata; class Chondrichthyes; order Orectolobiformes; family Hemiscylliidae; genus Hemiscyllium; species Hemiscyllium ocellatum. The sequence continues at coordinate 18,133,359 of NC_083434.1, forward strand.
CATGAACGCAGAGGTGATGTTCTTGGAGCATAACATCAGGCAAGGAAGGATGACCCCAAGGAATGTGAATGTGAAAGCCATCGAGGAATTTCCTCGATCATCCTCAAAGAAAGAAGTGTTTTTGGGACTGAGCAGATTCTACCGGAAGTTTGTACCAAACTATGGTAGTGTGGTGGCACTGCTAACAGATTTGTTTAAAAAAAAACACAAAATTTCAGTGGACAGAACAATGCCTGGAGGCATTTGAGAATTTAAAAGCCACGTAAACCACCGCCAGTTTTAGGTACACCAAATTTTAAAAAACCCTTTAAAGTTGCAATTGATGGCAGTGATTTAGTGGTTGGATCCGAAAGATGATGATGGAGCAGAAAACTCAATATTCACCAGAGAAGAGTGTTATTGAGTTTAGTCCTGATCTTACAACGTTTTAATGTTTATGTGACGAACAATGTTTCAGAGACATTGTTGTGTACATGGACTACAACACCCTCACATTTTTGGAAAGATTTAAAGACAAAACTATGAGACTATTTCATTAGAATCTTATGTTACACACTTTTAATTTAGAAATTATACACCTTGCAGGTCATATAAAATATTATTGTGGATTTGAAAGCAAAGATCGAGCCGATACGGTCCAATGTTATTTATACGTGCAGAATTAATATGAAAAGTATAACTTAGATTAATACTATATGTATTTATTAATGGCTTTACTTTTTAGAAAAAGTGAAGCCATCATTTCATTATGATTGTTCATTAGACAGAAAATGCTTTTCTAAGTTTAAAGTACAGCAAATGCTGTCAGTATGCGGAACAGCTGGGAGTCAGGATGTTTCAAAATTGGCTGTTAAATGGAACTTTGTTTGCTGTTTTGACAACAATTCAAACCTGACCAATTTGAGTCATACAGATGTACAGCACGGAAAGCACATTCCACACACACACCACCCTCTGCGTGAAAAAGATGTCTCTTAGATCCCTTTTATATATTCCCCTCTCACTCTAAATCTATGTCCTTTAGTTCTGGACTCCTCCACCCCAGAGAATTACCTTGACTATTTATCCTATCCATGCCCCTCAAGATTTTATAAACCTTTATAAGGTTACCCCTCAGCCTCCAACACTCCAGGGAAAACAGCCCCACTCTATTCAACCTCTTCCTACAACTCAAATCCTCCAAATGTGGCAACATCCTTGTAAATCTTTTCTGAACCCTTTCACGTTTCACAAGATCCTTCCGATAGAAAGGAGACCAGAATTGCACGCAGTATTCCAAAAGTGGCCTAATTAATGTCCTGATGAAGGGCTTTTGCCTGAACATCGATTCTCCAGCTCCTTGGATGCTGCCTGACCTGCTGTGCCTTTCCAACACCACACTCGTGACACTAATCGCCAGCATCTGCAGTGCTCACTTTCACCAGTGTCCTGCACAGCTGCAATATGACATCCCAACATATATACTCATTGCTCTGACCAATAAAGGAAAGCATACCAAACGTTGCCTTCAGTGTTTTATCTATCTGTGACTCTACTTTCAAGAATACTGATAGAAACCAAACAATCTGCCCTTCAAAGCCAGTAAATAGTAGTGGATTAAAAATAACTGCAAGACTGAGAGAGCTAATCTCTACGACACTTGACAAAAGTTCAACAATCTTGTTCTGACAAAACAATCAATCAGTCTTTATTAACAAGGAAACTGCATACAGAGTGGCTGAACTTGGAAAAGAGAGAGATGATCACAGCTGAGTCTCTACAAGTTTGCACTTACAGAGAGAGAAGCAGGAATACTTATACTTAAAACTTATCAGTAACTACCACTAGAGGTTAGTCATCCATTAGACCGATACACTGAATTATGATCTGGGTTATTACTTCAGAGGTTTATCATATTAACCTCCGAAACCTGGTGTCCCATATATCATTTATAGAGTCATAGAGATGTACAGCATGGAAACAGACTCTTCAGTCCAGATATCCCAACTTAATCTAGTCCCACCTGCCAGCACCCGGCCCATATCCCTCCAAAGCCTTCCTATTCATATACTCATCCAAATGCCTCTTAAATGTTGCAATTGTACCAGCCTGCACCACATCTTCTGGCAGCTCATTCCATACACGTACCACTCTCTGCATGAAAAAGTTGCCCCCTAGGTCTCTATTATATCTTTCCCCTAACACCCTAAACCTATGCGCTCTAGTTCTGGACTCCCCGACCCCAGGGCAAAGACTTTATCTATTTATCCTATCTGTGCCCCATATAATTTTGTAAACCTCTATAAGGTCACCCCTCAGCCTCTGACGCTCCAGGGAAAACATCCCCAACCTGTTCAGCCTCTCCCTATAGATCAAATCCTCCAACCCTGGCAACATCCTTGTAAATCTTTTCTGAACCCTTTCAAGTTTCACAACATCTTTGCGATAGGAAGGAGACCAGAATTGCACGCAATGTTCCAACAGTGGCCTAACCAATGTCCTGTCCAGCAGCAACATGACCTCCCAACTCCTGTACTCAATACTCTGAGCAATAAAGGAAAGCATACCAAACACCACCTTCACTATCCTATCTACCTGCGACTCCACTTTCAAGGAGCTATGAACCTGCACTCCAAGGTCTCTTTGTTCAGCAACACTCCCTAGGACTTTACCATTAAGTGTATAAGCCCTGCTAAGATTTGCTTTCCCAAAATGCAGCAGCTCGCATTTATCTGAATTAAACTCCATCTGCCACTTCTCAGCCCATTGGCCCATCTGGTTAAGATCCTGTTGTAATCTGCAGTAACCCTTTTCGCTGACCATTACACCTTCAATTTTGGTGTCATCTGCAAACTTACTAACTGTACCCCTTATGCTCGCATCCAAATCTTTTACATCATTCCTAATCTTGTCCTTGTAGGCATGTCTTTATTTGGGTTAAGTCAGTATCCCAAGATATATGTGGAGCCACTCTGACGAGGTCTACCAAGGTTAAAGATTTATGTGGACTCAGCCTGCTTCCAGTCCTGCTGAGAATAGCAATGCTTTGACCTTTTTACAGTCTTGTGTTGTGTCAGGCAGCTCTGGGGTCATTCAAGGGACAGTCAAAAGGGTATGCTACAAACAGGGGTTGGCCAATTTTCCCATTGTGCAGCTATCTGTTTCACGCAATTCCATATCCCCTCCTTTTGTCATATCATTACAATTAGTTATACAGGCATATTAACAATTTAATTGTTGATACATTGGCATAAGATAACAAGCAATCCTATTCCTACTAACAATAGTAATATTAGTAAAAAGGCCTGAAAGATCCAGTCAAACATTCTGTGAACCAATCAGTCCAACCAACTCGGTGGGTTATAATCACGGAATTCTTTGTCAATCTTTTGCATTTTATCAGGATGTCGCTTAATATGGTCATCCAGCTTGGTGATTTTCTCAGAGGCATCTGGAATGTAAATACAGCACTCCTGGCCTACACTAATGCATGTTTCTCCCTGCGAGGATAATCCAAAACCAGTCTTTTGTAATGTCATGGTATGGACAGCTACCAGCTCAGCTGAGACCTCAGTCAGTGCTCGTCCAGTTGGCCTGGCTTCTGAAGCTATTTCATTTGTCAGGTGTTCCAATGCTGAGGTCATGTAAACCAATTGAGTGGATGTCCAGCCCATTCCATACAATGGAAAGGACATCATGAGGAACTGGTGTGTTCTGGTAATGGCCCTTTTAGCTCGTGGATGGTAGTGCTTAAGGGAGATCAGGTTATGTATGCAGGGCACAACATAACCCAGATAGCAGGTCCTATCCAACTGGTAGGAAGCCATGGGTACACTTTGGTGCCGCATATAAAGTATGTGACTTATTTGAGCTGTAAAACCATTAACCAATGTCATCCAAGGTTGTAGGGTGGAATAGGCCCATGGACTATTAGAAGTTATATTCCATACTCTGGACCAATTATAGTTAAACACCCCATTATCAGAAATGTTTACTACTGGACCTTCCTAGTCCAATGTAAAAGTTACACCTGCTTTGCCCCATCAATTTTCACTTTTCTGATTTTCTAAAGCATAGGGAACCTGTAGAATTATTCGAATGGACTGTAAGGGAAGGGGGAACTGAGTCGTGATTATATGCAGGCTGCTACCATGTTGAAACTTTAGTCATCTCATAACCTGCAAATTCCCATATTCTCACATATCAGCTATATGAAATGACATCCATTCAACTGTTTCTGCTATCTAGACAGGTGGGGGAGGGGCGGGGGATAGTTGGAGAAGTAAACCTTCCCTCGAATGGATGGGGACATTCAAACCCAACACTTACTTAGACACAGTTTTTCTGCATGCAAAGACATCTGTAAATTGGTGTTTGCATGCAGTTTTTGAGTAGGTCGCTTTTTTCAAAATCAAATGCCCCCCATATGTAAAAGAATTCAGAAAGCCCAAAGAGTATCAAAAACATCTTCATGCTGTGTTTTCTCCTGGCAGAGGAGTAATCTGCTTGCAATCAGATAGATGGACCCAGTTTGAGTGTCCATCAGTTTTGACTGACGTTAGTGGTGTTAGTAAAACTTGAAAGGGACCACTCCTAGTTTCTTTCTTTCCCATACCCGTGGATACTGGGAGGCAATTGCTCCTTCCTTAGCTGAGCAATGTGACTGTTTGACCTGCGGGTGAAGAAACTTCAGAGAATGAGTTAACTGTTTGAAGTAGTTCTGCACTTGCTCACCCATTACATGAAGGTCTATGTCCTCTAGGGGTTTATCATGAGCATCCCACGGAGTCCTCATTGGCCGACCATAAACTATCTCTGCAGCTAACAGTCCAATCTACAGACGTGGAGTTACTCACACGTGAAATACTGCCAAGGGTAACGCTTTGATCCAATTTAATGTCATTTCTTTGACTAACTTAAATAATTTCTCTTTTGAAGTATTGTTGGCCTGTTCCACAATCCCTAGTGCCTGTGGGTAATATACGTAGTGTAGTTGCTGTTTAATTGAGAGTGAGTCACATAACTCAGTACTGATTCGAGCCATGATATGTGGTCCATTGCCTGAGCTTATAATTTTAGGCAACCCAAAGCCGGAAAAAACTTCAGTCAGCAATATTTTCACCACTGTATGTGCAGTATAATTAGTGGTGGGGAAGGCTTCAGTTGATTTGCTAAATACATCGATCATCTCTAAACAGTATTTATAGCATTGTACCTTAGGTAATTCAATAAAGTCAAGCTGTGTACAGGCAGAAGGGCATTTAATGCCTTTACCCTTGTTATTTTTCATGCAGATGAGGCATTGATCTAGTCGCATTTGAGCTGCTGTATTCAAATCCGGGTGCCACCAGGTTTTTAAAAGTAGGTGCAAGATTCCTCCTTGCCAAGATGAGTACAAGAATGCAAGTAATCACCAAGTACGGGCAAGAAAGAATCAGGAATACAAAGTTGACCTACTGGAGTAAGCCAGAGGTCTCGTGTCAAGCAGTGCAAGCACCCCATTGACTTCTAAAGTGTATGCTCAGAGTCAGAGTCGTCTCTTTGTAAAGTTTGAATTGCTGTTAGATCTGGCATGCCCGTCATCCCTAAAGTAGCTACTTGATTTAGAGCCTAATTCCCATCAATTAGAACCGCCTCCTTAGCAGCTGACTCAGTACAGGCATTTCCTATGTGCACCGGAGTGTCCCCCTTTGTATGCACAGTACATTTAATAACAGTCAATTGATGAGGAAGTAGAATAGCATCAAAGAGAATTTTAACCCAAAGAGCATCCTGAATAGGAGTCCCTGTAGAAGTAAGGAAGTCCTGAGGCGGCCAAAATCATGGGCAACACCGAATGCCTACCGGAAATCAGTGTAAACGTTGGCAATTTTATTGGTGGCTAGAGTACAAACTCTGGTGAGGGCAAAAAGCTCGGCTTTCTGAGCCAAGACAGAGTTCTGAAAGGCAGCAGACTCCTGAACAGCAGTGTCTGTCACAATCACATAACTTGACTGCAGGATACCATCCAGGGAAACAGAGGAACTGCCATCAACATAAAATGTAAGCTCAGGATTCTCAAATGGCAGGTCTGTCATATGTAGGCAAAGTGTAGTAAGAAAATGATTCCTAAACAAACAGTCATGTGGAGGGGCAATAAGGTCGTCAGAGGGCTGCTCCAGGAATTTAGCAGGATTTAAAGTGGAACAATAATGAAATGAGATGTAAGGGAGACCTCGTAGCGCCTCAGACAGGCTTGGATCAGGTGCTGGGTCTGCTGAGATGTTAGGAAGGTCACGATTGAGTGCGAGTGTACACCTGTACGGGCTGGTGGAGGGTCAGATTAGAAGCCACCTGCACTAATAAGTGGACAGTAGTAAGAATTTGGGTGCAGGATGGGAGGCCACAGGCAAGAGCATCCAATTTGGTGGAATAATAGGCCAACAGGTGACAAAGCTAGCTATGCTACTGTGTCAGGACACCAGTGGCACATTTATCTAGTACATTAATATACCACTGAAAGGGTCTGTCATATAGCAGGTGCCCTAAAGCTGGGGCAGTAGGCAAGGCGTCTTTGAGGGCAGAAAATGATTGTTTCGCTGAATCGGACAGCTGAACTTTAAGGGGGGGCATTCAGAGAGGAATATGGGGTAAGCTTTTTTAGTATGAGGTGGAACGTTTGAAAGCCACTGCCTGCAAAAGTTCACCAGTCCCAAAAAGGCCCTCATCTGCTTAGGATGAGGGAAGGGGGTGGGGGGGGGGGGGGGGTGGGGGGTGGAGTTTGCAAGATGGGATGAATGCGTTCTTGAGTGAGGGAACAGTCAGTCGCACTGATCAGAACGCCCAAAAATGTAACTTGTGATTGACCTTTATGAACCTTAGAAGGTAGGGCCACATATCCCCACAAAAGGAGATGCGTGAGGAGGTAAACTGTGTCCTGCTGGTTATTAACCAAATCAGGGCTAGCAAGGAGTAAAACCACCCATGTACTGAATGATCGTGGATCCCCAGGGGCCATCAGTGTCTCCAACTGAGAGTGAGGCAGCTGCGAAAAGAGGGTAGGAAAATGAATGAAGCTGTGGGAGCTGTGTCCAAGTGTACTGATTGCCTTTAAACAAAGGCAAACAAATACTGCAAGTCAGAGGCAAGTGGAATCTCGAAAAAAGCATGCTGTAAGTCAATAAGGTGGAAACACAGCTCCAGGCTAGATGCTATTAAGAATTGTAGCTGGGTTGGGGACAATTGGATGCAAAGGTTCCACAATCCGATTGGTACAGTGGAGGTCTTGGACCAAGCATCATTCGGATTTTCAGAACCAGGATGATTGGGGTATTGCAAGGTGACGGCATGGAACTAAAATTCCCTGTCAAAGGAAAGACTGAATCATGGCAGAGATTCGTTCCTCAGCCTCTGAATATAAGGAGTACTTCGGATTCAATGACAAGGGCAAACCAGGTTTCATAATATAGATCAGGGAGACATTAGTGAGACCTGCTTCGTGTTTGGACACTGCCCATTGGTCCGGAGGAACTTCTGAGGTCTGAGGCTTATCAGTGATGTGGCAGGCCAGTATGCCAGTCATGCAGAAAGACTGGGAAAAATACTCCAAGGAACCCTGAGGGAAAGATTGTCATCTAGTCACGAAAGGATCTGCTTGTTCGTGCAGAACTGCGGTTAAAAAAAAAACAGCGGTTTGGCTCTGTAGTCCTCGTGAATAGTGAGAGTCACATGAGGGGCCACGAATTCTGACTGACACCAGAGTCCCTGGGGCACCTCAACAAGGAAGGCAGAACTCTCCTGTCCCTCAATTAGGCCCATAAATATTACAGTCTGAGGCTCACTGAGGGTTGCTTGATACGCATGCTGTAGTTCAGTGGAGCAGCCTGTGTGATCATAACAAAGTGACATGAAGATCAGGAAGTTGCGAGAGCGGGCATGCGAGCCAACAGATTTTGATAAGCCGTAGATAAGTCTATCTGCAAAGTGCAGAGTAAATCACACCCAGCCAGGTTAACACCTAGGGATAGAACAGTCACGACCCTCAAACTGGACAGCAAGCGGCTGTGTAGGTGGGTAAACAGCACTTTCAACCATGAAACTAGAAACGTCCACATGCTTACCAGAGAGGGGAAATTTATACCTGTTGAACCAAAGCTAACATAGAATGAATCGCACCAGAGTTGATCAGAAAGGGAATAGGGATACCTTCAATGTTAATTATAGCTGTTGGATCGTCAGCGTGGTCTCCTGAGAGGACTGGGTAGTTAGTGTGGGCTAGTCAAACAGGGTTAGAGGTAGAGAAGGATGTCTGCTTACGGCGATAACCCTGGCCTCGTCTGCGGGGAAGCGGGGAAGCCCTGGTGTAGTGGTCCACCTGCCCACAGTTAAAGCAGTTAAAGAAGGGGATCCCGGTGGTGAAGTGCAGGTCTCTGTACCTGAGCCGGTTAGTCTGGTGTCCCGGTTCCATCATGGGCTTAGATAAATGGCGGTGAACAGGTCTTTGTACGAACTCAGAGTTGATGCAGAGTGCAGTGTCTTGTCGTGGTAAGCAGCCACGGCCATTGTTGCAGTTGTAGGGCACTGCACGTCACAGCTGGGACCTCGAATTATTATATCATTACTTTTTATACAGGACGTTACCTGGTCAGGCAAAACCAGCATTAGCTGCGCATTGAACTGAGGAGACTGTTTCCCTTCAGTAAAAGCAATATCCCCAGAATAGAGGACATATAAGTACCACAGGAGCAGTCGAAAAGTGAAGTACCGTCCTCTTTTGGGTTTGGTCTATAGTCAAGGAGTTAGAAGATGCCCATTGGCTTATGGAGTGGACGTCACTAAAAGTAGTCCACATGTCTCTGGTTGCTCCCAATTCAGCATTCCATTTTTCCCCCAGTTCAGGCGGAAGGGAGGCCTAAATAAGAGAATATTGGTCACAAGGGGTATCACCGTATATGATTGTGGTGCATCTTAAATATTCAATAAACCCTTCAGGGTCATCCTTGCGGGATGGACAGTGGGCCATGATTAAACACCGCTCCTGGGGCTTGAAGGCTTGCCAAGCCTCAATGAACCGGTCCACTTGGTCATCACAAGGCTTGCTAACAGACCTAACTAGAAAATTGGCAGAGGGTGGCAGCGGAATGAAGGGCTCCTTGTCCGCAGGCCGAAGAGAAATACTACAGAGAGACTGATCATGGGAGGTGCAGGGCTTTTGTACCGATGGGAATTGGACACAGGACCTAGTATGGTAAGCAACAGGGTCAGTGGCAGCTGCATCAGAAGTAGAAGCTAGGACTGGGGCTGTGGGGACAACGGAGAGTGTAAAAGCCTCTTTCTCATCTTTATCATTTGAATCGGGAAACATTGACATGCCAGAGTACCTGGGAGGATTCCCCTTCATTTGAACCTCCTGGGCTAGCTCTGCTTGCCTGTCACTTGCAGCTGCTTGGTTCAGGTCTTGATATCTCAAATCCCATAGTGCACATTCGAATTTTGAAATTTCCAATCTATCACTTTACCATTTTCATACTCGTCAGTTCCCCATTGATAAGCGTTATCTCTCCAACTCATTAATCTCTAGTTTTCGTGACACCTAGTCAATTCCTTTGTCCAGTTTGAAATCAGTGTTTTCCGCCAGGAACCTGCACCTTGCGTCCAGATAGCTGTATTGGCAGTTTTGCAATTTTCTAGGTCTCAAGTGCCCTCTAGTGGCCAAATGTCTTTGCCCTATTTATTGTTTAATGCATTAGATAGGCAACATAGGTTACGTGCTAGTTCAGGATATTTAGAACACATACAACAAGGGTGAATTATCCTTGGTCATATCTAAGGCCTATCCCATACTATCGTCTACAGCGCTTCGTTATTCCTGGTGCCAAAAGCAACCAAAGTCCCTCACCCAATCTGAAAGGGAAGGGTGCCTCTGATTGTTTAAAAGAACTCAAAAAAAATTCCTATGCGGATTTCCTAGCTAGCCAACGACTGGATCCCTGATCCACTGCGCTCAAATCACAGCCCACTGTAATAATTTAGAATTTCGATTTGGAAACCATCACCTGTTAGTGTCCTCTGCAAGGGATAAGAGGTCGCAGCACCCAGCCAAAGGAGCAAGACCCCCAAGGTTAAAGCTTACCTTGTGGCGCCTGTCCATCTCTAACCTCTGGGTTGTGGCTCGGTTGCTTCTTTGATCCCCCACAGAATCTATTGCAGAATATCTGGTTTTTGCTTTCTATGCCAAATGTAGTAATGGATTGAAAATAGCTACAAGACTGAGATGACACTGAACAAAAGGTCAAAAACCTGTTCCGACAAAACAATAGGTCTTTATTAACAAGGAAACTGCATACAGAGTGGCTGAATTTGGAAAAGAGAGTTGATTACAGCTGAGTTTCTACAAGTTTGCACTTAGAGAAGCAGGAATACTTATACTTAAAACTTATCAATAACTATTAATAACTATCACAAGAGGTTAGTCATCCATTAGACTGGTACATTGAATTATGATCTGGGTTATTACTTCAGAGGTTTATCATATTGACCTCCAAAACCTGGTATCCCATACATCATTCCTAATCTCATCTTTGTAGAAATGTCTTTATTTGGGTAAAGTCAGTATTCCAAGATATACGTGGAGCCAACTCTGACGAGGGCTACCAAGCTCAAAGACTGCAGTCCTGCTGAGGTTAGCAATGCTTTGACCTTTGTTATAGTCGTAACTTGTGTCAGGCAGCTCTGGGGTCGTGCAGTCAAAAGGGGTTGGTCAATTTTCCCATCCAGCAGCTATCTGTTTCTCACACAATTTCACAAATTCAATTTAAAATCTGATGATGTTGACAGCCTGAAACTAATCAGACTATAAGAATTTCGGGTATAATGAGGGTTATAAAAACGATGACATTTTGAAAATTGATCAGGAGTAACTGTCACCAAACATGAGAGCACATGTCTTCTGAAAGGGGCTCTCAAAAATAAATGTCTCAGAAGGCACTGTCCATCAAAGGTATGTTTTCCAGTTAAAACAGTGAAAAGTAAGATGACCACCCAGGAACAAGACAGCAGATTCAGGAGACCAGAAGGGCAACAGCATGAGAGACTGTATGGATTTTGAGAGCTTAAGTACGTTTAATGTTTAATAATTGTGTTATTGCAGCAGCAAGTTTATAGAGTTGGGGTCAGACAGTGATTTGTTAACAAAAAGGGGGCTCAGATTTGTTAATACTTCTTGTTTATTGTTCACTGTTTATGTTAGGAAAATAAGTTGTTATATTTTCTGTAAACTGTGGAAATTGGGGGTTTTCTTTCAATCCCTCACATTTCTAGCAGATTATAACATGAGGTGAGCTTTTCTGGGGTGTTAGTTTTATTTAACAGAGGGATTTGACTTCTGTGTCACAACAGACCTTTTGAACATACCCACACGAGGGAAAGACTTTTGCTATTCACCTTATCTATGCCCCTCATGATTTTATAAATTTCTATTAGGTCACCCTTCAATCTCCCACACTTCAGTGAAAGAAATCCCAGCCTATCCTTATAACTCAAACCCTACAGTGCCGGGGACATCCTGATAGATCTTTTCTGAATCTTCCAATATAGTAATATCCTTCCAATAGCAGGGTGACCAGTACTCCAAAGTGACCTAGCCAACATTTTGTACAACACGATGTCCCAACTCTTGTACTCAGTAGTCTGAGCAATGAAGGCAAGCGTCCTAAATACATTCTTAATCCCTCTGTTTACCTGCGATGCAACTTCCAAAGAACTATGTACCTGAGCCCCTAGGTGTTTCTGTTTGGCAACACTGCCCAGAGCCCCACCATTAACTGTATATATCCTACCCTTGTTTGTTTTTCCAAAATGCAATACCTTGCATTTACCCAAATTAAACACTATCTGCCACTCTTAAGCACATGGCTCAACTGATTAAGATTCCTTTGTAATCTCCAATAACCTTCACTATTGACTATATCACCAATTTAGGTGTTATCCAAAAATTTAATGATCATGCCTCCTAAATTCTCATCCAACTCATTTATATTAATTACAAACACTAGTGGACCTAGCACCAATCCCTGCACAACACTGCTGGTCACAGGCCTCCACTCCCACAAACTATCCTCCACCACCACCCTCTGTCTCCTGCGATCAAGTCAATTTGTATCTAATTGGTAATCGCTCCTTAAATCCCACGTGACCAGACTTGACTAATTAGTCTAGCATGTGGAACCTTGTCCAAGACTTTACTAAAGTCCATGCAGACAATGTTTACCGCTCTGTCCTCATCAATCTTGGTTATGTCCTCAAAAACCCAAGTTTGTGAGATGTTATTTCCCGTGCACAAAGCCATGCTGACTATCCCTAATTAGTCCTTGCCTCTCCAAATGTAAATAAATCTTATCTCTCAGAATCCTCCCCAACAACTCATGACACAAAAGTCGGTGGAGTTGTGGATAGTGAGGAAGGAAGTGGTAGGTTACAGCGGGATATAGATAAGTTGCAGAGCTGGGCGGAAATGTGGCAAATGGAATTCAATGTAGCTAAGTGCGAAGTCGTTCACTTTGGTAGGAATAACAAGATGATGGATTACTGGGCTAATGGTAGGCTACTTGGTAGTGTGGATGAGCAGAGGGATCTTGGTGTCTATGTACACAGATCTCTGAAAGTTGCAACCCAGGTAAATAGTGCTGTGAGGAAGGCATATGGTGTACTGGGCTTTATTGGCAGAGGAATTGAGTTCCGGAGTCCTGAGGTCATGTTGCAGTTGTATAAGACTCTGGTGAGGCCTCATCTGGAGTATTGTGTGCAGTTTTGGTCGCCATACTATAGGAAGGATGTGGAAGCTTTAGAACGAGTGCAGAGGAGGTTTACCAGGATGTTGCCTGGAATGGTAGGAAAATCTTATGAGGAAAGGCTGAGGCACTTGGGGCTGTTCTCATTGGAGAAGAGAAGGTTTAGGGGAGATCTGATAGAAGTGTATAAGATGATTAGGGGTTTAGATAGGGTAGATACTAAGAACCTTTTACCGCTAATGGAGTCAGGTGTTACTAGGGGACATAGCTTTAAATTAAGGGGTGGTAGGTATAGGACAGATGTTAGGGGTAGATTCTTCACACAGCGGGTTGTGAGTTCATGGAATGCCCTGCCCGTATCAGTGGTGAACTCTCCTTCTTTATGGTCATTTAAGCGGGCATTGGATAGGCATTTGGAAGTTATTGGGCTAGTATAGGTTAGGTAGGATTCAGTCGGCGCAATATCGAGGGCCGAAGGGCCTGTACTGCGCTGTATCCTTCTATGTTCTATGTAACTAACCCACCACTGATGTCAAACTATAGTTTCCAGGCTTCTCCTTCCATCCTTTTTTGTTAAATAAAAGCACAACACTAGCCACTCTCCAGTCCTCTGGCACCTCATTGTGGCTATAATTAATGCAAATATCTCTGCTATGGGCCTGGTAATTACTTCCCACAAAGTCCTGGGATACACTTTTCAAGTCCTGGAGATATAATCACCTTTGGTTTTTTTAAAATACTTCCAGCTCTTTCTTATCTGTAATGTGGACTGTTTTCAAGACATCAGTATTTCTTACCTCAAATTTCCTAACCTCCATTTCTTTCTCCAAAGTAGAAACTGACATGAAATATTTGTTTAGTATCTCTCCCATCCCCGATGGTTCCATCCATAGATGACATTGTTGATCTTTAAGGACCCCTGTTCTCTCCCGAGTTGCTGTTCTTTCAGTTTGCAGTGAATTAATCTATTAAAATTGCAGGCACTAAATTTGCTGTTGTTATTCTTTATGTAATAACTGAGAATCTTTCAAATTTCTGATGTATCCCTTTCTAGGCGTCTTTGGGAACAGGTTACCAATGCACTACAAGCTGGAAATATTAGTGCAGCAACTGAGAACAAGCACATTTTGGAGGAGCAGCAGAGAGCTGAGGAAAGACAGCGAGCAGCATCAAACACTCTTTGGGTGCCAAAGTATTTTCGAAAAGAGGTAATTGTGGCAACTTAATTGTCAATAGAGAACACATAGTCATTCAATAGCCCTGTATATCCTGCACTACCTGACAATAGGTTATATGAATTTTAATATTTGGTTAACAGCTGCAATAGTTCTGCACAATGGACATTTAGCAATCTGTACTAGTGCATGTTTTCCTATTTCGCTTTGAGTCCTGTTTTTTAAAGAAAAGACTTAAGGAAAATCTTAAAGGAGTAGAGTGAAGTGGACAGGTCTAGGGAAAGTATTTTGATGTTTGGTGTCTAAAACACGGAAAGCTCGACAGGGAGTGGGGAATGCAGGAGATGCCAGAGATAGAGAAGTATTGATTTTTCAGACTGTTGTAAGAGTGCAGTGATAAGAAGGAGTGACGCCATTCTGTGGTTTTAACATATTTCTGGCTGAGATAGCTACTTTTGAGGAATGCATTTAACAAAGCCGAACACTGACGATATATTGTTGGTAGATAGAATAAAATTCTAACTAGTTAAATCACTTTGTTTGTTTGCTATGTTAATAACTTACCATCATCAAATTTCACGTTTCATTTCATTCAATTCAACCTAACCATTCTTTTGTCATTGTCTGTCAGAGGCGAATTGAGGAAATCATTTGCCTTATACTCAATCCTAGGTGCAAGTGAGGACTGCAGATGCTGAAGATCAGAGTCTAGCTTAGAGTGGTGCTGGAAAAGCACAACAGGTCAGGCAGCATCCAAGGAGCAGGAAAATCGATGTCTTGGACAAAAGCACCACTCTACTCTTATACTCAATCCTATCCTTTTAAAATTGTTATTTTGACAGACAGTTAAAGGACCGCAATAATACTTTGCAGCAAAATTAAAAATGTGTGTGGTGTACTTAATTTTGTCCACAGCATTTGAAGAATAAATCACTTGCACATACATGCAGGACATAGAAGATTAATTATTTATGAAATAAAATATTTGCGAGTGTTGCATCCTGGCTGGGTTATAGTGTAGCATTTTCATATAATTTAAAAATCAGCATTCCTAAAGTTAAGATGTGCTTGTGTTGCAATGACAAGTATTTCCCATCTTGGTCTCAATGTCATAAAGCACTTGAGGTTCTGTGAAAGTACAATACATGTATTTAGGTGTACGATGGCCATTGACATTGCAGTTAGTAAGAACGGTTAAATAAGTGGTCAGCAAAGGCTTTTGTAAAATTTTTGTATATTTTCCATGGCTTATTCCTTTAGCTACTTTTACCTTAAAATTGACTCAAAAAATTTTCCTCACATAATTTGTCAACCCTTTCTGGAAAACAGAATATTCTGAATTGCTTTGTTGCATTCATAATAAACATATGTTAACAACTGATGCTAGTGCATTTTAGCTGTATTCTTGAAACAGTCAGTTGATTAGTACTCTTTTTGTACAACATTCTGGAGCTTGTGATTTAGCTAAAGTGCACAACATCTTTTTGAATGGCCCAGATCTTCTGGTATCTAGATAGTCAGAGACCAGAAATACCCTGAAAAATACAGGTTGGTTCCTGTTAGGCATCTGTACACAGAGTATACAGTAACTGAGATGAAAAATTACCTGGCATCTGCAAGCCTCTTAAAAAAAATACCCCAACCTGAATTAGAATCAGAGACTTCAGTGTCTCCCATTCAGGTTCTGATTCTTTTACATTTTAATAGTTATGAAGGAGATGTTAGAGAGACTGACCAAACTCTCTTCAGGACCCAATCCAACTCATCCATGCCACTTCCTGTACTGCACCTGAACATCCACCCCACCTTGGACATGGTCTGGGACTGCACCTGAACATCCAGCCCACCTTAGACATGGTCTGCCTGGACCTAATCCCCAAATCTACTCCCTCCTGTCTGACCTGGCTTCGTAACCCTTCCCCCTTCACAATATGATTCATAATTCATTATATCATTTATCATGGCTTCTGTGACTTTACATCCATCAACAAATAGTTTTTTTGCTGTTGCTTATATGTGTTGCCTTTCCTCATTTGCCTTTGAATTAACTAACTTTTTCATTCTGTACTAGGGCGATGGTTGGGTGTATCATAGTCCCCTCTGGAAAACACAATGCTGACAGATCCAGCTTAATTTTTGCCACTACCTCAGATTTCCTCTGATTTGGCTGTTGTCATCTGCAAAAGATTCTGAGGTGATGATGATAAGACAAAAGTTAAAAAGTGACTACGCTGTATAAAGCAAATGAACTTTTATTGAACAAGACATATATTGTGATTTAAGTTAAAGTAGTTGCAGGTTCACCAAAACAAATTTAATCAGGCACTGTCCTGTACACAAATGGCACCTGCTTGTTAGAGATTGAAATGTTAATGATGGAAAAATTTTATTTTACTGTTTCAAGATTTTATATTTTTCACTTGCAAAGACTTGTTTTGCACATATATAAAGAAATGTGCCATTGATGTAGTCACTTTCGGCTGTATGTATGAACCAAAAGATGTAATTCATTGTCAAAAGTGTTTTAATGTAATTATTGAGCATGCCATTACACAAGCATTACAGCATACAGCACTATTATGCACATGGACCTTTTTATTGCTATGATGCGCTTCATCACATGCGCAAGTAAAGCCATAAGATCTAGTTTCTTTTTTAAGTTATTCCAAATGAATAGCGTTTTGAACACATGCATCTACTAAGAAACACAGCCATTTCTGTATCTGGTATGATATGCGGCTGAACTTGCTAGTTTCCACAAACTAAGAAGGGCCATTTCGTTCCCATGTGCAATCAGTAAAACTTCTGTACATTGAAAATGATCTTTAAAAAGTTATTTTAATCCTTTTAATACACTTTCTGCACCCCCTCATGCTCAAAATATTAGAGACACAATTAGGAGAATTGAGCTGGCTTAGGATTTTAAGTGTCCTTGTCTCAAACACAAAACAGTAGTAAACTGTACTGTTGCAGTTATTTTCAATTTATAATTTGAAGCTCGGAAGAACTGCTAATGACTGGCTGACTGAGAAGATGATTATCAAAATATTCCATGCATATGTCTGAGATCTCCTCTTGTCTTTGCATCTATTCGTGATTCCTTATTCGTTTATAAATTCATTTTGATGCACTCTTCTAATTCTGCATAGCTATGCGCCAGCAAGTAAGTTACCTCCTTGCAATTGATAGAAAGCATATAACTGTATGTCAACACAGACCTATATGATGGACCTGCATTTTGCTCCTCAGTACCTGCTTTAAAAAAATGATATCTCAAAAACTGTGTCACTGAACTAAAAATGTGGAAGCTTCAATTCAGAACAATTATTCAGGCATGTTTGACTTTAGACTGTCCACTTAAAGTTTGTATTTTTTGAACAGAAGTCATTTTTGGGTGCTAGGAAAAATTTCAGTTATACCTCTGAGGGTTCTAATGGTATTATGATACAATGTGACATTTAATTCTGGGGAGAAGCAGCATAATAGAAATATCCTTTCACAGAGGCAGAGGGAATTAGTGAATGTTGGGATGACACTAATATTCACAAAAATAGGCTAATATAATTACTAAAGTAAAAGTCACCAGCCATTTCATTGCAGTACTTCAAAATGCTTCAGTGCAGATTTCATATATACTCGTACAGCATAGAAACAGACTCTTTGGTCCAACACATCTATGTCAACCACATATCCCAAACCTAACTAGTCCCATTTACCTGTATTTGGTCCATATCCCATCAAATCTTCCCTAGCTATGTATGTGTCCAAATGTCTTTTATAAATTTTGTAATTGTACCTGCCTCTACCACTTCCTCTGGCAGCTCATTCCATACAGGCCCCACCCTCTGCATGAAAACATTGCCCTTTCCGTTCCTTTTAAATCTTTTCCCCTCTTCCCTTAAATCTATGCCCTCAAGCTGTGGACACTCATCTGCCTGACCTGCTGTGCTTATCCAGCAACACACTTTCAACCCTTGGAAAAAGACCTTAGCTATTCACTTTAGCTAAGATCAACCAGTCTAATAGTCTGTTATTGATTTTACGATCCACTCACGATTCTTCTCATTCTTTCTCGTTTAACTCTATGAATATAGCCTATCTCTATTCGTTCCTTCTTCATTTCTATTGTATCAAAGCAAATTCTTTGTCACAATTCCGTGTGTTAAACAAGTTCTCTTAAAATTCCTATTTGATGTCTTGATCACTATCTTGTATTGATGACTTCTACCTTCCGATGCAGAAGGCCAATCTCTACTGAAGACAACAAATGATGGATATCACAGCGGGTCAGACAACATCCATGGAGAGAGAGCAAGCTAACATTTCGAGTCCAGAGGACTCTTTAATGTTCCCCAGAAACAACCTCTTTGTCTATTCTGTTGTACCATTTAAAAATATCTGTAGAGTCACCCTTCAGGCTTTTCTTTTTTAAGAGAAAACGGACTCTGATATTTTTTATTTCTTCTGATAGGTATAACTTTGTAGTTTTGATATAAACCTTGTAATAATTTTTGCACCCTCTATAATACATTTTTTCCTTTTCAGTATATGACAACCAAAACTGCACAAAGTATTTAAAAGTGATCTAACTGAATTTTGCTACAAGTTTAAGATAACATCTCAACTTTTCAATTCAATTTTCAACTTTTCAGTTCTGTTTGATATGGATCAAGGTAAAAGAGTAAAAAGATGTACTTTTCTAAATTTGTTTTCTTAAAGCTAAAATAGTTGGAGGTTCCCTAATGTATTCATTTTCTTTTCATTTTTATATATGTGAACTTTTATAAGAAGTATTATTTTGAAATCATCACTTTATATGTAGCATTTATCATTTTTTGGAACAATGTTGTTTTCTTCTGTGATGTGAATTTCAAAATGATGGTTGCAATAGATTACAACTGAATTAACATTACGGAAAGTACAATTGGCCTCAAAATTTAAATGTTAGTGGAGAACAGAATTAGGCTTAATGTGGAGGTGATATTGTTGGACTAGAGTGGAGAAAGTCAGAAGTCATACAACACCAGGTTGTGTTCCAGTGGGTTTATTTGTGAAGGCAAATGTTGTGTGACTTCAGAATTAGGTTTGACTGTGAATACCTATTCTAATATTTGAAAGACTTCCTGATGGTCTTAAAGACATTGGAGGGCTACTGCTTTTTGTAGTAATGAACCATGTCATGTGTCACTAACTCACGGAGGGGGAGGGTTTATACAATCTGGTAAGATTACATAAACGTTGTGAGATCTGCTAAAATTACAGTTTTTTTACAATCTGGTAAAATTATGTAATTATCAACTACTCTGTGACTCCTAAGCAAATGGTCTATGTAACAATATTGTGAGGAGTTATACAGCATGAACAGATCAGCATGATGCAATTTTCCAAAACAGGAAGGTGAAGCAATACCATCTGCTTGGTGCTGATATCATGTACTTGACAGAATCTCTGTTCAGAAAATTGTAATTTTGAGTAAGCAGTAGGATATTTGCAATAACTCATTGTGACACAGGACAAAAAACAAATGACAAGTGGTAGTGTGCCACAACAATTGACCTTTGCTTCTTTGGCCATCAAGCAGAAAATCAAGCCAGCATTGCTTGTTCGTAAAAATAAAGGTTTTGAGTAAGAAATATTTTGTGCAATATAAAGTCACTAATTAGTCATCCTTCTTCATTCAACCTATCATTGTAAACATATATTTACAATATTATGCCCATTCATTCTACGGATAAAAATTAACAGATTCAGCGTAATGCTGTATTTATGTGGTCAAATTAAATTTCAATATTAAAATCATAGAATCCTTATGGTGTGGAAGCGGCCATTTGGCCCATCCAGTCCACACCGGCCCTCTGAAGACCGTCCCACCGAGACCGACCCTTAACCATGCATTTCCCTTGGTTAATCCAACTAGCCTGCACGGTTTTGGATTATTGGAGGAAACCATGGGGAGAATGTGTAAACTCTACACAGTTACTTGAGGGTGGATTCAAAAAAATGTCCCTGGTACTGTGAAGCAGCAGTGCTGAGCCACCGTGCTACCCATATCTGCAGATATGGTATTACTTCAACATAAACATGAACCATGTAGCAATTCTAATATCATTCCTTTGCAAACTAATTGATTTCTAGTTGTAAGCAATTTTCTTAATGATGGGAAAGCTATGAGGCAGCTGAAAACAACAGCTTCTCAGTGTATGTCGGAGGTCAACTGCTCAACAGGTTTGGTTGTAGACTGAAGATCGGCCACCTTGCTGCTCTGTCAGCTGGTAATGGATTAACATTCATGGAATTGGATGGGAAAGCATGGATATGTGAAGAAATAGCATACTTTTAACAAAGGAGTTAAATTAATAATTTAATGCATCTAAAGAAAGATTATAAGAATAACATATCTTAATTTACAAGTTTTGAGGCAAGTGTCTGAGACTTAGATGGACCTATGGCCCTTGGCCCTGAAAGTTTCCCTTATATTGGATTCTGTACCTTGTATGTACTGTTTTTCTTACCACCCACTTTCATCAATGGTTGTATTACCTTACCTGAGGTGATAGAGTTAAGTAAATCAATACAATTGTTCCCAAACAGCTTTTTTGTTCAATAATTCCAGTTTCTGTTCTCTAATCAAATGTAAACAGTTTGTTAAAATGTTTATTGACTGTCTTACAACTGCTGGCATTGTGCCATTAATTGTCATATGAGAGAAAGTCCTTCAGATTAACTTGTGCAGTAGATGCCAGAGAATTATTTTACCCTAGTGCTATTTCTAAATTGTTAGGGTTCAGTTAAAACAAGGAATGATGAAATAATGAAAGCCGGTGAAAAATGGCTTTCACATTTTGAGCTTCCTGTACAGGATTTGTTTAAAATGTGCAACAAGAAATCATTTGCATTAAGTAGTTCTTTTAAGAGGATTAATCTTTTGCTTTTCTCTTCTACTTTAACCCCATCAGCTGCGCCAAATATTCATGAGTTCATACCTGTGCAAATACGAGTTTGTAACTTGCATTGTTTGTGTGTGCAACATTTAGACTTAATTGAAAACTTGGTTATTTTACTTGTTTGCTTGTGAATGATCTATTCAGCTAATGCTGGATTGTCAACTCTTGGAGAAGAAATAATCAATGGCTTCTAACTATATCTAGCTTTAAACAAGTTCCTAAAAGATGATTAATTAATTACAATATCAGTCAACCTTTGTCCTTCTATACTTTGGTCTCAAACTGAATGGCTGAGTTTGTGCTTTTCATTTAATATGCTACAGGGTTTGAACAATTTTTTCAACTTCAAAAAGAAGTCAGTGCTGTTTCATGTAATCTCAATACACCATTCACATCAGGAAGTGAAACTAAGGTGAATAGTGATTGTTTACAACTTACTCTGACTTAGTTTATTACAATGTGAGTGAAATAAATGCACATGCTTTTAGTACAGTATGATACTTCATTTAAAAAAAATTAGAAACTTTCAATTATACTTACTTAATGAACACTAATGAATGGGAAATTTAATAAAGTGAACCCAGTGTGCAGTGGTGAAAATGGGTCTGATTAGTAGTACCCATCAGATTAGAATATCTGGACTGGAATTTTTAATTTGTGTTTTGGAACGTCTGAATCTATTCAATTTAGTGTTAATATTTGTGATAGTATTCAAAATTTGGTTTCAGCAACTCTGAATGAAATTCAGACAGCCAACTACCGGAATAGGAGTATCCAATTGACCATGTCTATAATTTCGAACTATCACAATATTGTTACAGTAAAAATATTTCATAGTTCATATACCTGGCTGAAACCATGTTTCTACCTTTGACAGTTGCTGAATATGGCAGGTAGAATTATCGAGTTATCCATCCTCCTCTAACTTAGATCATGCATCACTTCCAGCTATCAAGTTGCTAGCCAATCACTTAAAAGCATTTAATTGTTTCATGATAAGTACACTTGTTTGAAGAATATTTAGATTTGTGCCAATAAGTTGATTTTATGGCAAACCGTCAGGAACTAAGCCTTAAGTTTGTTTTGAGACACCATTTTCTTTCCATTATCTTGTATTTGGAAATTCTAAGTAATATTCTTAAAATGATGCTCCTAGCTGCATTGCTCATTTTACTGGAATTAAGTTTTCACTTTAGCTCAGGGACAGAAACTGTGGGTTTAGTTTTTAGCCTAGATGATGATCTTCACTCATTTCCATACTTAACTACCTTTTTGATCTCAATATCTATTAGCTGAGGGCAAAATAGTGGTGAGCTTAATGTCAACTGTACATTTTATTTGTTAAGCTTCCATGAATGAACATTCAGTAAGTGTGCTGCGACTATGAGAGATTGTATTACCAAGACAGTGTCACGTGGACGCACTTGCTGATGAAGTGTTAGCTCATTGTATCTCCATGGATTCTGCCTAGCCTGCTGTGATCTCCAGCATTTTTTTGTTTTCTGTACAGTATCTATAGTAATTTGCTCCTGTTGATCCCTTTGTGTTTATTTTTGTTAACGGATATTTAGGAGCAAAGAGAAATTAAATTAAAATATTATAACTCATTTTGAAGGATGAAGGGTGTTATAATGACAGTAAAGTAAAATAAAGATCCTTTCTTTAATTTTACAAATTATAACTACTGTCTTGTTGCAAATCTGTCTTGCGTTCATGCAGAAACTAAGCAGCAAACTTACAATATGCTGTATTCAAAGTCAACTCTCCTCTTTTTGTGAAGGTTACTTCATCGACCTTTGATTGACCTTTTTGAAATTGAACTAGTTTCTTAATAAGTGAAATACACAGAAACAATTTACTGTTCCCTACAGTATGATCCGGATTAATCTTGTAGATTTGAATAAATCAAAGTATAAAGACCTATTAAAAATAAACAAGCATATCATTGTTCTGCAACAATGCAGTTATGTCTCTTAACTTTGCAATAAATATTGATTTTTTTTCCCAAATGAATACAATACTGGAACTCCGCTATTTATACTTTCAAGGGTCAGTATCATACATTTGTATGTAAATTAACTGTTTGGAAAGCAAAAGCTTAATGCAATCTACTACAAACTATCTGTTAATTGTTTGAAAACTATTTATTGTACAAGAAACCATGTGAGGTTTCTATGAATGCCTTATTAAATGGAGCTTCCATACAGTTCAGAAATTCAGTGGCACCAGTTAGAACTTTTCTACGTGAGGCTCAGCTGTTGAACGATGGAAACATAGATGTGACCTACTTGACTCTGTTAGTTTAAAAATTAATTTGTGTGGACATTACTACAGAATTAAATTTACTACAGAAATGGAAGTTGCAGTATAAACAGTGTCCATGACTAAATGTTAAATTGCATAACACTGCATAACTTTTAATCATTTGTTATCAATGTCTGCGCTCAGTCTATCAGTGTTACCTTTTGATATCAATCTTCATTAGCTTTCATTATGGTGTGTTGCTAAGTGTAAGATATTTGGTTTCATACCTGACTAAGCTGACATTTAGTTTGTATTTTCTAGAATATTTTTAAGCACTAACACAATGTTGTTTCCTTCAGCATTTGTAAGTCCATAATTAATTCCACAACAGTTACTTTTCATTATGCCAGTCAAATGGCTTTAACTAAGTTACATTCTTTCGAATGTAAGCGTGTAATAAGGTTAACCTGTACGGCTTGCAATTCGCAAATTAACATCAACCAAACTATTACATGTGCTTTGAATCTATGCAACACTCCTTTTGTTATATAGCAAAGTAAATTACAATGGCGTGAAGATGATTTATAATACTGTTTTTGATTTAGTAATAAATATGACTTGGCAGTCACATTTTATCTTTTATTGATTTTCCGTTGTTGTTCTTCCAGATTTTAAATATCTTTCCTGTTTCTCATGGACCAACCTTTACTCAATTTTCTCGCCACCTCTCCATGTAAAAAAGGTTGTCCTACACTCTCTTATGAAATAAACATAAGCAAGAAAGTTAGTTGTGGAGCATAAACAGACAGTTTTCAGGTCAGCCAGTTCTGATTGTACTTTATGCTGTAAAATCTCGGGAAATGTTTAGAATTAAATTTACTATTAAAATTAATTATTCCATGTATCTCCTGCCAAGACACTTGAACAGGGAATTGATGTTGTTGACACACTACAATGTGCTCACACTGCACTGGAATCAGAAATAGTGTTTGCCCCTTATTGTAGAGCTGGAGGTTCTGCATCCACTGCTGGCTGCACCCTTGGCTCCCCACTAACCATGCCACATTCTCATCTATTTATCACAAATATATTTCATGAACTTCCCTTTAATATTGTGCAGTGATGTAGCACTGCAATATAGTATTTTTCCATGTGTGTGTATATGTGGAGTCATTGTGCCATCTATTGGTGGCGCCTGCAATAAGCACAACCTTAATTGTTATAAAGTTGCCATTGTCCTACCAGAACATAGGGCTACTCTCTCATTTAAGAAAGACAGTTGGTGCTTGTTTAACCTGAGGGTCACCATAAGGTTGAGAAGGAGAGTCCTTCATGATAATCTCAACTGGTGTGAGAATTGAACCCACGTTTTTGTGTCACTGCATTACAAACCTGCCATCCAGCCAAATGAACTAACCTTTAACTAGTATATAAGTCTAAACTGAAAATTGTCAAACACAAAATTCTCACTGTCTGAAAGAAATTGCATTTTAAATCCAGTCATTAATACTATTGCAAAATGTAAATATTGAAGTGTTGTTATTATGCACGAGGTTGCTTAGTACTAAGCATGTATAGGGACTATGCTTATCTTGATGTGAATTTTGATTACCTATCTAGATGGTACTGAGTACTTTTTTTTTGCCTATTATGCAAATTAATTTTTTTTTCCCTTATACATTCATGGAATGAGAGGGTTGTTGGCTAGGCCAGCATTTATTATCCATCATTAATTGTCTAGAGAACTGTTAAGAGCCAACCACGTTACTGTGGATCTGGAGCCATCTGTAGGCCAGACCAAAAATCAACAATGGATTCATGGTCTTCAATAGACTCTGTATTTACTGAATTGAGATACCATCATCAGCCATGGCAGGATTCAAACCCAGGTTCCCTGAACATTACCTGGGTCTCTGGATTAACAGTCCAAGTGATGATACTACTAGGCCATTACCACCTCATTGTAGCCAGCTTGATGTAGAATAGCCAATTGAGCAGCATTCTAAAAACAAATTGATGGTTTTTCTCAGACCCATAACCATTTTATACTGGTAGAATTTCCTTGAGGCTGACCAGTATCTCGCCCTCTGATCGGCAGGAGGTCCTTGTCACTTCCATGTAAATACTCGATGCATTCAAGTCCTCTTCAATCCTGCCTGTCCAGAACTACCAACCAATCTCACGATTGCAGTACTGCACACACTTAAGTCCTAGAATTGCAACTTAATCCCAAGTGACAGGTGAGTTAAGGTAGAATGTGATCACTGGAAAGGGAGGGTGGGAGACAAAGAAATGGGGTTTGCTTTTGATACCCAACACACTGGCAAATGTGAGATGCATTATGTGATAGTGAGGGGTCCCCACCCAAGAGGCTGCTGGTGAACTCTACTGATGCCTTCCCCACCGACCATAACATGGGGGACAGGTTGGTGGTGGATTCGAACATGGGTGGAATAGCTGCCTGCTTTATTTTACAATCCCCTTCCCTACTTTAGCAGGTGGCAGGAGATCGTAAAATTAATGCTGATTTTTTTTTTAAAATTGCTCCTAAGATTTCATTCCTAGGTTATTTGCAGAGGTGTGCATGAGTTTGGAGCCTAGTAAAATATTGGAGGATTTGAAATCCTGTTGAAAGTAGACATTAAGGCTATGGAAATGAAAGATTGATGATGATGAGCCAGAACATTGAAAACCCAAAGTTGAATAATTATCTACTGCATTCATACAAACTTATGAATTAGACATAGAATCCCTATTGTGTGGAAGCAGGCCACTGCCCCGAAGCCTGTACATTATTTACAAGACTATGGATGATCTGTTTGAGGCATCAATTCTACAGTCCTGTCTACTTCCATAGCCTTTGACTCTCTCTTTAATCAAGAAACGATCAAACTCGGCCTAAAGTTATTCAATTACCCAGCCTGGACTTCTCTCTGCAGAAGAGAATTCTCCTAACAACGGTCAGACAGAGTAAAAAAGGAATTCTCCTTTCTGTCTTAATTGTGGGATCCTTTAAACTGTGTCAGCCACTACTCATCTTCCCCTGAAGTTGAAATGTCCTCTCAGCATTCTGCAAGTCTCCTCAGAAGCTTGCATTCATTCTCATTTTTCTAAACTAAATACTGACCCAATCTAGCCAATGTTTCTTCACAAGATTTTATCCCAGCAATCCCTTCTCTGAACTACTTTAGTGTAATTGTATCTTTTAAAGAAGACAACCAAGATTTTGCACACTCTGCTTTTGTTTCATCACTATCCAGTACAACTACAGTAAAACATTCATAACAAAATATCCCTTGCAATAGATTCCATTTGTCTTTATAACTGCTTGTTATTTGGAAACTTGAATTTTGAAATGGACAGAAACATTTATAGCTTTAATATTTATTTGTAATTATGTATTGTGCATATTAAGAAGTAAAGACCTGGTTTTAGTTTCATTTCAGATTTGTGAGTGGTATAGTGTCTACAGTTTGTTGATATGTGCATTTCTAATGAAGGTTTCCAGCCTTAGATGATAACTAAAGATAAACTAAAGATAAACTTGCATCACAACCATGGGTGGAATAGAGAAAATAAAATATTGATCAAACAAAAATAGATCAGCCTATTGTGAAGCTGCTAAAACCAGACTCCTCTTAATGTTTGACTTTATTGTAATCGATATACAACATGAAAACAAACAGTATCATATCGGATTCCATGATTGGGGAAACTATTGAGGAGATTGGACAACCATTGTTTGTAACAGAAATTGACTGGTTAAAATAATATTCACAAGTTCCGTTAACTGATACAGCCAAAGAAATATCAGCTTTTTTCACCTTGGATAGACATCATCAATGTAAAATCACGGGATTTGGAATGGAAATTTTACCAACAACGTATCAATGATTAACCAACAATGCCATTGATTGATTATGTAACAATAGGGAATACGTTAATTATTTGGTTGTGTTAAATGTGGGCAAAAAAACCTCAGAAACCAGGAACAGGAGTGAGCCATTCAGCCTGCTCTGGCATTGATTGTCATAGAGTCATTGAGATGTACAGCATGGAAACAGACCCTTCAGTCCAACTAGTCCATGACCAGCTTTCCTGAAGAAGGGCTTATGCCCAAAACATCGAATCTCCTGTTCCTTGGATGCTGCCTGACCTGCTGCGCTTTTCCAGCAGCACATTTTCAGCTCTTATCTCCAGCATCTGCAGTCCTCACTCTCCATGCTGACCAGATATCCTAACCTAATCTAGTCCCATTTATCAGAACTTGGCCCATATCCCTCTAAACCCTTCCACTTCATATACCCATCTAGATGCCTTTTAAATATTGTAATTGTACCAGTCTCCACCACTTCCTCTGGCAACTCAATCCACACATGCACCAGCTGCTGCGTGAAACAGTTGTCCCTTATGTCCCTTTCAAATTTTTCTCCTTCATCCTAAACTTATGTCCTCTAGTTCTGGACTCCCCTACCCCAGGAGAAAAAAAAATCTTGTCTATTTATCCTATCCATTCCCCTCATGATTTTATTAACCTCAATAAGGTCACTTCTCAGCCTCCAACACTACAGGAAAAACAGCTCCAGTCTATTCAGCCTCTTTGTTTAGCTCAAATCCTCCAACCCTGGCAACATTCTTGTAAATCTTCTCTGAAAGCTTTCACGTTTCATAACATCCTTCTGATAGGATGGAGACCAGAATTGCGCACAATATTCCAAAAGTGGCCTAATCAATGTCCTGCACTGCTGCAACATGGACATCCCAACTCCTATACTCAATATTCTGACCAATGAAGGAAAGCATGAAAGAGCAGTTGTTGCAAGCGATGAACGAATTTGTTCCTCTGAGATATTTAAGAAGGGGTAAGATTAAGGAACCTTGGATGATGAGAACAGAGGAGCTTCTTGTCAAAAGGAAGAAGGCTTATGTAAGGTGGAGGAAACAAGGATCTAGCAAGCTTTAGAGGATTACCGGCTTGCTAGAAAGGAGCTCAGAAATGGACAGAGGAGAGCCGGGAGGGACCACAAAAAAGGCTTGGTGAGAAGGATTAGGGAGAACCCAAAGGTATTTTACTCATACATGAGGAATAAGAGAATCGATCAGGGAGAAGGTAGGGCCGATCAGGGATAGCGTAGGGAACTTGTGCGTGGAGTCTAAGCAGATAGGGGAAGCCCTAAATGAGTTTGTTGCTTCGATTTTCACAATGGAAAGAGACCTCGTGAATGAGAACTTTGAGGAGCTGGGATACAGGCTTGACCAAATCAAGATTAATGAAGTTAACGTATTGAAAATTTTGGAAAATATTAGGATTGATAAGTCTCCAGCGCCAGAGCAGATTTATCCTAGGCTGCTTTTCCTCTTTTGACTAAATTCAACAACCTTCAAAATCCAAGGGTCCCTTATCTTGCCATCTTTGTCCTTTCTCCTATTGGAGCATGCTGGTCCTGAACTCAGATTAGTAGATCTTTAATGAAGCCCAAATGTGGACTTGCCAACATTCCTCCTAATTAATACTCCCTAATTCCTGCCTAACACATGTACTTTTGCCTTCCCCCAATTTAGTACCACCCACAAGTTTCTGATGTATCCTTATTCATAGCTACCTTAAACCTTAGGATGTTGTGATCACTGTTTCCAAAATACTCTTCCACTGAAAGGTCAGTCACCTGGCCAGGCTCGTTAGCAAAGACAAGGTCCAGTATGGTCCCCTCCTATAGTTGGACTATCCACATACAGTTTCAAGAAATCTTCTAGGATACATTTAACAAACTCTGTCCCGTCTAAGCCCCTTTCTCTAAGGGAGTCCAGTCAATATTGGGGAAGTTAAAGGGACCCATTATGACAACACTTTTGTTATGGCAGCTTTCCATAATTTACCTACATATTTGTTCCTCAAAGACTCGGCTGTTGGGGGGGCTTATAATATAATCGTATCAGAGTGATTGCATCCATCTTATTTTTGAGCTCTACCCATATTACTTCAAGTACCTCCAGTATGTCTCCATTGAATGTAGATGTAACATTCTCCCTGATTAGTAATGCAACTCTTGTACCTCATTTACCTTCCTCTCAATCTCATTAAAAACAACACAACCCTGGAACATTGAGCAGCCAGTCTTGTCCTTCTCTCAACCAAGTCTCTGTAATGGCCACCTCATAGTCTCATGTACTGAGTCAGGCTCTAAGCTCACTTGCCTTATCTATAATACTCCTTGTGTTGAAATAAACACAGTGCAATCCGTTGTACCATTGTGTTCATTTACATGTCTGTGCTTGTTGTTCCTTCCTTTCTGACTTACTGGTTTTGACATCTACCCTCCCCTTAATCCCTCCCCTGCTGACCTGCTCTGGTTCCCGGCTCCCTTCCACTCTAGCTTAAATCCTCCCGTGTTAATCTTGAGGTTCAGGGACATTTATTTCTAGAAGGCCCGGACAGGCTCAGGGGAAGGCCAAGGTTAGATGCACTCTCCTCAGCTTGGTCTCTCAGAGCTAGGGTGACAGGGAGGATAAAGGTAGAAGGGACAACTCCCTATTCAGACTGTCCTGAGAAGCAACTTTGGGGTGAGGGGTCTGTACCGATTTCCTTCTCAGGCTTGGTGCCTACAGACCAACCGTACCTCCTTTTGAGGAAGAGCCATCTGGAATAAGGTTAAGGTCCCTCATTTCCCTGTCACTTTACCACTGATGCTGAGAATCAATGAGTGATGGAGTGTAGCCCTGTGTGTATATCTGGAGAACTCTGAGACTGTTGGCCCTGGCTGTCCATTTCAGCCAGTGTGATGAAGGGCTTATGCCTGAAACATTGATTCTCCTGCTCTTCGTATGCTGCCTGATCTGCTATGCTTTTCCAACACCACACTCGACTATGTCTGTTTCAGCTGCCAACCTGTCCATGGAGGCATCCAGACACTTGCGTGCCTGAGGCCACTGGGTCCTGACTGCATTGCTGTAGCTCTGCAGTCCTTGCGTCAAGTTGCCCAATGACCCTGACATATCTGTCTGGGCTGAGCAGGTGGCCTGGTCTCTGGCAGTCCTTCCAATGCCAGTGACAGAACTGTTTCTTCCTCAACCCGTTGCAGAGACATGGCAATGATGTGTTAACTCGCAGTTTCTCCCTATTCTAACCTAGATAAAGTACCCACTAAGGACTCAGTATCTGAGGTTATGGAGGGCAGCCTTTGCCATTGCATCCTTGGAGGCATCTGTAGCTTCTTCTTCAGAGATGGTAGTGGGATGTCTTGCAGCATTCCCCTTCTTTTATAAAAGTATTTTTATTGAAAAGCTTTTTTTAACTCCCTTACTATAGCACTCCAATATCTTTGCATCTTGCAACATGACCGATAACAATGTGTGAAAGTGTATATATTAATTTTACATTTGAGACATTGTGGTGACACTCCTCTCTTAAACTTGCCTTCTCTGGTGCCATATGAGCTCTGTGTAGATCTTCAATTGTATAGCTTGTACTCTGTTACATACTGAAATTTTCCTGACATTCCCCCAGATGTCTTCCCATATTTCCGGTAAAATGTTTTGTCCTAACTCTCGGTTTTACGTCTTACAAAGTCCTTCCATATTCCCCCAAGCATGGCCTTTCTGTAAATGATATAAAGTATTAAGTGAAAGAGTACCCATACACTGGAGAATTCTTGTCTCCATGTCTGATTTTCAACACTGGGCCAAGAGCGTGTTCTTCCTCTATATATAATCCTTTACCTGGAAGTATTGGAAAAGGTCCCTATTGGACAATCCATATTTCTGACTTAACTGACTAAATTATATCAGGACCTCTCCCGCGAATAAATTTCCCAAACATAGAATTCCTTTGTTCTCCCATGTCTTAGAGCCGGAGTCTGTTGCCCAAGTTTAAATCCTTGGGCTCCTATCAATGGAGAAAGTGACAAAGTCTTATACCAATTGCCCTCGTCTTGCCTCATTATCCTCCAGGCTTTCACCATATTTAATTGGACTATTGCACTGCTGGGTCACAGATTTCATCTTGTCTCTAATTTATTAGTTATGGACATCTTGACAGTAAGGCTTCAATATCAAGTCAGATCGATTCTGAATTCCCCCGTACCCAGTCAACAACTTATCTTAACACATATTTGGTATTTCCTCCAATACAGAAGATCCACCTCTTCCTCAGCCTGCGAAAGCAGCAATTTAGTGAATTTAATTAGATGATGCCTATAGCACCAAATAAAGGACCTAGCCAACCATTAATCTTCTGTAATACTTGTCTAGGTAACAACAATGGGAGCATTCTCATGGGGTATAGCAGAGGAGGGAGAATTAGATTAGATTAGATTACTTACAGTGTGGAAACAGGCCCTTTGGCCCAACAAGTCCACACCGACCCGCCGAAGCGCAACCCACCCATACCCCTACCCCTACCCCTACATTTACCCCTTACCTAACACTAGGGGCAATTTAGCCTGGCCAATTCACCTGACCCGCACATCTTTGGACTGTGGGAGGAAACCGGAGCACCTGGAGGAAACCCACGCAAACACGGGGAGAACATGCAAACTCCACACAGTTGCCTGAGTCGGGAATTGAACCCGGGTTTCAGGCGCTGTGAGGCAGCAGTGCTAACCACTGTGCCACCCACTGTGCATTCATCTTAATCAGAGCTATTTGGCCCAGCCATGATAATGGTAATCCCTCTCATCGCTGCAAATCCTGTTTTACCTTCTTTAGTGATTGTACATAGTTAGCCTTACGCAGTTGGTGAAAGAAGGTGTAATGCAAATTCCCAAATACAAAAAAACATTTTGGTGACCATCTAAATGGGAATGGCATTCCATCTTTCAAGTTAGGCACCTCCACTAAACCCTGTACCGGCATAGCTTCCGATTTTGTGAAATTGATCCTATAACCCAAGAAACTACCATAAGAATTAATTGTTTGGATCAATTGGGCAAAACACTTCTCCAGATTGGCCAAGAATAAAAGGATATCATCAGCATGTAGGGTAATCTTACATTCCCCCATTCCCACGTTTGGCGATACTATTTCAGGATCCCGTCTGATAGTTGTGGCTAACGGTTCAGTCGCCAAGATAAATAGCAGCGGTGACAAAGGACACCCCTGTCGACTACCTCTTCTAATAATAAAGTTATTTGATTTAAAACCATTTGTAATAACTGCCGCCTAAGGATCCCTATACAGTACTGCTACCCATCTGGCAAAGGATGCCCCCAACTGAAATGCTCTAGAACCTCAAATAGTTATGGCCATTCTGTCCGATCAAAGGCTTTTTCTGCATCTGAGGAGACCACCAACCCCAGAATCGATCTTTGCTGGCATACCTGTACTGTATTTAGTACTCTCCTAATATTGTTAGAGTAACTGCGGCCCTTTACAAAATCTGTCTGGTCTTTTATAATATGGGGCAGAGCCTTCTCCAACCTCACAGCCAAAATCTTCGATAAAATTTTAAAATCTATATTCAGTAGCGAGATTGGTCTGTATGATGTATATTCTTTGGGGTCCTTCTCTTTCTTTAAAATGAGGGCGATATTAGCCTCCCTAAGAGCAGGCAGCCACAATCCTGTGTATAAGAATATTTGTATTTCCCGAGGAGTGGTTCTACTAATATGTTTATGAATTCCTTACAGAATTCAGTTGGGAATCCATCTGGCCTTGCCACCTTGGAGATGTCTTATTGCTTCCTGCACTTCCTGTACTGTTAAAGGCGCATTCAAAAGGGAAGCCTGCTCCTCACTCACATTGGGGAGGTCCACATTTTCAAAGAAGGACTGCATTCTCATTATACTTCGTTCACTCCCCTCCAACAGATATAACTCTTCAAAATATTCCCTAAACCTAGCATTGATCTTTTTCAATTCATGGGTGGTGTACCACTCTTCTCCCTAACAGAGGTAACAGATTGGGAGGCTTTTTTCCTCCTAGCTAAATAAACTAGATATCAACCTAGCTTATCTCTGAATTAGAACAGTCTTTGGCAAAGAAGAGGTTTTTTTTTAGCTACTTGTCTGTGCATTAAGCTAAGAGCAGCCCAGAGAGCTGTGACCCACTGCAGCTTAACCAATGACGGCCTATTATATGTTTTCTCAACTACCTTCAGCCAGGCCTCCAGCATCCATTACTGCTCCTCCCTCTGCCTTTTTCTAGTCGTCAAATATGAAATAATCAGACCTCATAAATATGCCTTAGTGGTCTCCATTGTATTATCGGATTATTAGCCATACCTGAATTAATATCCCAAAGGTATTAAATTCTCGTGTAATATTTTCAATAGATTAATTATTATTAACAAAAATGAATCCATGCACCAGGGACGTGCATTTGCTCCACCCTTAGCTTTAACATCTAAATATACTGGCTCATGATCTGAAACAGCTATATTCTCTATTTTGGGCTAGCATCAGATGATCAGAA
This sequence comes from Hemiscyllium ocellatum, assembly GCF_020745735.1. Classification (NCBI taxonomy): domain Eukaryota; kingdom Metazoa; phylum Chordata; class Chondrichthyes; order Orectolobiformes; family Hemiscylliidae; genus Hemiscyllium; species Hemiscyllium ocellatum. The sequence continues at coordinate 18,166,875 of NC_083434.1, forward strand.
TATCATGGAACATGGTATGTAGATAGACAAATTGTGATGCTCACCTGAGAAAACTCACTAGGCCTTGGGGAGTATGGATTATTTGAGCAATTAGCCTGTATCTATAGCATAGGTTGAACTTTTATGCAATCATAATTATATTTGATAATTTTGCAAACCTGAGTTTGAAGGACCATGGATACCTGGAATATTTCCTTTCCCAATGTCAATAAAATAATATCGGAACTTTTTTCAGTCTGAGGAGCACATAGCCAGGATTGAGTGAGAGAAAGAGAAAATTAAGAAAATGTTTGTGTGTGTTTAGCTATGATAGGATCAGCTACAGCTGTGTAACCCATGGCTAATAACATGTGGAATTTTACAATCCCCACATACCCACCAGACAGCAGAGTTACTTTGATGCAATCCATGAAAATTAGGACTGGTTGCTAAGTTCTTAAAATATGTGTAATGATACTATGGCTTTACGTGGTGCATTTGGTCCTTTTTTTTGTATGAAAAAAGTTTGGGAGAGGAGGTACTGAGCAGTCTGCTCCAAAGCTAATAAACCACTTGTGAGGCCTTGGATTTTTTTGAAGTTGGAACATTAAAAGCAGCCTGAATGGGTGGCATCAAGCTCTCACAGAACCATGTTTTTTTTGTTTTAAACCTTCAGTAGCAATTGCTATTGAAGCTGGATGTGGAAGCTATTTATCCTCTGTTACAGAGAAAAGCTGGGGTTCACTTCCCACTGTTAGAATTGCATGTCAGACATTCTGTTTTACTGAATTTGCCTTTACCAAGGGTAAGTTAATGGGATGTTATTATGTTGGAACACTTACTGTTTAGTCGTTAAACAATCTAATTTTTCCATTAAGCTTATTCTAATTCTTTCTTTTGTGATATTTTAACTAGTATATAATTAAAGCATGTTTTGTTTCAAAAATGGTAAGTTTGACCAATCAAATTGCAGCTGGAATGCAACATCTGGCACTTACCTTCAAAATAGCAACAACAAAAACAATTAGGGTCTAGGCTATTGTCTACATGTATTTAGAGTGGGTTTAGTCTGGTCCATAACACATGCAATTCAAAACCATTTTGAGTACTTAAAAATCTAGAACACTTTGTAATTTCTGTGGCATATATTTGCATCAGATAGTATCTGTTAATTCCTTGGAGGGAGCCAATATCATACTCTTCATAAACTTCATTCTCCTCTTTGGTATGACGTACTGCATGTGTCACTAGCACCACAGTTGTCAAGTAGCTTGTAATTTTTTAAAAAACCATCTTCTTGTTTTGCTTTTTCTGTTCTAGCCTTTAAAATTTTAAATGGGAATGTGATGCCAGGGGCAACTATCCCTTTAAACTAAACTGACAAATTAGTTCCACAGCTAAGTCCAGGTGTAAAGGATTAATAAAAAAGACATTTCTTAATCTGATAACATGCTACCCACACATATGATATCAGTAAAAGGATGTAATCACAGCAAGATTTGAGTGTTACTACAAAGCACAGATTGCATTACAGGTCAGTTCTGACTCATATTTGGTCTGTTTGTTTCCATGGAAGTGAATTAAATGTACCACAGCAGCTCAGAATTCACCCCACTAAAGACTGATGGTTTAAGTGCTATAAGATCAATGTTACAAGAGATATTTTTTTCTCTTGCATGGAGAATTGATTCTAGTTTTATGTTTAATCTCCAAGGACCATCCCTACTTCAGGCAGTTTGATTTCAGCACAAAGTTTCACACCAGTTCCAATCATTTTTATTCATAGTGATGTGATGAGAAGACAAAAACAAAATTCAATTCTTAAATAATGGAAGTCATCCCCCAGTTTACAGGAAGTGTGTATTAAATTGATAACTTGCTGATTACATGGATGTTTGGTGTGTGACAATTCATATTTGGATCCAATTATTGAAGGAGTCCTTCACTATGGTTATAACGGGGAATATGCAACAATAAAAAGCTTTACAGAGGTTGATCTTAAACCTAGCTAAATGTTCATGGAGTTCAAAGTCAATTATACAGATTTCCAGCATCACCCCCCCCCCCGCAACCTTTGCTAGGTATTACTGTAACCACACCTCTAGTGGGTCTAGTCTGCCAGTTGGACAAGACATGGTGGTGTCAGGGACATTGTAAAACATGATTCCATAAGTAGGCCTATTGCTGTTGTCTAGTCTGTGGAACAGGTTCATCTAATTTCATTGCTTTCTCTAGACTTTCTAATGGGTTTTGATGCAACTGAGACACTTAAGCTAATTCAGAATCAATTTCATTATTCTGGGTCTAGAATTATAATTCAGGCTAGACAAAAGATCTCCTTCCTGAAAGGACAATTACATTAAAATAAAACTAGTGTAGTTGATGAATCAACAATGGTTAACATTAGACTGGTTTTTAATTTCAGGTTTTTATTTAATTCAAATTTCACAATTTGGCATGGTGGGATTCAAACCCATGTTCCCAGAACATTCGTCAGCGACACTGAATTATTAGTCCAGTGACATATTGCCGCCCCAAATGTGCTTCACATTTTCCAGCAACAACAGAACACAAAAATAACTCAACTTTTATGTTATCCTTCTACTGGTGAACCAGCATTTGGCCTCATTTGCCTCCTAGACAGCAAACCAAAGATCAGGGACTATCCTGGAAATTTAAACACTATTGCTCTTTAAATGCATTTGTTACAATAGCAAAGGTAATGAAAAGAATGTAACACAAATGCATTTATGTTGTGATACAGGTTTTCAAATTTGTTGATGAGTTCCACCCAGTCTCTAATCTCCTTCAGCAATCTACTGCAACCCTCATCAATTCCCAGATTTGTCTAACTATTCCTCCTTACATATCCACTGGTGGTTGAGAGTGCAACTGTCTTGACTTGAAAGTTCTCGAATTCCCTCCCTACACTACTTTCTCCTCTAAGTTATGCCTTAAAAATATCTCTCTTTAAACTGTCAAATTGTTTGAGACGCACCCCTGTGAAGAATCATAAAAAGCTCAACCATGTTAAAGGCACTTTGTATAAATGCAGTCTATTGTTCCAGAATCACATTTGTGCAAATCTGAATGGATTGAGCTACAATGTTCAAAGTTAGTCCTTCAGAACATCATCTTTTTATTTGGAAAAGATAAAAGTGTGTAAAAAAACTACAATGAAGAATCATTTATTCTCTCATTCTAATAGGTACAGCCCTGCATTTGTAATTGCCTTGAAATGGAATGGCTCGCTTTGCCATTGCAGAAGGCATCTGTGAGTCAACTCATTTGAGAGTCTGAATAAGGATTGCAGAGTTCCTTTCCCTACAGGTCAAGATTTTTTTTACAATATGCTATACCAGTTTCATTATAATGGTACCATTATAGAGAGTAGATTTTTATTTCAGATTTAATCAATCCAGCTACCATTGTAGGAAGTGAGCCAGATGGCTGGTTGTCATGGGACTACTAATCCAGAGACATCACTGTAATACCACCACCTCATGCCCAACATATGTACTTTTTGTAGAAAAAAATTAATGACTAATGATCCAGCATAACAAGACAGGTTATTCCAATCACACTGCTCCACATTAGTACGAGGAAAAAGGAGCAGCGATTTTAAGGTGTAATGTTTTTACAACTTGGAATACATCTTTTTTACAAATTGCAACAAAACACTAATTAACATAGCTATGCATACTTACAAGATAAACTCATTAAAATTGAAGAAAAGAATTTCAAAAAGACAAAAACACATACTTCAATTTAACATTTATTTTGGCTACAGTTGAACAGATCTGTCCTGAAAACTGTAAGCAGTAATGTAAAAATGACTTTCCTGAGCCCAATCCTTCCCTCAAGTATTATATGAAGTCATAATGTGTGTTTACTTTGGATCACAGACTAGTAGTCACGAAGTATGAAATAATGCAAAAAAAAGGTAGGAAAAGTAGCCCTCTCGTTCCTCAATGAAAAAACTGAAAGAATAAAAACACAATCCAGAAGCAGCAATAAGGCATATACTGCACAGTTTAATTTACAAATGTTTCCAAAATACGGTACATAGTATCTTTATTTTTTTACACCAATAGTTTCTGCAGCAAATTTTTATTTTGCATTGAAAACAGCTGCATACATATAAAATTGCAATGTTAATTCTTGCAGAAAGGGGAACATCAACTAACTTCATAAGCATGAATCATCTGAGAATTTTCATTATTCACTGGTCATCTCTGTAAAGGAACGTTTCAGATTGTTGTATCAAGATGGGAATTTATCTACCTCAGATTTTTCAAATAGTGCATGGATTCTTGTACAATTGTTCACATTTTTTTTTAAAAAAAAGAAACTTGTCTAACCAAATTTTTACAACCCTAAGTGAGTAGCTTTTGCTCATTAAGAAACTTCTTATTCTTTAAAAGGTATATGGAGAAAACACAAAGAATGAAAAGGGAAGGTATATACTGGAATCCAAACAAACATTTGTAGCTAAGAGGAAACCATGTTTTAGATAGCATTAAAGCACATGTGTAACAGCCAACATTCTGCAGTCTGAAATGTTGGTCCTCTTGACTCTTATATAATTACAAATCCCTGACCACCCCAAATCAAACAGAAATCTTCTAATTTATTGACTACTTTCAAGTAAAGAAACAAAAAAAAAATCAAAGGTACAAGGACAGTGGCAAACCCTGTAGTCTCCTTCCCACATTTTGCTTCAACAAACAGTCATAACTGTTAGAAACAGGTTGTGTACATACAGGGCTAGAGACAAACCAACCTGTCCAAATCCTGTGCTTTATGCTCAATTTATCTCATGATTCATTTGCCATCTATATCTGATAACTAACCATGCCCCAGTCAAAGTAAACTGAATCATTCATTATTGCCTCTTTCAAATGATTGGCAAGTACACATGTGCTGGCAATAATAAAGAATAGGGTTCTTTGGTGCAGTTAGCCCATTTTCTTTTTTTTTAAAAAAAATTTCAAATGAAGGATAGTATGTACCAATAAGAATTCTGCTGCTACCCCTGGACAGCAGCTGTCTGCCTTGCCAACACAATCAAATATGGCTCTAAAAACAGGTGTCAATAAACAACCAATAGATTTACAGGGCTCAGACACTGTCTGAATCTCTTGAGCAATGCATGCAACCCTGTGCTGCAGCAGAATCGGATTGTAGGTAGAAGGCAAAGACTGGTTGTCATAAAGACAACTGCATGTTGTCAGGGCTCGCCGATACTTAGTTTGTCTTCCTGTTGGTAGATCGCTTGCCTTTCTTCAGTGTCAGTTTGTTCTTCACATAGCCACGCTTTCTTTTAGAGGTCTAGGGCATAAAAATGGACAGTATTAAAAATTCACAACTCTCATGTTTATACATAGTACCGCCAATATTCAACATGATTTAGAAAAAGGCCTTCTCTGTATCATTTCCATTAGAGGATACGGAGGGAGATGGAGGAGGATTTGTGAAAGGGTTCAGCAATTTCTCCACTTCTGGCAAGTTTTTCAAGTGTCAGCAAAATGAATAAAATATTTTCTGAAATATTGAAAAGTCAAAGAACCAGAGGTACTGAACCAATGAGATACATGGTTGTGTTTGGACAGTTAATCCTTAGCACAAAAAAGAGAAGCGAATAAAAATTATATGCTTAGTGTTTTTGAAAGGTTCTGGCTTGCTTTTACTTGGTTTGTTCATGAACCAAACAATGGTCAGCCATACTGATTTAGCACAACATTTAGCAAATTGAAGCAAGCCTTAATAGTGTATGGTGTTCTGTCCTACCTTTTTTGATAAATACTTCTGTTTGGGCACTATGTTAGTTACTCTTGGTTTATGGTCAAGTTTCTCTCTGTTGTCCAACTTTTTCACTTTGTAAATCCTCACTAGCCAGTGCTCCGAGGTGAAGGCTTCTTCCAAATGTTTGAACTTGATATCTTTGTTTCCAATTTCAGCATTTCTGGTGCGATCGAATCCTGGTGGTGTTCTGAAATCCAGCTGCAAAATGAGCATCAGAAATTCAGGTCTACTTTCCACATTACCAAACTATTTATCAATTGACAATTAGTGATAAGTTCAATTTGGTCAGACTCAAATTTCTCCACCCTCCTCAAATATGACTCCATGTCAAACCTTCCCTTATGCTATTCACCACCTCTCCCTTCAATCCTTTTTCAAAATGCTTCATTCTGATTTTGCTCCTAGTCACCGTATACTCCGTGGTAGCAACTGTTCTGTACCAACTTTCATTTGGACAGACTCTCCAGGGTCTTTAAATGGTGGACCATTCTACACTGTCATCACTTTTCCCTCCTTGATTCAACTTCAATGTAGCAAACGCAACTCATACAATGACTTCACTTCTTGTGCCCTTCGCGCATCCAGTGTAAACTGCATCCTGTATCTGGCACCTTTCCTTGTTTTTTTTTAATATGTATGCTGGATCTGCATTTATTACCTACCCCTAACTGATCTTGAGAAGTCAGTGATGAACTGCCTTCTTGAACTGCTGAGTTCATTTTGTGTAGGTATACCCATAAAGCTGTTCGGGAGGGTGTTCCTATACATTGATTTTGCCATGAAGAGCTCATGCCTGAAATGTTGATTCTCCTGCTCTTCAGACGCTGCCTGACTTGCTCTGCTTTTCCAGCAACTCACTCTCAACTCATATTGAATCAACAGCAATATATTTCCAAGACAGGATGATGTGTAGCTTGAAGGGGAACTTGCAGGTGGCAGTGTTCCCATGTACCTTGCTGCTCATCCTTTCATAACACAGGCAGTGAATCAAATCTGCTAAATACTGTGATGTGGAGGAACTGGTGTTGGACTTGGGTGGACATGTTAAAAATCACACAATACCAAGTTATAGTCCAACAAGTTCATTTAGAAGCATTACCATTTGAAGCGCTGTTCCTTCATCAGGTGATTGTCGAGCATAAGATCATAGGACACAGAGTTGATAGCAAAAGATTAGTGTCATGAAACTGAAATGATATATTGAACAAACCTGGATTTGTAAGTCTTTCATCATTTAGAAAGGGTCACAGATTTCAGTTCATTAACATGTAAATCACAACTACTTTTAAGTCACCTTCACAGAACTAGACAATGCATAAAGGTCAGAGTCTGTCTGTATCCTAATCTCAAGTCAGACTGGTTTTATTTCCAATGTGGAATTTACAAAATATCATGTGCATTGACTGCCTGTAGATTGTGCACCTTTCAAACAAAATAGAATAGATTTGCAGAAACATTCTATTTTGCTCAAAAATGTAATGTGGAGGAAGTCAACACAATATTTTGTAAATTTCACATTGGAAATAAAACCAGTCTGACTCAAAATGGGATACAGACAGACTCTGAACTCACACCTTTATGCAGTAAGCTCAGATGTCACCTTTTGTTATAAAACCTCAAGTTATCTCAAGAATGTGACTTAATAGTTGTTCTGGGGTTTACATATTAATGAACCAAAACCTGCAACCCATTCTAAAAGATGAAAGACTTAACAGCAATCTAGGTTTGTTCAATATATCATTTCAGTTGCAAGGCACTATAATCTTTCGCTTTAAGTTCAGTGTCTTATGATCTTATGCTCCACAATCACCTGAAGGAAGTGCTTCTAAATAGACCTGTTGGACTATAACCTGGTATTGTGAGATTTTTAATTTGCTAAATACTAGCACTTTTGGTTCTCGGGACCTCTGGAGGATGTTTAGTTGCATCATCCAGTCAGTTGTTCTGGCTGAGGATTGTTGTGAATCAGCCTTTCTTTTTCACTGATGTGCTCAGCTCTTCTATCTTTCAGGATGTAAATATTTATGGAGCATCTTATTCCTCTACTGAATTGTTTATTTGTCCACCATCATTCATGACAGGACGTGGCAGGACTGTAGAACTTAGATTTGATTTATTGGTTATGGAATCTCTTAGCACCATCTTTCACTTGCTGCTTATGCTGTTTGACACACAAGTAGTCCGACTTTGTAACTTTACCAGGCTGACACCTTATTATTAGGTATGACTAGTGTTGCTCCTCACGTGCCTTCCTGCAAGCTTCATTGAACCAAGTTGATCCCCTGTCTCGATGGTATTGACAGAATGGGGGATTCGCTAGGTAATGAGGTTTAAAATTGATTTGGGTGTGCTATTTTGCTGTTGCTGGGGGTCTGAAGCACCTCATTGATATCTTGTCTTGAGTGGCTACATCTGTTCAAAATCTATCCATTTAGCACAGTGGTAGTGCCACACAACATGATAGATGGTATTCTCAACATACAGACAGAACTTTGTCTCCACAAGGGCTGTGCTATCATGAACTATTCCATTTTTGGCAAGCAACTAATGAGGATGGGGTCAAGTATATTTTTCCCTCTTGCGGTTCTAGCATCTATGTCCTTTAGAACTTGGTCATTAATGGTGCTGTTGAGCTACTCGAGGATGGACATGGAAGACCCGTCTCCTACCCAGGATACATGCAGCACCTTTGTCACTTGCGGAGGAGTACTGGTTCATGAGCCAGCTACGGTGAATGAGACATGGTCCTCAGCAGGTTTCCTTGACCATTTTTGACCTGAAGCTGAGAGACTTCATGGGGTCCAGAGACACGTCGAACTCTCCCAGGTCAACTCCAATGTGGTAGTGACCAGACTTTTTGTACATTTTGACAGAGATATAAATATTAGGCATGTCAGCTTGGATAACTTCCCTGCTCTTCTTTCAAAGAGTCGTGGCATCTTGTACATCTATTTGAAGGGACCTTGATTTACCATCTCAACCAAGAGACAGCATTCTTGACATGGCAGCACTCCTTCAGTCCTGCATGTGAATGTCAACTTTGACTTTCCTGCTAAAGGTCTGGAGTTGGGCTTGAAACCTTGAACTGTGACTCAGACTTCAGAGTGTTACCAACTGACACTATCATTATTACCAAGTTACCAGACTGAATAGTCTATTTTTGCTTTAAAAGCACATCATTTTATTTTGCTAACCTGAACAAGCCAGCATTCAGAGTCTCTGTTTCATGTCAGCCGAGATGCTGAGTTTTAAGTTTCTTTAAGGGAGACTGAACCCTCAAATTTGTACATCAGAGCAAGAGTGCTCTCAAGCTGAATGCTCATTAAATGAGGGAGTGCCACATGCCACAGGGAATGGAATGACTAAAAAAGGATCAAGACTAAGAAACTGGCATTAACATTTTTTGTGTTGTAGTTATTACATAAAATTAAAATTTGATTCACCACACTATGTTTAACAAATAATTGCTGATACAATGCAGTAGGTCTTCACTTCAGAGGTCATTGTTTAGATCAGCACAGCAGGATTCATGGAAGTCTGCTCCATTGGCAAACTTGTAGAAATTTCTTCATGAAATGCATATTCATAGACTTTGTCTGTTTTCTCATTGGCAAGGGGCAAACAATACAGCTTACAGATTGGCACAGCGATGGCTATATTGAGGCTGCAGGATTGCCAATGACAGAATACCTCTCAAATAATAGGGTGTGCACCTTTGAGCTAGAACAGAGACATCAATAGGACAAAATAGAAAAAACTTCATTTTGCACCTCACTGCTCTATATTTGGTTTAGGAGTGTATGACACTTATATTCCTTGACAACTTTACCTCTCATCTAGAAGAGGAGCAGATAATGTGTGCAAGACTTCCAAAGAAACCAAGCTCATCCTTACTGTAATGAAATTTACCGAAACCTTGAAGTCATTAGATGAGTTTCAGGGGATTATTTCTTAGATTAGATTAGATTACTTACATTGTGGAAACAGGCCCTTCGGCCCAACAAGTCCACACCGACCCGCCGAAGCGCAACCCACCCATACCCCTACATTTACCCCTTATCTAACACTACGGGCAATTTAGCATGGCCAATTCACCTGACCCGCACATGACCGGAGCACCCGGAGGAAACCCATGCAGACACGGGGAGAACGTGCAAACTCCACACAGTCAGTCGCCTGAGTCGGGAATTGAACCCGGGTCTCTGGTGCTGTGAGGCAGCAGTGCTAACCACTGTGCCACCATGCCACCCACGCATGCTGTGGGGTAAAATGGGGTCTTTTGAACTAGACAATAGCACATACACAAACGAGGATGAATTAGTTTAATAGAAATATTTAATGTATTATGACTAATTAGTTATCATTAATTATGTTCACTTACCTGCATCTCTCCAAATCTGTAGTAGGACATCTTGTACATGAGACAGTTTAGTAAAGTTGGAGAGCCAGCCTTGCTCACAAGGAACTCTCCCTGTGGCGTGAAGTAGTCACTTTCCTAGAAATTGCACAAAAGAATGCTTAGTTAGCACTAACAGAACAAATACAATGTTAAAAATCCTTGAATAAATGCCTGATAAGTCTACAATAAAAATGCAACAACTTACCCGGATGTCCTTTGGATGCTCGCCTTCTGCTATCCTGACCATCCAAAGAAACTTGTTGATATCATCACCAGAGTAACCAATCACACCACCAAAAATGATGAGCACATAGTCCACATCCAGACTCCGCATTATCTGGTAGGCTGCACTCTCATTGGAAGACATTGCTTTTCCAACCTGAAGTTTACATACAATCAAAATTACCTTGAAAAAGCAATGCATAACTAAACATTGATTCAATCAAATCAAACAGGTAAAGGTTCAAATCTTCTAAGAAGCAGCACTCAACAGCTGATTTAGAAAATGCAGAGCAATCTTCCACTGGTGACATTCTCTGCGGTGTTGGGATCTGTGCTGTGGGGATGGGGCATTCTGTTTTAGTGTAACAAGCTTCTGTATTCTACTAACTATTCATTGATGAACATTGACAAGCTTTGATGCACTTAAACAGCTTTGCAGTGCTTTAAGTTAATGGGCAAATGTGTGGATAGTTAGGAGGGCAGCTAGATAGTGAGGGGATCGAGCAGTGGTCAGAGGAGAAGTTCCCAGTGGGAACAGTTGGAGTAGAGTCAGAGTGATCGGGGGAGGAAAAAAGGGAGAGATTTGGATAGTAAGCTGTGTACTTAGTAGGATTTTGGTTAATTAATAAACATATTTTGGTTAATTATCTAGATAAAGAAGTGGAAATGCCTAGGTTATAGTCAGAGCTCTTCAGAGGATCCCAGTGAGCAGGAAAATATCCACAAGTTTGAATTTCCCAGGTAACTCTGAAGAGGTCTGTACATTTGGAGTTCAGTGGTCCCTAAAGAAACTGGTTGTATGTCCGGTATCTGACTATCTAGAAAATGTAAACCAGCACTTCCCTTAAGTTTCTGTCACTTACATCTCATCTCCACAATGAATGATACTGCTTACTCCGCCTCGAATAGTTCTAATCTGCAATTCACTTCTAAGCAATGAGAAAGAAAGCCCACAGTCATGCTCTGCCTTGTATAGACAGACATGGATTCCATTGAATAAGTGACAGCATAAGGGATGCAAGTTCGTTATAATGTAGAAAAATGTAACAACAAAATGGAACAACATTCTTTTCTTTTAAAAGAGGAGATCCTTGTAATGAATCCTAGAAAGTGAACATGTAGGTGAAGCATGTAATTAAGGAGCTAAATGCTATGAAGCGCTTCTGTGATGTTACCTCCGGCATTTATAGTGGTTTGTCTCTGCCACTCCTGGTTGTCAGTTCCAGCTGTCCGTTACAGTGGTCGGTATATTGGGTCCAGGTCGATGTCATGTTGCTCGAGTTCGACTGGGACAACACTACTATTATAGGACAAGCCAAACAGAGAACAGCCAGGGAATTCCTAGAGGCATGGCACTCATCCACAAATTCTATCAACAAACACATCGACCTGGACCCAGTATACCAGCCACTGCAGCGGACAACTGGAAGCGGCAGAGACAAACCACTACAAATGGCGGAGGTAACATTTCAGAAGCGTTTCACAGGAGGCTCCCAAGCACTGAGGATATCACCTAGACAGGGGACGAAACGCCTACAACACAAATTCCCAGCTCGGCAAACAGAACCACAACAATTAAAGGGACCAAGTTGGCTATTTAGGACAGAGGTCGAGAAATTTTCTCATTTGGAGGTTTGCAAATCCTTGGATTACTCTATTTCAAAGGAGTAAGGAAGTTCAATTCCTCAGTTTATTCAAAACTGAAATCAACAAATACTTGAGGACTTGAGATATAGAGATTGCGTGGAAACTTTGGATTACAATAGATCAACCATGATGTTATCAAATTGTGGAGCAATAGTTGAGAAGCCAGACAGTTTAATCCTGTATTCAATTATATGATGTATGAACATACGAAGGAGGAGGCGCACATTTAACCTTCCAAGCTTACTCTTAACTCAACCAGATTATGGCTGATTGCATTATGCCCACAACTCTACTTTTCTACTCTACAGCACATTAAGGCAGATGTAGCTACATCTGCCTTAATCAATGATGCTGCCTCCACCTCTCTCCAGTGAATGGAGGTCTACTAACCCATTACTCTCAGAAAAAAGATTTTTGCTCATCTTCATCATAAGTTGGAATCCCCTAGTTCTAAGCTCTCCAATAAGGGGAAACATTCTTTTAGCATCCAACATGCTAAGTCTCAATATCTGACTTGCTTCAATAAATTACTGTACATTTTTCTACTGCAATGGTACAGATTCAACATGTTCTACATTTTCTCAGAGGATAACTCTTTCATCCCAGGAAGAAGTTGGGTGAATGTTCTTCCTTAAATAAGGAGACTAAAACTGGACTCTGATACTCTAGATCTTTAAGCCTCCCATGTAGCAAAACATGTTTTTATATTCTATTCCCCTTATAATAAATGACAACATCCCATTTGCCTTCCTAGTGAGTTGCTGTGTCTGCACACTAACTTTATATGACGCATGTACCAGGACACACAATTTTTTTTGTATTGCAGAGTTCTGAAATCTCTTTCCATTTAAATAATATGTAACTTGTTTATTCTTCTTGCCAAAGTGGATAAATTCACAATTTTCCACATTATACTCCACCCTCCAAACTTTTGCCCGCTCATTTAAACTAACTTTGCAGACCCATGTCCCTTTTACAACTTATGTTCCTATATTTGCAAACTTAGCAACCATACATTTAGTTCTGTCATCCAAATAATTATTATTGATTGTAAATAATTAAAGCCCCAAAAGTGATCCCATTGATCTACTAAATACATCGGCCACCCATCTGTGCCTTTTAATTTCACATTAACTAGTGAATGCTCAATCCTCTCAATCAGCTTACCCCTTACACCAAGCTACACAAAACTGAAACCAGAGTTTAATACAGAAAGTACAATCTCTGAAATCAAATTAGTCGGGGGATGATGCCAGATGAATTGAGAATTCCAATGCTTACACCCCTGTTCAAAAATGAAGAGAGTAAAGCTGACAGTTACAAGTTGGTCAGCCTGATAGTGGTAGGGAAATGTTTAGGATTACTGTGGGACAATCATGCATGGGGTATTCGTGAAAGCCGGCACAGCTTTCTGAAGGCAAATTGTGATAGGTTTATGCTCTAAGTTCTTTTATGAAACAACAAGGTGAATGCCACATGTATGAATCTTTGAAAGGCATTTGATTAAGTGTCACATAATAAACTGGTTAGCATAATTGATGAGAATGGGATGAAAGCAGCAGCAGTTACAGTGTTATGAAACTGGATGAGGAACAGAAAGTAGACAATTATTGTGAATGTTTCTTTTTTCTCCCCAGAGGAAAAGGCATCTACACCAATAGTCGCCAGCATCAGTATTGGAACCACTGCTCTTTTCAACTTAAGTCAATGACATGGACCTTGAAATACAGGTCATAATCTAAAAATCTGAAGTGGGCATGAAACTTGGGAATGTAATGAAGGACAGAGTAACAAACTGCAGGATGACAGAGATTGGGGAAAGAGACAAACAGCAAGGTAGATTTTATAGGGTGCTCACCTTTTGATTTTTCTCCCTTTCCCTTGCACTTTCTACTACTTCAAAAACAAGACTGTTTAGACTAATATTAAAGCAGAAGTGCTGACACCAGGTTGTACGTGAGATGCCATGATTTGAAGAACCAGTTATTTCAGATAATTTTCTTTTCACCTATATGCTTAAAGCCTTCAGAGCAACATCACCTACACAAAATAACAAAGAAAGCCCTAAGGGCTGGGGAGATGAAAGGGTGTCTCTCGTCTGCTTTGCAAAATTGGTTACCAGCTGATTAATTGGAGATATTCCTCTAATTTTAAAATTGGAACAGAATCAAACTGACATTGTTCAACTTGCTTACCAGTGCAATATGGCTGTTGTTCCATGTGTTATTATCTACCAGAGTTGTCCGATTAGCCATTCCTGCAATCTGATACCCATAATCCCACCAAGACATCACTCTAACATGTTCATCTGTATTTTGTCGCAACCAATAATATGCTTCACGGAAATCATCTAGGATATTACGTGTCCTTTTTGGGAAAAAAAAAGTTAAAATGATTAAAATCAAAATTACTTCATTTTACTTCTTCCATGTGACAAGGGTCAGCATATGTTACCTTCCTGACCTGTTGCAGTCCATGAGGGGCAGGTACAGTCTCGGTGCTGTTATGAAGGTCAGCATTTGTTGTCTAACCCTAGTTGTCAATTGTCAACCTCAATGCTGTGGGTCTGAAGTAACAGGTTGGCCAGACCAGGTAAGGATGTCAGATTTCCGAAAGGACATTCGGTGAACCTGGTCTTTATGGCAAATTGAGTGGTCATGTGGTCAGCTTTATTTATTAACTTTTGGTTAATTTTTAATTAAATAAAAATATCATCTGCAACGGTAAGATTTGAAATCATCTTAGGAGTTCTGGATTACTAGTCTATTGACCTATGGACTACAGTTCTGCCTTCTTTCATGTTTTAGTCTACCTTGGTGCGGATGTGGTCTCCCCCATTGTTGAGGATGGGCATATTCATCGAGCTGCTTTATAATGTTATTTGTTTAATTGTCCACTGACATTCATAAATGGGCAAGGTGAGGCTGCGGAATTTAATCTGATTTGAATTAGATATGAAATGTGGATACAGAAAATCTCTAACAAAATGGTTGAGTCTATTAACTATCCAACACCTTGCAGCTTTTTTTTACATTTACCCTAAAGTAAAAACAGTTTGCATCTGTTTAACTAACAGTTCCTTAGAGATCTGGACACAAATTAGGAATTATATTTTAATTATAGGTGATGCATAGAAGAAGAGTATTGGCAAATGTCTTCAATTGTGAAAATTCCCCTTTTATGTTGAATTGGCTGCAAAATATCAACGTGGATCATCTGATAAAATGTCACTGCCCTGAAATGTCAGTCCTATTTCTCTCCAACACGTTGCCTCATCAGTTGCATATTTCCTTCAATGTCTGCTTCTATCACAGATTATTAGCTTGTTTAACTGCAATTTCATGATCTTTTACTTCACCTTCCTGAGCGAAGATTCAAAAGTCTTAAAAATAAATTTAAAAATTAAAAAACTGACTTCAGAGAAGAGCAAAAAAAATCACTTCTGGATCTGTTGTAGACTAATTGTAAGATTATTAGAGATTGATTGCTATCAGTCAGAAATTCTGTAATGACCATATCGTTTAATTACAAGGATAGTAGAAGGCAAATTAGATGGACTTGGTCTCCTCAAGCAATTCCTGTAGTCTACCTTCACTTTGATTGCAAACATGCGAGAACCAATAAACTTCAGATCTTTCAAATAAATACCTTTGGTGATTCATTCCAAGTTCTGCTTCAAGTTCAGCAAAAGGAGTGCTTTCCTATCTCTTTCTTCTTAAATAATCAGGGAAAGTTTGCTAATATGCAAATGTCATGGCAGATCAAAGCTCTGTTTAATAGGCTCAGGTCAATTAAATTGTCCACCAATGCAAGGCAAGACACCACCAGGATCAAGAACAAGATGATCAGGTATGGTACAGAACACACAGAAGCAAAGATAATCCTCCTCTACTCTAACAATAGCTCACCTACTACATCAATGTGAATTCACGGTTTTTGAATTTGTAACATGGACTAATAATACAATAAGGAGAAAGTGAGGACTGTAGATGCTGGAGATCAGAGCTGAAAAATGTGTTGCTGGAAAAGTGGATGCTGCCTGACCTGCTGCAAAGAGCATCCCTGAAGAAGGGCTTATGCCTGAAACGTCGATTCTCCTGCTCCTTCGATGCTGCCTGACCTGCTGCGCTTTTCCAGCAACACATTTTTCAGCTCTAATAATACAATACTACAACCTCCTTGCTCTTTCTTAATCTTGATCTCAATCTCAAAAAACAGCACTGGTGAAAAAGCAACTTCAAAGAAAAATCAGTCATGAACAACTGCTAAACAGGACGACTGTTAAACAGTTGGACTCAGGTTTTCAAATTCTCTCAACCCAAGGGACTCTTAACATCTTTAACCATAGCTGCCCTTACCTTCCGAGACACCCCATGTCCTTTGTAAGGACATCATTTACATCTGTACATGTATTTGATCAGTTTTGCAAGCCAACGAGCCCTGGCGCAATAAGTGAGGAGGCAGCCTTAGAGCAGCACATGGGCAGCAAGTCCTGGGCAGAGACTACTGCAGAGGAGGCAGTCCTGGAATTTACCTTGGAGCAGCTGAATGCTAATATGGAGTAGACTGGGGACTGAACCAGGGTTAGGTTGTGGGCAGTCAGCCCAGAGGCACTGTGTTGAGCTGCTACAATGTAATTTATTTGCAATTTCCTACCTTATTTAATGTCAACCCTTTAATGATGTCCTTTTTATTACTTTACAGAGTTGAAGATAAAGTTATGTAACTGCTTTATTCCTCTGCTGTATCCAAGGATTGTACCTCGGTACTTGTACCTAAGATGTCGCCATAAGACGACAGACATGGTAAAAATGTTTTAACTGTACTTCTACAATGGAGTATACGTGAAAATAAAAGGATATTCTATTTTTTTTTCAGGGTAACAGGCAATAAAACTCACTCTTTCACTAAAGAAAACCTGGGAATTAGCTTTCTTTAATTTGGGTCTGGTTAACTAAGTGTGACAGCTGTATGTTAAAAAGAAAACCAACTGAGGAGATTTTTTTTTAAAAGCTAGTCATGACCCAGTCCTCATTTGGTTATAACATGAGTATGTGCAAATTGATGCGAGATAGGATGTGCGCAACTGAGCTTTAGTTCAGCTAAAGTTTATAATGCAGAGAAGGGGAGTAATTACAGCAGGGACGATGCAACATTAGATGTAAAAGTTAGCATTTCTGGGAAAGCGATAAGAGATTGGAAGATTAACTCAGGATTGAATAGGGTAACCAAGGTTGTGGACAAACTGATTCAACTAGAGGAAGTGGTCATGAAGAGAGATGGAATCTGTGGCAGTTTGTCAAGACAGAGGAATGTAGGGAGTTTTGGTTTTGATAAGATGGTGTTGCCATTGAATATAATGGGAGAAATAGGAGAGGGAGCTATTTACATTGTTGGTTTGCATGAGAGCCAAGGAAGAAAATTGGGAAAATTTTGGGATAGAAACACTGGTGATGCATAGTTGTAATTTCTTTCTGCCAGGAAATTCCAACAGATTATGAAACTAATTACATTAGTTATGTTGAACAGGCTCAAACTAATGTATGTTAGACATAACTAGTTCTTACTACCTTGAGTACTATAAGTAGCAATTCGCCTATATGTTACTAAACATCACACTTGTGAAGTCAACAGGAATAATGGGAGACTGACCACCCCCACCGGTATCATTGACACTGATCAAGAAAAACTCTACACCTAGTTCAGTCTCCAATGAAACAAAGACATTCAAACTTTGGGTTGATGTATTTTTGAATGCTAAAGTTCAAAGCCAGTTTGAAAAAAAAATTAAAAAGTTATGTGACCTCTTGTAGAAAGTAGACTACCATTTTTGCAAGTTTTACATCAAAAGGAGAAGCATGATAATTCATAATCATTGGGAGACATCCCAACCTTCAGATTTCACATTTGAAGTTTCATTCGGAGGAGGCTATGAATAGTATTAAATTTATCTCTATTAACAAATGCCACAAAGTGAAGAAACATTTTTTTAAAATTCCAACAGATGCACACATTTGAAGTATAATTCAAACATCCACTTTACTTTTGAAAGCCTAGAAAAAATTGCTTTGTAATACAAAACCTGAACACTTTAAAAGGGAGGAAAACCAGTTTAGACAGTATAAGAAGATTATATGCTCTCATGCTGTGTAAACTGGCACCGCTGTTTTTTTGCATCCTCATCCTGATGAGCACAAGATGAATAGAATTGACTTCATGTCTCTTTGCAGCAATGTTTAAATTCAGAAGTGATTATTTCAGGAAATCCAAAAACGGTTCAGAAATAAGTTGAAAAATAGTAGATTTCTGAGTAGTATAAACTAAATATTGCCTTTACACCTTCATTAAAAATGTCACAAGTAAGTAATCACAATAAAATCATATTACCCTAAATGACAAATGATAAATGAGAAGGGAAGACATACCCATCATGATTGTAAGATGCCAGGACCACACTTGGGCTGGAGTATGCATTGCTAGTCACCCAGGTGCAGTGTACAGCAAACATCATCAGTAACATTAACATCAGCATCGTAACAATACTCTTGATATTTGGACCAAGTCCCTCTTCAGTGTTTTCTTGTTCAGACACATGCTTTCTCACCTTGCCAGCCTACAGCAATCAATGAGAAACAATGCTCAGAATAGAGTTTAAACAAACATAGGGGTAAGATACCTTGCACATCATTGCCATATCCCAAGACAAAAGAACTCTCACTTTGAAGTTACCATTTCATATTATGTTACTTTGGGTACCTAATGGGAGAAAAACCTTGACGTAAGACTTATTAGTAAACAGTTTCTGTGTAAGCTACAACATTTGAGAGGGGAAAGATTTAAAAGGGACCTAAAGGTCAACTTCTTCACTCAAAGGGTGGTACATGGAATAAGCTGCCAGAGGAGATGGTGGAAGCTGGTACAATTATAACATTTAAATGGCATTGGATGGGTATATGAATAGAAAGGGTTTAGAGGGATATGGGCCAAATGTTGGCAAATGGGACTAGATTAATTAAGGATATCTGGTTGGCATGGATGAGTTGGACCAAAGGGTCTGTTTCCGGGCGTACACTTCAATCACTCTATGATTTAGAAAGAGAACATAATATACATACATAATGTCAAGAATGAGGGACCTGAGAAATACTTTGCAGAAAGAAACAAAACAAACTTGGCAAATGGACTAAGCAGGCTTGAACTTACAAGTATGTGTATGAATTGTTGAGAGAGCTTCAGAAAAATTGTAGAAGTTAGACTAAGTTTTAATAACTGGAGAAACCAGCTAAATAGGCATATAAATAAATCCAACAGCAACTCTTTAGATTAGATTAAATTAGATTATCTACAGTGTGGAAACAGGCCATTTGGCCCAAAAAGTCCACACCAACCCTCTGAAGAGTAGCCCATCCAGACCCATTTCCCTTTGATTAACGTACATGGGGATAATGTCTGTGTGGAGTTTGCACAGTCACCCGAGGCAGGAATTGAACCTGGGTCCCTGGTGCTGCGGGGCAGCAGTGCTAACCACTGAACCATGGTGCCAAAAGATATCTCCTTGTTCTTTTAAATTCCAATGAATATAATCCCAGTCTACTCAGTCTTTTCTCATAAGGCAACCCCCTTAACACTGAAACCAATCTAGTGAACCTCCTCTGCACCCCTCTAGTGCAAGTACATCTTTTCTCAAGTAAGGAGATCAAAACTACATGCGGTACTCCAGGTGTGGCCTCACTAGCACCCTGTACAGCTGTAACATAACCTCTCTTTCTGCATAGAACACATAACTAGTGTTAGTCTCAAATGTATCTTTGTCCTTTACCTTGTCATAGAGATTTCCAGAATTCCTCTTGTCATCCTCATCACTGCTATCCTCAACAGGTGGACTTTCCCTCTGCGTGTCATCACCCAGATAGTGTTCAAATACATTGGAGAATGCAATGGCAGATAGCATGCAGACAACCGGGGTGAGAGTCAACATCAGACGCACCATAACTCCAGCAAAGTAAACAGCACTGATTGCATAAAGGGCAACTGCAGAGAATTCAGGTCACAGGTATTAGCTTACATTCATAACTTTACAAAAGTTTAAATTAAATTAGAAATAAAAACCCTGTATTCTAGAGTTTGCATTCTGAAAACCAACCATCCCAGCAACCAGTATGTTCTGTACTTGCAAAAGTTATTTTATGTTGTAATAGATACAATGATTGGGTTCAATCTGTACTAAGCATACTTCAACAATTTACCAAATTGAAACATCTATACTCAAAGTGATGGCAATAACATTAAAACTACTTTTAATAACTCAAAACAGGATCTATAGAAATGTCCTTAATCATAGTTCTACAAAAACCAGATTGCAATGTCAACTTCATTACATTCAATAAATAATCATTCTCAGATTTTATAAAACACTAATTGGGGAATTATAACAATCCATTCAATCGCATGCTCTTTACTTCCCCTTATTTTTCCTCTGCTTTTCAATGCAGTTCTGTTCACCAGAAAACAGTTCATCATAAACAAATGAGATAGCACGTACTTCTGAACAGGAAAATACTACATTTTCAGATTTCTACCGTGCAATACAATGACAGGCCCAGTTTAATCAAACTATTTCAGATAGCAAAATCATATAAATCTTCCTTCCTTGAATATGTACTGGGACATAACTGTTCATCAAGCAATGAGATAGCTCAAATTTGCAATACAGAAATTCAAATTCTCAATTTGCAGGTGATTGAGCATTTGTTTTATCGCAAATCCTTTGATTCCATTTTATGGAAAGTGGGCAATGATTTGGAACTAGAGATGATTATATCTGGCACTTTAAATTTATGTAAATGATCATGTTGCTCACTAAGCATTGATGCAGATTTATTTCACACATGGCCACATATAGATTCACATCGATATTCATAGTTTCATTTCCAAATTAAAATTTAACATTACGTGCCAATATCCTACTCTCAGAATACTATGAAATGAGAAATGTTAGACACCAACATTGTGAGATGTTCAGTGCCTTTTGTGAATCAGTGAATAAACTGAAGTTTAAAAAGAAGATAGAGTGAGATACAAGTGCTCAACATTCTTTTTGCTGATTATTCATATTCTCCTATTTTATTACCTGCTCTTTGACGATGCATCACCTGAGATCAACAGGACAATTTGCATTCAAATACACTGCCAGCATTATCCTTGTTCAATTACCTCCAGGTATATAAGGTGTCCAATGTTTCTAGTCCTATAATTAACCATCATCTTCCACTGAGCTGTGACTGAATTCAGAATATCATTACAGATATTTTGAGCTTGCACTCTTTCTGCAATAATTGCCCATGCTACTTTTACAATGTCCCTAGTGACTACATAAGAAATAAAAACAGCAAGTTGGTCCTCTAACTACTCATGCCCAATGCATTACCTACAAATTGATTTTTTAAAAAAGATTAATTCCAGATGTGGCATCACTGATTAAGGCAATCCCTAATTACCCACGGAGCAGTTAAGAGTCAACCATATTGCTGTTTTTATTTCTTATGTAGTCACTAGAGACATTGTAGAAGTAGCCTGGACAATTATTGCAGAAACAGTCAAAGTAGAGCAGACTGGGTAAGGATGAAAGTTTCCTTCCCTAAAGCTCATTAGCTGTTCCCAACAATTGTCAATTATTTTGTGATTACTACTTAGTTCCACACTTAATGAATTCAAATTTCATTTAGGTCCATTATAAGCTTTGAATGCAGTACTTGGGTCTTTGGATGAATACTGTAACAATAGGTCATCACCTTTCCTGATGTGAAGCTTCTTTTGCTTTATTCTTCACTTGCACATCCTCTCAAAGCTGCATTTTTCACAATTACAATTCTTCAAAACAATTATTTTTAAATTTAAATTAATTGTAACTCCAGGTTGAAAGCTTAAAGTGGTTAAACTGCAAGCTCTACCTTGTGGCATTTTCAATTATTTAACATTTAATCTAAAAATGGACAAGGTTTCCTTACCAAATACTCTTTCATCATTAATGTTTTTGATGCAGAACCACAGGCCGGCTGGGAAAGTGCAGACCAATATGTGAAGGTCAAAAAAGAAGGAAACCCATGTTGTAGGTTGATGCTCAGATACAGAAGCAATGATGGGAATATGGATTTTTGCGTATCTACAGAAAAAGAACAAAGATTCATTTATACAGTTCCATTTCAACAATATAAACACTGAACAGGATCATAAAAGTTCAATGCACACAAATGCAAGGAGGGTACCAACAGCGTGTATTACCAGTCTGCATTTTGTAAACAAAGCATTTATAAAGTGCTTTGAGTCCACCTGCAAACTACACCAATTACTTCAGCTGGCAGGTTGCAGCCTGGATGCAGATTAGTATCATATCAGATGCTCGTACTCAACTTCTTTCCTGACCTCTAATTTCTGCACTTAGGTCAACACAATCTCATTGGCTTCCTGAGCTGAGAAATTCACTAGGGTTGCCAAGGAGTTATCAATAGTGCAGCAGGTGCTGATGCTTCTGTGAAATTGACAGGTTGGAAATCCATTGAACAGTAAAATAATGCTATACATCGTGTCATTGCTTAGGTGAATGGCTTTTGTTTACAGGCTTGTTTGAAGAATGCGCTTCATTGCTTTCAGTTGATTTCTAACATTTTTGATGTCATTTCTGCTACCTTGAATTTTACCTTGTTAGATCTGTACTTCTGGTCAGCTTTCAGTACAGCATGGGTCAGTTTATGCTGCTTGACTTTGGACTTCTGCAGAGGATCAGGAAAGTGGAATCAACAGTGCAGTCTTCGCCTCAGCCACAGGTTGGAAGAGATAGGATCCAGCTCTAGATTTAAGAAGGTAACACTACCAGCACAGGGATTCCAGACCAGAATCAGTTCTCAACATAGCTGTGGCTGTGTCGTGTTAAGAGGCTCAGGTTTTCAAACAGATCATTACCAGCACTTGCATCTTCCTACAGTAAGGTCCCCTTCTCAATGGATGTGGTGGTCATCCACCATAATTGCTACTGAGGTCACTAACTTCCATGAATTTCTTTGCTTTCAGCTCCTTCCATGGATTTGCTAGTGATATCTGCAGGATTCCACTATTTGGTGTGAAAAAGTGGATTTTCCAGGTGACTGTGCAATGTTTTCCAGACCAACACAAACATTTACTTTGCCAATTTGAAAAATCAATCAGAACTCGAAAATTCTTAGCTTGCAATCATGGGATCACCAGCAACAGATGCAGGGAGTCAGTGATTGTACATGTGACATCAGAAATGCCTTCAGCTCAACTAGTTAAGTTTAACATTCAGCTACATGACTACTTGAAGAATTGCATGCATCACTGCAAATATTCCACACACAGCCACGAAGTCTTCATTCAGTACCTGTCATATCTCTGAAAGGTCTATGCATTTCCAGAGTTAGCAAATGGCCCCTTGGAGAGAAGGGGTACTCTCTAAATAAATGGATTAGTGGCAAGGCTTTTTGTCAAAGGAAAGATATATGTGAAGCTGAGAAGTAATAATTCAGCAAGCCTCTAGGTGGCCAAAGATATAATTCAGTTGCTTGGAAAGCTCAGGGGCATTCTTTAATATGCATCAGCAAAGCTGTTCAACAGTGCTTTTCTGTACCTTGCACAGCAGAGCTCAGTACAAAGAACTGGAGCTGCAGGAAAGGAAGAGGAGAGCTACTCTGCATCCTGAAGGAGCTTGACGTGACCCAAGTCTTTACAGCTGAAGACAGTAACAGCATTCCAAAAATACTAAAGTGGAAGACTAATGGAACTAAAGAGTGATAAGTTCCCTGAACCTGAAGGACTACATCTTAGGAAATTAAAAGGAATTAGCTACAGACAGAGTGGGTGCAATGGTTGTAATCTTTCAAGAATCTATACTCTAGAAAAATTCCAATGATTGGAAAACAGTCAACATAACACACTTACTCAAAAAGGGACACACAAAAAAGATACTGCACATTGCTACTTAAGGAGATAAGTTGATGGCAGCATATTAGCATAGATCAGGACCTGACTAACTAACAGAAGGCAGTTAGAATTTGCGGGGCATTTCTGGGATTGCAATCTGTGACAAGTGGAGTGTGAAGGGATCAATGTTGGGTCTATAATTATTTACAATATATATCAATTACTTGGATTAGGAAAGGGAATATGCTATCGCCAAGTTTAAGGCGACATAAAACAAGTGGAAGGGCAAGTTTGAGGATGATGGAGTCTACAGAGGGATACAGACAGATTAAATGAGTAGGCAAAAATTTAGATGGAATACAATAAGAGAAAAAGTCAGATGATACACATTGGCAGAAAGAATAGAGGAGTTGGTACTGTTAAAATGCAGTAAGATTACAAAAAGCTGTAGCAGAGGAATTCTGGGGTTCACAAAAAGCTTGCATACAATATCAGCAGGTGATAGGGATTCAAATGGAATTTTGCCTTCATTTCAGAGGAAATTAAGTATAAAAATAAGGAAGACGGTTACTTCCTACTACCCAGTATACTGAAGGAAAAGCTTACTGGCATTAGAGGCAGTCCAGAGAAGGTTCACGATAGTGATCCTGGGTGTGAGACAAGAATGAGTCAGTTGGGTTTGTACTCATTGGAGTTAAGAATGATGAAAAATTGCCTTATTGAAACATTCCTAGTAGGCTTAACAGGGTAGGTGCTGAAACTGTGTTTCCCTATGTGAGCATCAATTGTGGACGAGCGGACAAGAAACAAGGGATCACCCACTTATGACAAAGATAAGAGAATTTCTTCTTTCAGAGTTGGGTATTGGTAGAACTCGTCACTGCAGGCAGCTATAGAGGTTAGATTATTAAATATATCCAAAGCTGAGATGGATACATTTTTAAAATAGTAAAAATCAAAGGCTATGAGAAAAAGGCAAAAAGAGTGGAGTTGAAGATTATCAGACCAGCCATCATATTATTGAATGGCATAGCAAACTTTATGGGTCAAATAGCCTATTCTGTTCCGATGTCTTTGAAACTGATGTTTATGACTACTGAACCAACTGCCTGAAAAGCCCACCCAGACCTCACTCAGATAATCTAATTATGCTGAATTCACTGTTTTCTTCTCTCAAACCAAATTACTTACGTAGTCAATAATTTCTCCATTTCATTCATACCATTTGTCTTCCACTATGATCACAACATTCTCAAGGCTAACTTCCATTTGGATGGTTCAGGGTAACAATGAATTTAACTAGACAATGGAGATGTGGAAGAAAGCACCTGATTTTATTTTAACCTCTTCAAATATACCAGAACAATAACATCGCTATAAACACCCAAGTATTTACTTCTATTTCCAATTAACTTCTAGGTTATACCAGCTTGTGATTTCAGCAGGTAGTTTGTTTCTCTACTTTTACAGCTGAGATGTTGTTGGCCCTCTCAGATTAGAGGCCCATTAGGGTCTGCCATAGACTACTCTGTCTGTACCTGTGTATGCAGACTCTGGCAGGAGATAGCATGTAGACTCTCATCCAAATTCACTTCTCTGCCAACCAAAAATTGGAGTACAGTTTTCTGCACTTTGGTAAACTCTCAAAGCTTGGATTTCCTCTATCTGGATGAAAGTGAGACATGTGTGCAGGCGTTGCTGATATGCTCAATGCATATGCATGGAAGGACACACGTGGTCTGAGACATCATGACATTCATGGTAGACGTGCCGAAGATTTACAGTAGTGACAGGACTGCACACACTTTTTGCTATCCCTCCAGAATTGGTTTCAGCATGTGTACTCAGCTGAGTAGAGCTAGATGCGTTCTTTCCAGGACACCAGTTCATATTATGCCCTGTGGCAGCAAGGTCAAGGGAACAAATGTTGTGCATGGAAGAGTTGGAACAGGCAGAGTGTGAGAGACAGAATTTGAGATAGGAGAGCAACTCTTCAGATAGATTGTCTTTTCTCAATTCACTGCTTTTCCAATCAAACTCCACTGCCTCTCTGTTCTCAATAAGACAACTGCATCTGTAATTATCCAGCCCCTGACCTAGGAGGGGTCACCATGTAGAGCAATATTGTACAGATGATCTTTCTTGGATTATTGCCCTTCTGCTTTATCGTGGACTCCTTGCGATATCGAGGGTAAGCTTGCCTGCTGTCCCCATACATTTCAAACTCTGTCCTACTGCTTTGGTGGTGGATGAGTACAAATTGTGTCAATGCTTGCTTAAATTTCTTGGCTTCCCCTAGCCAATTCTCTATCCATGCCAATACACTATCTCCAACATGATAGGTTCTTATGGCTTAACCTTTGAGAGATACCTTGTTGAATACTTTCGGGAAGTCCGAATACAACACATCTACTCGATGCCTTCTTATTCAGTCTGGTTAAGACTTCCTCGAAAAATTCTAATAGACAGATGCAATCTTCCTTTCATGAAGGTATGCCAACACTGCTTGATTAACTATGATTTTCCAAATATTTTGCTATTACTTCCTGAATAATTGATTCCAATATTTCTCCACCAATACGCGTTAGACTAATTGGCCTATATTTACCCACTTTTTGATCCCCTCCCATTTTCAGTAGAGCTACTGGCAGTTTTCCAATCCTCTGCAACTTCTCTAAAATCCAAGGATTTCTGGAAAATTATAACCAATGCATCCACCATCTCTATAGCTACTCTTTCAGGACCCTAGGATGCAAACCATCAGGATCAGGGGACCTATCTACCTTTGGCCCTCTCTGCAATACATGGCATAGCTATGACTGGAGGGTTACCCTGGTTCACTGTCACTCCCTGGAGGTCTGCACTCTTCTCCTGCAAGATGAAATAAACCGAGGCCAAGAGTGTCAGAATAGGATTGTGTGGCAAGAATGAAATAACTGTTATAGAGGTTGACTGCAAGGAATGGATGTGATATTGCAATAAGATGAGGGTGAATCATTTGGATAGGGATGTGAATGGGTGCCAAGAGAACAAGTGAGAGCAGTATGATTGGTGCTGTAAGATCTGTTGGTCTGTGCACAGTGCAGGTGAATGCCAGACAACTGGCATGTCAACTTTCCTGCCCTCATGAAGTTACTGAGCTTCTTGTAGCAATGAACGCTACAGCACGGGACCATATTCATCTACTCACTTTATCTGCCACACTCTCTCTATTTCAGGGGTTGTTCTTTTCTTCCCAGCTGTGGGAAACGCCTCTCTGTGGTTCTCACAGCTTGAAGCACAATCTCCAGTGAATCATCAGAGAACTTGTTGGCGTCTACCAATTTCATGCATTCATTCTTCTGATTGCTGAACCTTCATTTCTAATTTCCTGAAATGGAGCCAGTCTCAATCCTGTAAGGGTCCCTTCAACAGAAACGGCTTAATTGACAGGCAAAGTTCATCATCACATTCTCATTCTAATTGGTCATGAAACCTGAAGACACTGCAGTTGAACAGCTATGGCAAAGATCACTCCAATGACACTGCTTCCCTTACTGCAATCAGGTCAGTTTCATTAAAATTCTACACTAGGGTTCCAATCTGTCATTAAAGGAGAATGAGAAAATGAAAATTCAGTTCTCATCATACAGGTTCATCAAGTTCTCTATTCACCACTACAATAAAAAAAACAAAGATCAACATGATTTCTAGGTGGCAGCATTTCCATTCCTTGTATGAATAAAGAATAAGTGCATGTTTTCTGCATGCATCCATTGGCTAATTGCCCCACAAAGACAGAGGGGTGCATCCCTTAGTGGTTGGTTTAGTTTGCCAGCAAAATACACATAGCACCCATTTTAATTAATATTCCCGAAGTGTGAACTGAAGGAGGTGTACGTCAGAGTTAAAGGTTATTGAGTGGCCCTATAATATTTTATGGTGTTTAAAAATATCTTTTATTGCTACAAACTCAATAGCACTGCAAGAATTATGACCTACTGCCACAAAGGAATTTATCCGTCACGAGATTTTGACTACTTGAGCAATAAAGCTAGATTTGCTCAATTAAATTAGCTTTTGCTACTCGCAAATTTCAGTGCAATAATCAAGATTATAAATACCAAATCTTAATCTCTTGATGAATCTGAAAATTTGAAAAAACAACCAAAACAATTAATCTCTTACATTGAGACTTCTCCAGTTCAGTAGTAACAGAGTCAAGTTTTGGACCAAAACTGAATAGTTTATAAATGCAAACCAATACAATAATCTCCACCTCTCAACCCATTCCATCACATCACCCCCTCAAAGAATAATCACACATACATAGGTCTTGGACATCCTTACCCTGTATCCCAGAGTGAATAAAATCTCCCACTCCACGGGGCAATATAGCCTGGAACAAAAGAAGTTGCAACATTTGCAATAATGTTTCCCCATTTTATAAAGTAGTACAGCTGGTTCTGCTATAATGCACGTTTCTTCAACGCGAATTAGCTCTAACGCAATTGAAGAGTTTAGATCATTATTTGTAGAATGCAAACTTTCCTTACCTGTATTGGCTAAAATGTGATTCTGGCCCCATTAATTTGAATGTGCAACTATTGCTCTATTTTCTTATAACATGAGAACAGGACTATTACATTATATCAGAGCCGAACGTATTTTAAATTCAAACTGAAGACATCCGTGTAATCAGGATACAAATTCATTATAAATTTTAAAAGGAGATACCGAACACCATCACAAAATGAACCTATAGTTCTGGAACACGACAAATCACATTAGAAAAATTGCAACTCCAACCATTTACCATCACCCAGCAAAAAGGAATTCAATATATGGCTGCACAAGACATTCTACCTCAGGAAAAACAAGGCAATCTTCAACTACACAAAATTTACCACTCTAATCCAAGCCAAGAAAAATTTTCTGTTCCTACTTTTTGATTCACAATTTTGTGAAACATGACAATATTCATCCATGTATCCACCTCTGCTACTCAACTCTTCATATACAAATTCCCATGCTGTTATGTTGAGGCAGCACAATGGCTCAGTGGTTAGCACTGCTGCCTCTCAGCACCAGGGTCCCAGGTTTGATTCCAGCCTCGAGTGACTGTGTGGAGTTTGCACATTCTCCCAGTGTCTGCGTGGGTTTCCTCCGGGTGCTCCGGTATCCCCCCACCGTCACAAAGATGTGCAGGTCATGTGAAGTGGCCATGCTTAACTGCCCATAGTGTTAGGTGCATTAATCAGAGGGAAATGGGTCTGGGTGGGTTACTCTTCGAAGGGTTGGTGTGGACTTGTTGGGCCAAAGGGTCTGTTTCCGCACTGTCGGGAATCTAAACTAATGTAATCTAATCTAATCTCATATCTTGCCAAGACTTTAATGTCAATGTCGGTTAAAGCCTTCTGTCCCCACATCTTGAAGTTTCAGTTTCAGGACTCATTCCAGGGAAAGAGAACAGAATTCAAGGCTGGTACCCCTATGCAGTACTGAGGGAGAGCTTGGTGACTGTCTTTCAGATAAGACATTAACAGAGGACCCAGCCCAAGTGGATACGAAAGATTCTAAATGAATGGTATTCCTATTGAATAAGCAGCATCTATGGTGACCTAGCCAATATTCATTCCTCACTCAACAACACAAGAGCAAATTACCACAGTGCTGTGGGGAAGTTTGCTGTGTACAAGCTGGCTTTCAAATTTCCAACATTAAAACAATAACTACACTTCAAAAGTACTTAATTGATCATAAAATGCTCTAGACATTCAGCAATTCTAACATTTTCCATTGTTCTAGCCTACTTGCTTCAAAAATTAATCAATTCAAAATCAAGACAGATATCCCACATATTAACTCCAAGGGGAATTATTGGCTGCTTTAAGCTAGTTAAGTTTCAGTTAGCATCTTCTCCTATGTAGCTGTTCACCAAATGATAGAAATGTAATAATCACAAGATATAAAAGTATATCATCACAGCCAATTATTCTTAAATTCACAGCCTCTTTCTTTCACACAAATTAAACGGTCTTACTATTAACACATCATCTCAATTAAAACTCACTTCTGTATATGACAGAAGGACACCTTTCAGCTCATCACGTTCATCCCGGCTCTCTGTGGATCTACCTGGTCAGTTCTACTTTTCTCCCACACCTTAGCCCAGTCCCAGAGTGCTGCAAACATATTTCCTTCAAGTACACATAATTTCTTTGGCAATCATTATTTGTTTACATATCTATTAAACTTATGGGCAGTGTGTTTTTGGTCGTTACCATTTACTGCTTAGAGTTCTTCCTCTTATTTCCTCTGCATGGCTCGCCACAAATCATAAATTCACACCCCTCTAATTATAGACGCAGGCTTTTACAGCACAGAAAGGTGGCATTCAGTCCATCACATCTGTGCCAGTCCATGAAGATTTGACTACACTAACGTTTGGCCCATAATTTTCAAGGTTATAGCAACAAAATTAAATATTTGAGCACTACTTTAACATTTTGAAAGCTTCTGACTCCATCATCCTTTCAAGCAGTGAGTTCCAGACTCCCACCACCCAAGTGAAAAAAAATTCTCAACTGTCCTCTTAACCTTCTACCGTTTCCCTCACTTCCTGGTCAGTGATCACTTTATTAATGGAAAAAAGTGGTTTCTTTTCCACTCTATCTATACCCTTATCTGGTATCCTCTAATCTTTGCTGCTCCAAAGTAAACAACCTCATAATTTTCCAGTCTTCCATCATAGTTCAGATAACCAATCCAGGTCACATCCCAGTAAATCTCCTCTGCACACTCGGTAGTGCATTAAGTCTTCCTATAAATGTGTACCAGACCAATACTCCAGTTATGGCCAAACCAAAATTTTAGACTGTTCCAGCAAAACTTCCCAGGTCTTGTATTCTATGCCTCAGCTAGTAAAGGCAAGTACCCCATATGCCATCTCAACCAACTTATTTACCTGCCCTGCTACCTTCAGCAATGTGACGTATCCACAAAGTCCCTTTGGTTTTGATACTTTCCAAGATCCTACCATTCTTAGTGTAATCCCTTGCTTTGTTAGTCATCCTTATGTGTATTCCATCTTACTTTTTCTGATTGAATTCCATTTGTCATTGCTTTACCCAGCTGACCAGACTGTCAATATTTACTTACAGTTTGCTGCTATCCTCCCCCCAACAACTTTTGTGTCATCCACAAACTTCTTGATCTTACATGGCACACTAAATCTACATCGCAGAAACCCTGAATAGAGGAGGAGTAGGTCATTATGCCTTCAAGCCAGCTCTGCCATTCAATATGATAACGCCAATTATCCAATTTAGTATACTGTTCCTGCATTCTCCCCCTATCCTTTTGCTTCCTTTGGCCACAAGAAATATATTTGCTTCCTTCTTGAAAACATTTTATGTTTTGGCTTAGTGACTTTCTGTGGCAGTTATGTACATGCTAATATACAAGAAAATAGCAAGGGACCCGTCACTGAGTCCTGTAGAGCCAAAGTACACAGTCTTGGAGGCATAGGAACTTTTCCTCCATCACCATCCACTGTTTCCTGCATCCCAGCCTATTTTCGATCAGTCTGTCATGAGGAAACTTATCAAAGCCTTGCTAAAGTCCACGTATACCATATCAAATCCACTACCTTCATCAAGACTTCTGGCACACAATTTACCCTGAACAAATCCATGCTGACTATTCCTGATTATTCCGTGTCTCTTCAAGTGCAACTATGTTCTGTCTCTTAGACTTTTTTCAAATAACCTCCTCACTGAGATTGCTGACGGGCTTGTAATTGAAGGTCAACTCCTACCTCTAATTTTTAAATAACGAGACAATGTAACAGTTCTCCATTCCTCTGGTTCTCACTTGTGGTCAGACAGGATTTGAAAATTTGATAAAAACCCTGATACACCCCTGATCTCAGTCAATCGCCTGGGATACATCCATTTACTTTCCTTGCAACTATTCCTGAGCAGACTTCTGAAGTCCATGTGTGGCAGTGGTGCCTGGAATCAGAAGTCAATGCACTGGCATGCCAGTCAATGGGTGCAGGACTCCGAGTGGCTGCATTTCTCACAGCTTAGAGGAAATGCTGCCTTTCACACAGGCCTGCAGATTTATCCACTTCTTGGCTGCTAAATCCAATAGTACTTTCTCTTTCAATATTAATTTCTTACAGTATTTCACTGAACATCCTGATATCTTTCCCACGTTGTTCTTTTCTACTATGAAATCTGACGCAAAATATTCATGGACTGGGCTCACATTTTCTGGATCCACACACACTGATTAACTCCATGGTGCCTAATCTTTCCCTAGCTAATCACTTGGTCTTCACATATTTTTAAAAAACACCTTTTAGGATTTTTCTTTATTCTACCCACCAATGCTTCTCCATTGATTTCCCAATTTTCCTTACATTCGCTCTTGCCTTTTTCATACTTCCCAAGGAATCCTAACATATTAAGCCATTTGCTTCTCTTTTTTCTTAATCCTACCCCCCACATCCCTCGACACCCAGGACTCTCTGGACATTATAGGAGCACATTGGCCCTGTATTCTCATTATTTGCTCCTCAAATGCCTCCCACTGATCAGACACAATTTTATCTGCAAATAGCTACTCCCAGTCCATTTGGAACAAATACATCTTAGTAAAATTAGCCTTTCTCCAGTTTAGAACTCTTTCAGAAATATCTTTTTCCACAACTATTGTAAATGAGAATTATGATCATTACCTTCAAACTGCTCCCTTACTGACACATCTGCTTGGGCTTACTTCTGAATACTGGATCCAGAACTGCCTCCTCCCTCCTCCCCTATCGGGCCTTCTGTGGATTGGCTGAAAATGTTCTCCTTGATGCAATTTAAAAGTTCTTATTCGCTCCTACCTTGCACATTAAAACTACCACAGTTAGTATTTGGGTATTTAAAATTGTTATTGCATTATTATTCCCATACTTTTCTAATGTTTTATTATGTGTTTGATAGTTTCTTTTTCTGACTGTGTGGAGGCCAATGTTACACACCCAACAGTACTCTTGTCCATCGTGTTTTTTGCTTCAATCAATATGGCTTAATTTGATGATCCAAGAGATCATCCCTCCACTGTAACTGATTCCTTGTTATTGCAACAGTACTGTTCCTTCTACATGCCCTCTATTTCGTCCGAATACACCACTTAGGAAGATTTAGCTGACAATCCAGCCTGTCTTTCCGCCAGGTCTCGGTCGCACCTAATGATATCATACTCAACACGCCTATTTGTGCCCTGAGCTGATCTACTGCATTCCTCAGGCTCCATACATTAAAATATATTCCATTTGGCCTTGCAAAACTTACTTGTTTCTTATCTAGCATAATGTTTTCCGCTTTCTAGACTCATTCACGTTTGAGCTTCTAACTCCATCTCAGCTGTTTTCCCCTCTAAAAACCTGTCCATCCTGGCATCAATTTAGTTTCAGTCAGTCCCAGCAGCATTAGTAAATGACCCCCATGGAGGATGTTGGCCCCACTGCAAGTTCAGGTCACATTTCCAACCTGTGCAATTCCCACCTTCCCAGAAATGGTACCACTACTGTCTTAGAAACCTAAGTCTTCCCTCCTATGCCATCCCCCCAATCATGCATTCATCTGCTCTATCTTCCTATACTCACCACTGCATTATATCAAAAGCAATTCAGATTCTGTTTCCGTGCTGTACATCGACATGACTCTATTACAACCTTTGAATCCTGTTTTTCAATTTCCTCCCTAATTCCCTAAACCTTGCCTGCAAGACCGAATTTTTCTTTCTTCTTATAACATTGAACCCAAAACGGACACAGCTTCTGGCTGTTCACCCTCCCACTTCAGAATGCTCTACAGATGTCCCATATCTCTGACCCTGGTACCAAGGAGGCAACACACCACCTTAGTCATCCTTTGCAATCGAAAGTGCCTATCTACTCCTACCACTAACAAAGCCCCTACCGCTAGTGTGCTTCCATGCTTCTTCCCCTTAGCAGCCAGATCATCCACATCATCCTGGATTTGGCTGGCATACACAGAGGCCTCATTACTATCACCATATTGCAAGGCCAAACAAATGTATGCTCTCCAATTTCCTCATGTCTCGCCTCAGCCCATCTGGCAATTATCCATTCCCTCTGCCTGCTCTTTAAACTGTGGGGTGATCACATCCTGACAACTGCTATCCATGAACTCTCAGCCTCAGCTGCGAGTCAAACTGGAACTGACTGGTTCCAATCAGAGAGACTTTCTACAGACACGGTCATCCAAACTAACAGGATTGTCTAGGATTTCACACATAGTGCAGCTCTTGGGCCTGATCTTCCTAAACACCTCTTAATGAATAGAATATTCTTTTATTTTATCCTCATTCTGACTGAAGTATGACCAGAAAAGTCTCACACTGTTTATATTCCGAGTCCCTCTCAGGTCCCCCATTATTCCATCTGTGTCTCTGCAGAGATCCTCACTTTGCCCACTCCTCTGGGTGATGCTGGTTGACTGTCACCTCCACCAATCTTCCTTGCCCTCTCAGATAACTGCAAATTTTTCCTTGTATAGCTGCTCTAAACTGCTCAATCTCATTTATCTCCTTCAAATCTTCTTTCAATCCCCTTTGCTCCAGAGAACCTCAGCCTTTTTAATCTAACCTAGTAAATTTCACGCCTGAAACTATTCAGGTATCTCTTCTCGGCTACCCCTCTATGATTTCCACATTTTTTCTGTAGTGTAATAACCACAACTGGGCACCATTTTAGTTGAAGACAAACCAGTGTTTTATAATAGGTTCAGCAAAACCGTTTTGCATTCATTAGCTCTATTTATGAAACCCAAGGATTCATATATTTTGCCAACTTCTAAGCATGTTCTGCTGCTTTCAAAGATCAATGCAATCCCGAGGTTCCTGTGCTTGTGCAACCTTTTTCACAATTGTGCCATTAAGTCCATACGGACTCGCCTCAAATTCTGCCAAATTGTATTTCATCACACATCTCTGCACTTAACTGCTACTGTTCTCGCCTATATCCTATTGCAGGTAATTCTTTCCAAGCCTATGTATGACATCCTTCCAAGGCAGGCACCATTCAAGTTTTGAAATTTTACTTAACACTCCAAAATTCAAATAATTTATATATGGCAGCAATCCTACCTCTGACTTTCAGAGAACACCATTCCCTAGCACCATCAAATTCAACTCAACCAGAATCCAAATGCACACTATCCTTAATATTCAATAAAGAACAATTCAGTTAACTTTATGTGTCATAGCTTATAAACAATTCCTTAAAACCCAGATAGACAATATCCACTGCATTCGTTTAAAATAGATTAACACTTGATACTTTGTCAAAAATTAAATAAGCTCAGTAAAGCACAATCTGCCTGTTACAGAACTATGCTGGCTTTCCTTAATTAATTGAAACTTTCCAAATGTTTGTTTTATTTTGCAGATTAAGAATTCTAAGACCTTAGCCTTCAATTATGTTAGACTAACTGTAGTCTGAGTGTCCTTGCATCCTGTTTTGAGTAAGGTTGCAACACTGGCCATCTCCAATCCTCTGGCAACTCCCCCATATATGTCCACTCACTTCCATCATCAACATTTCATACAACTCTTCTGAATCAGATTACCTCAGATAACCTCACCATAGTCAGCCATCCCATTTTTTTTCTCCCTTTCAATATTCACACTGTCCATATTTCTGTTTCTACTAACACTTTGTCAGACTCCTGTTTCTTAATAAGCACTGTTACAAATAACTTATTGTGTATTCTAGCCTTGCCCTATCTTTTAGTATAGATTATTCCCTTTGTCCTTAATAACACACATTCCACTACTTAATTTCTGCCTACTTACAAGTTGGCAATAGATTTGGGTTCCTTTTACGTACTGACCTAGAGGTCTTTAAAGTTTAAGTTACCAGACTGCCTACAATAGCTATGGAGCAGGATCCTGTGAATTCAGGAAAAGCGGCAAGAGTACATTTCACAAACAATATCTCAATCATGTCTTACTTTGACAATCACGATCAGATGTTCAATCTAGATTGAGCAATGTTAAAGAATCTAATTAATGCAACGCTATACCAGAAAATTAAGCATGAATTACAATCTCTCGTCATGAAAATGAAGTCTTTCTACTTGTGTGTCTGGTACTACAATCATAATGAAGGGGGAGGAACAAGAATGATAAAATGATACTTTGCATGCGAACTCACCAGTGTAAGTTAAATAAATAACACTCAGAAACACAACTCCAGCAGCAAGAGACACCCCCAAGAAAAACAATGTCTGGAACTCCTGCTTCGTCAGCCTGTCTCTCAGATACTGTAAGAAGGCATAAGCTTGCATCAGGGCAAATACACCTGAATGCAAGAGGATGAAAAGTTAAAATGATTTGCATTCCTCAATTAATAAATACACATGATCAAACTTAACAAAAAATAGTTAATTTGTCCAATATTTACGTAAATTTAATCAAAATATCAGACATTTTCCTTTAAAGGTTCTTGGCTAGTTGAGGTCATAAAACAAACTTGTTATTCATAAAGTCATCAGATAGAAAGTTTCTGAGTGGGTACAGGACAATGTCGCTCATCTTAACTAGTGAAAAGTTAAGAGTCGCATGGCAATGGAATCTGTGAAGGGACAGTGGAAGACAATATAACCGGGTGGGAGGGGTCTTTGATTATGTTAGTTGCTTTCTCAATGCAGAAGGAAGTATAGATGAATTCAACAAAGGGGAGGCTGGTTTGCGTGATGGACCGGTCTGTGTTCACAACTCTAATTTCTTTCAGTCTTGGCAAGTGCCATACCACGCTGTGATACATCCAGACAGATATACCATAGAAAGCATTCTATAAAACATTGTAAGAGTCTTTATGGATATGCTGAATCTCCTTAGCTTTTTGAGGAGGTAGAAGTGTTGCTGTGCTTTCTTGACAGTAGTGTTAAAATGGACAGACCAGGTCAGATTGTTGGTGATCATCACTCCCTGGAACTTGATGCTCTCGACCATCTCGACCTCCACACATTGACGCAGACAGGGAGTGCCCTCCACTTTGCTTCCTCAAGTCAATTAACAGTTCTTTCCCTTTGCTGATGTTGGAGGAGAGATCGCTGTCTTAATACCATGCCTTTGAACACTCTACCTACTTTGTTTTATCATTGTTTGAGATTTGACCTACAATGATGGAGTCTTCAGAAAATTTGTAAATGGAGTTGGTGTGGAATTTAGTTAAACACTCGTGTGTGTACAAACAGTATAGTAGGAGGCTGAGTACTCAGCCATGCAGGGTACTGGCGTTGAGGGTTATTATGGAGGAGGTGTTGTCGCCTATTCTAACTGGAGTCTGTTGATCAATAAGTTGAGAATCTAGTTACAGAGCAGGGAGTAGAGACATAGGTCACAGAGTTTAGAGAAGAGCTTGTTTAGAATTACGGTGTTGAAGGCAGACCTGTAGTCAATATGTAGTAGCCTGACACAGGTAACCTTGTTGTCCAGATGTTTGAGTGATGAGTGTAGGGTCAGGGAGCTGGTGTCTGCCATTGACCTGTTGAACCGGTAGGTGACCAACTTCTCAAATCACTTCATAATGGATATCAGAGGCACTGGGCAGCGGTCCTTGAGGCACACGTGATTTATCTTTGGCACTGGAATAATGATGATCTTCTTGAAACAGCTGGGGACTTCAGATCATAATCAGGAGAGATTGAAGATACTGCGAATATTCTTTCCAGCTGGTCTGCAAAGGATCTGAGTGCACAGCCCGGGACTCCAACTGGGCCAGTTGCTTTCACGTTGGTTCATCGTTAAGGCAGCCGATCTAGTGTTTGCGTTGGTGACCAAGACTACAGGCACGAGCAAGACTGATGGGGCAGGTGATATCATCTCACTGCCCTTCTGTTCAAAGCTAGCATAGATTGCAATGAACACATCAAGTAGGAATGTACTGCTACCTGTGATTCTGTTCTACTACGCTTTGTAGCCGGTTATGTTGTGTAAGCCTTACCACAAATGATGGGCACCCATATGGGGGTTAGTCTGGTACCAAGCTTAGTTTGGTTTTGCCTCTTGACGTCCTTGATGACCTTCCAAAGGTCATTCCTTTACTTTCTGTATCGATCTAGGTTGCACTCTTTGAATGCGTCAGACCTGGACATCAGTAGGAGTCAATTTCCTGGTTCATCCATAGCTTTCGGTTGGGGAACGTTTGGATTAATGTCTTCAGCACACTGTCATCTACGCACTTAAGAAAGAAGTCTGTAACGGTAGTGGCACACTCATTTAAGGTTGGTCGCTGAGTTGTTTGAGGATGTTTGGACCTCGGAGGGGTCAGGAGACATGATGAAATTTTGGTAGCACATCCTTGAGTTTGGCCTGGTTGAAGTCACTGGCTATGATGAACAAGGCTTCGAGGTGTTCCCCGAAGAAAATTTCTAGTGTTGTATACTTCACTAAGTGCGCTCTTCACTTCTGCATGCGGTGGGTGGCAGACAGCTGTCAGAATTGTGGAGGTGAACTCACGTGGCAGGTAGTTTGGATGGATTTCACTGCTAAGTATTTTAGTCCGGGGAACAGCGACTCATCAGGGTTGCTGCATCTGGGCGCAAGGAAGTATTATTTAGGAAGCAGACCTTGTCTACAAGTTGCATCAGAACTGTAAAGGTGAATTCTCTGCTTGGTACTGACTCCATCATGAAAGCATATTTATGATGCTGATTAAAAAAAACCACATGCTTGACATCATGAGATAGGGTACACAACGTTCCTTTCTTATACGAATTGCTTTTTTGAAGGAACTGCAGGAAGGAAAACAAATGCACTCAGGCATAATGAAACCCAAATTAATAAAACTTGAGATATTGATCTATCACACTTGTACAGCTTGTATTCAGGATAACAGAGTCCAGAGTTAAAGAGATTCTGTATTTAAAAATCAAGCCACTCACCTGCTGCTGCCATGTGCTCACTGGTTCGAATCGGTTGAAACCCCACAAAAGGTACTTGCATTGATAATATTAAGCCCACAATGTAGAAGGTGCTGTAAGCTGTATTAAAAAAAATAACAATGTAAAAAAAAATATCACTATCACTGCTCTAAATCCAACACAGGAAAAAACATGTTTCCAAAAGGATACTTCTTAGGAACATGGTTACGTATTCAAATTCCAGAAAATCCTCCATAGTGGCACACAGATGGTCACCACTAAAATAAAACCTGGGATTAGAAATTAAGATATACAATTAGTTTTGGTTATGAAGAGCTTTTGTTTAGTTATTTTAGAGGAATTTTGAAGAAGTGCAAAAAGATTGAGTCGTTTCATGTTTTGTGCAATCTTTCTATGGAAAGTTGAATTTTTTAAATCAATGTAAGATCACCAGAACATTAGTTTTTCAAATACAATTCTGGAAAATCACATAACTTTATCTATTAGCAGAAAGTGAGGACTGCAGATGCTGGGGATCAGAGTCGTGTGTGGGGCCCTGGAAATGCACAGTGGGCCAGTCAGTATCCGAGGAGCAGGAGAATCAATGTTTCAGGCATAAGCCCTATTCCTAATGAAGTCAATTCTACTGCTCCTCAGATGCTGCCTGACCTGCTGTGTTTTCCCAATGCCTCACTGTCTAACTTTAGCTATTGCTTGTACTCATTTCTTAGAAACTACTTGCCTTGTTTTATGATCGTTTTGTCTGGATACTGTTTTATTGATGAAAAGTGAATCTCTGCAGAAACAAACCTTTCCCACCCTCTACCCCCTCCTTTATCTTGTGCAAGCATATTTTAGGTTGTTTAGAAGGGCTCATATTTAAACTCTCATAATTAAACTTCAGTGAATAAGTTTTATTTTATAATGAAGCAATAATTGTGCTTCTTTAAGAAAACTGGTTGATGGCTATTTTTAATTCCAGATCTAACACAGAAATCATATTTGGAACAAATTATGAATTAATCATATTGGACAAAATAATTTAATTTACATTGTGATCTATGGCGCGGTGGAACTACAGAAAGACTGTGAACTCCTACCATTTCAGTTGTAACACTTTATAGACAATTTTTATAAGTAAACTTAAATTATTAAGGTATCATGGAGTGGGAAACATTTTGTTTTAAACAAACATTAAGACATATGGATGTTAGGATTATAATAATCTTTCTAAATTTATCTGCGAATGAATTTAAGAAATCAGACAAAGGTACAAAACACTTTTATAAATTAAAGCCATCTTTCTTGTGATATACAAGATTTGCTACATTCGTTCTGATACCATTCTGTCATATCATATAAGATAGGAGTTTTCTGATGCTACATTGATATATTCTTTTTATATAGTTGAGACAGTGACCAATCTGCAATAGAAGAAAACAGGAGACTGATTCAGTCAGCAAGTAAACTGTTTTAAATGTATTAAATGTTGACAGATTAAGGTCAATTGAAAAGCAGGAAGTTTTGTTTTTCAGATTGCTGAAATGTGACAGATATCATGGCAAACTCAATTTGCAATCAAAGACATCAAACTAAGGCCCTCTTTTGCCTTTTCAGGTGGATGCAGGAATCATATTGCACTATTCAAAATGCAAATGAGCTGTTGATGTCCTGATGCTTAAACAAATATAACCAAAATGATATCTGATGGTTCATTTCACTGCTCTTT
The DNA here is from genome assembly GCF_020745735.1 of Hemiscyllium ocellatum. Classification (NCBI taxonomy): domain Eukaryota; kingdom Metazoa; phylum Chordata; class Chondrichthyes; order Orectolobiformes; family Hemiscylliidae; genus Hemiscyllium; species Hemiscyllium ocellatum. Next base: position 18,207,520 of record NC_083434.1, read on the forward strand.
GCAGGAGCTTGCTGTATACAAAACGGTTTTTCTGTCAATCTACAATTGCAGCTGCTCATCATAGGGACTATATTGGCTATAAAGCAATTTTCACGTGGGTGGCATGTTGGCTCAGTGGTGAGCACTGCTGCCTCACAGAGCCTGGGACCCAGATTCGATTCCACCCTTAACCTGCGGAATTTGCACATTCTCCCAATATCTGCATGGGCTTCAGCCGGGTGTTGCGGTTTACTCCCACAGTCCAAAGATATGCTAGTTAAGTGTACTGGCCATGCTAAATTGCCCATGATTTGCAGGCTAGGTGGACTAATTGTGAGAAATGCAGGGTGATGTAGGGGAGGTGTTATCTGTAGAGGGTTGGCATGGACTTGATCAGCTGAATGGTCTGCTCACACACTGTAGGGGTTCCTATGATTCTATGATGAGTACATGATAGAAGAGATAGAAATGCAGCTTCATTGCTTCTTTCATTAATATACTGTAAAATGTCATTGCTATTGTATTAAAACAAAAGTATTGCAGGCACTAGAGCTCTGAAGCAAACAAGAGCAGAAAGTGTTAGAGAAACTCAGCAGTCAGGCAACATCCGTCAAGAGAATATAGTTATGAGACAGTTTGATGTGGACAAAGCATGTGTCTTCACATTACAAGTACTATTGATATCAGACCATTTAAAAAGTTAGTCACATTTGTAGAATATTTGAATAAATAGTATTACAGTAAAACCATGACAAGTTTTACTGCATGGTGCCCATCCAGGAATTCATGTCAAATGGAGCTTCAAGAAAGCCATAGAAATGGCTTTGCTTTCAGATTTGCCTACAAGTAGGTAAAATCCGTTAAAACACAGTAATACAGTTAGTGCTGGAAAAAGGTCTTATTTTTCAATTTGCTCAGACTTAATGGCCAAACTTTGGTTCATTCTGATTGTAAAACTGTGCGCAGATATTATACACAAAGGGGGCATCAGAACTGTCAGCTTTCATGTTTCCGAAAACAAAGAAATAGGAAACAATGCTAGCACATGGGCCAACATGTACTGGATCATGCTCCATTCTTCAGGAACATGACATGAAGCAGGTTGGTGATACTACAAGACAATTTTGCAAAACAAAATTTCAGTTCCTCAAAGAGAATGACTATGAGGTGACCTGTTTTACACAGTTTACAAAAGCTCTGGGACAAGTGAATTACCCTGCATTCTCAAGCGCAATCACATTAGGTAGAAGCTCTGGAGAATTGGGCTTGTTTTCAAAAATAACATTCTTAGCAGGACTTGAGCACTTAACAGTAAGATCCTGGAGAGTATTGCTGAACAAAGAGACTTGGAGTGCAGGTTCATAGCTCCTTGAAAGTGGAATCGCAGGTAGATAGAATAGTGGAGGCAGCATTTGGTATGCTTTCCTTTATCGGTCAGATTATTGAGTACAGGAGTTGGGAAGTCATGTTGTGGCTGTATGGGACATTGGTTAGACCACTGTTGGAATATTGCGTGCAATATTCTCAACGGAAAGATGTTGAGAGACTTGAAAGGGTTCACAAAAGATCTACAAGGACGTTGCCAGGGTTGGAGGGTTTGAGCTATAGAGAGAGGCTGAATAAGCTGGGATTGTTTCCCATAGAGCGTAGGAGGCTGAGGGGTGACCTTATAGAAGTTTATAAAATCATGAGGGGCATGGATAGGATAAATAGACAAAGTCTTTTCTCTGGGGTGGGGGAGTCCAGAACTAGACGGCATAGGTTTAGGAAGAGAGGAGAAAGATATAAAAGAGATCTAAGGAGTAAGTTCTTCACACAGAGGGTGGTACATGCATGGAATGAGCTGCCAGAGGAAGTGGCAGAGGCTGGTACAATTGCAAAATTTAAGAGGCATTTGGATGGGTTTATGAATAGAAAGGGTTTGGAGGGATATGGGCTGGGTGCTGGCAGGTAGGACTAGATTGGGTTGGGATATCTGGTCAGCATGGACAGGTTGGACCGAAGGGTCTGTTTCTGTGCCGTACATCTCTACGACTATTACACTAACAGACTTCCAGGTTTTGAATCTTTGTTTCACATATAATTCACTGCACCTTCTAATAAATTCAATCTATTTCTAGATCAAACAGCCTGTTATGAGGCCAACTGTAGTGTTCTTCAGGGAACTTGTGAAGCAAGTGTTACATGCTAATTAGTTCATTTCCTCTAGCTTTAAAGAAAATAATTCCCTTACTTGAATTTGTACTATATAGGTCTCCAACAAGCTTTCAGTAAAAGTAGTCTGAGCCTTGTACCTTTCTGTATTGCAAAGAATTCCACAGGCCCTTCACAGAACTGACGTGGCCAGCTTTAGTTTTCATGTTATGCAAGGAAGCAGTGGTTTCAAACTGTATGGATTATCTGACATATATTTCATTCTGCACAATTATTCAGAAAAGGATATTAAATGGTTAACATCTGTTGCTGGGAAAACACTCCATTACATTATTAATGAAAAAGTAGCAGGACATTTAGAAAAGCTTAACAACAGAACAGAGTCAAATTCATTCTGTGAAAGGAAAATCATGTTTGATTAGTGAAATATTCTAGAGTTCTTTGAGAATATAACAAGAGATAAAGGAGATGTAGTGTATTTGGGATGACCCTATTTGGCCCCATAACGGGTCCTTTTCGGGTTAGAAAGTTTCAACTAGTGGATATTCATATAACCTTAATTATTTCAATATATATTAATGTCTCGGAGAGGGGACAGGGTGTAATACATTCAAATTTGCTGCTAATGCAAAAACAGGTAGAAGGGCATTTGTGGTGATGACAAAGAATTTGCAAGGGGACATAGGCTGAATGAGTGAGCTAAAACTTGGCAGGTGGACACTAATGTAGAAGGGAGAGGTCTTGATAGGAAGAATCAAAAGATAGACTACTATTTAAAAGGCTGAATATGTGAGATTCTCTACCTCTGAAAATTGTGGAGGCTAGATCACAAAATATTTAAAGAGGTCGGAGACAGGTTTTTGAAATATTGAAACATTCAGTGGCAGGAAATAGGGGCTTAAGCCTGGGGCAGATCAACCATGATCTTATAGAATAGTGGTGAACGCTTGAGTGGCTGAATGGTCTACTTTTGCTCCAATTTCAGATGGAGTTTAATTCAGACAAATGCAAGGTGCTGCATTTTGGGAAAGCAAATCTTAGCAGGACTTATACACTTAATGGTAAGGTCCTAGGGAGTGTTGCTGAACAAAGAGACCTTGGAGCGCAGATTCATAACTCCTTGAAAGTGGAGTCTCAGGTAGATAGGATAGTGAAGAAGGCATTTGGCATGCTTTCCTTTATTAGTCAAGAGTATTGAGTACAGGGGTTGGGAGGTCATGTTGCCGCTGTACAGGACATTGGTTAGGCTACTGTTGGAATATTGCGTGCAATTCTGGTCTCCTTCCTATCGGAAAAATGTTGTGAAACTTGAAAGGCTTCAGAAAAGATTTACAAGGATGTTAGCAGGGTTGGAGGCTTTGAGCTATAGGGAGAAGCTGAACAGGCTGGGGCTGTTTTCCCTGGAGTGTCGGAGGCTAAGGAGTGACCTTATAGAGGTTTCCAAAATTATGAGGGGCATGGATAGGATCAATAGACAAAGTCTTTTCTCTGGGGTCGGGGAGTCCAGAACTAGAGGGCATAGGTTTAGGGTGAGAGGGGAAAGATATAAAAGAGACCTAAGGGGCAACTTTTTCCACACAGAGGGTGGTATGTGTATGGAATGAGCTGCCAGAGGAAGTGGTGGAGGCTGGTACAACTGCAACATTTAAGAGGCATTTGAATGGGTATATGAATAGCAAGGGTTTGGAAGGATATGGGCTGGGTGCTGGCAGGTGGGACTAGATTGGGTTGGAATCTCTGGTCAGCATGGACAGGTTGGACCGAAGAGTCTGTTTCCATGCTGTACATCTCTATGACTCATGCTCTTCATGAAGTATTCTTAATAAGTTTCTAGTTGTGCCAAAGGATAGACTCAGGAAACTCTATGACAAAGGGAACACACCAATCTAACATTTCTTTGGATCTTTTAACCTCATCACCACACTGGGCAGAGGATCTTGAAGAAAACGTGACAGCATACATTTTATGTAAAAATTACTTGCCTTTAAATATTAGCAATTCAAAACACCATGCATTGACCATAAAACAACAGTATCAAGGAGATCAAAGGCTGAAGTACAAAACGTGAGAAGTTTAGAACCCCAATGTATTTCAATCTTTATTTATTCTGCACTTTTAAAGTCTGCACAAAATGTGGAGCATATTATGCATTACTGCACGGGCATTTTACTTGACAAATCTGTTTACACTTTAGTGGTAATGTATATTGGCTCAAAATAAATTATACGTGGTAACTGACTGAAGGGATTAAAAGGTTTTGGCTCAAAGCACGAGAGAGAAATAGTTGAAGAGTATGGTGCTGGAAAAGCACAACTGGTCAGGCAGCATCCGAGGAGTAAGAGAATCAATGTTTTGGGCATAAACCTTTCATCAGGAATTGTACGTTTTGTGCATATATAAATTACATGGTCATATCAAGGCAGTGGTCATTTGAAAAATTGTGGCAAATACTGAAAATCTGCAGTATGAATTTCACAAACTCTATTTTCTATTATTATTGCATAATATCACTTGGCAAAATAATCACTTGCCAACAAATAAATTATTGGATTTCCTTCTCAAAGTCATCTTGTCATCCAAATTAGTGATGGAGAGAATACATCCTGTTGGCTAGATTTGAACCATTTTTGAAAACCTCCAGGACTAAAATTATGACACTCAAAACACTTGTCATTGTACTCAAAACACATCCATTTTCTGCTCAAGCTTCAGATTTATGTTAATCTCAATAACACTATTGTCTGCAACTGCTGTCTTATTATCCACTGATGCATTTCCTAAAGAAGCAGTGTTTACTTAATTCCAGGGTGAAATACTCATTACATCCAATTTCATATATAAATACCAATTGTAATGTTAACGAGTTACTTCATTAATTTTACATGGCTTTTTTTTTGACATGTTTTGAAGTCACTGCTACATAGGAACTTAAAATTAATGAAATACCCCTTTTATAAAAAAAAACATGAGATGCCTTAACTAGTGCATCATCTGAATGTCATGCATGCATACAATGCCAATGCCATCTTCTGGCAAATCAGAGTAAAAACAACTCCTTCCAGAAACTGAATGTTAAAGCATCAATTAATGATCTAAATGTTAAAAGTGTTCATTAATGAGTAGAGAGTAGGGTTGGTCAGGGATTCATAGGCTAGTTAAAGTACAGGTGGAGGCAAATGAGCACATTGTGTCTGTGCTGATTCTACGTAAAAGCAACTCAGGTGGTCAGGTTCTTGACCCTTCTAAGAATAGTAGTTTCTCCATATTTACTCCGCTTGGATCCTTCATGACTTTGAGCACCTCTATCAAACCTCCTCCTAATTTCTCTTCCCAGGAGAGAAGTCTCAGCTTTACCATTTAATTCTCATGGTTGAAATTCCTTATTCTTGTAAATCTTTTCTGAACCCTCTCAACATTTCGACAGCCCTCTTAAATAGTGCATCCAGTTCTGGACTTTCTATGAAACAGTGGTTTGGTCTCCTTTAGTAAAAGTTCACAAACCACCCATCCCCCTCCATTCATACTCTGCCACTATTTATAAAGGTTGGGACCTTTTATGTCTTATAAACCACTTTCCCATTTGAAAATACAATATCCTATGGATATTATTTGGAATAACAATCATTCAGCCTGAGTATTTCAATGATTATTCACAGGAAGTAGACTGCTGTGGAGGTAAAGTAATTTACTAGGTTTTGCCAGATGTTGGCTCTTTTTCCATGACAGTAAACATGTGAGCAAGGGAATAACTTCAAATTAAAGCCAAACAATAAAACAAAAATCTGAGAGATGGGGTGACAGTGAGAATAGATACAAGACATTAGATGAGAGTATTATTTTTAGTGCTATAATAATTTTATTGGCAAAATTATGTTTATTTAAATGCAAAACTATTGTAAACCTAAACAACAGCAGCAATTTCACCATATGCGCACACTGACCATTTAACCAACCATTTATATATTTGAGTGTTAGCTTGTAACAGATATTCTAGCTGTATGCAATCATATCCATCACATATTAAAGCATTACAAAATGTAAATATCTGGCATAATCACACCTAGTTGGCCTGACAGCATATTCACATCAAAACAATGAAACATGATCAACTGAATAATGCTAACTGGTTCACATACTAAATTCAGTTGGAAACACACCAAGAAGAATCCCCAAAAGTGTCCCTAATAAACTGTACTTAACTGCCATTGTAATGAGGAAGAGGGGTGGGTGGCTGGTTTCAAATCTTGTATGTCAGGCGAGGGGACTTAGGCAGAGATGTAGATGCACTCATTTTGTAGAACCATATGGAGTTGAGAGAACAGTGTCCACAGCATTGCTGGATCAAGGAAGCAGCCTTTAAGCAATATCCATCTCTCAACTCAATGTTCCCCTTCCCATCCCTCATGCAGCATCAGCAGCACTTTTTCCCAGAGGTTACTCTTATATTGTTCCCTCAGAGTTGGTCACCCTGATGTACAGAGCACCAAAAGACTTTGAGCCATTGTAAAGAGAATTCTTACACTGTAAGGAATCCAGCTGCATTTTATGATTTGACAAACAATTTCTCCAGGATTTTGTTTTCTGATTAGAGATCTTTCTCCTTCAAAACAACTGTTTGACAATTTGCCATGCATCGGTGTTCTTGACACAGTAACCGATGCAGTCCAGGGAACTAGTAGGCAATATTTAGCAGTAGTTTTTCTACTGACACAAGTTTTGCTGATGTGCCTTTGTCACAATCTGTATTAAGACAGATATTGTGTGGAACTACCTTGAATAAACTACATAAGTTAGCTGAATTTCCTTCAATCCTGAAAACATTCTTCGCGGTTGTAATGTTCAAGTGGTCTGTTTTATTTTAGCTTGAAGCTACTGCAGCTTTATTTGGTTACTAACCACAATGGAATGAGACAACAGGAATAAGTATGATACTTGAATTTCAGTGCCCTTGGAAATGTCACAAGAAATCAAGCATGGCTGTTGAGAATTGGGGATCCCCTTAAACCTGTGTTAACTCAGTATTCCATATTTGATATTTCCTGCTCAACATGCAGTCTCATCTAACTGTTATATCAGTAACTAGTCATTTGCAAATGTAAACTCATCTCTATAACGAAAATAGAGAAGAAGGCATAATAATCTTCTAGGTTCTGACTCTTGTCAAAGCTTTATCAAGCACCATCCTATCCCATTATCAATGTAGTACACTGGAAATAAGGAGTTTTTTTTGTCCCCGAGGTGAAAACTAACCTTGATATAGCGGTGCTTAAATGGGTCAACAGTCATCTGACTCAGGCGTGGTTGTTCCATGGCTGCTGGCCAAGAGGAGTTAGACAAGTGATTGACAGAGCATTGATGGCAAGCCACCAAAGACCAGCACAAAAGGATGTAGGAGTGTGCTTTGTCTTCCTCCATTCTACAAACTGGCTCCAAGAATGAAAAAACATTCACATCTGTCACAGGTCATACATTTCTTTTCTTTGCCTAATTAGCTAATGTACCATATTGAAACCACTGCTTCTCAATAAGCCACTGGAAAATTACAACAGATTGTACATTGCCTATCTTAGATAACTGTGATCACGAACACCCTAAAATCAATATGATCAATAAAGCATAATTATAAGTGTACAATTAATCCAACTGTCCAAGGCTTAACCGGAGGTATAAGTATATGAGTTTTTTTTTGGAACAGAATAATAATCATGAAGAGTTTACTGACCTATATAGATTCTTCTACTGAACCTCTGCATCAGTAGCAATACAAATACATGTAGCGGAATGAGGTTGATAATGAACACATAACCACCCCATGCAGATACCTGAAAATCAATGGACAAAAGTAATTAAACCTAAAGTTCAAATGAGATACAAGTAAAACTACAATGCAAGAAAAATGATCGTTCCCATGAGCAACAAGGCCAGTACTGAAACTATGAAGATTTCACAGCAGATTAACGAAGTATAACATATAGCTGTCTCAGTTCATTTAGTTCTTTCATCACTGGCTTCATGCTTTCAGTATTTATCTTGTAGGTTTGGGGAAGAGTTTTGTCATCCCGACCGAGCAGTAGATAGAACTCTGAAGTTCAACAAAAATTCTTAGACTTGAAGAAAAAAGGATAACTCTCATCTCTCCATAACACGTCATTCGATGGATTGTGCAAACAATACCATTGAAGCTGGACATATAATAGAGGTTAGCTTTGTTGATTGAACGGTTGATTTGGAATGCAGAATGATGCCAACAGTACAGGTTTCTTGTTCTGGGACAATGGAGATTCTCATTGTAAAATATGGATGTAATTTAATTTCCTACTCTATTCAGGAACACTTGCATCAATGAGTAGTGTGATGCATCACGATACATTGTTCCTTGGTTGAGCTATCTTGCAGAAAGATTGAACAAATGATGAACTTTCTGAATTCTGAAACATTTTCTGGATCAGCATAACAAGAGACATAAAAATCAATTACAAGCAAATTTGTGTTTTCTTGTTTAAAATTTACAATAATTGTCTATCTGGACTACTTTAATTGGTCAGTTAGGGGATGTGCCTGCTGTAGTTATTTATTGGGTGGTGCCTAGTGCACATGAAGTAAATTAGGCATATTACGGACATACAGCTACCAACAGTTGATGGTAAAGAAAGATAGAAGGGGTGGTTTTGAGGAAAATGTAAACAACATAAACCAAGGAGAGTCCAACAACATTACCCTAGCTTAAGATAGTTTCAGTGAGAGATCAGATTGATGTAAGGGAGGTGATGAAATTAAGGACTTAAAGTTGACAAAATGGAAGGGATAAATATTTGATACAACTTACTCAAAAGGTATTCTCTGTGCCAAAAAAAATGAAGGTTCACTAGATTTGAATAAATTAGTTTTAGAAAAGCTGTTATGTGAATTAAAAATCCATCAATGTTGATTTGGTAGATGAAGATATTAGTCTACACAGTATCTATACAAGCACAAATGTAACTTTTACTATGAAACCTGAATCCTAAGCAATAATTGATAGTTGGAAAGCTGTTTTCTTTGATGACAAATACTGAAATTATTTGACAAGATTTCAAGAAAATAGAGCACAAATTTCTCAATATTGAGCTGATCAGATGTAAATTTGCTTTTTCAACTCAGAAGAAAATAGTTCCCAATTAGACATTTAATATAGTTACAAACAGCCATAAGACCAGACTCTAGACAAAATTGGTATTTATAATGCATACTCCATTTTTACAAATGTAGTTTATGTGGCTTTTCGCAGAACAACTCTTTGGTGAAAGAATAACCAGAAACGTATATAAAGAAGTACTGTTGCAATAAGGTACTAATTTGACTGCAAACAATTAGTAGGCCTCTACTATTTAAAACATAATTTTAGCCTTACTGAGTTTAATCAGTAAATGAAATTTTGGAAAGGAAAAGATTAAAATCTAATAAATGCTTATGAAGTATAATATTGTTAGGTGCGTTCCTTAGTTCTCCATGAAATTTTTTTTCGATATCTGTGTGCTCTACAGGTAGCTGAGGGAATTGTCTAGATCAATGCTGCCCAGAGAGAATTAGTTTTCAGTGATTACCCAAAAGTCATATATTCACACACAAAAATGCAGTGTATTTTGATGCAAGAATGCTTATATATCTGATTTTGAAAATCATCTTTCAGCTCTAATGACTAGGTTTGACCAAGCATACCATAAAATCAAAACACTTCAGGAGCAGGACACCAACTAGAACATACTTGATAAATGAGTCAAGTCTGGGATTCAGAGACTTGAAGTACAACAATGCAATCATCTTGCTGAATCATTCGAAATCTCTACAGATGAAATAGTGGTGGTTCACTGGTTAGCACTGCTGCCTCACAGCGCTAGGGACCCAGGTTCAATTCCAACCTCAGGCGACTGTCTGTGTGGAGTTTGCACATTCTCCCCACGTCTGTAGGTTTCCTCCGGGTGCTCTGGTTTCCTCCCACAATCCAAAGATGTGCAGGTTAGGTGAACTGGCCATGCTAAACTGCCCATAGTGTTCAGGGATGTGTAGATGAGGCGCATTTGTCAGGGGTAAAATGTAGAGTAATAAGGTAGGGGAATGGGTTTGGATGGGATACACTTTGGAGGGCGATGTGGACTTGTTGGGCCAAAGGGCCTGTTTCAACACTGTAGGGATTCTATAATAGAAGTGCAACATACTGAATTATTTTCAGCTTTGATAAAATTCCAGGGAATAATGAAAGAGTTCAACTTGTCTTACCATATAAAAGTAGGACAAGCAGCAACATATTGTCCAGAAAACTGAGCCAGTTTTTACAGACTTGACCTGTTGTGAAAAATGCACAAGAGACAACGATTAAGATCATCAATTTTAAATTAAACCTTACCATAGATCTTTTCCAATACCTGCAATACAATTAGTTCACTTTTCAATATTAGAAGGCAACTCAAACTAGATAGATTTTGAATTTGGTTCAAAGCTACTGGAGTTTTAAGAATTCAAGCATACAAACCCAATAAGCCAGAATTTAGAAAAGAAAACATGTATTATCGATGTTACTGATATGTACATCAGTGGATACAGTTTAGACAGTGTCCAAACCAAAAAGAGTATGTATGTATTGAATAGTCATGCTGTTATAAGGTTCTACAACATATTATCCTTAAATCTATGAAGAATTTTGCATTTCCATTTGATATGTTGTGGAGATGCCGCCAGGAAGCAGGATTACAGCGATAAATTTTCATTTTAATTTTGAATGTAAGCATTTTTCATGGTTGCTCAGGGCAAGGTATGTGTAACAAGATCTTCTGTTTCTACAATCACTGAAATATACAAGGATGGGATGTTAAGATGTTCCTTTGAATATTAAAATAAGTCACTGTTTAAGCTTACCATATGATACATTTATTTAATCACGAAGGCAGTGGAATCAGGTAGGCAGTAATGAGCTGGAACATGTTGAGCACACTAAATGCTCTAGATCTAATGAAAATCTAACATGCACTTTAAAACAAAGTCTTCCATTTCTAGGTCAACACTGACTGAACTTCATACAAATGCAGGCACTGTGTAAGTGCAGCATTTAGCCAATCATCTTTTGTCTCAAAGCAAAAAATAACTTGCATAATGGGGACAAACAGCCTGATGAAGCCTGGTCCCCCTCTCAGATATTCAAGTTCACAAACGATTACTCTCCTTCAATATTAGAAACAACTGAATTTCAGTGATTCCTACAAAGCATGTCATGTGCAAATTGTAAGTTAGACTTTGCAACAACCCAAATGTCAATGTTCCTGCTAAGATACAAAAAATATTTTCCTTAACTAACTAGCCATTAAGGGAAAAGCACCAACTGCTTCCTGTAATTCACTTTTTCCTTTCATCTGTATTTTTGTTTGATGTATTGTCACATGTACCTAGGTACAGTGAAAAGTTTTGTTTTGCATGCAGTACAGGCAGATCATAACATGCAAAGATATTAAGGCAATTGAACAGAGCAAGGAATACAAAGTTTATGGCTGCAAAGAATGTGCATAAAAAGCAAAATCAACATTAGATTTGAAACTTGAGAGGTCCATTCAGAATTCTAATAATGGTGGGGGAAGCAGCTGTTCTTGAGCCTGTTGGTGCACATATTTAAGCTTTTGTATCTTCTGCCTGACAGAAGTGATTGGAAGAGATTATAACCATGGTGGAAGGGATCTTTGAGGATGCTGGCTGCCATTCCGGAGCACCAAGAAGTGTAGGTGGTGTCAATGGATGGAAGGTTGGTTTGCGTGTTGGATTGGGCTGCGTTCATAACACTCTATTAGTTTCTGGGCAGTATGGTCCTGGGTAGAATGTTGCCATATCAAGCTGTGATGCATCCAGATAGAATGCTTTCTATGGTGCATCTATAAAACCTGGTGCCGAACTTCCTTAGACTCCTGAGGAAGAGGTGGTGTTGTTGTGTCTTCTTGATCATCACTTTAAAGTGCGTGGTCCAGAGCAGATTGTTGATGCATTTGACCATCTTCACTTCATTTCAGCTCAGCTCCACTGATGTTGATAGTGGCAAATCCTCTTCTTTGCTTACTGACGTTGATGATCAGCTGACTATTGAGGGAGAGATTGATATTGTTACACCATGACACCAAACATACACTCTCTCTCTCTCTTGTATTCTGTCTCATCATGGTTTGATATTCGGCCTACGTTAATGGTGTCATCAACAAACTTGCAGATAGAATGGAGATGATATTTGGCTACACAGTCATAAGTGTACAGGGAGTACAGTATGAGGATATTTTCATTTCCATGCAAGTTAATTAAAAAACAAAATCAAGGAAGGCTATCTGGAAAAGTGTAAAGTCTCAAGGAATAAAATAGTTAAAAACTAAGAAATTTGAAACTGATAAACTTAAATTTACTTCCTTGAAAAAAGGACTGATAAAATGTACAATTATTCATGTGCATAGGCAAAGTCCTATTCAGTGGACCAAGTTTTAGATTCTTGGCAAAGGATGGAAACTGAGGAGTGATATAATGGCTTAGAAAATCTTCACCTGAGTGTATAAAAAAAAGAGTGTTGAGACAGAACATAAATGATGGCAACAAATGGCAAATAATCTCTCACCATTAAATGGCATTTAGACATTAAAACCCCAATCACTGGCACTTCTGTCACAGCTCATGGCCCTTATCCACAAACCTGCAAGAAGACTCCTTCATTTAGCTCTCATGATAAGGAGAATCTCATTTGATATGAACCGCTGACTACTGCACAAAAATCTTATTTTCAGCATAATTTTCCTTTCATGAGGGTTTGCGGCCAGACATCCAAAAAAATTGTGTATCAGATACTTTGGCCAAAAAGTATGCCCACTTCTCTAGATTGATCTTCCCCCATCATCTCCTTCCCACTTCATGGTGATGTTAAAGACCTCTATTAACATGCCCCATTATCTCCACCCCCATAACACAAAATTAGCAGTAAAATACCAGGATACGGGTTGAGCCATTTAGGACACCCAGAGAGTGGAGAGCCTGTGGAATTCTCTGCCACAGAAAATAGCTGAAGCTTAACCATTGAGAAGGAGTTATACATACTTCTTAGGGCTAAAGGAATTAAAGATATGGGGAGAAAGCAAGAACTGGATTTAAATGATTAGCCACATTTGTACTGAATGGCAGAGCAGGCTTGACGGGCTGAATGGCCTACTCCTGCCCTCATGTTCTAAGTTTCTATGATTAACTTTTGGAAAGTTATTTGCATACAAGTTGGAGATTTAATGACAATGCAGTCGTTTTATGGTCACATTTATTGGCCGGCATGGTGGCTCAATAGTTAGCACTGCTGCCTCTCAGCAGCAGGGCCCCGGGTTCAATTCCTGCCCTGGGGGACTGTGCGCGTGGAGTTTGCACATTCTCCTCATGTCTGTGTGGGTTTCCTCCAGGTGCTCTGGCTTCCTTCCACTGTCCAAAGATGTGCACATCAGGTGAATTGGCTAAACTAAACTGCCAATAGAGCTAGGCGCATTAGTCAGAGTGAAATGGGTATGGGTGGGATACTCTTGAGTGGGAGGGTCGGTGTGCACTTGTTGGGCCAAATGGCCTGTTTCCACATTGTGGGGAATCTAATCTATAAACACAAGATGTTTATTCCAGATACAGACAATTGATCTAGATTCCCAATCATCCAGAGAGATTTGGTCATCACACTTCCAGATTATTAGTCTAGGCTTCTGGAGTACTAATGCAATTGCAATCACAAAGTACCACATCCATTTTCTTGTCTTAAGGAACTTAATTTCCTGTATGAAAAAAACACAATCATTTTTCTGAGTGGTAAAGCATCAAGCTTTAGCTGACTACTTGCCTATGCAGAAACTCAATTACATAAGTGGATGTTTATTACAGAATTGAAGACTAGTTGTGACAAAGCAGTCATTAATGTTATAATAAAAGTTGATGACATTGTAAAGATTGCAGCTCAAATACTTTGTAATTGCTGAAGAATTCAGAGATCAGATATTTGTAATAATCTTAATATGATTTCAAAACAGTTTAACTGAAGGTGGCAAACGTTTTGTGCAATGACCATGACAATTAGATTCTTCTACAAGCCATACAATACTAGGTGAAGTCCTGCAGGATTTACCATTGATATTGCTGGTGATCAAAGTGCTAAATTGCAACTTAAGAGAGCCACCCAAAAGTTAATAACTAAACTAATCTCTACACAGTATAATTTCCTCACCCTCCTTTCTAGCAATACAATCAACACAGGGATACAATTACTATTATCAGATATTGTTTCATGGTTTACATCCATGAAATTCACAGGAAATTCATTTTTATTCAATTTTTTTTTTATCTATGCCATGACATGGAAAAACTTGCTGTAGTAGTTTGATACAAGAGAGTTGCTTGCTAGGTAATTTTGAAGGGCAATTTAGAGTTACCCACATTGCTGCAAGCTATAAGTAGACCAAAGACAGGGAGGAATGGCAAATTTTCTTCCCTGAAGGATGAGTGATAAATAGTAAGATTTTTTTCATGAACAGAGAATTGTACAATAACTTTACAGAATTGCAGAAACATTGTGGTGCAAAGACTCATGGTGACTGCTTTGTCTTTCCAAAAAAAAAATGTCATGACCTAGAGTCACCGTCTTGCCCATTTCTCATAACCTTGCAGACTGGATAATTTAAACAGAAACAAGATCCTCTTGAATTCCTCAACAGAACACCACTTCAAAGGAGTGCATTCCAGACTCAAACAACAGTGAAAATGTTATTTCTCAAATCACGTTTGCTTCTTTGAAAAATAAAAAAATCCATACACTAATTTTTGATTCCTTGGCCCCATATACTCTTTCCAGCCTTCTCATAATTTTGAAAACTTCTGTCAGATCTCCACTTAGCCTTCTTCTGTCCATGAACAGTCTCAACATCTTCTATCTATCTCCGTTGGTGAAGTTTCTGAACGCAAATGCATTCCATTTTCCTGCAATGCTGGCTCTTGGAATCTATATACATTCCTCCAGCTGAGGTCTAACCAATGTTAAACAAGTTCAGCACCAACTCCTCATGCTTGTCCTTGATGTGCACATGATGAAAACCTTGGGTACTGTATGCTTTATTAATTTCTCTCTTTACTCATTTTACCACGCTCAATCTGTGCGCATACATGTAGGTCCTCTGTGCCTGCAACCTCTTTAGAATTGTACCCGTTATCTTAAACCACCTGTTCATGTTCTTACCAAATGTATCACCTCACAATTTTAACAACTGCAATGGGCTAGCAATAAACACGACAATTTGACAGGCCAGACTGGTTTATAGGCTCAACATGTTTTACTTTTACAACATCGGATTTGTTTAGTTCTTGGATTTTGTAATTACTGTAACTGCCAGTGATCCTACCCATAGTACTTGGCATGCATGACAATTCAGTGGGCAGCCTGAATTGTTAAGCTGGTAAATGTCATTGCATCCATCTCATGCGACAGCATGTTCACTTTGCTAGCCTTCAAAAATCAGGATGTGGTTGCTACTTTGATACTTGTGCACAGACTCCTTAGTGTTCACTTCGGCTTTGGTGAAGATAAAAATAAAATGCATTTTGAACATTAAATGCAGGCATAGGTAGTCATTAACTTTTCATTGTTCAGCAGTATCTAACTTTGCACATGCTTTGAAAACTTAAGTAACCAGATTTTCAAATACAGACTTGTGACCCAGACGGGGCTGAAATGGACAAAAATCTGGAAATGCTAAGTACTTGACAATTAGTTAGTTTTGCTACAGTACTTTTTTTTACTCAATGCCACTTTACTAGGATTGCAATTTTTAAAAAAGATTAAATCTTAGGCATTGCACTTATGAAACAAAAAAAATGTGCATACAGATGATTAGGACTGGATGTGTTAGATGTAAAAGATGCATTACAAAGATAGCTAAGTGCTATAGAAATCACTTGACAAGAGTACTTGCATCTTCAAGAATCAGAAATGTTCTTAACCACATTCATCATTCGCAGCTGTAAATACCAAAACTGAACTTAACTATAACAAGATATTGGGAATTAAACAAAATTACCAGAGTAGCCTTGACCACTCATTATACAAGTATTTCCAAAGTTGTAAAAGGTCTTTTTCACACTAATTTATAATTTAATTTGGTACCAAGAAGGAACATTTTATTCAAATGGAAGTCCCAACGTTTAGACAGCTCATTCCAATTTAAGTTCCATTCACCAGCTCCCTAGCAGTACTCACCACCAATTTCCTATCTGACAAAAAAAAGCTGATTAATTTTACATGAAAACCACATCTGAATTTCAAGTACATTTATATGGATGACTTACCCACAGGTAGTATGTAAATTGCAATGCAAAAATAGCTATTCCTTCATTATCAAATGAGCCTGCCACTGATCGTGATATATAGCCCGGTACAATAGCGATGAAGCAAGCAGCAAGTAGTCCTGCTCCTTGATTCCACAGCTCCTTAGTGAGAAGAAATGTCGATATTGATGTAAGACCACTGAACACAGGAGCTAGAAAGACACAGACATCCCGGATGTGGACTGTTATATGAAGCGTATTCAAAATCCAGTGTATACAGCCTGCTGTAACCATGAGGCCAGGATACACCTGCAAGAGAAGAAAAAAATAAATTTGTTAAATATAATGATTTTTTTTAAAGTTAATTAAATATCTCTTACCTAGGGATTTGTTAGTACATTCAAATACTTAAAAGCAAGCTATATAATTTAAAATATACTTTACAGCACAGTTCCTAAAGACATTGTAAAACTGAATCCATAATGAGAATACAAACACAATAAACATCCTAAGGTGTTTCACAGGAACAATCAGACAGAATTGACAGTAAAATGAGGTATTCTGACATTTGACTAAAATCCTGGCCAATGCTGCAGATTAAAGGATAAATAGAAGGAGAAAGAAATAGAGAAGTAGGTAGATTTGGCAAGAAATTCCAAGGCCTCAGTAATTAGTTAAACAATTGCCAATAGCATGGCAAAGGAAATGGAATAGAATGAATAAATTTGTGGGGTTACTTGAATCAAAAGGGAATTTCAACTACTTATTTTGAAATACCAAACATCTCAGGGCATAGTCACTGTTGACGATGGTACTGACCTCAGATTAGAGACCACAATTCAGAGTGAATCAAAGGTTTTTTGGAGTGAGCACAGAGGTTCCCACTTAGGAGCTAAACGTGTGCTCATCTCCCTACTCAGCAGCTAAAACTACTTCCTGGGTGAGACATAACCTGGAAACATTAAAATGGGGTCACAATGGGGAAAAGGTTTGGGAAACACCCGAGTTATACTGGTCAGTGCACTTGTACACAAAACAATATCTCATTCCTCCATCCCATAACCTCTGACCTGAAACAGATGCATACGGTGGTTAACATTCAACATATGATCAAAATGTATCTTTAAAATTCCATCCACTATTTGAGAAACATTTGACAAACAAATTCATAGAATCTTGACAGTGTGGAAACAGGCCATTCTGCTCTACAGTCCACACCGAACCTTCAAAGAATAACCCATTCGCCTACCCTGTTACTCTATATTTACCCATAACTAATGCACTTAACCTACACATCCCTGAACACTATGAGCAATTCAGCATGGCCAATTCACCTAACCTGCGCATCTTTGGATTGAGAGGTGAAACAGGAGCACTTGGAGTAAACCCACGCAGACACAAGGAGAATGTGCAAACTCCACACAGACAGTTGCTCGATGCTGGAATCGAACCCGTATCTCTGGCGCTATGAGGCGGCAGTGCTAACTACTGAGCCACCATTCTGCCCTATTGTAGACTTCCTGTATGCCATTTAATTCCAACAGCTTCACATACTGAAAGCTTCATGCTTCGGTATGTCAAGCAGTCAGATCAAACTGACAAACATAATGCCAGATTTGGAATTAACATGAAGGAGCAATCTTGAAAATATATACCAGGCTCCTGCATTTTGCCTTCCACAGATTTCAATTTTTCTTCTGGCATATACCATGTCTCTCAAAAGTTTACTCAAACACATTCCTTCTGTAATCACATTTTGGAACACTTCTTAAGAATGTACTTTTAAAAAAAAACTACTAAAGAAAGACATTTTATGGAAACTTTTCATTTTGCATTCATCAGGGCAATCAGAAAGCTATAAAGAGAATTCAAACAAAAACTAAAGTCAAAATTAAACAGGTTATGCAATTTTTTGTAAAAAAACATTCTATTTTTAAAATAGGATCACTGGACTCAAAATGTTCACTGCTTTCTCTCCACAGATGCTGGGCCAGAATTTCTTCATCACTGTGTTTTGGTTGAGTTAAAAAAAAGTACTAAATTTGCATATTATAACAGTAAACAGCTGATGAGAACGTACAAATTAGGCAGTTCAATATTTGTTTAAGCAGTGGGCACACCAAACATGTGAATGAAAGTTACAAAGCAGGAGTTTCTACACATATTAAACTCCCAAATGCCATTTTGAAAACACCTTCTCATATAGTAGACACGAGGTAAACGGAACACAGTACATTGCATTGCAGCTGCAGGATAAAGTGACTTTACTATCTTAAGAGATATACAGGGTTTTAAACTGTGTCACTATTGTATTTTTTCCCCAAGTTTTTGAATTGAAATCAGCTAACATTCCACTAGAAAGCAATCGTTGCCAGGCTATCTGTATTCACAGCTTAAGCAGTTCGCTTTAGAGCAGGAGCAGAGGCCTAAAAAGCAGGTTGCTTCATCATTTAAGTGTTTGGTGGATAAAAAAATACTACTTTAAATTTACTGAAATTCATTACGTTCCTCAAAGTTAGATTTTCATTTCTGAAGTTGTTGTCAGAATGCCACTATATAAGTGTGCGATATTGTGTTATAGGTTATCTTTATTAACTCACTCACTAGCTCGCTATACTCATTAATACGCAGTTCCTGTTCATTCATTCATAACCTTTTACTAAATCGTTATTTACTATAACATAGTTTTATTCATTCATAAAACTGCTGTTCTGCAGTATATTTTACTATCCAAAATTTAAAACAACCCTTCCTGATCAAAACAACTCTTTTAAACCAATTACTGCATTCTTATACCTTATCAGCCCTTGCCATAAGTAGTGTTTACCTCTGAATAAGTGTAGCATACAGAATAATACTATCCCCGTTAAGTTTATAAGACTAATCAGCCCTTACCAAAATCTCCTGGACCTGAAGAGATTCCAATTAGTGTGTACTTGTTAAATACCTTTTAACTGGGCCATTATCCCTTTAAGAAACTGACAAAACAGCACTTCCATGAAATTGCATCAATGAATGAAATTCACACCAGCAAACAGTAAATGAATCTCACAACCCAGCCGCAGTAATGAGTTTAATATCCTTTATTAAGTACGGCTCCAATTTCTAACTTACTTAGAGCATATAGGCCTAATATTTCTACTAACATTTACTAATTTAAAAGACAAAAAGGACTAATACCTCTTAATTATGCATGCAGACTAGACAGGCATTCTCAATCCCACCAGAAGTAGCAGCCAGCACATTTTAACCTATCTCTAGTCTTCGAGGACAGAAGCCCTTGAAACCTTTGTGTACTACCGATACAACGATGTAACACCATAGGAATGAAATTTTAATATTTGTAATATGTGTATAAAGAGGGTCTTGTAAGAACTATATTTCGGGATTCTATTGTTGCCGCCTCAAACTTGTGCAGCAATTGCTGATTAAGAAAAAGAGGCTATTTTCACCAGTCACTAAGTCTGGCTGTTATTTGAGCACGATCCCACATAAGTAAGGATGCATTCGTACAGATATTTATATGCCCAAGATACACTTTGGTGCACAAAACACACTTGAGTGTTCACAGTGTACGATGGCGCTGCTCAAGATTCAATTAACCACACATTTTAACGTTGATCTTCTAATGTGCTGGTATGTCTGCATATACAGCTATAATAGTCAGCAATTATGGTGAAAAGACCAAGCTTTTCAGTAACAAGCAATTTGCTAAAATATAAATAGCCATTCTTTACACCTAATTTACAACACAAATTAGGGTAGCTGTTGTTTCTCAACCGGCCTGCATAAAACACAGGTGGTTTTGACAGCAAATGACAGCCATGGACTCTCAGTATTACACAGAATTTATAGCACAGAGGTTTGTCAATGTGGCAAGACTGTTTTTGTTTCTTTTGAGCCTCAACCCATCAACGCTCTAACTCATCCATAGAGCCTTGCATTTTCTCTGCCTTCCAAGCTCATCCCTAAAATGCATTATAGATATGCCTCAGCTTATCAAGGCTCATTCCATATTCTCACTGATCTTTTCCTGACCTTATTAGATTTGTTGAAAACCATCTTATATTGATGGTCTATGGTTTAATTGTCCCCAAGTACTAAGTCTACTTAAATTTAAGATCTCTAATAGACCTCCCACGTCTTCCTTCAAATATAAATAACTTTCTAGTCTGCTCCAAAGCCTCTATAACAAACACAGAAGAAAATCAGCAGGTCCAGCAGCATTTGCAAGGAGAAACAAAGTGAACACGGAGTCTAACTGAAGTCTTGCTTTAGAAGAAATCACACTGGACTCAAAATGTCAACTCTCTTGCATTCCACAGATCCTACCAAATCTGAGTTTTTCCAGTAGTTTGTGTGTTTGTTTCAGACTTCCAGCATCTGAAGTTTTCTGCTGTTATTTCAAAAGGTTTTAATAATGTGGCTACAAGAATTGTAAACAATAGACTCTGGCCTAAACAAGGTAGAGTGCATTTTTTATGAATACAACTCTTGAAGAGTATACCTGCTTGATCACTGGAAGCTCTTTTGGATAGAAGTGACCTGTACAAGAAGGATGGATTTCACCTAAATTGGAAGGGGACTAATATACTGGCAAATAGCTTTACTAGAGCTGCTCGGGAGCATTTAAACTAGTAAGGAGTGGGGTGGGACCAGGGAGATAGTGAGGAAAGAGATTAATCTGAGACTGGTACAGTTGAGTAAAGAAGCAAGATAAACAAACAAACAAACAAACAAACAATCAGGGCAGGCAGGGACAAGATAAGACTGATAAATTAAACTGCATTTATTTCAATGCAAGAAGCCAGGGAAGGCAGACGAACTCAGGGCATGGTTAATAACTTAGGACTGGGATATCATAGCAATTACAGAAACATGGCTGAGGGATGGGCAGGACTGGCAGCTTAATGTTCCAGGATACAAATGCTTCGGGAAGGACAGAATGGGAGGCAAGAGAGGAGGGGGTGTGGCATTTCTGATAAGGGATAGCATTACAACTGTACTGAGGCAGGATATTCCTAGAAATACATCCAGGGAAGTTATTTGGGTGGAACTGAGAAATAAGAAAAGGATGATCACCTTATTGGGATTGTATTATAGAGCTCCCCCTCCCCCCAATTGAGAGGGAAATTGAGAAACAAATTTGCAACAAGATCTCCATTATCTATAAGAATAATAGGGTGGTTATGGTTGGACATTTTAACTTTCCAAACATAGACTGCCATAGTGTTAAGGGTTTAGATGGAGAGAATTTGTTAAGTGTGTACAAGAAAATTTTCTGATTCAGTGTAAAACTTGACCTACTCTTGGGAAATAAGGCAGGGCAGGTGACGGAGGTGTCAGTGGGGGAGCACTTTGGGGTCAGCGACCATAATTCTGTTAGTTTTAAAATAGTGGTGGAAAAGGATAGACCAGATCTAAAAGTTGATGTTCTAAATCGGAAGACAGCCAATTTTGACAGTATTAGGCAAGAATTTTCAAAAGCTGACTGGGCACAGATGCTTGCAGGTAAAGGGACAGCTGGAAAATGGGAAGCCTTCAGAAATGAGATAATGAGAGTCCAGAGAAAGTATATTCTTGTTAGGGTGAAAGGAAAGGTATAGGGAATGCTGAATGCCTAAAGAATTTGAGGGTTTGGTTAAGAAAAAGAAAGGAAACATATGTCAGGTATAGACAGGAGAGATTGAGTGAATCCTTAAAAGAGCATAAAGGCAGTAGGAGTATACTTAAGAGAGAGATCAGGAGGGCAAAAAGGGGACATGAGATAGCTTTGGCAAATAGAGGTAAGGAGAATCCAAAGAGTTTTTACAAATATATTAAAGGACAAAAGCGTAACTAGGGAGAGAATAGGGCCCCTCAAAGATCATTAAGCCTTTGTGTGGAGCCGCAGGAGATGGGACAGATACTAATCGAGTATTTTGCATGAGTATGGAAAGGGCATAGAAGATATAGATGGTGAAATCTTGAAAAATGTCCATATTACAGAGGAGGGAGTGCTAGATGTCTTGAAATGCAAAAAAGTGGACAAATCCCCAGGACCTGATCAGGTGTACCTATAACTCTGTGGGAAACTAGGGAAGTGATTGCTGGGCCTCTTCCTGAGACATTTGTATCATCGATAGTCACAGGTTGAGGTGCCGGTACATTGCAGATTGCCCACTGTTTAAGAAAGGTGGGAAGGACAAGCCAAGGAACTATAGACCATTGAGCCTGATGTCGGTGGTGGGAAAGTTGATGGAGCGAATCGTGAGGGACAGGATGTACATGTATTTGGAAAGGTAAGGACTGATTGGGGATAGTCAACGTGGCTTTGTTTGTGGGAAATCATGTCTCACAAACTTGATTGAATTTTTTGAAGTAACAAAAAGGATTGATGAGGGCAGAGCGATGGATGTGATCAAATGGACTTTAGTAAGGTGTTCGACAAGGTTCCCCACGGGAGACTGGTTATGAATGTTTGATCTCATGGAATACAGGGAGAACTAGCCATTTGGATACAGAACTGGCTCAAAGGTAAAGACAGAGGGTGGTGATGGTGGGTTGCTTTTCAGACTGGAGGCCTGTGACCAGTGGAGTGCCACAAGGATCGGTGCTGGGTCCACTACTTTTTATCATTTAAATAAAATGACTAGATGTGAGCATAGGAAGTATAATTAGTAAGTTTGCAGAGGACACCAAAACTGGAGGGGTAGTGGACAGTGAAGAAGGTTACCTCTGATTATAATGAGATCTTAATCAGATGGACCAATGGCCTGAGAAGTGGCAGGTGGAGTTTGATTTAGATAAATGTGAGATGTGCATTTTGGGAAAGCAAATCTTAGCAGGACTTATACACTTAATGGTATGGACCTGGGGAGTGTTGCTGAACAGAGACCGTGGATTGCAGGTTCATAGCTCCTCGAAAGTGGAGTTGCAGGTAGATAGGACAGTGAAGGTGACGTTTGGTATGCTTTCCTTTATTGGTCAGAATATTGAGAACAGGAGTTGGGAGGTCATGTTGCAGCTGTACAGGTCATTGGTTAGGCCACTGTTGGAATATTGTGTGCAATTCTGGTCTCCTTCCTATCGGAAAGATGTTGTGAAGCTTGAAAGGGTTCAGAATAGATATACAAGGATTTTGCCAGGGTTGGAGGATTTGAGCTATAGGGAGAGATTGAACAGGCTAGTGCTGTTTTTCCTAGATTGTCAGAGGCTGAGGGGTGGCCTCAGAGAGGTTTATAAAATCATGAGGGGCACGGATAGGGTAAACAGACAAAGTCTTTTACAGAACTAGAGGGCATAGGTTTTGGGTGAGAGGAGAAAGATATGAGAGAGACCTAAGGGGCACCTTTTTCACTCGAGGGTGGTACGTGTATGGAATGAGCTGCCAGAGGAAATGGTGGAAGCTGGTACAATTGCAACATTTAAAAGGCATCTGGATGGGTATATGAATTGGAAGGGTTTGGAGGGATATGAGCTGGGTGCTGGCAGGTGGGACTAGATTGGGTTGGGATATCTGGTTGGCATAGACAAGTTGGACCAAAGGGTCAGTTTCCATGCTATACATCTATATGACTATGACTGATTTGCTTTTCGAATTGCTTTATTAACTTACATTACTATTTTGTGATCTGCATATGTGTACTGCCAAAATCTCTTTGCTCATCTACCTCATACATTCTAAATAACGGGAACTTTTTTCCTCACCAAAATGTAGTATCTAATTCTTCAGCCAATTAAAATAAACTTGCACAACAGGCGTACAAATTTAGTTGTTGCATTTTTTAAGAGCCTGGTTGGGATGTTGCTACAGGTCTGAATGAATTTGCAGCAACTTTTAGTAATGATCTGCTTTAGAGCAAAAACAGTAGCATAGATCATGTTTTGAAGCATCAAGTAAAAGTCTTTGTACATGTGGTACAACTGCGATACTTAGTTTACAGGATTCCCTCCTAATGACACTTTTTCTCAAAAGTAATCTTGTAAAGTAGGTGAGATAACAGCAAGTGTGCAATTGGAAAATGCAAAGTTAAGATCTCGTGGCACTTGAAATGTCTACACTAAGGCTGAAAATTGTTGGCTTATTTGGGGGATGAAGGTAAATAAAGCTTAAGATCTTTCCCCCCTCATGAAATACTTCTTCGATATAAAATTGATTAAAATGTTTGAGAAAATGTACAATATTTTCACTGGGTAGTCATCCAGTCGAGTCTCCTTTGTTACTTGGCTTCCTCAATTAACGTTTACACTGTAAACAGCACAGTTGAAACATTACAACACTTAGAGCTATTTTAAATCCAAGTGTCTTCAGACAACCATGATATAGAGTGGGACAATTGAATACCAAACATTCATAGGATCAATGACCACTGGAATAGCTTTCAGGTCAGTGTGAGGAATTCCCTTGTTTGGCAGGTGCCCTTCCAGGACACATCAGTTATTCATTTTAAATGCAAATGCACCGAATGACAGTACAACACTAGAAGAACACTAACTGCACATGTACTGGAGGAGCTGGTACTGGCAAAGCAGGAGTTTTTGATTCTTGAGGCACCGTGGTAATGTCTCTACCTCTGGGTGAGGAGGCACAAATTAAATTTCCACCAGATGCAAAGGTATGGAAGAACATCACATTTTACTCATCAATCTATCCAAAATGCTTAGTTGTTGGGCACTTGTGTTGCAGTGGTAGTGTCCCTCACTCTGAATCAGGAGACCCAGGCCCAACTGCTCCAGCGAGGTGTCATAACGACTCTAACGCCTGACTCTGTTTTGATGAGATCACCACTTTCAATGTACATGCGTAAATCAACTTTGCAACTGATATCAGTGAGCTTTGAAAGGAGTGAGACTGGCTCAAGACTTCAGCTTGACAAGAAAATAGTTAAAGAATTTCTAGTGACACAAAGTTTAAGAAAGTGAATTGTTTTAAACAGAAATAATCTGTTAAATTAGTGATTAAAACTTCATTCACGGGATGTGGGAGCAAGCATTTATTGCCCATCCCTGTTTCCCTTGAGAAAGTGGTGGGAGTTGCCTTTTTGAACTTTCGTGTCCCATTTGGAAGATAACCTCCACAATACTTAGGGAGAGTTCCAGAATTTTGACCCAGCAAAAATAAAGGAAAAAGTGGCTTGAAAGGAATTTCTGGTGATGGTGCACCAGATGGTGCTCTTGCCCTCTTAAATGGTACTGGGTTTAGAAGTCTTGGTGAATTTCAACATATTGCTTGAACTGTTATGTGCAAGACAACACTTTAAAACTGCAATTTGAAGCCAACCAAGTGGTCTTAAACCTGGAAGCTCTTTACAATGGTCCTCAAAATAACTGCTTCTACACTGCACCATAGACTAAAATCTCAGCAGTAAGCAGACATTCCCATTTAGACCTGTCTGTCCTTCGCAGGAAATCAGATTGACAGATGTTGGCATTTAACTGAATTTCAAATCATGTACTTTACATTATTTTCACAGTGATAATGATACACAAGGACAGATTGCAACTGAGCTGCATAACTCCATATGGCACACATGTCTTTTCTTCTAATTAGCAGAGGATGAAGGCAAGTCTGGAAAAACAAACCAAAGAGCAATATTGCTTGATTTTTGTGGTTCGGTGTGCTAACATACTAACTTTATTCTATTAGCTTTCTAATTATATTTTATGGTCTCACCCATGTGATTATTTACAGTCATAGAGTCATAGAGATGTACAGCATGGAAACAGACCCTTCAGTCCAACCCGTCCACGTCGACCAGATATCCCAACCCAATCTAGTCCCACCTGCCAGCACCCAGCCCATATCCCTCCAAACCGTTCCTATTCATTTACCCATCGAAATGCCTCTTAAATGTTGTAATTGTACCAGCCTCCACCACATCCTCTGGCAGCTCATTCCATACATGTACAACCCTATGCGTGAAAAAGTTGCCCCTTAGGTCTCTTTTATATTAGATTAGATTAGACTTACAGTGTGGAAACAGGCCCTTCGGCCCAACAAGTCCACACCGACCCGCCGAAGCGCAACCCACCCATACCCCTTACCTAACACTATGGGCAATTTAGCATGGCCAACTCACCTGACCCGCACATCTTTGTGACTGTGGGAGGAAACCGGAGCACCCGGAGGAAACCCACACAGACACGGGGAGAACGTGCAAACTCCACACAGTCAGTTGCCTGAGGCGGGAATTGAACCCAGGTCCCTGGCGCTGTGAGGCAGCAGTGCTAACCACTGTGCCACCGTGCCGCTATATCTTTCCCCTCTCACCCTAAACCTATGCCCTCTAGTTCTGGACTCCCCGACCCCAGAGAAAAGACTTTGTCTATTTATCCTATCCATGCCCCTCATAATTTTGTAAACCTCTATAAGGTCACCCCTCAGCCTCCGACGCTCCAGGGAAAACAGCCCCTGTCTGTTCAGCCTCTCCCTGTAGCTCAGATCCACCAACTCTGGCAACATCCTTGTAAATCTTTTCTGAACCCTTTCAAGTTTCACAACATCTTTCCGATAAGGAGACCAGAATTGCACGCAATATTCCAACAGTGGCCTAACCAATGTCCTGTACAGCCGCAACATGACCTCCCAACTCCTGTACTCAGTAGTCTGAGCAATAAAGGAAAGCATACCAAACGCCTTCTTCACTATTCTATCTACTTGCGACTCCACTTTCAAGGAGCTATGAACCTACACTCCAAGGTCTCTTTGTTCAGCAACACTCCCGAGGACATTACCATTAAGTGTATAAGTCCTGCTAAGATTTGCTTTCCCAAAATGCAGCAGCTCGCATTTATCTGAATTAAACTCCATCTGCCACTTCTCAGCCCATTGGCCCATCTGGTCCAGATCCTGTTGTAATCGGAGATAACCCTCTTCACTGTCCACTGCACCTCCAATTTTGGTGTCATCTGCAAACTTACTAACTGTACCTCTTATCCTCGCATCCAAACCATTTATATAAATGACAAAAAGTAGAGGGCCCAGCACCGATCCTTGTGGCACTCCACTGTTCACAGGCCTTCAGTCTGAAAAACAACCCTCTACCACCATCCTCTGTCTTCTACCTTTGAACCAGTTCTGTAGCCAAATGGCTAGTTCTCCCTATATTCCATGAGATCTAACCTTGCTAATCAGTCTCCCATGGGGAACCTTGTCGAATGCCTTACTGAAGTCCACATAGATCACAGCTACTGGTCTGCCCTCATCAATCTTCTTTGTTACTTCATCAAAAAACTCAAATCAAGTTTGTGAGACATGATTTCCCACGCACAGCCATGTTGACTATCCCGAATCAGTCCTTGCCTGTCCAAATACATGTACATCCTGGCCCTCAGGATTCCCTCCAACAACTTGTACTAGATACAGAATAACCTCTACTATCCGAACGAGATGGGCAGGGAGTATTTTGTTCGGGTAACTGATTGTGTGGATAACTGATTGTGCCGAGATCAGAATGGTATATTGCTTCCCAGGTGCCAGGATCAAGGAGGTCTCAGGGAGGGTGCAGAATGTTCTCAAGGCGGAGAGGGGCCAGCAGGTGGTCATTGTAAACATTGGAACCAATGACACAGGAAGGGAAAAGGTTGAGATTCTGAAGGGAGATGACAGAGAGTTAAGCAGGAATTTAAAAAGGAGGTCCTCGAGAGTAGTAATATCTGGATTACTCTCGGTGCTACAAGCTACTGAGGGCAGGAATAAGAGGATAGAGCAGATGAATGCATAGCTGAGGAGCTAATGTATGGGAGAAGGATTCACATTTCTGGATCAATGGAAGCTGTTTTGGGTAGAAGTGACCTGTACAAGAACAACAGATTGTACCTAAATTGGAAGGGGACTAATATACTGGCAGGGAGATTTGCTAGAGCTGCTTGGGGTGATTTAAACTAGTAAAGTGGGGAGGGGGTACCCAGGGAGATAGTGGGGAAAGATTTCAATTTGAGACCAGTACAGTTGAGACCAAAGGAGAGTCAAACAGTCAAGGCAGGCAGGGATAAAGCAGAGAACAAGATAAGACTGAAATTGAACTGCATTTATTTCAATGCAAAAGGCCTAATAGGGAAGATAGATGAACTCGGTGTGGTTAGGAACTTGGGACTGGGATATCATAGCAATTACAGAAACATGGCTCAGGGATGGACAGGACTGGCAGCTTAGTGTTCCAGGATACAAATGCTTCAGAAAGGACAGAAAGGGAGGCAGGAGAGGAGGGGGAGTGGCATTTTTGTCAAGGTATAGCATTGTAGCTGTACTGATAGAGGATATTCCTGGAAATACATTCAGGCAAGTTATTTGGGTGGAACTGATAAATAAGAAAGGGATGATAACCTTATTGGGATTGTATTATAGACACCCCAATAGTCAGAGGCAAATTGAGAAACAAACTTGTAAGGAGATCTCAGTTATCTATAAGAATAATAGGGTAGTTATGATTGGAGATTTTAACTTTCCAAAAATAGACTGGGACTGCCATAGTGTTGAGGGTTTAGATGGAGGGAATTTGTTAAGTGTGTCCAAAAATTTTTCTGATTCAGTATGTGGATGTACCTACTAGAGGTGTAAAACTTGACCTACTCTTGGGAAATAAGGCAGGGCAGGTGACTGAGGTGTCAGTGGCGGAACACTTTGGGGCCAGCGACCATAATTCTATTCGTTTTAAAATAGTGATGGAAAAGGATAACCAGATCTAAAAGTTGAAGTTCTAAATTGGAGGATGGCCAATTTTAACGGTATTAGGCAAGAACTTTCAAAAGCTTATTGGGCACAGATATTCGCAGGTAAAGGGATAGCTGAAAAATGGGAAGCCTTCAGAAATGAGATAATGAGAGTCCAGAGAAAGTATATTCTTGTTAGGGCGAAAGAAAGGCTGGTAGAGATAGGGAATGCTGGATGACTAAAGAAATTGAGGGTTTGGTTAAGGAAAAGAAGGAAGCATATGTCAGGTATGCGCAGGATAGATCGAATGTATGCTTAGAGGACTATAAAGGCCGGTGTATACTTGAGATAGAAATCAGGAGGGCACAAAGGGGTCATGCTTTGGCAAACAGAATTAAGGAGAATCCAAAGGGCTTTTACAAATATATTAAGGACAAAAGGGTAACTAGAGAGAGAATAGGGCCCCTCAAAGATCAATAAGGTGGCCTTTGTGTGGAGCCGCAGGAGATGGGGCAGATACTAAATGAGTATTTAGCATGAGTACTTACTGTGGAAAAGGATGTGGAAGATATAGAACGTAGGGAAATAGATGGTGACTTCTTGAACATTGTCCATTTTACAGAGAAGGAAGTGCTGGAAATCTTGAAATTGCGTAAATGTGGATAAATCCCCAGGACCTGATCAGGTGTACCCGAGAACTCTGTGGGAAACTAGGGAAGTGATTGCTAGGCCTCTTGCCGAGACATTTGTATCATCGAGAGTCACAGGTGAGGTGCCAGAAGACTGGAGGTTAGCTAACATGGTGCCACTGTTTAAGAAAGGTGGTAAGGACAAGCCAGGGAACTATAGACCAGTGAGCCTGATGTCGATGGTAGGCAAGTTGTCGGAGGGAATCCTGAGGGACAGGATGTTCATGTATTTAGAAAGGCAAGGACTGATTAGGGATAGTCAACATGGTTTTATGTGTGGGAAATCATGTCTCACAAAATTGATTGAGTTTTTTTGAAGTAGTAACAAAAAGGATTGGTGAAGGCAGAGCGGTAGATGTGATCTATTTGGACTTCAGTAAGGCATTCGACAAGGTTCCACATGGGAGACTGGTGAGCAAGGTTAGATCTCATGGAATTCAGGGAGAACTAGCCATTTGGATACTGAACTAGCTCAAAGGTAAAGAGAGAGGGTAGTGGTGGAGGGTTGTTTTTCAGACAGGAGACCTGTGAACAGTGGAGTGCCTCAAGGATCGGTGCTTGGTCCACTACTTTTCATCATTTATATAAATGATTTGGATGTGAGCATAAGAGGTGTAATTAGTACGTTTGCAGATGACACCAAAATTGAAAGTGTGGTGAACAGCGAAGGTTACCTCAGATTACAATGGGATCTTGATCAGATGGGCCAATGGGCTGAGAAGAGACAGATGGAGTTTGATTTAGATAAATGTGAGGTGCTGCATTTTGGGAAAGCAAATCATAGCAGGACTTATACATTAATGGTAAGGTCCTAGGGAGTGTTGCTGAACAAAGAGACCTTGGAGTGCAGGTTCATTGCTCCTTGAAAGTGGAGTCGCAGGTAGATAGGAATGTAAAGAAGGTGTTTGTTACGCTTTTCTTTATTGGTCAGAGTACTGAGTACAGGATTTGGGAAGTCATGTTGCAGCTGTACAGGACATTGGTTACACCAATATTGGAATACTGCATGCAATTCTGATCTCCTTCCAATCAGAAAGACGTTGTGAAACCTGAAAGGGTTCAGAAAAGATTTCCAAGGATGTTGCCAGGGCTGGAGGATTTGAGCTACATTGAGAGGTTTAATAGGTTAGGGTTGTTTTCCCTGGAGCATTGGAAGCTGAGGGATGATCTTATAGAGGTTTATAAAATCATGAGGGGGCATGGATAGAATAAATAGACAAAGGCTTTTCCCTGGGGTGGGGGTGTCCATAACTAGAGGGCATAGGTTTACGGTAAGAAGGGAAAGATATAAAAGAGACCTAAGGGGCAACGTCTTCAAGCGGACGGTAGTACATGTATGGAATGAGCTGCCAGAGGAAGTGGTGGAGACTAGTACAATTACAACATTTAAAAGGCATCTGGATGGGTATATGAATAGAAAGGGTTTGGAGGGATATGGGCTGGGTGCTGGCAGGTGGGACTAGATTGGGTTGGGATGCCCGAAACGTCGAACTTCCCGTTCCTTGGATGTTGCCTGACCTGCTGCGCTTTTCCATCAACACATTTTCAGCTCTGATGTCCAGCATCTGCAGACCTCACTTTCTCCTGGGCTATCTGGTCAGCACGGATGAGTGAACCGAAGGGTCTGTTTCCATACTGTATATCTCTACATCTCTATCTTTGCATCGTAGAATCAGAGGACAGAGAAAGGTTGAGAAGGGACAGGCCCATATGCATATAGATCAGGATAATTAACATCAGGGAACAAAACAAAAAGCAAGCACCAGGCAGGATTCACACAAAAGGCCTCCTTAAATCTTGCGAAGATCAAAAGATGATCAGAGTGTGGCGTGCAGCCACAGTGCTGTGTGTGATGACACTGACGGCCTGCTTCCTGCCATCATGTGGTTGGAGTGGTCGCGGACTGAGAGCAGGAGGGAGGGTGTGCACGTGCGAGCAGCCCGCAGCTTCAGTTATAACAACTGTTGCCTTGCGAATAATGTGCCGTAATTCTGGCAAATGTTATCCACCAACAACTGCCACCGAGGTGAATATTATTAGTATTATTATATATCTGTCGCTCCTCTCAGCCCCAAACTACTCTTACCACCTGCTTCATGCCACTCCATGAAAAGTCGTAAACCATCAATACCTTAGTTAATGGGGACTGGAGATGGTTTCAGTATCACCTTTTTGACGTAACGTTTTTACAGGACCTTGGAGATATTTTCTGGACAATCTGAAATTCGGATAATTGATGCTCAGATATCCGAGGTTGTTCTGTGCTTGGTAAGCTTCAATCTTTCCTTGCTGAAATTTCCCATCTAATTTCTCCAAATTCATTTCTTGTTTTTTATTTTCACACTGCCTGTTCACTTCCTCTTCCTCATTTGAATAAGCTTCATTTTTATAAATGGTTGCATTCTCTTTCTGATGCTACCCTTCCCGTACAAACATCAAGAAGTTGCACACAATTACCTGTTGCAAGGACATGTTCCCTTATTGGCCTTTAACTATTATATTAAATTCTGTTCAATCAGCCATCCAAAATTCCAAATTTCATGCTCTAGTCTAGCATACTTTATTCAACATTAGAGAAAGAGCAAAACTTGACCTTCTCTTGAGATATAAGACAGGGCAAGTGACTGAGGTATCAGTGGGGGAGCACTTTAGGGCCAGTGATCATAATTCAATTGGTTTTAAATCAGTTATGGAAAAGGATAGACTTGATTGAAAGTTAAAGTTCTAAATTAGAGCAAGGCCTATTTGCGGTATTAGGCAAGAGATTTCAAAAGTTGATTGGGAGAATCTATTTGTAGGTAAAGGAATGATTGGAAAGTTGGAGGCCTTCAAAAATGAGATAGAGCGCCCAGAGGCAGTATGTTCCTGTTAGTGTGAAGGGGAGAGCGAAGGTGTAGGGAATGCTGGACAAGAGAAATTGAAGCTCTGTTCAAGAAGAAAAAAAGGAAACATATGGCAGGTAG
Organism: Hemiscyllium ocellatum; assembly: GCF_020745735.1. Classification (NCBI taxonomy): domain Eukaryota; kingdom Metazoa; phylum Chordata; class Chondrichthyes; order Orectolobiformes; family Hemiscylliidae; genus Hemiscyllium; species Hemiscyllium ocellatum. The sequence continues at coordinate 18,240,267 of NC_083434.1, forward strand.
AGACAGCAGGGTTTGAGTGAATCCCAAGGAGTTTAAGGGCAGTAGAATTATACTTGAGAGAAATCAGTACAGCAAACAGGAGATATTTTTGGCAAATAGGGTTAAGAAGAATTCAAAAAGTTTTTCAATAAAAAGGAAAATAAAACAACTAGGGAGAGAATAGGGCTCCTAAAAAATCAACAAAGTCGCCTATTTGTGCAACATAGGAGATAGGTGAGATACTAAACATATATTTCACCTCAGTGTTTACGGTGCAGAATGATATGGAAACCAGAGAATTAGTGATATATTGAAAAGTGGCCATATTTCAGAAGAGGTGGTGCAGGATATCTTAAAATGCATATAAGTGGATAAATCCCCTGAACCTGATCAGGCATAACCCAGAACTTTGAGAAGCCACAGAAGTGACTGCTGGGTCCCTTGTTATCATCAATAATCATGAGAGGTGCCGAACTCTAGAGTTTGGTTAATGTAGCGCCATTATTTAAGAAAGGTGATAAGGACAAGTCTGGAAATATGAACTAGTAAGCCTGACATCAGCGGTAGGTGAGTTGTTGAAGAGAATTCTGAGAGACAGGTTTTACATGCATTTGGAAAGGTAAGGACTGATTAGGGAACGTCAACTTGGCTTTCTGCTTGGGAAATAATCTCTCATTAACTCGATTTTTATTTCTTTGAAGAAAAACTCCATAACTGCTTGACTCAGACAGCAGTTAACAGTCAGATATAGGAGCATGGGACTAGAATCACATAGGCCAAACTGGTTAAGAACAGTTTCTGTCATTCTGTAAAAGGCTTAGACAAAATAAGACTGCTTCACTGTCCCTCCTACAGAACCCAGCAATCAGTCAGTCATCTTTCAATCTAATTTGGGTCCACTACATTACTCGTCCAATAACAGGTATACATGAAGTGCTTTGAAATTATGTATTGATTATTCAATGGAAATAGAAACTGGTTGCATATGAAAAGCTGGCAGTTATTTCAGACAAAGCAAGAAGAATGATTATTTTTCAAGATCAGAAAAGTCAGGAAACAAGAAACCTATATTCTCCTTTGCCTAAATAGACAGATGAAACGTGTATTTCACAACTTTCTTAACTTAAACCTGCGTACGTGAGGAAAATAACAAGAATCTTCAAGAGGCAAGTGGTCTGGGTTGACATGACAAATTAAAGTTCACACAAAAGCAACACTGTTATTCCTACTCACCCACAGTCCAGCTATTTCCTTTATCTTCAAATTCTACTTTGAAAAACTGAAATCGACATCTGCCGACCTCTCCATGCATTGTCAACAGTGTGTTTCACAATAAAACAATTTTCCCCCATGTTTCTACTGATTGCCCACAGGGCATATAGGCTAAATTGCCCATAGTGTCCAGGGATATGCAGACTGGGTGAGTTACTCATGGGAAATGCAGGGTTACAGGGATAGGATAATGGGTGGGCCTAGGTGGGATGCTTTTCGGAGGGTCAACGTGTACTCGATGGGCTGAATGGCCTGCTCCCACACTGTAGGGATTCTATGATTCTTTTGCCATTCATCTTTTATCAATATTCCATAGTTTGCAACTCTGCTGTCAACAGTTGCAAAAACCTTTTCTATATACTCTAACACCTTCACTTTCTTCTTAAAGGATACTTCAGCTGAGACCCAGTGCCTCTATTTATAAAGCTCAGGATCCATTTTACTTTGCCTTATTACTATTTCCTCAATCTGCCCTGCCACTTTCAATAATTTGCTCAGACATGCATGTTGGACATATGTTCCCATATCCTTTACACATTTTGGATAATATCTTAGTTCATGCTTCTATCAAAATATATCCCTTCCCAAGTCAGCTTCATCTGTTAATTATCTGCCCATTCCATTAGTCTATGTGCCATATCCTCTGAATGTTTATCATTGTTGACCTCTAAGCTAATAATTTCAAGTTGTCTCATCTGAAAATTTTAAAAATGTGCCCTCTGCAAAGTCTATTGTCATTAGTATGCATCGTGAAAAGCAGTAGTCTAAGGAGCCCCACTATACCTGGGATAAGCAAGAATATGGTGTTAAGGACACAATCAGATCTGTCATAATTTTATTGAGCGAGAAAGGCCCAATGGGCTGAATGGCCTACTCCTGCCCCATTTCTTAGAATATTATGCTTGCTATGTTCAGCCAACTTGATCAATTCTGCCACTGTTCCTTCTACTCCATGGACTTAAATTTTGCTGGTAAGCCTATTATGCAACTTGTCACAAGCCTTTTTGGAAGTCCACCACTTCAACCATATTACCCAAGTAATTCCCTTTGTTATTCCATCAAAAATCTATTAAATATGATTTGCTCTTGAATTTACACTATCCTTCCTTCATTAATCCATCCTTGTTCAACACTGGAATTTTGTCCCAGATTATGTCTAAAAGCTTTCGTAAGAGAGGCTAAACTCACTGCCCTGTAGTTGTTAGGTTTATCATTACATTGTTCCCTGAACAAGGTTGCAATATTTACAATTCTCCAGGCCTTTGTCGCCATTCCTACACCCAAGAATGGATGATTATGACCAAAGTCTCTGCAATTTCCTCTTACTCCTCTCAAGACTGCAAATGAATGCAAAACCATCACAGTGCCTAAGTAAGTAAACCCAAGCAAAGCTAAGTATGTAAACCTAAGCATAACTAGGTAAGTCCTTTCAATAACTTCTCTTCATCAATTTTTAGCCCATTCAATTATCACTTCATTCACTAGCTTCAGCAACATCTTCCTTGGTAAAAAAAATCAAATGCAATGTACTTGTATAGCTTCTCAATCAAGTCTTTTGCCTCCACAGATAGATATTCCTTTTGGACCCTAAATTAGCTCATCCCCCACACTTGTACTTATTTCCTCAAGTTTAAATTTCACTTTCCCACTGAATAGAAGCTGTTCAGTCCTGTTCTTACTTGTGTTATCAACCTAGCATCAACCATTTGCAATCCTTATTTGTTTCATCCTACTTTCTCACTCTTTCATCAACCAGAGAACTCTAGTCTAACTAGCTCCACCTTGTGAGAACATACTCTGACCATTTACTTAAACCAACTCCTCTTTAAAGGCAGCCCACTGCTCCATTAGAGCTTTGCCTGTCAAACTTCGGTATCTATTTATCCAAGCCAACTCCGTTTTCACCTCATTAAAAGTGACTCTGCTTCAATTATCAGTCATTAAAATTTAGCCAAAGAAAATGGTAAAAAAAGCTATACCTCCAAAGTATACTTCAGTGTTTTATAACTATGTAAATATCTCATTGTCAGAAATCTGGTAGCCAATTCGCATAGAGCAAACTTTACAAATTGCAACAAGATAAATGATTGATTAATCAGTTTTTATTGACTTTGTTGTAATGTAGATTTTAGTCACGACAAAGAGAAGAACTCATGTGCTATTCTTTGCATTGTGCAGCAAGCTTTTTACTTTTGCCTAAGAGAATAGATGGGGCATTGATTTAACATCTTACCTGAAAAACAGAACCTCAGGCAGTTCAATACTGCAGTGGATTGTCAGCTTAGATTATATGCTCAAATCTGGAGTGAGACTTCAACAGAATCATCAGACTTAGAGTTAAGTAGTACCACTGAGCCACAGGCGACATAGCTCTGCTGAGAAATACTAAAGCTCTGTAGCTCCATTTCCAGGCACGATAAGTATCGTGATGCTTCAGTGTTCGGTTTAGAATGGGAAATCATTAAAAGTAGTCCCTCCATACATTGCCAATAGTTGCAAACTCAATGCCAAATTTTTATGCAGAATAGATCTCCAGTGGGATTTTCAATCTCTGAAATGGAACATGTAACCTACATTCCAGTGTTGACTAGGTGTTTGATATTTTCTGTTTTCTTCACCTAATGCAGTAAATCCTCATCTTAATACTTGAGCAAAACCTTGAGAAAAAAAAAACTATGTCGAAGAACAAGGCAGAGACTGGTGGAGTGGCTATGGATGACCATGGTTCTAAGTAGTGAGAAGTCAAGAATGCGAATGTATGTTATTTAATGCCCCCAACAGTCTAAGCTTTTTATCCCTATATTAATTATACAACTAAAGTTGTTTTCACCTCATAACTTGACTGGTACTTTCCAAGTGTTTGTTTTTCCTTCTTGGCTGAGACTGTGTCTTTCAATTAGACCAGAGTTATCTTGCATGATTATCCATCTAAAATGAAAATTCTTTGTAGCCTAAATAAACATTTTTAAGCAACATACATATAAATACCATATTGGACACAATGCTAATTCAAAACTAGGTAACAGATTGAAACTTTCCCATTTGTAAATTCACTCATGGAATTACAAAATCAATCCACAGATATACAATATTTGGATTAATCATTCAGTTGTTACAATTTAGTTGCAAAGCCACTGAAATATTGAAATAAGCCACATTTTAACTACTGTTGTTTCCACTCAAACAGCATATTTACCAACTTACTCCAAAAACAAACATTTTTCAAAAGTCTACACTATTGTGCAATGACTGCAAACACCCAGTACAAGCATAATATTTGGCTGCTGTTGCTTCACAAACAAAAGTAAAATGATAATCAGCAAGGGAATAGGTTTGGAGTCAGAAATCAGTTTTAAAATTTTTAATCAATCCACAGACTAAAACTTGGCCATTTAGTTGCATATGATTACAAAATCCTGTGTGCAATATGGAGTTTTATTCCATAAATACCAGCAGTATCCTGACCTACTTAATTCCCCTTTGAAATGCTATCTGCTTCTGGATCTAGTTGTCTAAAAATATTGTGAACAAATGGTGAACACAGTGCCAAATCCTCTAGAAGCTGCATTAAAATTCTTAAAGCCCCATGAAATATCAAAACATAACAAAAGTAAAACATGGAAAAAAAGTATAGACCAGAGAAAGCAGGTAGAAGAAATCACATGCACGGGAAGGAACAAAGAAAACATGGAAAACTTTCTTCAGAAATATGAAGAAAACATGGATACATTGGAGAATTTTGTCAACTCATTTAACATACAATCAACAAGATGATTTCAGTCACAGTCTTGGTCGCCTTCACTGCTTCCCTCTGATTCTCAGTGCTGTTTGCCAGATAAGGATGTAGTGTCTTATCTTGTCCCACCCTGGTCCCTTCTTCTGGTGTCTCTCTCTGTGCACTGCATCCAAGTGTCAACTACTGTCACGCCATGTGCACGGACTGGCTGTGCTCTCATCTTCAACCAAAACCTGTGCGAACAGAGACCCCAATTCTGATTCTCTGAGTAGACTACACTCCTTGATAACTATGCATCATATGCACTTCCCCTAACTAAGAATCTGATGGGTTTATTCTCATATCATTCTTTTTCTCCACATATCAATTGATTACATTTGCAAGCACCAGAGGTAGAACATAGCACCACCGAGAGGAGGGAGGTTTTCAAAATTTGGCCTGTGCTTCTGAAGCTCCCTTACTAATAAAAAAAGGGCAAAATAGATTGTTGCAATAAATTCGGACAAATTTTTGTTTAAAAATTACATGAAATCAAAGTCCTCAAAAGTGAAAATGAAAACCTGTAATGTTTTTCCACTGCTAACTGTTAGTGCACTGAAATGTCATGTTTGGTAGTGATTAACTTTCATCGGAAAGCACAGAATTTAAAGAACAACACATTTATTTTCAGGGGTTCTTCTTTCCTTCCCATGTTTTATTTAGTGTTAAGTCAAACAACATATACAATTTTATTTTGGCAATAGCCGAATGAAGAAATGGAGCCAGAATCAGTCATGTCCACAATAAGTTAATGAAACATTCACTTAGTATCTTTTCTATTGTCTAATATTACTGGGAAAACACAACAATAAGAACACACTACAGTATAGCACAGGGGGAATCAATGGATTCCTTAATCAATTGCTGCTTTTCCTTATACCCTTTAGATAGAGATAAGAGGTACAGTTTTCATTTCATTAGGACCTTCATTCATACTAGACTTTTTCTGTTAATCATCAGGATGCCAAAATTGCAAAATTTACATTGGCAAAAAATCTTATTTTACTTATCCAACTTTGTTCAGAATTTATAAATAATGGTAACAAATAATAACAATATTTTGTAATGGTAAAAATGTTAACATTGAATCCTAGAACAAAATATAATTTTCACACTTTTGCTAATCAAATTAATTACTGGACCTGTATTCTCTACTCATAATTTTGGTTTCTAATAGTTTAGAACTTGGAAAATATTGAGTTAGTCCCATTACCACATGAAATGAACCAAAGTACTCTGACTCGGAAACAACTTTCATGGATATATTGAAAACAATTCTTAGAAAAAGTTAAAGCTATTGCTAAAGATAAAAGAAAACAAAATCAACAACTTCCCCATTACTACGGTTTCTGAAACCAAACGGCATAAGATTTTTGAGTTTTTACATCTTCACTAGTCATTCCTATTCAGCAATCTGAAAAAAAACACTCTGCCTTTGAGGTGCCACTGTACCCTTCATGTTGGCCGTTACCCATCTGTCTCAGTACCACACTGGCTGGTGTCTCTCAAAATCATTAACTTTTGGCCTCTGGTCTTCATACCCACTGTGTTTGGCCTACAAAAATTGCTGCCAAGATACACTTCACTGCAAACTTGTTAAATTCTATTAGAAATTCATTTTGAATGTGTTGATGAAAATTACCTCAAAGCACATCTTCAGTTAATACATCCCTTCTACAAATCACAGTTTTTAAATGTCTGCACTCTTACCGTTCCTCCAACAATTCTTCCCAGAGGGTACCATGCTCTTTCATCAAACCAGTTTAGAAAATCGTAGAACCCATGGGATGCAAGATAATGTGTAGAGCGATAGTTAAACCTGTAAAACACAGTTAACACACAATTATTTATATTAATTAATGACTTAACAATTCCCCATGATGGTGAGCCTATATCACAGCTTTGAAGCGCATAAAGTAGGAGAATGCAAGCTGATGCAACTGCAAATTCTGCAAACATCTAGATCACTGGCAATCATACAGAATCTTCACCAATGAGACTACAGCACACAAACTTCTCTGTATCTATATCAAATCACAGAGAATGCCTGAAGTGAGATTTAACCTTCAAATCTTAGTATTGACAATAATAAGAAATTAAATAATACATGGTTTTTCTGTTGCTAAAAACCCTTCCACTATAGGTGCCAAAAACGTCACCAAGACAGACTCTCTGGATATTATGTCATCACTGTCTGTAAATTTGCTGTCCCTTTCCTGTGCTCTATCAGTGACACTTTCAAAAAAAAAATTGGCTAGCTGAAAGAAGACAGACGGTGGTGACTGATGGGAAATATTCATCCTGGAGCTCAGTTACTCATGATGTACTGCAGGATCTTTTTTGGGTCCACTGTTTGTCATTTTTATAAATGACCTGGGTGAGGGCATAGAAGGATGGATTAGTAAATTTGCGGATGACACTAAAGTCGGTAGAGTTGTGGATAGTGACAAAGAATGTTGTAGGTTAGAGGGACACAGATAAACTGCAAAGCTGGGCTGAGAGGTGGCAAATGGAGTTTAATGTGGAAAAGTGATGAGGTGATTCACTTTGGAAGAAGCAACAGGTATGAAGAATGTTGGGCTAATGGTAAGATTCTTGGTAGTGTAGATGAGCAGAGAGATCTCAGTGGAGAAAGTGAGGTCTGCAGATGCTGGAGATCAGAGCTGAAAATGTGTTGCTGGAAAAGTGCAGCAGGTCAGGCAGCATCCAAGGAACAGGAGATTCGACGTTTCGGGCATAAGCCCTTCTTCAGGAATGAAGAAGGGCTTATGCTCGAAACGTCGAATCTCCTGTTCCTTGGATGCTGCCTGACCTGCTGCGCTTTTCCAGCAACACATTTTCAGCAGAGAGATCTCAGTGTCCAGGTACATAAATCCTTGAAAATTACCAACCAGGTTAACAGGGTGTTAAGAAGGCATACGGTGTGTTAGCTTTATTGATAGAGGGATTGAGTTTCGGAACCATGAGATAAGCTGCAGCTGTACAAAACTCCGCTGCGGCTGCACTTGAAGTATTGTGTACAGTTCTGGTCACTGCATTATAGGAAGGATGTGGAAGCTTTGGAAAGGGTGCAGAGGAGATTTACTAGGATGTTGTCTGGTATGAAGGGAAGGTCTTACGAGGAAAGGCTGAGGGATCGGAGGCTGTTTTCATTAGAGAAGGTTGAGAGGTGACTTAATTGAGACATATAAAGATAATCAAAGGGTTCGATAGGGTGGATAGTGAGACCCTTTTTCCTTGGATGACAATGGCTAGCACAAGAGGACATAGCTTTTAATTGAGGGGTGATAGATATAGGACAGATGCCAGAAGTAGTTTCTTTACTCATAGTAGGGGCGTGGAATACACAGCCCCCAACAGTAGTAGATTTACCAACTTCAGGGCATTTAAATGGTCATTGATAGGCATTTGGACGAGAATGGTATAGTGTAGGTTAGAAGGGCTTCAGATTGGTTCCACAAGTCAGCACAACATCAACAGCCGAAGGGCCTGTACTGCACTATCATGTTCTATGTTCGAAGTGACACTGTCATCATTACAAACCTATTTTCTCCATCTCGCTCACCAGCAGATCAAATCCCAACTTCATGTCTCTGAAATCTGGAATGAACAGTTTTTCTACATTAAATATTGTCATGCAAGAAAAAGTTGCAGACTGACAACTCATTCCTACCAACTATAGGACTAATTCCCCATCTTTGACTAATGTATTATTTGGCAGAATGATCAGAAAACTGGACAAAGCTAGAAGAAAATTACCTGTGGAGTCGGGGGTGGGGGGGGGAAGAGGGGAAAGAGCTAAACATGAAACTTCAGGGATCAAACATTAAGATGTTCCAACTCTATGTATGTCACAAACTGTGTCAAAACAGCAAAATTAGCAATGAAAATGCAAATACCTAAATTCAGTAAAACAGGTGCAGTTGACATTGACAGAGACCAGGTGTTATTGAAATTCATGTAAACAGACTTTTGCTCTAATAAGCAGTTGTAATTAAACTTTTGCATTTTCATACTAACTTGTTTTTCTCTGAGCAGGCACAGTTGCTATGTTACCAGTGGACCTTGCACATTCGAAAATTCTCTTGGGATTAAGTGGCAAAACAGGGAGCCTCAAATCAGATGAAGTCTAAACAATTGGAAAGATAATTTACTCCAATTTTGATAGTCCTTACTTGCCGCCAAATAGGATGGTGAGGGGAACATTCATGCATGGACTTTTGAAAGTAATCAAATGCAGTTTCATGCATGCACTTCTTCAGGAATATGTATGTTGAAAGTGCACAATCATTCCAAGATGCATTGAGTGAGTGACAAAAAGAAAGTACATTCTATATATGACTGAATCAAGTCACTTGAATGAGAATTCTAAAAATGAATACTTAATCGATACAACATTGAATTCAAAACTTCTCAGCTTCGAATACTTCGGTACAATGGAATTTGCTGTAATTGTGACCATCTTCAAGAAAACGGATGAGATCAATTGCAAAAACCACAGCAGGACTCACTGCTATCTGTAATCAGGGACATCATTGGTACAATTCTCAACTGCCTCCTTTCAACTGTTGCAACTCCAGGAGGAGCTCTTTAATGTGACTCCATCTACCAAGAGGAACAATGGACATGATCCTCAAAGAAAATCCACCCCAAAAAATCCAGAGAGAGCAGCAACCTCTATTACATGGCTTTCTTCGACCTCACAAAGACCTCGGACTCTTTCGACCAGACTCTTTCCTCCCAAATTTGGCTGATGGCAGAAATTTACCAACATCCTCTACCTGCTTCGTTACAATAATGCAAGCCACTGCTCTCATCAAAAGATCCACTACAGACCTATTACGAATATAAATTATGTACCTGAAACATTTCTCCATATTCCTTTGATGCAACATTTCACCTCACACACATGAAGCTCCCCTGCGGATTGGAGTGAAGCTTTCCCAAAGGAGGAGTAATAATCGACTGAACCTATATCACCTCCAGTCCAGACACAGAGCTGCAGATATATATATATGCATGTTGAGAAGCCCAGATTTAAACCATCAGGGAAGCATAAAATGTGGACTATAGGTTATTCATTTGGAAAACAAAGTCCTATACCAACCTCCTGCTTTTAAAATTAACTTATAGGATATGGGCATCGCTGGCTGGGCCAGCAATAATTGCTAGCTATTCTCGAGGTAGGAGCCACCTGCTTGAACTGCTTCAATCCACTTGGTGTAGGTACACCTATGATATTATTAGGGTCGGAGGGTGATCCAGTATTTTACCCATCAACACTGAAGGAATGGTAATATACTTGTAAGTCAGGATGGTGAGGGGCTTGGAGGGAACTTGCAGATGGTGACGTTCCCATGCATTTACAACCCTTTCCCTTCTAGACAGTTGTGGTCATGGGATTGAAAGATGTATCAGGAGCCTTGTTGAATTTCTACAATGCATCTTGTAGATGGTACACACTGTTGCCAGTAAATGTTAGTGGTGCAAGGAGTGAATGTTTTTTTGTGGATGTGGTGCCAATACATTGCATTACTTTGTCCTGGTTTGTGGAGCTGCACTCATCCAGGCAAAGGAGTATTCTGTAATACTCCTGAACGATACTTTGCAGATAGTGGACAGACTTTGGGAAACAGATGACGACCTACTTGCTGCAGAACTCCTAGCTTCTGGCTCTTCCTTGCAACTGCAGTATTTATGTGGCTACTTTAATACATTTTCTGGCCAATGGCCACCCCAGTATTTTGATAGCTGGGGATAATCATAGCCCCTTTAACATTCATTAGGATTAAATTCTTTCTTGTTGGAGATAGTCATTACTTGGCATTGTCTAGAAGGAAGACTGCTTATTGCTCAGGTCTTGCTGTATTTGAACATAGAATGCTTCAGTGTCAGAGTCGTTGTAAATGCTTAATGTGTAATCAGTGAACATCAACATTCTGATCTTGATAGAGCATTGATGAAGCAGTCACAGATGGCAACTCGAAGGACACTACCCTCATAAGATCCTGACTCTCCCACCACACACGTGAAATCAATTCTTTTAAGTGTCTGACCTCGTTGGAAGGTTGCTCCCACTGATGGGAAAACACAACATTGCCTCCCAAGTGCCAGCTCAAACTACAGCTGTCTGATAAAAAGAGTGTTTGATGACAAAGACTTGAAAGCGAGCACCAAATTCTGTCTGCAGTGTTAAATGCCCTGCAGCCTATGAAAACATCTAATTTATAGCAAACACCTCAAGCCCTAAAGGAATATTACCAATGATGCCTCCATAAAATTGTGAAAATACAATGGCAGGATAGCAAGTTCAATACCAGTGTCCCCTTCCAGGCCAACACCCCCCAGCATCCAGGCACTGATTATGGTCAATCAGAATGAGCCATGTTTGAAAAGACTCCCAAAATATGCTTTCTACTGTGAGCTTTGTCAAGGCAAGCAGTTATTATGAGAGCTGAGGAAATATTTCAAGATGTCCTCAATGTCTCCCTGAAAGAATGCTTCATCTGCACCAACTTGTGGGAATCTCTTTCCCAAGACTGCCCAAATTGGAGAAGCAAAGGTACAAATCATTTGAGATATCTGACTGACCCTGGAAAGAAATTTACCATCCTTAACCGGTTCGGACCAGACCCACTGCAATTTATGTTTGACTTTCAACTGCCCTCTGAAATTACCTAGCACATTATTCACGTCAAGGGCAATTAATGATGGGCAACAAATGCTGACCTTGCCAGCAAAACCCATATCACATGAAAGAAAAAAATAAGTTAAAGCAGATGATGTCCATGAAATCTGACCATTTATTCCTTGATTGCATTCAGCTATCAGATGCAAACCTGCCTTTTCATCTAAAGAGAAAAGCAATTCCCAACCAGACATTTCATATGCCACCACTAGAAACACAAAAAGGGTGAGATGTCAAATGGTATTGGAATATCTTGCTGCTGTGAGAAAACTAATTCTCTAATTCTAAGATTACAAGTAGTGCAAGAACATACTCCTGAAAGTTTACTATTATATTTTAGAACTAAATTTTATGTTGCATATTTCTAGTAAACATTATTTCTATGATTGCTGCTGAAACTGTGTTGCTGGAAAAGCGCAGGTCAGGCAGCATCCAAGGAGCAGGAGAATCGACGTTTCGGGCATGAGCCCTTTATTTCTATGATTGCCAATTTGGGCTTCATACTAAGACTAGTAATTTTCTACTTTTATGCTAAGTTTTTACAAACTCATTCATTTGTAAAATACTGCTGTCAATCTGGGATCAATAAATCAATGTAGATTTTACAAGTTAATACCATCGATCAAGAGAACTGCATCCAAAGACCAGCCTGATCAATATGAAGAATGCAGAAGTAACAAAATTGTCACGGTTACAGTGGCAGAATTGATTTCAAAGAAAACCAACAAAACAACAGAACATTTCTGCAAAAATACTAAATCAATGCATGGCAAAGTTTGAAATGCTGACTGAAATGACCTAAAAGAAAACTTGTGCATTTGCTGAAAGACGTATTGCCAAGGATAAACAGTTCGACACAGCAAATGCAAAGAATTTCATAAAATAAAGACCATACAATCTGTCTCAAATACTACATTCTATTGCTCTTCATCATCCCACCCCACTCTCAACTAGAACAAAGTACATTCTAATTCACTGACTTCCCATTTATTCTGTTTTGTAACAATCACCTTGTGACTTCTCAACTCTAACTAATTTGTGCAGAGACACGCTATCAATCCATTGAGTCTACACCATCTCTCCAAAGAGCATCACACTCTATTCATGTAATCCCACATTTACCATGTGTCTATCTCACTGAACCTGCACATTGCTGGACATAACAGGGAAATGTAGCATGGCAATTCACCTAACTTGCAAATCTTTGGATTGCAGGAGAAAACCAGAACACCTGGAGGAAACCCATTCAAACTCCACACAGACAGTCATTCCTAGCTGGAAACAAACCCTGGCCCCTGGACAGTGACGTAGCAGTGCTAACTACCGAGGGTCACTCTGGCAAACATAAAAGATTCCATTACATTAATTTGAAGAGTTGCAGTGGAGGTGTCCATGGTTTCCTGCCTAATTATATATCAACAAGTCAACATTACAAGAATCTACGAATTGTCACATTATTTCCAGAAGTTTGATTACAGAGAGTTCAGTCCCACATTTCCTGTGTTACAACTGCAAAAATACATTTGCTATAGAACATCTTAGAACACCCAGTAGTCACGAAGGGTACTACACAATACATTTTTCTACCTGGTGTTTACCATGGTTAATCGCTGTTTTCCTTAGTCATTCTTCTGCTTCAGAAAACATGCCCTTCACTCTTTTGTTGTCTTCAACATGGCCTAATCTACCTTTTCTCTCCCACTATCTCTCAATGCATCATCACCTCCTAACCATGTTTTGCTGTCCAAAAACTCCTTCGATCCTGCATGAGAACCTGATCAAAATCATAAATAACGTACTTCAGTGCAAGTCTATTGCCTTCTCCATCTCCATTCCTCAAAAACCGATAATCCATGCTCTTGCCTTTGTTGTAACTCCATAGGATTCTCCTTCCAAAACAGCTATCTAGCAATGACTCTTCATGCCCCAGCTGTCACACCTGAAATCCTCCCTCCCTTCTCTGGTCTACACCCAAAATGAAACATGAAAGCACAGTGGAAAGTTCAATTTGCATGCTGCCTTTACTTAGCTCAATTTTTCTCCTTACCTCAACTTCGACACTTATAACCAGTTAGCCTTACTGACGTTACGTTTTAAACTTCTTTCAATGAAAGATTATGGTGAAGAAAGTTCAAATACTACATACTAGCCACTGTTCACTTCCTAGTTAAGCTGAATAAAGTCAAGCATAAAACTTGGCTGAATGGCAAAATCCACATGATGCTTATGCTAAAGCTAATTATCTCCACTTATTATCTCTTTCCCATTTCCCAACCTCCATAACGGACTTCACCCTTTCATATCTTGTTCAACAGCAAAGCTAATCACAGACTTACACTGAATTACCACCTCTCTCCCATTATGTATACCAATTAAAATCAACAACCTCATCTTCACATTCTGCCCACAGTATTGTATGCTCCTGCAACTTTTCCCCATCTCCTATAACCTTCCATTTGGTTCAACTTTGGCCATCTCCCCACTACAGCAAACAGTCCTTTGTACTACCATGGAGAGACCTTGAACCCTGACACCAAAGTTCTGGTATCGGGTACTGCAAACAGCTTCATCGCTCATTTCCTTCTTTTTCCAAAGTTCTTTAAAACTATTTTTGTTTCCAAAAAATATTTCTTGGTATTTCTTCCAACTGTGGCTTGGTATCTTCTTGGCTCACATAAAAAGATATCTTGCAAACTTTTGCAATGATCTAGAGTACGCTACCTGATAAGAGTGCCGCAATCAAGTTCTGTACAAAATTTCAAGACACAGCTGAACGTGCACTTAGTAGAGAACTATATAATTTGCAAGGCTTTGAACAACAAAACAGGGTGCATGAATAAATGAATTCTCTCAAAAGAGCCAAAGGGACAATGGGCCAGCTAGTTCCTTTCTGAATGAGATTCTTTGGTTCTATTAATAGCTTTGCACTACAGATATTATGAAGCAAATATTAGATAAAGGATGAAAGAAAACTTTATTAAATCAGCCTCATACAATTTTAATTTTGCAAGACTTTATTTAAAATAACCAGGACACATCAAATCAGATATTACTATGACACCGGAAATGAGCTTTACATTCAGTACCTAAATTTTCTATTATAACAACATGCTAACCAACAGAAAAAGCTCAACTAAGTTAATTAACAGACAAAGTCACATCCCTCCCTGATGCATTCAATTCTCAGGTTGAGCAGAATGGCAGCAATGTGATGCCTGCCAGACAGCTTCCGTCAGACCTGTTCCCTCGGACACCGCTATAGACATCAGGTCAGTCTTCCTGGCAATCAACCAACAAAACCAATGGGCCCAGAACATTACCCCTTCCGAGCACTCAGATCCTGTGTAGACCAACTGGCGAAGGTATTCACAGAAATCTTTAATGTATCCCTCACACAAGCTGAAGTCCCACCTTCTTTCAAGACCACCATCATCATCCCTGTGCCAAAGAAAGCACATGCAATGTGTCTTAATAACTACTGCCAAGTGGCTCTGACCTCAATAATCATGAACTGCTTTGAGGGGCGGGTCAACTCCAGTCCCCCAACCTGCCTCAATCCCCTACAACTTGCATTTTGATATAACAAGTCCACAGATGCCATGTCCCTAGTCCTACACTCATTCCTGGAACATCTGGACAACAAGAACATCTACGTCAGACTCCTACTCATTGAGGTAAAATCAATGACTGCAGATGCTGGAAACCAGATTCTGGATCAGTGGTGCTGGAAGAGCACAGCAGTTCAGGCAGCATCCAAAGTGCAGCGAAATCGACGTTTCAGGCAAAAGCCCTTCATCGGGAATAAAGGCAGTGAGCCTGAAGCATGGAGAGGTAAGCTTGAGGAGGGTGGGGGTGGGGAGAAAGTAGTATAGAGTACAATGGGTGAGTGGGGGAGGGGATGAAGGCAATAGGTCAGGGAGGAGAGGGTGGAGTGGATAGGTGGAAAAGGAGCTAGGCAGGTCGGACAAGTCATGGGGACAGTGCTGAGCTGGAAGTTTGGAACTGGGGTGAGGTGGGGGAAGGGGAAATGAGGAAACTCATTTGTTAAAGTCCACATTGATGCCCTGGGGTTGAAGTGTTCCGAGGTGGAGGATGAGGCGTTCTTCCTCCAAGCGTCTGGTAGTAAGGGAGCGGCGGTGAAGGAGGCCCAGGACCTCCATGTCCTCGGCAGAGTGGGAGGGGGAGTTGAAATGTTGGGCCACGGGGTGATGTGGTTGATTGGTGCAGGTGTCTCTTCTGTAATTACACCGGCATCACTCCCCACCTCTTCCTCCGCTACATTGATGACTGCATTGGCGCCACCTCGTGCTCTCGCGAAGAGGTTGAGCAATTCATCAATTTCACCAACACATTCCACCCTGACCTTAAATTTACCTGGACCATCTCTGACACCTCCCTCCCCTTCCTGGACCTCTCCATCTCCATTCATGACGACCAACTTGACTGACATTTTTTACAAACCCACCAACTCTCACAGCTACCTGGATTACACCTCTTCCCACCCTATCTCTTGCAAAAATGCCATCCCGTATTCCCAATTCCTCCGCCTCCACCGTATCTGCTCCCAGGAGGACC
Organism: Hemiscyllium ocellatum; assembly: GCF_020745735.1. Classification (NCBI taxonomy): domain Eukaryota; kingdom Metazoa; phylum Chordata; class Chondrichthyes; order Orectolobiformes; family Hemiscylliidae; genus Hemiscyllium; species Hemiscyllium ocellatum. Next base: position 18,256,556 of record NC_083434.1, read on the forward strand.
AGTTCCACCACAGAACACACCAGATGACCTCCTTCTTTAGAGACCGCAATTTCCCTTCCCACGTGGTTAAAGATGCTCTCCAACGCATCTCGTCCACATCCCGCACCTCCGCCCTCAGACCCCACCCCTCCAACCGTAACAAGGACAGAACGCCCCTGGTGCTCACCTACCACCCTACAAACCTTCGCATAAACCAAATCATCTGCCGACATTTCCGCCACCTCCAAAAAGACCCCACCACCAGGGATATATTTCCCTCCCCACCCCTTTTCACCTTCCGCAAAGACCGTTCCCTCCGTGACTACCTGGTCAGGTACCCACCCCCTTACAACCCACCCTCCTATCCTGGCACTTCTCCCGGCCATCGCAGGATCTGTAAAACCTGTGCCCACACCTCCTCCCTCATCTCTATCCAAGGCCCTAAGGGAGCCTTCCACATCCAAAGTTTTACCTGCACATCCACTAATATCATTTTTGTATCCGTTGCTCCCGATGTGGTCTCCTCTACATTGGGGAGACTGGGCACCTCCTAGCAGAGCGCTTTAGGGAACATCTCCGAGACACCCGCACCAATCAACCACACCACCCCGTGGCCCAACATTTCAACTCCCCGTCCCACTCTGCCGAGGTCATGGAGGTCCTGGGCCTCCTTCACCGTCACTCCCTCACCACCAGACGCCTCGAGGAAGAACGCCTCATCCTCCGCCTCGGAACACTTCAACCCCAGGGCATCAATGTGGACTTCAACAAATGAGTTTCCTCATTTCCCCTTCCCCCACCTCACCCAAGTTCCAAACTTCCAGCTCAGCACTGTCCCCATGACTTGTCCGACCTGCCTAGCTCCTTTTCCACCTATCCACTCCACCCTCTCCTTCCTGACCTATCGCCTTCATCCCCTCCCCCACTCACCCATTGTACTCTATACTACTTTCTCCCCACCCCCACCGTCCTCTAGCTTATCTCTCCACGCTTCAGGCTCACTGCCTTTATTCCCAATGAAGGGCTTTTGCCTGAAACGTCGATTTCACTGCACTTTGGATGCTGCCTGAACTGCTGTGCTCTTCCAGCACCACTGATCCAGAATCCTACTCATTGACTATAACTCTGCCTTCAACAGCATTATCCCCTTCAGTCTGATCTCAAAACTCTAACCTTGGTGCCAGCCCTGCCCTCTGCAACTGGATCCTCAAACTTTCTGACCCACAGACCACAATCAGAGAAGATAGTTAACTGCACTTCCCCCACAATAACACAACACTGGAGCCTCCCAAAGCCTGTATCCTCAGCCCCTGACTGGACTTTGTGTACTCATAACTGTGTTGTCAAATTCCAAATGAACGGCAGCTACAAGTTCACTGACAACACCAGTGTAGTAGGATGGATACCTAATAACAAGTCAAAATACAGAAGGGAGATAGAGGATTTGGTGACGGTGCAATGAAAACTACCTCTCTCTCAACTATGGCAAAACTAAAGAATGATCATTGACTTCAGAAAGAAAGGAGAACATGCACCTATCTACATCAACCTAAGTGAGCTTGAGAGGATGGATAGCATTAGGTTCCTCCGAGTGACGATAACCAACAATCTGTTCTGGACTTAACCCAAAGATGTGATGGTTAAGAAGGCACAACATCTCTTCTTTTTCAATCAGCTCAGGACACTCACCATCTTCTACAGATGCACCACTGAAAGCATCTGTATGCATAACGGCTTGATGTGACAACTGCTTTGCCTAGGACCATAAGAAACCGCAGGTGGTGGTGTGCACAGCCCAAATCAGCATGGAAACTAACATTCCATTCATGCTCTCCATTTACACAGGTCACTGCCACGGAGAGGCTGACAACATCAAAGACCCATCGCATATCAGTAATGATCTCCCACAACCTCTTCCGTCAAACACAAAGTACAGAAGCCTGAACACACACAACAGCAAGTTTAGGAACAGCTTCTCCATGGCCATGATTAGGCTGATGAATGGACTTTCTGGCTTCAAATAATGCTGATCTTGCTAACACTGATGTCACCTACTACATGCAATGTGACCTGTATGCTTGCGAGCCTTTTTACAACCCCTGATCTATACATCCTTGCTTACTATGATCTGCCTGTACTGCTCACAAAGCTTTTCACTGTACTTTGGTACATGTGGCAATAAATCACTTGGTTTGACCATTTTTAGGTGCCTGAAAGTTAAAGTAATTCAAAATTCTAGCAAAAATACTTAAATATCTTGTAACAAGGTCTGAAGTACTAATTATCTTTTCAAAATATACCTCAAAGTTTATGAAATGTGAACCATGCCAGTTTTTAGGAAGGAGTTTAGTTCTTTATTAACAATATCCTTATGTCCAAAGTAAAAACGTTGTTAGCTATGTTTAGGTCATAAAAAATGTTAAAATAAAAACAAATGCATCTTATTCTCCAAAATAATGCTGAGGAAGCAAATGTTTATTTGGCAAATTCCAAAATGACAACTCTGGCGATATTTCAGTAAATATTCCAGAAACTATATTTGTTTTAAAAAGCACTATTAGAAGAAAGAAATTAATCATGGATTCTCAAAACTTGGCAGAACACAGCAGCTGCTTCACAAGAGCTCCTTATTAAAATTATAGAGTCAAAGTTAACAAATTTTCCCCTTAACTTCCAATTCACATTGTACCAAGTTTCCACATGATGAAAAAGAGAATAAGGAGGGATAAGGTGGAAACATTTGACAGGGGAAGAAAACCCAAATGAGGGAATGAACAAAGAATGCAAACAGGAGTGGGGAAAAAAAACTGCTTGCGAGATAGGGAAGAAAAGAAAACAAGAGGAATAAAAAAAGCAGACATGTACAAAGAAAATTAAGAGCAGAGGGCTGTGATATTAGAGTTAACTTGCTCTGCTGGCCTGCAGGAAATTGGATGTCCCAAGGCTAGGGTGGAATGCCTCTAACTTACAGATAGATTGTAAGAAATTACATTATCATCTCCTATTATTCAGAGCCATTTACATGGTCACTTTCTTGCCATTCAAAAGCCTATTTACATTTTCATCCTCTATTCAGAAATCAATTGGAACATTATAGTTGGAATTCTGGCTATCCCTGTAGTTTAAAAAAAAAACAATTCACACCAGATCTGGCCATTAAGGAATGATTTGCATTACATTGTTTCTGGAGGTGAGGTGGTCACTGCATTGTGTCTTCAGTGGCATGTGACTGTGAGAGAGTCACTGGGAGGTGTCTTCTGAGCATTGCTGAGTGATGTAAAGATTTTGTATAAAGGAAGGATTGTTTCCTTTGTTAAAGGAGAGCTTCCCTAGACATGCCTTGCAAGCATGGCGATGAGTGTTCAGAGCTTCTCCAAAGCTTGTATTGTACTGTGCTTAATAAAATTTTGCTTGTTCACACAAAATAGCATGCATCAAATGTGTAAGAATCTCAAGAAAAAGAACTCACAAGGGGGAGGATGGATGGAAAAATGAGAGGTGGGACAGATATACAAGTGACTACATCACAAATCAAGGAACACTGATCTCACAAACGGAAAGAGCACTCAGCGTATAACTCCAGCATGTCGTGTTAACTCAACGTAATAACAATTCCGCACAGCTTCCTAAAGGCCTTTGCTTGCCTGGCTGATGCTCCACCCACAAAGCTGAAATGCTCAATATTTTCATTAGGACTTTCAAGACAATCTACATTCCAGAACTGGCTCTGAAAATTGTGCTTGCATCCTGACAGCTGTGACAAATTTCACTATAGCAGCTGAGATAGAACAAAACTATATAGAGCATCATGGACTATCATAGAAACCCTACAGTGTGGAAACAGGCCATTTGGCTCAGCAAGTCCTCAATGACCATGTGAACAGCATATCACCCAGACCCACACCGTAACCATAAGTGTAACCCTGCATTTCCCTGTGGTTAATCCATCCAGCTTGTGCACCCCTGGACACTATGGGCAATTTAGCATGGCCAATTCACCTAACCTGCACATCTTTGGAGTGTGGAAGGAAACTGGAGCACCCGGAGGAAACCCACATAGACATGAGGGGATGTGCAAACTCCACACAGATAGTCACCCAAGGCTGTAATCAAACCTGGGGGCCTGGTATTGTGAGGCAGCAGTGCTAACCACTAAGTCACTTCACCACCTCTACCGATGATATTGAACCCTTAAAGAAAATTCCTGGATTGAGACAATGAAAACTAATCATCTCTTCCCTGTGCCCTACTCGCTGTACCAAGTCTCACTGAAGTCCATTTTGAGCTATTGGGATTCAAATATTACTTCTGCCCAATGGAGCTACAAGCATCAATTCTGAAAACCACTTCACCCACAATGAATATCAGTTTGCGGGAAACTTAATATATAGTGTTATTACTGAGTCCTATATTGACCCACCTCCATTAAAACAGAAAGTGGGCAGGCTTGACAAACCCTCCCATGGAATAGTGTGCACAATTCTGTTCATCTCACAGCAAGGATAGGAAACATTTAACATGGCTTAGAAGAAGTTTAAAAGAATAGCTCCAAAGAGGACGAATTTTAGTTATGAAAGTAGATTGAAGAAGCTGGGGTCATTCTCCTTTGAGTAGAGAGATAGTTGAACGTAAATTGTATACAAATGTTCAAAATCATGAGACATCAAACTGTGGATATCATGAAATTATTTCTGTTGGCATAAGTCAAGAGGAAAAGGTTTCAAATTTTAAAGATGACTTTCAAAAGAGGCAAAGATAATTTTTTTTTAAAAACATGGTGCATGGCTGAGATCAGAAAGATACTGCCTCAGAGATTTTCTTTGCTGAAATGTACCCTGCCTTGACAATCACCTTCTTAAACATTAGTGTTCTATTACAGATCTTCCCATTAGTACCATTTGTCCCTAATTAGACCCTTCTCATTCCACTTAACCCTCTTCTAATCTATATGTTCTGCTTTAGATTTCTCCTGCATTAAGAGTCACAGAGATATACAGCATGGAAACAGACCCTTCGCTCCAACTTACCCATGCCGATCAGATATCCCAACCCAATCCAGTCCAACCTGCCAGCACCAGGTCCATATCCCTCCAAACCCTTCTTACTTATATACCCTTTTAAATGTTGCAATTGTACTGGCTTCCACCACTTCCTCTGGCAGCTCATTCCACACCCGCACTACCCTCTGCATGAAAATGTTGCCCCTTAGGCCTCTTTCATATCTTTCCCCCTCACCCTAAAACCTATGCCCTCTAGTCCTGGACTCTCCCAACCCAGGGAAAATACTTTGTCTATTTACCCTATTTATGCCCCTTAAGATTTTACAAACCTCTACAGGGTCACCCCTCAGCCTCCGACGTTTGGGGAAAACAGCCCCAGTGTATTCAACCTCTTCCTATAGCTCAAATCCACCAACCCTGACAAAAACCTTGTAAACCTTTTCTGAACCTTTTCAGGTTTCACAGGGGAAGGAAACCAGAATTGCACACAATATTCCAAAAGTGGCTTAACCAACGTCCTGTACAGCCGCAATATGACCTCCCAACTCCTGTACTCAATACTCTGACCAAAGCATACCAAATGCCTTCTTCACTATTCTATCTACCTGCGACCCCATTTTCAAGAAGCTATGAACCTGCACTCCAAGGTCTCTTTGTTCAGAAACACTCCTTCGGACCTTACCATTCAGTGTACAAGTCCTGGTAAGAATTGCTTTTGCAAAATGCAGCACCTCACATTTATCGAAATTAAACTCCATCTGCCACTCCTCAGCCCATTGTAATCAGAGGTAACCTTCTTCACTGTCCACTACACTTCCAATTTTGGTGTCGTCTGCCAACTTACTAACTATACCTCTTAAGCTCACATCCAAGTCACTTATATAAATGACAATAAGTAGAGGACCCAGCACCAATCCTTATGGCACTTCACTGCTTACAGTCTTCCAATCTGAAAAACAACCCTCCACCACCACCCTCTGTCTTTTACCTTTTCTAATGAAAACCTTATGATCATGACAATCACTCTTGCCCAAGAGCTCCTCACACCAAGTTTTTTTGTCATGCTGCTTACATCAATCTTAAATCTTTGTGCCAAGTGCACGATTGTTCTGCCACTGGAAACAATAAGAAACAAAATCAAAACAATTTTGCATTATTGCAATAAAATGTGGGATATCTAGCTCATACTGTGAAGCAGTAATTTCAGAATCGATGCTGTAACCAAAGAGAAAGAAAGGAGAGGAGGTATTGTGTTATCAAAAAAATGGAATACTGTTTTGGTATAGAGAAGTCATAACTTCACTGCAATGACAGGGATTTTATTCTCCTGCTTGAATCCAGAATTGTATATTCTTTAACAAAAATTACATGATAGCCCAGTGAAAGACAACTATAATTTGATGCCTAATTATTTGGCTACATATCCAGTATGCAGCGCTAACAGAAAAGCTATGTTCAACTGGGTCTCTTTACCCTGCCACTTTGTTCTTCCCATTCCAAATCTTACCTCAAAAGTTCATGTTTTTATTTATTTCAATGCATGAAACCAAAGTTACCTCTATTATCGCATATATGTATGTGAAGTAACTGGTTAAAAAAGTTCTAAGTTAATGCTTTGTTGTGCAAAGCAAGTAAAATTATTGTTCTTAATACTCTAAACCAATTTAAAGAAAACAAAAACTGCCCAATATTAAAGCAGCCATGAACCAGCGAGGACAGATTTTTTTTTTAACTGGGTCCTCTCCAAATGGCATAACACAAGTGCAGCACCACAGATTTGCTGTATTAACAGAGAGTATATTTTGCCACCTCAATTAAAAGGAAGCGTAACAGAAAAGAGGAAGCTACCGTTATGATTTATTGGCTTAAAACTGCTTAATACACATTTTAAAATAACCACAACATTACTTAAAGATTATCCTAACAGGCTGCACAAAATTGCTTAAAATGCAATGTTAACTAGGGTGAATAGATGGTTATTTTAATTTTAAAAGCTACCATTTTCCATGAGACATGTTACCTACTGTAATGGAGAATATGTACAAAACGTGACTGTGTTCCCTCATGATTTAATATACTCCCAGACCAGAGAGAGTTCAAAACTGACATTAAAGCCTTGGCCGTCATTCCAAAAAAACTAAGCACTTGTCTAACAACAGTCACTTAGCTCAACATGTCATTACAGCATTGATCTAAATATAGAGAAAAGAACTAAATTTAAGAGATGAATTGAGAGGAATAGCTCTTGGCATGAAATCCTCTCAACTGGCTCGAGCCTATAAAGAAAATTTTTTGGAGAACATATCATTGCAGTCCCAGGACAGCCCAGATGCTCCCCAGCACCAGACCAACATTTCTCTTAAGCAGCACACATCCAGAAATATATCCTGGAAGAAAATCAAGATGCATACAAATAGAATTTCCTTCAGAAAGTATGCACGTGCAACCACCAGGCAATCTTAAGTGGGACTATGCAACAAATGAGCCGTACACAGCAAATGAAAATTAGAGGGAACATTGTGTCAGACATTAAATGGAGTACTGAAGAACAGTTAGTGCTCTGCATCAAAAGCAGAAAATCCAAGAACAAATCAGTCCTTTAATTGAACATTTTGTCAATGCTATGTCTATTAATTGAAGCAACAGTTGAGAATCTTGCGACAAAAGACAAAATAATTAAACGTGAAGGATGCATGAATGGAATGACTCATTGTTGTGAAACTGGAACAGTATATCCATTTGGACTTTTACCATAACCAACAGTTTTAGTAATACTAATGTTATGGACCTCAAGTGAAATAAATACAAGTTTAAACCTAAAACAGCAGAAAAATCCCATCAAGAAATCAACTGCAAGTCATTCAGAAAACTGGTCTTTGAATGATCAGTAAAATATTTACTAAATACTTTGATGAAACGATGCTGAACAATTGCGTTGATGCGGTGAATAAAAATACTCGAAGCTATATTAATGAGATCTCTCAAACAACATAATTAACAAACTGGAAATATATGAACTGATAGGTTAACATTAATTCAGCTAATTGTAAGTTTATATTGAAAAAGTAAAAGAAACCTAAAGTTTTTGATAGACATCAATGAAACCTATTAAATCAAGGCAGAAACTGAGCACCATTTTACTGAAACTCATTTTTTTTCTTGACCAGAAATATCTGTGACTTGCAGACTGCAGAGATGCAGTAGCCTTCGTTTTAACAACTCTGCCTTGCATTTAAATGATTTACAGTTGAATTCACACATCAATACACCTAGCATAACGATCTAAAATAACAAATAACGAATAGAAAATGCTGCTTGTAACTGCACGCTTGTTCAACTCCTTTAAATCTTACATGAAACTTTTAACCTTAAGGTTAAGATTGCCAATCAGACATATTAGAATTTCACAATTACTTGCAGTTTTTCAGATAAATGCAAGTCAAACCCTGTGTCATTGCTAAATTGTACTGGAGTGAGCGAAAATAATCTAGTTTCCTTTACAGAGTTTCTCTGGAGTGACGCCTGAGGAACTGGAAGATCAGGACTTAGGTACAAAGCTGCTATCACTGATGGTCATAATTAGTGACAAGTTTAGACAAGTTACTTTGTTATAAATGTGGACTAAAAACATAGAGAAAGTTTGTAGGCAAAACCTCATATTTATCATACATTGTGGAGAAGATTGTGCTGATGTTGATGGCATATATAGATTCAACTGACACAGAAGTGTTCTCGAGCTCAACATAGAATTAATAAAAGATATACAATATTTAAAAAAAAGGTTTCAAATCACAAGAACCATGCCAACTATTTGGCAGTTCAACCTCACATGTCAAATCTTTCCAGCAATGCTGTCCCCTGGCAGTTCACATAAAATCTGATTTTGCAAATTCCAGAAGATCGTGAAGCAAGTTCTTAAGATTTCAGAATGCCAGCATTGTTTAAAATAGTTAATTATTCCTTTTAACTAAGAAGTACCTTCTTCTGTCAAGAAATTGTCAAGCTTCCATTTGGCTTCTCTGAATTCACCATGGTCCAAGTTTTCAGATTAGCTTTACAACAGTTAAAACTAAGCTTGAAAATGTGTTGCTGGTTAAAGCACAGCAGGTTAGGCAGCATCTCAGGAATAGGGAATTCGACGTTTCGAGCATAAGCCCTTCATCAGGAATGAGAGAGAGTAGCCAAGCAGGCTAAGATAAAAGGTAGGGAGGAGGGACTTGGGGGAGGGGCGATGGAGGTGGGATAGGTGGAAGGAGGTCAAGGTGAGGGTGATAGGCCGGAGTGGGGTGGGGGCGGAGAGGTCAGTAAGGAGATTGCAGGTTAGGAGGGCGGTGCTGAGTTGAGGGAACCGACTGAGACAAGGTGGGGGGAGGGGAAATGAGGAAACTGGAGAAATCTGAATTCATACCTTGTGGTTGGAGGGTTCCCAGGCGGAAGATGAGGCGCTCCTCGGTGGAGTGGGAGGGAGAGTTAAAGTGTTGAGCCACGGGGTGGTTGGGTTGGTTGGTCCGGGCGGCCAAGAGGTGTTCTCTGAAGCGTTCCGCAAGTAAGCGGCCCGTCTCCCCAATATAGAGAAGGCCACATCGGGTGCAGCGGATGCAATAGATGATGTGTGTGGAGGTACAGGTGAACTTGTGGCGGATATGGAAGGATCCCTTGGGGCCTTGGAGGGAAGTGAGTGTGGAGGTGTGGGCGCAAGTTTTACATTTCCTGCGGTTGCAGGGGAAGGTGCCGGGGGTGGAGGTTGGGTTGGTGGGGGGGCGTGGATCTGACGAGGGAGTCATGAAGGGAGTGGTCCTTGCGGAACGCTGATAGGGGAGGGGAGGGAAATATATCCTTGGTGGTGGTGTCCGTTTGGAGATGGCGGAAATGACGGCGGATGATACGTTGTATGCGGAGGTTGGTGGGGTGGTAGGTGAGAACCAGTGGGGTTCTGTCTTGGTGGCGGTTGGAGGAGCGGGGCTCAACGGCAGAGGAGCGGGAAGTGGAGGAGATGCGGTGGAGGGCATCGTCGATCACGTCTGGGGGGAATCTGCGGTCCTTGAAGAAGGAGGCCATCTGGGCTGTGCGGTGTTGGAACTGGTCCTGCTGGGAGCAGATGCGGCGGAGACGAAGGAATTGGGAATATGGGATGGAGTTTTTGCAGGGGGCAGGTTGGGAGGAGGTGTAGTCCAGGTAGCTGTGGGAGTCACTCACTTCCCTCCAAGGGCACCCACACCTCCACACTCACTTCCCTCCAAGGCCCCAAGGGATCCTTCCATATCCGCCACAAGTTCACCTATACCTCCACACACATCATCTATTGCATCCGCTGCACCTGATGTGGCCTCCTCTATATTGGGGAGACAGGCCGCTTACTTGCGGAACGCTTCAGAGAACACCTCTGGGCCGCCCGGACCAACCAACCCAATCACCCCGTGGCTCAACACTTTAACTCTCCCTCCCACTCCACCGAGGACATGCAGGTCCTTGGACTCCTCCACCGGCAGAACATAACAACACGACGGCTGGAGGAGGAGCGCCTCGTCTTCCGCCTGGGAACCCTCCAACCACAAGGTATGAATTCAGATTTCTCCAGTTTCCTCATTTCCCCTCCCCCCACCTTGTCTCAGTCGGTTCCCTCAACTCAGCACCGCCCTCCTAACCTGCAATCTCCTTACTGACCTCTCCGCCCCCACCCCACTCCGGCCTATCACCCTCACCTTGACCTCCTTCCACCTATCCCACCTCCATCGCCCCTCCCCCAAGTCCCTCCTCCCTACCTTTTATCTTAGCCTGCTTGGCTACTCTCTCTCATTCCTGATGAAGGGCTTATGCTCGAAACGTCGAATTCCCTATTCCTGAGATGCTGCCTAACCTGCTGTGCTTTAACCAGCAACACATTTTCAGCTGTGGTCTCCAGCATCTGCAGACCTCATTTTTTACTCGAACAGTTAAAACTAATGCTACTAACAGGAATGTAGGAGGTTGAGAGGTGACCTTATAGAAGTTTATAAAATAATGAGGGGTATAGAAACAGTTAATGGTAATTGCCTTTTCCCCAGGATGGGGGATTTCAAGAGGAGGGGCACATTTTTCAAGTGAAAGGACAGAGGTTTTAAAAAAAAGACAAGAAGAACAAATCTTTTATCTAGGAGTTGTTCACATGTGGGATGAACTTCCAGAGGAAGTGGAGGATGTAGGTACAATTACAATGCTTAAAAGACATTTGGATAAGTACATGAATAGGAAAGGCTTGGAGAGATATGGACCAGGTACAGGCAGATGGAACTAGCTTAGTTTGGGATTATGTCCAGCATGGACTGTTTGGACTGAAGGTCTGTTCCCGCGCTGTATGACTTTATAAAATTCAAAGACTTATGGAAAGGCAAACTTCTAAATCTTTACTAAAACCAGTATCTCAGGTACTACAACTATAATAATGTGAAATCAGCTCTGTTGATCAGGATACTGCATCAAAATACCAAATAATTGACTTCCTAAGCTCATCGTTTCATAACTTAATCAAGGCACAAAATTTCAAAGAAAACACTAAACATTTTCAGACACCCTGAAGGCTTCACTACAAAGGGATCAAACTGATATTGGTGTGGGGGAGAAATTTGCAACAGACCGTATTGGAAACCCAAAGAGCTATGCCTCCAGGATTGGTCTGTTGAGTCTTCAGAGAGCAGACATCATCCATGTTTTGAAGGAGTGAAGATGACATGAATGTGCAATGCGAGCATAAGAGGTACAGTTAGTAAGTTTGCAGATGACACCAAAATTGGAGGTGTAGTGGACAGCGAAGAGGGTTACCTCAGATTACAACGGGAACTAGATCTGATGGGCCAATGGGCTGAGAAGTGGCAGATGGAGGTTAATTCAGATAAATGCGAGGGGCTGCATTTTGGGAAAGCAAATCTTAGCTTGACTTACAGACTTAATGGTAAGATCTTAGGGAGCGTTGCTGAACAAAGAGACTTTGGAGTGCAGGGTTCATAGCTCCTTGAAAGTGGAGTCGCAGGTAGATAGGATAGTGAAGGTGGCGGTTGGTATGCTTTGTTTTATTGGTCAGAGTATTAAGTACAGGAGTTGGGAGGTCATGTGGCAGCTGTACAGGACATTGGTTAGGCCACTTTTGGAATATTGCAAGCAATTCTGGCATCCTTCTGATCGGAAAGATGTTGTGAAACTTGAAAGGCTTCAGAAAAGATTTCCAAGGATGTTGCCAGGATTGGAGGATCTGACCTACAGGGAGAGGCTGAACAGGCTGGGGCTGCTTTCCCTGGAGCGTCGGAGGCTGAGGGGAGACCTTATAGAGGTTTACAAAATTATGAGAGGCATGGATAGGATAAATAGACAAAGTCTTTTCCCTGGGGTCGGGGAGTCCAGAACTTGAGGTTTTAGGGTGAGAGGGGAAAGATATGAAAGAAACCTAAGGGGCAACGTTTTCATGCAAATGGTGGTACGTGTATGGAATGAGCTGCCAAAGGATGTGGCAGAGGCTGGTACAATTGCAACATTTAAGGGGCATCTGGATGGGTAAATGAATAGGAAGGGTTTGGAGGGCGGGTGCTGGCAGATGGGACTAGATTGGGTTGGGATATCTGGTCGGCATGGACGGGTTGGACTGAAGGGTCTGTTTCCATGCTGTACATCTCTATAACTCCAATTCTCCGAATCTTTTCTGGAGTTTATCATTTCCATTTCTGGTCTTGCTTGCACCAGTTCATTAAAATTGCAGTTGCAACAATAATTAAGCTTTCTGTAAAAAAAAAACTAGACTTCTGCTCAAAGTGTGAGATACGTCAGGAACCAGTTTGTCAGGAAGTAACGATTCCTATCCTACTATCACTAATGTGGCAAGACTGGTGAAAGAGAAAATGACCAGAATAACTTTAATAAAATTTAAATGCATTTACATATACTTCAATAATGTCAGCAGGATTATTCATTGATTTTAAATAGTCAAGGAGCATTCCTTGCCTTTAAACTAAGTAATATTTTACAATTGGTGTTAAGAAAGACTCTTGTTCAAGAGTGAAACTATTTTCAGAAGATTTTAAGTGCAATCCAATATGCACAGAAAATGACTGCACACAAGTATATTTTTCGTAGAGTGAGAAGGGGGTTCCAAAAAAGAATGATAAAAGAATTAGCCAGCACAGATAGAACTTCAAAATATTTAGTTGTGAAATCCTGAGATGAATCAAGATAGATGCAGATGTTATAAAAATAATGCAAAATGAAGTTAGTTTCCCCATCACTAGAAGAAACACTATTAAATCAGTATACAGAAGTGTTTATTAACTGGCACACAGAACACCAAACCTCAATAAATAAATATCTGGTCAGTACCCTGTGATTTTATAGAAATGAGAACTATGACCAGTAAGTGATCCTAACCAATTTCACATTGAGGAACAGTAGATAGTTTTTTTTTTCAATACAATCATGTATATTTGTTATAATGATTGATCAAGAAGCTGCACAAACATATAGCACTATATGCACCATAGGTCTTGTATATAAAGACAATTGTCTGCTCAACTAAATGTGTTAAAAATCTCTAACTTAATAAAATGTTGAACTATTAAACAACACACATTTGATCACATTATTGTGCAATTTAGCTCTGTAGATTTCTGTATAACTAAATATTTTTGTCTAGTGATGGCAACCGGATCCAAAACGAAACAATTCTGAACTCCACATACTAGACAAGATGCTCCTTAAGCAAGGATTGAACCACATTCACTTTCCATGGGTTGAGAGAATCTTACTGGTTAGCTCACAAGGACACAGGAATCGCATTTTAGCTTTGAAATATGAACCTTTTGTGTAAGTCTACCACTGGAACAGCACTAGGTCTGGACTCAAATCGGGACAGTCCTAACCAACAGATTATCTTTGTGGATATCCACAGAGGGATGGTTAAGCTGGTACAACTCACTAAAGTGGAATGCAAATATTACTACACACAAGTTCCATTAAAAAGACAAATCAAATAAATATAAATGGAAAACAGAATGCAAGTTAGACAATTTTATGCAACAAATCTTCCACATGCTAAGAGAATTCAGATCAGCCCCTTACTGATGAAAATTGAATAGGGGATAAGCAATTTTTCAGTTTCACAGGGGCAAATCAATAACGCATACTCAGTATAGCTGTACAATCAAATAAACAATGAGCTTTATATAATATTTTACTGGCAAGACAAAATTTGCATGCACGGGCTTCAAACAAATAAAATGGAAGGAATAATTTAAAATGCAAGTATGTACTGTATTTCTCAAAAGAATGATTTATTTGACAATTTTATGAAGAGTGAAAATTACAATAAACAGAAGACAGAGTCCCAAGGCATAATTCAGTGAGCGAACTACAATGTCATATCCATTAAAAAAAAAGTGTATTAATAACACCAGAGAAGACAGACTGAATTATGGTCAGTCTAAATATTCATTTTCATAAACGTCCCATTTACTCATATACATACTACTTGATTTTTCAGTCAACCAACCTTCTCATAATATCCTTATATTCTTCAGCATCCAAAAGTTGAGCTATTTCGGACATCAACATAGTAATTCACTAAGCATTCACAATTCTGGAGTAGAGAATTCTAATGATTCTTGCTGTGGAAGTGCCAAATAGTAATAATGTCAATGGACTAGTCACTCTAAACCCCAAGTTAATGTTTCATGGGACATGAATTCAAATCCCACAAGATAGATGGACCTACATCCAACATCCAAGCAACACAAGACAACCAGAGGCCCCATGAACAAATTACAGCCACAGAAATGACCTCCTGTGCCTTCACACATTCTGAATGTTCCAGAGCTGCAGATCTGGAGGCTTACCTGCAGTGTGACCAACAGCAGTGTGGCACCATTAAAAATAAAGTGAAGTAACAATGATGAGTAATGAACCGGAACGATCTAAAATCACCCTAAACCAATGCCATCTGGTTTTGGGCTATCGCACTCTAAGAAAAAGACCTTGGCTATTCACTCTATCCATGCACCTAGTCATTTTATAAACCTCAATAAGGTCACCCCTCAGCTTCCGATCAAGGGAAAAAGCACCAGCCTGTACAGCATTTCCAAACAATTCATATGCTCCAGTCCCAGCAATTAAATTTGTAAATCTTTTCAGCACCCTCAAGTTTAACAACATTTTCCAATAGAGGGGCAACCAGAATTCAACAAAGTATTCTCAAAGTGGCCTCACCAACGTCCCGTACAGCTGCAACATAACCTTCCAATTCAGATTGTCAATATTCCGATTAGTGAAGGCAAGCATGTGAAAAGCCTACTTCACTACTGTTTACCTGCAGACTCCACTTTCTTGGAACAACTTTCCTCCTCCCAGAGGTCTCTGTTTGGCAATGTTCCCCTGGGTCCTACCATTATAACTGTACAAGTCCTGTCCTGGTTTGCTTAGCAAAATACCACCCCTCACAATTACCTAAATTAACTTCATCTGCCACTCCTCTGCCCATGGCCCATCTGACCAAGTTTTACTGTGAGATGATCTTTTTCACTGGTCTACTTTACCACCTATATGAATACCTCCTATATTCATATACAAATAATTTATATAAGTGACAAAAGCCAGCATAGATCCTGATGGCAGACCTCTAGTCATAGGCCTCCATTTCAAAAAAGCAACCCTCCACACCACCCTTGATCTCCTACTTTCAAGCCAATTTTGTATCCAATTGGCTAGCTCCCCCAGATCCCATGTGATCTAGCCTTACTAATCAGTCTACCATTGCGGAACCTTGTCAAACGCTTTGGTTCAGTCCATACAGACCTCTACTGCTCTGCCTTCAATCTTCTTTGGCAACTCCTAAAAAAAATTCAATCGAGTTAGAGAAATACAATTTTCCATGCACAAACCAGGGGTGGCACTGTGGCTAGCACTGCTGTCACACAGCATCAGGGACCCAAGTTTAATTCCAGCCTCAGATGACTGTCTGTGTGGAGTTTGCAAATTCTCCCCATGTCTGTGTGGGTTTCCTCTGGGTGCTCCAGTTTCCTTCCACAGTCCAAAGATGTGCAGGTCAGGTGAACTGGCCAGGCTAAATTGCCCATAATGCTGGATGAATTAGTCAGAGGGAAATGGGGTTGGGTGGGTTACTCTTTGGAGGGTCGGTATGGACTTGTTGGACCGAAGGGCCTGTTTCCACATATATGGGAATGTTTTAAAAAAAAGCTAAAGTCGACTTTCCCTAATCAGTCCTTGCCTTTCCAAATGCATGTAGATCCTATCCCTCACAAACACCTCCAAAAACGTACCCACCACTGACATAAGACTCATCAGTCTATAGTTTCCTAGATTTTCTGACAACCTTTCTTAAATAATGGCACCACATTAGCCAACCTACATTCTTCCTGCACATGTTGTTGACAAAAGGCAGTCAATTAAACAAATATCTGGGCAAGAGGCTGTTATGGACCAAGCCAGACGCCCTCAAGATGTTTTATGAAGGTAGTCTAGACCCTAATATTTATTATTTTAAAGGCAGATGTGAAGTAGATATTCCAGGTGTGATGCAGCTGGTCAAACCACTCTGCTTTAAGCAAAACAGAAAAACACTACAGTTGAAACATGAACAAAAGAAAACAGAACGTCGGGGAGTCCAGAACTAGAGGGCATAGGTTTTAGGGTGAGAGGGGAAAGATATAAAAGAGACCTAAGGGGCAACTTTTTCACGCAGATAGTGGTACGTGTATGGAATGAGCTGCCAGAGGAAGTGGTGGAGGCTGGTACAATTGCAACATTTAAGAGGTATTTGGATAGGTATATGAATAGGAAGGGTTTGGAGGGATATGGGTCGGGTGGTGGCAGGTGGGACTAGATTGGGTTGGGATATCTGGTCGGCATGGACAGGTTGGACCGAAGGGTCTGTTTCCATGCTGTACATCTCTATGACTCTATTGGAAAATGTAATTGATCTGATACTGCAACTTAACTAAGGAGGTGCTCCAATTCTGTAACATCCCATAAACAAACCCCTTGACATAAAGGTAAATTGATACACTGATTCTTATAGGCAGGAGGGTACTACTCCCAAAGAGATTTCAGACAGAAAAGCAATCAGGAATTATCTGCTGAAACTTGGAACTTTTCTCTGGAATTCAGCATCTTGTGACTACTACAGCTAAACCAAACCAGAATAAAACTGAACTGCGAGAATTGGCCATTCCCTACCATTGTTAAACCAGACACTTCAGCATCTCTGCCTTTACGAACTTTCTTGAAAAAAAACACCAAGGATAAAATAAACTTTTTAAAGTGACAGCAGTCACAGGGCCCAACAATCTCTGTCCTAGCTTTCCACAAAGTTCCGGAAAATGCCTGATCAGGTCCTGGGGATTTATCTACATTTATACATTTTACGATCTCCAGCATCTTCTCTTCTGTAATATTAAGTCTTGTCAAGACATCACTGCTTATTTCCTCAAGTACCTTTGAGAAAGTGTATATGGTAAAGAGTTAAGTTTAGGGTTGTTGACAAAAGGCTCAGCTAGCATGACTTGGATCAGGTAAGAACTTGCAGTAAACAATGAGATGTTGGAGGTGAGGGTAGTGGGTTGACAAGGTATAAAAGCTTTCATTATGTAAAGCCATTTAACAAGATGAAGAAGCATTCATTATGTAAAGTCAGTTAAACAAGGTGAAAAGCATTCATTTTGTGAAGCCAGTTAAGGTGAAGAACATTCATTGTATAACACCAGATGGCTCAATCTCTACTACTGGTACTCGCCGATTGTAACAGCCACCTAATCAATATAGATGTTGCTGTATTTGGAGGCTGCTCCCTGTAATTGACTATATAATTCTTTAAAGAATCTGCTGCTCAAGAGAAGACAGAGAACTCACGTTTCTGTGCACATGGGTGATTGTTCTCACTCCCTCCAGAGCCCAGAATAAAGATGAAGGAGGTAAAATCATACAGCGTCTCTGTGCATTTTGCTTCGACTAAGGCAGGAATGGGACAACACCCTAGCTTCCATGTCCTTCTCCACAGTAGACCAGCCATACTTGACACAAATGCAGAAAATTTCCCATTTTTTTTGTCAATTATCACTATTATTCATCAGCAAGCATTCGCAAGGTATTTGTTTTTTGTCATATTCTAATAGTTGTTGTAAATACTGTAAACTCAGCTTGAGCAATAGCCCTTCAGAAATCCCTGTTGAAATCCTTGCTTGACAATCTCAATGCTGTTTAGAGTGAAATAATCCTCCGTGCTCACAGGAGATGGGCAAGCTGGGAGAAGGTCCTGCAAAGATTTTTAGGTCTGATGATGGAAATAATCAGCTTTCTTAAAATGAAGGAATTAAATACACAGTAAACTATGTTACGGTGCAGAGGTTGAACCTCTCTGTTAATTAAAAATAAACACTCAAAAAAGCTCACCTCATGGTCTGTTAAAGGCAATAAGGGAATGAAAGGGAACTCCTAATTTCCACTATTTAAAGAAAAATAACAATTCATTTTCTAACAGAATACTAAACAATACTTTTAACAAACTGAACATTCTTCCCCTAACTGAACATAATCTTATCAACATGCTGTTCCAATAACACAATTATTAAATATTACATTTACTTAATTTCAAATCCACACAGTCTCTGTCTTCTGCACTGTCTTCAATCTTCTGTCTTATCTCCCTGGGTCGCCTTCCTTTTTTTTACAGCGAATATGTTTTACAGGATAAAGGTACTTTGATAGAGTGTCTTCTAATTTCTTTGAGAGCAAGATGTTATATGGGCAGTTAGCTCTATGTCAGTTGCTTAACTGATTAGTAGCAGTTGCTCTCTGAGCAAATTTTCAAAATGCCCTGTTTTATAATCCCCAACATCACTCCCAGTCATTGATCCAATGTTGTCAAAACAATAAATTCAAACTAGACTGGGTTTTAGTATCCTGAACACAATTTAAACTAATTGGTTAAATATGAATTATCGCCAAAATAGCAACCAAAACTCAGATATCCATTTAAAAGCCAACTGTTACATGTATCTATTTCGGAACAGCCTGTATCCCAACCTTCCCGTTTGGGCAGCTGAGCCTGCACTTTTAAATTTACTTCAGTATTCAGAAAACACTTTCTACTTTAAAGCGAACATACATGCGAACATACAAGGGTGAGTTCGCAATACCTCACCCTTAAAAAAAAGAACCAACAGAATGAAAAGAATGCTTCCACCCCCCATCCCCAATTCTTAATACCATTACTATGACAGACTTATGTCATTGATCCAATTTATATATATAAAATATTGGAATCAATATGAGAGGTGTGTGCAGAATTTATGTGGTCCAATCTTATCTAAACCTTTTCTTTTAAATCTACAACAACATATCCTACACCGCGCAACATGTACAATTTGTAACTTAAAAATCTGTAACATAGGACTCCAACAAAATAGTCTCATTTTTGTCTTGAAATCTTTCCAAAAAAAATGAGCGAGGGGTTTGTGGTCCATGAACTGTCTCCAAATTATTGTTCAGAAACATTAAAATGTCGTAAGGCCAGTACAAAACTCAATAACCTTTTTTCGATGGTGAAGTATTTTTTCTGGCAGATATGGAGTTTCTCCAAAAAGTAACAAATTGGTCAATCACTTCCATCATCATCTTCCTGCATCAATACAGCTCCAACACCGATATCACTAGCATCAAGTGCAACTTTGAAGGGTTCCAAAAACTTTGGTTCAGCCAAACCTGATGCAGTAGTTAATATGGCTTTTAAATTCTCAAATGCCTCCTGGCATTGTTCTGCCCACCAAAATTATGTGTTCCTCTCCAGTAAATCTGTTAGCAGTGCCACCACCCTGCTGAAGTTTGATCCAAACTTCTGGAAGAACCCACCCAGTCACAAAAACCAAAGAACACCTTTCTTCAAGGAAATTCCTCGATGGCCTTAGTCATCATGTTCCTTGGGGTCATCCTTCCATGACTGATGTTATGGCCCAAAGAACATCACCTCTGCCTTCGCAAATTCTGTTTTCTTTAAGTTTATTCACAGTTTTGCTTTTTATACTCGTTCAATGAGCTCTGCCAACTGTACCATGGGATCTTTCCATGAATGGCTAGAAGATTACTACATTATCAGGACAAACTACACAATTTCTTAAACCTGCCACAACTCTGTTCCTACAGCTCCTCGACTTTTCTTCAGGTTTCTTCACTGATCCCACTGGCTTAGCCTCTTTTACCACAGTTATTCCCATACTGCCTTTCTTCAACAACCAGTACCATGACTTTACATGTCCTACCTTATGGCAGTGAAGACACCTTTTCCCAGTGCCTTCCTTAAACACCAGCACTGAGATTTGTGTGTTCCACTCCCTTATAGTGAAACCTCCTGAGCCCTTTCACCTCGTTTCCATCCTCTTGGGGTTCTTTTTGCACCTGTGATAAACTATTCCCAGGCTGCTCTATTCTGTTTTATTGTGAAGGCTCTCCCCTTCTCTCAATTTATAAACCTTACAGGATGAAATTCCTGCCAGAAGTGACATTTCACCTTATGCACCAATGCATATTCATCTCTGCCACTCTTCTCACTTCTTGAACTCTGTTTATCCACCTAAGTTCTTACCACCTCGAGGAGTGAATTTTTAAAATCCTCCAGCAGAATAACGTCTCTTAGAGCCTCATGTCTATTTTTAAGGCTCACATCCATCTATCAAAATAACTATGTTTAATTCTTTCAAACTCAACATAAGATTGACTTGGTTACTTCTTAATGTTTCTGAACTGCTATCTATACGCTTCTGGAACCAATTCATAGGTACTCAAAATAGCCTGTTAACATCTGCATAATCTCTTGACCTCTCGTCTGACAGTGCTGCAAATATCTCTCTCGCTCTGTCTACCAACTTAGTCTGAACTAGCATTATCCACAAGTTCTCTGGCCACTCCACTTGCCTAGCCAATGGAGAACAACTCCATTACAATTCCAGCTTTCCTTTTATCCCTGGTTAAACCCAAGTCTAACCTGTTTGCTAACTTTAAAATATATCCTTTCTCTGTCTTCTAAACTTTCATAGCAAAATTGGAAAGCATCTTCAAACCCCAGAACCTCTTTAGCAATGTTAAGAACCATTTCCCCCACTTTAAAATTTAACCAACCACAAGTAATCGAAATTAAACAGATGTTCACACCTAAGTTTCATTTAACGATCTAGGACACTAATCACCAGTATTTAAATCTGCTGGAAACTTTCGTACCCCAAATCTGTTCAAATCTGTCCAGATCCTCGACCTGATTCGTCCAAGTCTGTCCAAACTGGCCCAAATCCCGGTCGATGAGCCCCCAAACTGTTACGATGCAGAGGCTGAACTTCTCTGTTAACTAAAAACCAACACCCAGAAAAGCTCAACACGCCTCATAATCTGTTAAAACCATGAAGGAGTGAAAGAGAACTCCAAATTTCCACTATTTAAAGAAAAGTAACAATTCATTTTCCTAACAGAACACTAAACAAAACCATTAACAAACTGTACACTCCCCCCCCCCCCCCCCAACTGAACACAATCTTGTCAATACGATGTTCCTATAACACAATTATTAAAGATTACATTAATTTGGAATTAAGTCCACACAGTCTGTCTTCTCCACTGTTTCCAATCTTCTGTTTGCTGATCTCCCTGATTCACCTTTTTTCTTTTTACTGAGAGTACGTTTTACAGGAAAAGGTACTCTTTGATACAGAGTGTCTTCTAACATCTTGATTTCAAAGAAATTAGATGGGTAGTTAGCTCTACAGCAGTTACTTGGCTGAACAATGGCAGTTGCTCTCTGACAAAATTTTCAAAATGCCCTGGTTTTATACACGCCTCCCCCCCATCCCCTTCAACAGTGGTCCAATACTACCAAAACAATAAATTCAAGCTCAATTAGGTTTGAATATACGTTAAGTAGGAACGTGTGTTTTGAGGAAGATGCAAAGCCACTTGAGGAAGATTTGGAAAGATTTAGTGAATAGGCAAGAACATGTCAGATGGAATTTAATCTGGAAAAATATGAAATTGTCCACTTTGGAAGGAGAAACAGATGTGCCGAGTATTTCTTAAACATTAAGAGGCTGTAAAGTGTAGAAGTGCAAAAAGACTTAAGTGAGCCTGTTGATAAGTCACTGAATGCTAACATGCAGGTGTAGCAAGCTACTGGCAAGGTTAACAGAATGCTAGCATTACAAATAATTTGGAGTACAGGCACAGTCAAATTTTACTTGAATTGTACTGGAGCTTGGTTAGACCATACCAAGAGTATCGCCTGCAGGAAAAATAGTTTGCCAGAGGGAGCTGAACAAATGTTCACCAGACATGTATTTGGGACAGCAGGAAGAAAGATTGCGCAAATAATCTTGAGTGTTTCAAAGAAAGAGGCGATCTCGTTGAATCAAACAAAATACTTAAAAACAGAAAGACTGAGTAGATGCATCTAACAGATGTTTCCCTTGATTGGGAAGTCTAGAACAAGGGGTCACAATTTAAAACTAAAAAAGAGGGATAGTACATAAGTGTGAGAGGATGAAATTTTTTTTACTTAAAGCAGCGTCAACCTTTGGAATTCTCTATCAGATGGTTTTAGAAGCTTATTATTTGAAATGTTTAACAAGGGTTATGTGGATGGAGCAAGTAAAAGGCATTGAAATGTTTGATCGGACATGATCATATTGAATGATAAGAAAGCTTGACAGGCTGAATGGCCTAATGCTATTCCTATATTTCTATGAACTGTAAACTGTAGGAAAAAGACAGAGACTTAGCCCAGATTTTCAATTTGCATTTGCAGATCTGATTTTGGATGTGTGGTCCTTCCAATTAAAAATAAAATGCTGCAACACTTTCAGAGTCTGGAGAAATTACTAGAAAGAACAAAGACAAAGAAAGGTGGTCTCATCTAGAAAACCTCTGTACACAGCTGAAGAAATTATTAGATGTGACAGAACAACTTGTTATGTTTGTTCCAAATCCATTTCTTGAAGGTGATTTTGGTGGTTTGGCTACCAAATTCGATCAAAGTACTGAAAAACAAATGCTGGAGATCACAGTGTGTCAGGCAGCATCCAGGAAGAGACAGCAAGCTAACATTTCGAGTCTAGATGACCCTTAGTTCTTAATTCCATCAGGTATTTGACTTACAAAGCAATGCAGTTGATAGAGATTATTATTATGTTAAATGAGATTGAGCTGAAAGTCAAGGCATGGCGAGTTTTGGGGACTCAAACAGAGAAAAATACCCAATCCTTACAATCCTGTGCTTTTAAAGCGAAAGCTTACTTTGACTTTGCATACCTTTGATGCAATGCTCTTGTAAAAGAAGATAAGGAAGTCCCTGAATTGCATCCATCTCTCAGGCACCCATTTGAAGAACGATTTATTATTGTCACATGTACCTAGGTGCAGTGAAAAGTTTTATTTTGCGTGCAGTACAGACACATCATAGTATGATAAAACAGAATGAGGAATACAAAGTTGCAGCTGCAAAGATGTTGCACAAAAAGCAAGATCAACACTAGATTTGAAATTTCAGAATCTATGACAGCAGGAAAGCAGCTGCTCTTGAACCTGTTGGTATGTGTTTAAGGTTTTCTATCTTCAGTCTGACAGAAGAGGTTTAAAAGAAATTACAACTGGGTTGGGAGGTGTCTTTAATGATGGCTGCGTTTCTGCAGCAATGAGAAGTGTAGATGGAATCAGTGGATGGAAGCTTTGCTTCCATGACGGGCTGGGCTGTGTTCACAGATCTGGAGTTGCTCAGCCCGGTTAAAAGCAGTTGCTGTACCAATGCTTTCTATGGTGCATCTACAAAAGTTAGAGAGAGTCCTTAAGGACATGCCGAATTTTCTTAGTACTCGGAGGGAAAAAAAAGCCATTGTTGTGCCTTCTTGACAGTTGCATCAATGTACGTAGCCCAGGACAGATTGTTGGTGATTGTCACTCCTAGGAACTTGACTTTTTCGACCATCTTCACCTCAGCGCCACTGATGTAGATTGGGACACACCCTCCTCCTTGCTTCCTGAAGTCGATCAGCTGCTCAGTTTTGCTGACTTTGAGGGAAGAGATTGTTATCTTTAGACCATGCCACCAAGCACTCACTCTCCTGTATTCAGTCTCGTTATTGTTCGATATGCAGCCTACAACTGTGGTGTCATCAGCAAACTTGTAGATGACGTTGGATAAAATTTGACTTCCTGTTGTGAGCGTACAGGGAGTACAGTTGAGTACACAACCTAGAGGGTTGTCATGGAGGAGGCACAGTTGCCTATCCTCACCGATTACAGTCTGTAGGTCAGGATATTGAGGGTCCAGTTGCAGAGGGCAGAGTCCTCAGACTCCTAGGTCTCGAGTTTGGATGCAATTATAGTGTTGATGGAGCTATAGTCAATAAGTAGAAGCCTGCAATCTGTAATCCAGACTTCAAGGCACCGGCAGATATCATGCAATCACAGGTGGCACAG
Organism: Hemiscyllium ocellatum; assembly: GCF_020745735.1. Classification (NCBI taxonomy): domain Eukaryota; kingdom Metazoa; phylum Chordata; class Chondrichthyes; order Orectolobiformes; family Hemiscylliidae; genus Hemiscyllium; species Hemiscyllium ocellatum. The sequence goes on from NC_083434.1 coordinate 18,281,014, forward strand.
TGAGACTTGGTGAGTAGAGGACAAAATGAGTAATTATATACACACTTGGTTTTAGATTTATATGCACTAAAAATAAGCTCTGTTCTATATTTATTTGAGAATAGGTTCTGTGTTGCAATTAAATTCAAGAAGTGGACATCACTGGCATTTTCAATAAAGAGTTAGATCTAGTTCTTAGGGCTCAACGGTATGGGCAGAAAACAGGAGCAGGGTACAAATGATCATATTGAATGGTGGAGAAAACTTGAAGGACCCTGTATGTGGGGTAATGTATTAGCTTGGATAGAAGGTTAGCTGGCTCACAGAAAATAAGTCTGGGGCCTTGATTTACGAACATCCCACTTACGGACACAATCTCATACAGGGTTACAATTTTAAAGACCCGATACACAAACATTTCCAGCACGTACGAATGGCTCCATTATATTGTCCTGCATTGGTTCCAAATTGTGCATAAATTGGACCCTGCTTGCAAGAATGAATCTTTTCAGACTGGCAGGATGTGACAATTGATAAGCAGCAATGCCCCTTAGCTGAGAATCAATAACAAGAGGGCATAGTTTTAAGGTGAAAGGCAGAAGGTTTTGAGGGGAGTTTGAGGAAGGTTTTTCACACAGGGTTGTGGGAATCTGGAATGCACTGCCTGAGAGGGCAGATGTCACAAGGAATTAAGGGCTACGGGGAGAATGCGGGTAAGTGGAGTTGAAATGCCCATCAGCCATGATTGAATGGTGAAGTGGACTCGATGGGCCGAATGGCCTTACTTCCACTCCTATGTCTTATGGTAGTTGAGACAGGAAACGTCACAACCTTTAAAAAAAGGTACCTGCATCCACATTTGACATGTCAGAACACACAAGGCTATAGGCTAGATGCTGAAATGTAGAACTATGTAGATTTAACAGTAGTTTCTGTCTGCGCAAAGTCAATGGGCCAGAGGACCTTTTCTGGACTGTATGATTTTAAGTAAGAGTTTTAAAAAATTTACATCACGAGGTGATTGAAGGCACGGTAGCTACATCTGTGGATGACACAAAGGTTGGTAGGAAAGTATGCTGTGACAGAACAAATACAAAGGCCAATATGGAAAGACAGTGAGTGAGCAAGAATATAGCAGATGGAATACGATGTAAGAATATGCGAAGTTGTTCACTTTGACAGGAATTGAAAAACAGTATTACTTAAAGGGAGAACAACTGCAGGATTCCAAGATGTAAAGGGATCTAGGTGGTTTACTATGTGAAACACAGGTCCTCAGGAAAGCTAACTTTTGACAAAGAAATTGAACGTAAAAACAGTCATACAGGGCACTGATGAATTCACTTGAATACCATATGCAACATTGGTCTCCTTATTTAAGGAAGTAAATGAATTGGAGTAGGTTCAAATGTGATTTATGGACTGATGACTGGAATGAGCAGGTCATCTTAGGAAAGAGTGGATAATCTGGGCTGTTTTTCCACTGGAGGTTAGAAGAGTGATAAAATGTGAATGGCCTCGACTAGGTAGATGTGAAAAGGTTGTTTATTTTTGTGGGTATGTTCAGAAAAGGGAACACAAAATTTGGGTTCACCCTTTTGGGGCTGAAATGAGAGATTCCCTACCACCAACCCTAAGGGTGGTGCAACTTTGGAACTCTCAGAAACCGTAGATACAGAGCTATTAAATATGTTCAATAGGCGGTAACAGATTTGTTAGGCAAGAGCATCAGAAATTAAATCAGGTTTTAAGGGCATGTGGAATTCAGCAAAGTCTGAACATAAACAAATCAGCCATGAAAACACTACATGGTGGAGCAGGCTTGAAGAGTTGAGTGACCTACTTCTGCTCCTAACTCATATGTTCATATGTGAGAGGCAGACCTCCAAATTGGACATAATGTCCATCTTCTACATTCTAAAGCCATTCCACCCAGCACCTAGCCTATCAGGTTATAGAGTCATAGAGATATACAGCATGGAAACAGATCTTTCAGTTCAACTCATCCATGCTGACCAGATATCCAAACCTAATCTGGATTTGTGCTAATATATTACCCTGATCTTAAGTGATGAATTTTGGGTAATAATCTTGTGAGGTCCTTCTGCAAATTAAAATTCACTACCTCCACTGGTTGCTCTGTTGTATATTCTGCTCATTAAACCACAAACAAGATTTGTTAAGTACAATGATTTCCCTTTCATAAATCCTCTTGGCCTCTGCCCGATTATAAGACCGAGTTCCTTAGCATACTTTCTTAAAAATACACCTTAGACATTTACTTCCTATTAATATCAGGGTCAGTGGTCTTGTTTCATTTTTCTCTTTCACTCCTTTCTTGTTGTGCATAACATGGTTACATTTGCTACCCTCTTATACACAGGGATTGTTCTGGAATCTGGGGAATTGTGAAGATCAAAACTGATGCATCGATCTGTACTCATCTCATAATAAGCCTTACAACATAGGTTGAAAATTGCGTTGCTGGAAAAGTGCAGCAGGTCAGGCAGCATCCAAGGAGCAGTAGAATCGACGTTTCAGGCATAAACCCTTCTTCGCATTTAACACAATTCCTGAAGAAGGGCTTATGCCCGAAACGTCGATTCTCCTGCTCTTTGGATGCTGCCTGACCTGCTGCGCTTTTCCAGCAACACATATTTCAGCTCTGATCTCCAGCATCTGCAGTCCTCACTTTCTCCTTACAACAGAGGTTATCAAGTCCAAAGGTAGTACCTGCTTTTTATCTGATTACTTATCCAGCATTATTACTTCACTAATGCTAATTTATTTGGAGTTCCGAATTTTTGGTCTCCTACTTACAATTGATACTTTTTTTTAACCGCATCTACCTTCCAAGTAGATGACAAAGTATCGTTAATATCCACCATTTCCTTATTCCAAATTATAATGTCTCATGTTTCTGACCATGGGTTCACTTTGACTCACTCTTCTTTTGTACTTAGGCGTTACAAACTTTTTACACATTAAACTTTGCTGAATTCTAAAATCCTCACAATCCTTTTTGACGTTACAAGCCCTTCTACTTATCGGACACAGTTGACTACTTTTTCCAAAGGAGATTCAGTTATTAAGCAAACAACTTTTTCTTGCAAATTATAGACAATCCTTTTTCTGATCCTTTGGTCTCACAAATAATGGTTACAACCTATTGAAATTTTTGTTTCTATTGTGAATGTAAAGGCTGTAAAATATGTTTTAAATATTGCTGGCCATTTTAATCAAATAAAATTAGAACCAGTCATCAAATCAGAATCCTGTATTCAATTTTTATGGATCCATATTTGTAGTGACCTGCTACTCAGGTCATTGTGTTCCACAAACATCTGATTTATGGTGCCCACTATATACTCTTCATCATTCATGCTATAATATTGATACATGCATTTGGATGCATCTCTTGGGTATCTATGTAAAGCATTAGTCAATCTTCAGGATAGTACAGAATGAGCAAACATGGATGTACTGTGTGAACATTTTCCCAACCATTAACCTCCGTTGTTCATCAGTTTATATCTTTTCAATTGATAGCAAACTATATGAGCTGCACCAGAACACACACACACAGACCTAATTTCTTCTACAAATATTAAACTTGCAAGTATACAACTGGAAGATAACTTACTGTCAAAGAAATAAGAAACATGTACAGCAACCCTAGTGACAATTTTGAAGTCAGGAAGACAATAAACGTCAACTCATTATCAATAGTTCTACAAGTCAGATGTAAACTAACCAACTATAAAATCGATCTTAATCAGTTTTCCTCAACTTTTAAATCAAACAAATTTACCAAAGATCTCTCAAATACGTTTGACAGAATATGAACAATCAAATGACCTTTGATCTCTCCCAAGCAGCTTTTGAAAAAAAATTAATTGACTTGCCAACTATTTCACATCATTCATAAGCAGGGAGAGATTTAATGCTCTCTGCTCTTTTAAATGTACATAGTTCAGTAATCATGACCATTTTATTAAAAAAAAGAAAAGTGCAACAATTAAACTACCATTTTTCATTGTGGAATTATCTCTCCAGTCCAGTGAGTAGTCAGTGTTCTTCAAATATCTGCCTGAAGATGGCTGAAATATGCTCATCTAATTAGATAGCTTGAGTTAAAATTTTATGTATTTGAACTACCCATAACACTGTTTCACAACTAGAGGCTTGAATCAAATAGAGACGGTAAAAGACCTTGCCCTAACCTTTCCAATGTAGATTTTGCCTATTTATGCCATCTTCTTCTGATCAAACCATAGATCAACTCCTCTCCATTCTCCAACTTCATAGCTAAGTATTTTGTTCTTTGTCTAATCTCGCCGACATTCCCAATCAGGCCCATGGCTTCATTACCCAACTTATTCCTATTTCTATCCATATATCTAAACTTTCCTTGTTCTTCATATCCTGCACATTTCAAACCCGTCTCCTTTTCAAAGCTTTGCCATACACATGCTCTTCCTTAAAACCTCTTGCTCCTTCTGTGAGGAAATCCCTGTTACAACATAATTTTGTCTCCTGGTCTCAACCCCTTATCCTCCTTAGGCACCACTTTTCATATGCTTTATGTTCCCATAACTCAACTCTGACAACTGTCCTGTCCCCATTTATCCATCTATAAAGGTCTCTTCTCCATCCCCAGCTCTGCATATCTCAATTCCCTGTTACCGTCCTGCCCGAACCCACCATGTACTTTCAGCTCCATCATCTACTGATCACATTCCTTGTCCTGTCCACACACTTCACATTTTATAACACAAACTCCACAAGACCTTAAACCTCTAGGGTTCCCCAAATTCCTATTGTCAAATCCTGACAAAACTACTTTTATCTTAATTTTCCCATTTTACATTCACACAGTTTAAAAAAATCACACAATGCTTCACCCTCCTGCTTAAGTATTACATCCCAAGTTAGCTCTCTAGATTTCCAAGCTTCATCCTCCTCACTAACTCCAAATGCGTCAGTATCTAAATTACCCCTTGCTCCACAAAGTTGTCCCAAACACTTGATATCCCCCACTCACTCCAGAACTCTGACATCCTCCTTTGTCCTGAACTTCAGTTATCCTAATTCTTCTTTCTGAAGAACCAAAATCAGCCCCTCTTTCTTTCTCCTCACACCTGGCCAACCGCGGCTCTTCCAATTTTCAGTAATCTCTCTTCATGTTCCACTTGCCCACCCAAACTTCTTACCAGCCCACTCATCTGCCTACCCTATTCTATCATATTTATTTCCCCATCAACGATCTCTCACCTACAGATCATCCTCCCTTGCACTCTGCTCTCTAACTTCCAAGTCACTATCTGCTGCTCTGAGTTCTCTGCTGTGCATGACCCACTTGTGCATCAGAGTTCACCCACCTCCCATCTACTGAACACCTCCTCCCTAGTCCACCCCCAATTCCTTATTCCTTGATCTTCCTGTACCCTGCATTCCCTCATCCATTCCACTCCCATGCCTACTTCATCTCAACTCACTTCCCTCTGCTGTCATTCACTATTCTCTCTTTGCAAGTGTCTGACCTGCCAAGTGTTGGTCTGCCCCTCACCACTTCCCCCCCCTTCCAACTTTCTGAACCTCCATGTCAGCCCACTCTGATCCCCCCATGCTCTCTCCACCTCCAACACACGGCTCTCTGCGCTGTGCTCTCTACCCACCCACATGATCTTGCCCCCTCTTCCTCTCGCACATCACCCCCACCCATGATCTTTCCCCCCACCCTCCCAGATACTCCTCCCCAAGTATCCCGCCAGCAGGTTCTCCCAACCCCATGTCCCCCACCTCCTTTTCACTCCACCGTTTCCAATCCCATGCCTCCACCCACGTTCCCCTTTTCCTTCCTTTATTCCCACATTCGCCTCCTTCCCTCCGGTGTCCTTCCTCCTTCCCCTTTTTTTCGTCCGTGTTCCTTCTTCAGTACTGCACCCCGTTCTCTCTACTTTCATCTCCCGGTTTCCCTTTCCCCCCCTTATCTGCGTCAACCCCCCACCCCCCCGGTCCAAGGTCCATCTGCCCGCCGAGCATTCCCCACCCCCCCCAAAATAAAAGAAAATAAACCGCGGGCTTTACTCTGAGGCAAGGCGGCTGTGCGCGTGTTACTCACCACGGGTCAAACTCATGGATGATGCTCTCGAAACGGATGACGGCGAATAGCCTGGAGCTGAATCCAGCCAACCAGGCCAAGAAAAGGACAGTGAAGGACAAGAGAGATTGCCAGCCGGCCGGGTGGGAGACCAGGCTCCTCACCTCCACCGCAGAACGCTCCGCCATTTTACAACAGTTAACGGAAGAAAGGGGGGAACCAAACCGCGTCGGGGCTTTGAAAATATTTGAGGGTGCAAACAGTAACTGGTAAGTTGGGGGGGGCGGGGGGGAAAGGGGTAGGACCAGGCGAGGGAGAGGGGAAGGGAGTTTGAAGGCCCCCGGCTCTCAGCCCCGCGCGAACATCACTCGCACAGCAGCGGCGCTGGGTCCGGGGCCGCTTGTGTCTGACCAATCTCCTTCCCCAACCGCCGGGGGGGTAGGAACCAATCGGTCGTCAGGGAACCAACGGGAAATTATGGGATGGGGCTTTAGGGGGGAGTGGGGGAAGACAAAAAACGGTGGCAACCACGCCGAACGGAAAAGGCGGGACACGGCGGAAAAAAAAAACCGCCGCGGATTCCATCGACTTCCTCTGCTCCGGGCGACGGTTGGCTGGGTCTCAGAGTGGCGGCCAATCAAGAAGAGGCTTACTCTGCTGTCCTGGGGAGGGGAAGGGGGGGGTGAATAACGTCAGTGGAGACTTTGATCCAATCAGCGGAGGAGTGGCGGCCAATCAGGAGGAGGTTTACTCTGCTCTCCCGGCGGGGGGAGAAGAACGTCAGTGGAGACTTTGGTCCAATCAGCGGAGGCGTCTTGGCGACGGCGTGGAGGCTGATGATTGGAGCTGGCAATGGGGGCAGGGTATAAAATCTTGACGAGGCCTCACAAGCCGGTGAGGTGGTTCGTCTGAGGTAAAGGAATGTGGTGGTAATATAGTGTGTGCGTGTCAGTTAGTGGGACGGTTCCTGCAGGTCATCCATTGGTTGCCCAAGCTGGTCAATATTACAGCATTCCGCCTGCACTGTTTTAACCCCCTGGCTGGTTGCTCTCGATTCAAATGATCGTTGGAAATGGCAATGATTTATCCACCAACCTCAATACTTTATATAGGTTTGTGATTTCATACACATTTGGAGAGAGTTCACCAGTTTTGGTTCACAAAACGCAACATATTTTAAACTGGGCCATCACAATTTGGGATGAAATGTTTTCAGGTTTTTAATTGGGTCTCTGTTCTTTAGATTACGAGCATTCCCATTCGACAACCCTTAGAGTCATAGAGATAAAAATCACACAACACCAGTTTATAGTCCAACAGGTTTAATTGGAAGCACTAGCTTTTGGAGCGCTCCAAGAGCTAGTGCTTCTGACTAAACCTGTTGGACTATAACCTGGTGTTGTGATTTTTTTTAAACTTTGTACACCCTAGTCCAATACTGGCAACTCCAAATCAGTCAGAGGTGTACAGCATGGAAACAGACCCTTTGGTCCAACCTCTCCATGCTGACCAGATATCCCAACTGCCAGCACCATGTCCGTATCCCCTCCAAACCTTTCCTATTCGTTTTCTGTACCTATCCAGATGCCTTTTAAATGTTGAAATTGTACTCTCCTTCACCACTTCCTCTGACAGCTCATTCCATACACATACCACTCTCTGTGAAAACGTTGCCCCTTACGCCTATGCCGTCTAGTTCTGGACTCCCCCACCCCTGGGAAAAGGCATCCTATCCATGCCCCTCATGATTTTATAAACCTCTATGAAGTCACCCCTCTATCTCTGACGCTCCAGGGAAAACAGCCTCAGCCTATTCAACCTCACCCAACAGCTCAAATCCTCCCCCTGGCAATACTTTATAAACCTTTTCTGAACTCTTTCAAATTTCACAATATTCTTCTGTTCGGAAGCAGACCAGAACTGTATGCAATGTTCCAAAAGCGGCCTAACCAATGTCCTGTACAGTGGCAATGTGACTTCTCAACTCCTGTACTCAATACGCTGACTAATAAAGGAAAGCATACCAAATGCCTTTTTCACTATCCTGTCTACCTGCAAGTCTTTTTTAAAGGAACGATGAACTTGCATTCCAAGGTCTGTTTGTTCAGCAACACTCCCTAGGACCTTACCATTAAGTGTATAAACTCTGCTAAGATATGCTTTCCCAAAATACAGCACTTTGCATCTATCTAAATTATACTCCATCTGCCACTTCTCAGCCCATTAGGCATCTGATCAAGATTCCGTTGTAATCTGAGGTAACCTTGTTTGCTGTCCACTACACCTCCAATTTTCGTGTCATCTGCAAACTTACTAACTATGCCTCTTATCTCACATCCAAATCATTTATGTAAATAATGAAAAATCATTACTTTGTCATTCGAATTTTATGAGTGAAAAGTGAGGTCTGCAGATGCTGGAGATCAGAGCTGAAAATGTGTTGCTGGTTAAAGCACAGCAGGTTAGGCAGCATCCAAGGAACAGGAAATTCGACGTTTCGGGCCAGAGCCCTTCATCATTCGAATTTTATCCCCATTTAGTTCTTATGCACCACCCCCCTTTCTGTTTTTGTTCTCATTTATTCCTGTCCATCATGCTTAGTATATCTCTCTGTTTCAGGCATATTTTTCTTCAAACCCCTTTAGATCTTCAGATGCCTATAATAACTTGTTCAGATATGTTATGATGCATCTCTGGAGCAGATGAGACTTGAATTCAGGACAATTCATAAGAACCCACAAACCCTTTTTTTAAAATAGGTAATCAATGCTAATATTTGTACTTAATCACATTTATTGCACTAATGTTAGAGATCATTAGCATCTAAAAATCTTGTGATTGTCAAAACTACCCCACAAAATTTCATGTTTTTATGCGAGCAATCTTTATAGTATATAAAATTAATTAATTAATTTTATAAAGGCTTCATTTGGCATTGTAGTTTATAACTTCTTAAGCTATGAACTCATTTCTATGTTTTGCTTGTTCCTGTCACTACAAACTTCATAAAAGTTCCATTATACCTTGCATGATCCTCAAAGTTTAATTCACTTCTTTTGGTTCCAAATGATATCTATGCCAGAATCTCTGGAATTCACTTTCATTTTCAGCAGTGTTTTAGTTATTCTCTGAGGTAAGACTTTAAGGGTATCCTTGCATTTGCTTTGGCTAAGAGCCACTCCAACTTCTATTTAAGATTTTATAACTGTGAATTACTTGTTCTATTTGCTGACAGATACTGTCCTGCCTTCTTACAAGCTTCCAATGTAATACTGCAAATTGCCTTTGACACTTCTAACCTAGATTCCATCAAATTCGTCCCCACAAGTGTCAACTGAGCATGAGGCCACATCATGTTATGTAAGCAGTTAAGTTATTGTTATCTTTGTTTGACTCTCCCAACTCCGTGAGTTGCAAGCTATGCCGAACTAAGACTCCCACTGTCTTCTGTGAGAAGCATGAAAATAAATTACACATAAGACCACAGCCCTTCTCCATAGTAGCTTGGCATACTTCAGTATATTCTCAACCAAAAATGTAGACTAAATAATATATATTATGGTTGTGAGTATGTTCGCCGTGCTGGGAAGTTGATTTGTGGATGTTTCGTCCCCTGTCTAGGTGACCTCTTCAGTGATGTCACTGAAAATCAACTTCCCAACTCGGCAAACATACCCACAACCATGACAACGGGCACCCAAGCTACAACTCTTTATGCACACCTTGAAAATAATTTATATCCAATGTGATGCTTCAATTTTGCAGCCATAGGGTTAATTTATTAACTCGAATGGAGTTTTATCATCTCCTATTGCAGAAGTAATAGTCCTGTTAAACACTCTCTGCCTACAAGTGGCTGTAATCTTTTATTCTGGGAACTTCATAAACAATTTAAGTTTTTCATTGAAGTAAAGGTAGACCTTCTGGCTCCATTATAATCCAGAGATGAGTTGTTTATTATTTATGTTTTACACTCTACCTCCAATCTTGTAGAAGACTCAAGCTTGTTTCATTTCCATATACATTAGATGCATGCCAGTTTCTTAAATATTTTTATTTATCTTCATTTAGTACTTCCTCAAACTAAAAGTTATATTCTAGCAGTTGATACAACTAAATGGCTTGCTAAGCAATTTTAGAGTCAATTGCATGTTGGCCAAACCAGGTAAGGATGGTAATTTTCCTTTTTTAAAGGGTATTAGTAAAGCAAATGGGTTTTTACAACAGTGGATTCCATGGTCATCATGAGATTTTTAATTCAAGACTTTTATTGAATTCAAATACCACCATCTTCCATAGTGAGCTTAGGGTCTAGGGCCCCAGAACACTAGCTAGGACATTGCTTCCCTCTAAATGCAGCAAGAACTAGATATTATCCAGACCACCACCAATGCTCAGTAGCAACAATGTGTACCAGTTACAAGATGCACTGAAGAAATTCGCCAAGGCTCCTGAGTCAAGACCTTTCAAACCAACAACCATTAGCATCTGGAGGATGGGAGCAAAAGTTACAAGGGAATATCACCACTGGAATATTTTACTCTAAATCATTCAACATGCTGACTTGGAAGTGGAAAATTGTTTCTTCAGTGTCACTGGATTAAAATCCTGGAACACCCTCCCTAATGATGTTGTGGGTCTACCTACATATAATGGACTACAGCAGTTGAAGAGGGCAGTTCACCATGGCCTTTTCAAGGTCAATTAGATGACCAATAAATGCTGGCCCAGTCAGCAGAGTCCACTTTTTTTAAAGTTACAAATATGCATTCAATAATGCAATACAGTATTGAGAATGTTGCACTTTTACAAGTATTGTAGTCTGAGGTCTTGCCTGCTTCTATAGATGGACATTATAATACCCTTGACACTACAATGAAGAGCAGTTAATCCTCCCAGTATTTTAACCAGCATTGCTTTTCTCAATACTGCTCAGTGTCGTATCCTTTTTCCATGACAACATGATGGGTCAGGCCAGCAATGACAGCAGAACTTGATCTCTTTTAAGATCCACTTTGAGCCAAACATTCTGGCACAGGATAGATTAGATTGCCTACAGCGTGGAAACATGCCCTTTGGCCGACAAGTCCACACCAATCCTCCGAAGAGTAACCCGCCCAGACCCATTTCCATCTGACTAATGCACCTAACACTTATGGGCAGTTTAGCATGGCCAATTCACCTGACCTGCACATCTTTAGACTGTGGGAGGAAACCAGAGCACCCGGAGGAAACCCACGCAGACACAGGGAGAATGTGCAAATCCACACAGACAGTCGTCCAAGGCTGGAATTGAACCTGGGACCTTGGTGCCGAGAGGCAGCAATGCTAACCATTGAGCCACTCCACCGCCCCGTAGTTTGGCATTTCCTCTTGCTGACTACTGTATGCCTGCAGATCACATATGGAAGGTGTCTACTGACATGCCGACCAGATATCCCAACCCAATCTAGTCCCACCTGCCAGCACTCAGCCCATATCCCTCCAAACCCTTCCTATTCATATGCCCATCCAAATGCCTCTTAAATGTTGCAATTGTACCAACCTCCACTACATCCTCTGGCCACTCATTCCGTACACATACCACCCTCTGCGTGAAAAAGTTTCCCCTTTGGTCTCTTTTATATCTTTCCCCTCTCACCTAAACCTATGCCCTATAGTTCTGGACTCCCCAACCCCAGGGAAAAGACTTTGTCTATTTATCCTATCCATGCCTTCCATAATTTTGTAAACCTCTATAAGGTCACCCCTCAGCCTCCGACGCTCCAGGGAAAACAGCCCCAGCCTGTAGCTCAGATCCTCCAACCCTGGCAACATCCTTGTAAATCTTTTCTGAAGCCTTTCAAGTTTCACAACATCTTTCCGATCGGAAGGAGACCAGAATTGCATGCAATATTCCATCAGTGGCCTAATCAATGTCCTGTACAGCCGCAACATGAGCTCCCAACTCCTGTACTCAATACTCTGAGCAATAAAGGCAAGCATACCAAAGGCTGCCTTCTCTATCCTATCGACCTACGATTCCACTTTCAAGGAACTATGAACCTGCACTCCAAGGTCTCTTTGTTCAGCAACATTCCCTAGGACCTTACCATTAAGTGTATAAGTCCTGCTAAAGTTTGCTTTCCCAAAATGTAGCACCTCGCATTTATCTGAATTAAACTCCATCTGCCACTTCTCAGCCCATTGGCCCATCTGGTCCAGATCCTGTCGTAATCTGAGGTAACCCTCTTCGCTGTCCACTATACCTCCAACTTTGGTGTCATCTGCAAACTTGCTAACTGTACCTCTTATGCTCGCATCCAAATCCTTTATGTAAATGACAAAAAGTAGAGGGCCCAGCACCGATTCTTGTGGCACTCCACTGGTCACAGGCCTCCAGTCTGAAAAACAACCCTCCAGCACCACCCTCTGTCTTCCACTTTTGAGCCAGTTCTGTATCCAAATGGCTAGTTCTCCCTGTATTCCATGAGATCTAACCTTGCTAATCAGTGTCCCATGGGGAACTTTGTCAAACGCCTTACTGAAGTCCATATAGATCACATCTACTGCTCTGCCCTCATCAATCTTTGTTACTTCTTCAAAAAACTCAATCAAGTTTGTGAGACATGATTTCCCACGCACAAAGCCATGTTGACTATCGCGAATCAGTCCTTGCCTTTCCAAATAATGTACATCCTGCCCCTCAGGATTCCCTCCAAAAATTTGCCCACCACTGAGGTCAGGCTCACCAGTCTATAGTTCCCTGGCTTGTCTTTACCGCCCTTCTTAAACAGTGGCACCACATTTGCCAACCTCCAATCTTCTGGCACCTCATCTGTGACTATCGATGATACAAATATCTCAGCAAGAGGCCCAGCAATCACTTCTCTAGCTTCCCCTGATCAGGTCCTGGGGATTTATCCACTTTTAACCGTTTCAAGACATCCAGCACTTCCTCCTCTGTAATCTAGACATTTTGCAAAATGTCACCATCTATTTCCCTACAGCCTATATCTTCCATATCCTTTTCCATAGTAAATACTGATGCAAAATATTCATTTAGTATCTCCCCCATTTTCTATGGCTCCACACAAAGGCCACCTTGCTGATCTTTGAGGGGCCCTATTCTCTCCCTAGTTACCCTTTTATCCTTAATATATTTGTAAAAACCCTTTGGATTCTCCTTAATTCTATTTGCTAAAGCTATCTCATGCCCTCCTGATTTCTCTCTGAAGTATACTCCTACTTTCTTTATACTCTTCTAAGGATTCACTCGATCTATCCTGTCTATACCTGACATATGCTTCCTCCTTTTCTTAACCAAACCTTTAGTTTCTTTAGTCATCCAGCATTCCCTATACCTACCAGCCTTCTCTTTCACCCTGACAGGAATATACTTTCTCCGGATTCTCGTTATCTCATTTCTGAAGGCTTCCCATTTTCCAGCCATCCCTTTACCTGCGAACATCTGCCTCCAATCAGCTTTTGAAAGTTCTTGCCTAATACTGTCAAAATTGGCTTTTCTCCAATTTAGAACTTCAACTTTTAGATCTGGTATCTCCTTTTCCATCACTATTTTAAAACTAATAGAATTATGGTCGCTGTCCCCAAAGTGCTCCCCAATGACACCTCAGTTACCTGCCCTGCCTTATTTCCCAAGAGTAGGTCAAGTTTTGTACCTTCTCTCATATGTACGACCACATGCTGAATCAGAAAATTGTCCTGTACGCACATAAGAAATTCCTTTCTATGTAAACGTTTAACACTATGGTAGTCCCAGTTGATATTTGGAAAGTTAAAATACCCTACCATAACCACATTATTCTTACAGATAGCTGAGATTTCCTTATAAGTTTGTTTCTCAATTTCCCTCTGCCTATTGGGGGGTCTATAATACAATCCCAATAAGGTGATCATCCCTTCCTTATTTCTCAGTTCCATCCAAATAACTTCCTTGGATGTATTTCTGGGAATATCCTCCCTCAGCACAGCTGTAATGCTATCCCTTATCAAAAATGCCACTCCTCCTTCTGTCTTGCCTCCCTTTCTATCCTTCCTGTAGCATTTGTATCCTGGAAAGTTAAGCTGCCAGTCCTGCCCATCCCTGAGCCATGTTTGTGTAATTGCTATGATATCCCAGTCCCATGTTCCTAACCATGACCTGAGTTCATCTGCCTTTTCCGTTAGTGCCCTTGCATTGAAATAAATGCAGTTTAATTTATTAGTCCTACCTCGTCCCTGCCTGCCCTGACTGTTTGACTCACTTCTGTTCTCAGCTATACCCATCTCAGATCGATCTTTTTCCCCACGATCTCCCTGGGTCCCACCCCCCCACCTTACTAGTTTAAATCTTCCCAAGCAGTTCTAGCAAATTTCCCTGCCAGTATATTAGTCCCCTTCTAATTTAGGTGCAATCCGTCCTTCTTGTACAGGTCGCTTCTACCCCAAAAGAAATTCCAATAATCCAACAATGTGAATCCTTCTCCCACACACCAGCTCCTCAGCCATGCATTCATCTACTGATCAGAACTGGCAGATAACCATTCAGTATTGCATGCCTGAGATGTGAGATGCAAAGATGCCAAGTCTTCAACTGAGAGTTGCTTTATGTTGATGATGGAGAAAGTGAGGTCTGCAGATGCTGGAGATCAGAGCTGAAAATGTGTTGCTGGAAAAGCACAGCAGGTCAGGCAGCATTCAAGGAACAGGAAATCCGACGTTTCGGGCATAAACCCTTCATCAGGAATGAGGAAAGTGTGTCCAGCAGGCTAAGACAAAAGGTAGGGAGGAGGGACTTGGGGGAGGGGCGATGGAGATGTGATAGGTGGAAGGAGATCAAGGTGAGGGTGATAGGCCAGAGTGGAGTGGGGGCAGAGAGGTCAGGAAGAAGATTGCAGGTTAGGAAGGCGGTGCTGAGTTCGAGGGATTCGACTGAGATAAGGTGGGGACTGGGGAAATGAGGAAACTGGAGAAATCTGAGTTCATCCCTTGTGGTTGGAGGGTTCCCAGGCGGAAGATGAGGTGCTCTTCCTCCAACCGTCGTGTTGTTATGGTCTGGCGATGGAGGAGTCCAAGGACCTGCATGTCCTTGGTGGAGTGGGAAGGGGAGTTAAAGTATTGAGCCGCGGGGTGATTGGGTTGGTTGGTCCGGGTGTCCCAGAGGTGTCCTCTGAAACGTTCTGCAAGTAGGCGGCCTGTCTCCCCAATATAGAGAGGCCACATCGGGTGCAGCGGATGCAATAGATGATGTGTGTGGAGGTGCAGGTGAATTTGTGGTGGATATGGAAGGATCCCTTTGGGCCTTGGAGAGAAGTAAGGGAGGAGGTGTGGGCGCAAGTTTTGCATTTCTTGCGTTTACAGGGGAAGGTGCTGCGAGTGGAGGTTGGGTTGGGTGCCACACTAGCATTTCCTTATTGAGAAACACTTCGAGCAGAAAATAGATTTGCTCACACCTGTAAAAAATTTTGTTTGTCAGAATTAGAGAGATAAATGTCTCAGTCCAGGACACTGATATATCACTTTTAGCTAGAATTAACATTGGAGATTGTTGATAGTTTCACTTATCTAGACTCCACAATCATAAGCCATCTGTCATTTGTTGCTGAAGTCAAATTTTAAAGTAGCTGTGTAATCATTGAACTTCTCAACCAAAATTGCCAAGACAGATTACCTGATCATTTATTTTGTGATTGCTAAACTTTGCTATGTGCAAGTGATTTCCACATTTATCTACCTAAGAATGATAATTCAGGAGTGACACATTAGTTGCAAACTTCCATTAGATATGCTGAAATAAGATATAATTCAGGTTCTTTATCTCTCTGAATCTAATTTATATCCTGCTCTCAATTTGTTTCCCAATCACTTTGTTCGTGCTCTATCATGTTCATTTCCTAATTTACTGAATTTTTGACCTAATTAACCTTGCCACATATGCCCCAGTTATGTCGAAAGTTGATAGACTACTTTCAAGGGTGAGAATTGGTCGCAAAGATCAGGTGTGTGGGAGCATGATTACAAGGGTTGCTGAAACATCTCAATGATGACGACAGTGGATTCATGCTGTAAAAGGAAGAAATTAGGTTAAGATATGATTCGAGGTGACTGAGACCTGAATTTACAGCTGTGGATTTTTATTAATAAATAATGTTGCTTCTATATATTTCGTTGTTGCTCATATTGTACATACATTATACAATGCCCAATATTGTTAAATAAAATTAATTTAATATTCATTGGCAATGATCTAAGCTTTAAATTGAGTCAAGCTTTGCTTGAGCAGCTAAAATTTGATTTTCTAGTTATAATGAAATTTTGAAAAAAAAGAGTTTCCTGTTAATGCAATATATTTAAGTTGATGCATTATAACCTGCTTGGCTGTTTTCAGTTTGCAATGCCTTGGGCCTCCAGCCTATGCCTTGTACCTATGTTGTTTTGGTTTGAAATGTGACACCAGCAGGGGCAAGATTTTCTGCATCTCATGATCCACAAGAGTGAATGATGCTAAGCATGTATGATAGAAATGAAGTTATAAGAAGAAAGCTGTGTGTTCTTTGAATGTGCAGTACCAACCCTTAGATATGTTTCATTCCTGTATCAGACTTAATTTACTTTGGTTTGAAAAGTTATAAGGATCAAATGTTATGTTGATGGTGGAACTAAAAGATCAAAATAGCTAACTTAAGAACAAAAAAAATGCCATTATAAACAACTTTGACAAACTTATGATGTTTCAAGTAAAATAGCAGTAAGTGAAATACTTTTGAAGTACAGTTACTATTGTGTGAGTTAGTAAATATGATACCCAATAAGATAACTGACCACCTATTATGTTCTTACCAGTATTGGCTGAGGTTCAAATGTTGTGCAGGATTCTGAGTGAACTGCCTACTCATTGTTGAATAATACCATGAGATCTTTCATCTTCACTCGCGATGATATGGTCTCAGGTTAAACATCTCCTGCCCCACTGGAGGACTGAACATCATTGACCACTACTACACAACCAAAGACATCTACTGCTTCACACCCTGTTTGTGCTTTGGAAAATCCAATCACAATGCTGTGTTCCTCCTCCCAGCTTACAAGCAGAAGTTGAAATGAGAGGATTCTTAACAGAAAGTAGTAGAATGCTGGTCTGAAACTGCAGAAGAGCTTGTCTGGGACTGCTTGGAATCGGTGGACTGTACCGATTCAAGAATTGAATGGATAACGTCATGGCCTTTATTAGCATTGGAGAAGTTGATAAGCAATAACATCAGAATCCTTAATGTTTGGAAACAGGCCATTTGGCCCAACAAGTCCAGATTGACCCTCTAAAGCATAATGCACCCAGCCACATTCCCCATCCCTATATTTCCCCTGACTAATGCCCGTAACTTACATATCCCTGGACACCATGGGCAATTTAACATGGTCAATTCACCTAACCCGCACAGCTTTTGACTGTGGAGGAAATTGAAACACCCGGAGTTCTTGGTTCTGGGGGAGCTTGACCCCATCTATTCCGACAACTTCTATTCCAACTTTTAAACAAAGCTCCAAGGCCTGACAAGCTGTTTACTCCATTGAATTCAAATACACAGCTTGGCACTTCTTGGCCTGTCTTAAAACCTCTCAAGAAAAAGAAGAAAATATGTCTTTTAAAGCTATAGTATTGTCACAATCGTATCTGTGTTACACCAGGTACACATGGGTGTTGAAACCATAAGATGGCTAGCATGCAAATCTTTGTACTGTACAGAGATAAATCATAATAATTAACACTTGTGAATGCAAAACATAATTCCAGCCATGGAGGGAACCTCTACATCTGCACAATATTCTACAAACTTCTTAGTTGAAAGTAGCAATGAATTGACATTGCATGGGAAAGATAAATTCTTGTGATGGATCACTTCACTAAATTTTCCTTTGTTTGACAGCTTAGTAATACGACTGTCATCATTCCTGACGTGATGAGGGCTATTTTCAGTGCAGATTGAAGTACACTGGCAAACTTCCAAGATTGTACTAAGAGGTAAATAGCTGCAAATGTGTTGCTGGTCAAAGCACAGCAGGTTAGGCAGCATCTCAGGAATAGAGAATTCGACGTTTCGAGCATAAGCCCTTCGATTCCTCATGAAGGGCTTATGCTCGAAATGTCGAATTCTCTATTCCTGAGATGCTGCCTAACCTGCTGTGCTTTGACCAGCAACACATTTGCAGCTGTGATCTCCAGCATCTGCAGACCTCATTTTTTACTCTAAGAGGTAAATAGTCAATATAGAATCCCTACATTGTAGGAGCACGGAATTGGATTATTTGGTGCTGCCCTTTTGGCTCTAAACTGTTTTGGCACTCATTATTTTGGCGCTGAGCTGTTTTGGCGCCAATTCAGAATTTTAAAAAAGTCTTGATTGGTTAAAGAAGAGAGGATGACTAACGACCCACTCGTTTTGTAATCATTTTCTCATTTAACAATTGTTAGTAGTCATCTATTGCCTTGATGGTACTTAAGCCCTTCTGTCTTCACATTGGAAAGCTATGATGTAATTTTCTTTCTATTTTCTTGTAGAGCCCATACCAGAAATAGCTGAAAACATTCTAAGCAAGAGAACAAACGAAAATTATCACACGATGGTTATCTATATGTGTTTGATAAATGTAGCAAAAGCGACACTAAAAACCATGAAGTAGTAAAAGAAGTGAACGGGCATTCTCAAGGTGCTCAGCAGTAAGTGTGGAAGTTGCTACCATCAAAACAAGTGTAAAACGTAAAGCTGAGGAAACTTTTGAAGTGCCGTCATCAGTTATAAATGTTTGTATTGAAAATAGTTCTCAAGCTGCTCAGGCAGCACTTCCAACTTCAGACGCTATGAAAAAATATGTACGAAGAAAATGAAATCAGATCAATTCTGCTCTTCCAAATCCTGTTAGTTTAAAAGAGTTAGTAATCCGTGACGAGTACAAATATTATGTGACGAACAACGGTCAATGTGAAGACTTTTTAATTGGCGATAGTGGTCAAGAAGATGAGAGAATTTTAATTTTTTGATAGAAAAAGCTGGGTAGTTTTTTTACATGATTCAGAAGTCTGGTATGCGGATGGGACATTTAAGATGACTCCTCCATTATTTACTCAGGTTTTCATTATTATGGCATAAAAGCATGGAGGAGTTTTTCCTGTATTATATGCTGTATTACCTAATAAGCGTTGAGTAACATACGTTAGAATGTTCCAGATCATAACTGATTTGCTACCAGATTTACAGCCAAAAGGCATTTATTGTGATTATGAACACACAGCTTTTTCTGCAATGGAAGAATGTTTTCCGGGAGTGGAGCTGAAAGGCTGTTTCTTCCATTTAGCACATATTATTCATAAGCATCTGAAACACCTTGGGCTCCAACATTTATATAATAATGATCCTGACTTTGCATTAAAAGCTAAAATGATCGTTGCGTTATGTTTTGTACCAGTCCCACATGGATGTCTACATCGATGCTTTGTCGGAAGACTTACCTGATGAACGTCAACCATTAATAAATTGGTTCGAAGATAATTATGTTGGGAGGCCAATGAGACAAGACAATGGGGAACGTTCACCACCTTTTCCTACAGAAATGTGGAATCTGTACAGTCGAACCATAGCTGGTGAGGACCGAACAATCATGCTGAAGCTGCACACAGAAAAATATATGCAGAACTAGGAATTAACCATCCTGTTATATGAGGAGAATTCAAAAAGGGCGTGATGCGTATTATGAACAGTTGATTGCCGGGAATACTCCAGATCGAAAATGTCTGAAATACATTAGGGCCGATGAACGCATTTTGAATATCATACAACAGTTTGATTCATGGGAACCACTGGAATATTTGTGTGGTTTGGCCTACGACTATGAAATGCATTAAATTATTTCTAATCATTTTACTTGTTGAATTATTTTAGAAGCATTGTAAGAAATTCGTTTTTATTGCATTGTAAGAAATGAATCTAATTCTTTTTTATTCATTATTTTTAACCTCTCCATTCCAATCTTATCAATTTATTCAAGATATGACAAAGGCGCCAAAACACCTCGGCGCCAAAGTAATGAGTACCAAAACAAGTTAGAGCCAAAACGGCGGTGCCAAATGATTGGTGCCCAAAGGGCGGTGCCAAAACATACCCGACCCGCAGGAGCAAACCATTCAGCCCATTGAGTCCACACTGACCCTCCCCCAAGGAGCATCCCACGCAAACTCACCCTGCCTGCCTGCCTTATCCCTGTATTTCCTGTGGCTAATCCACCTGAACCACATATCCCTGGACACTACAGGGCAATTTAGCACAGCCAATCCACCTAACCTGCCTATCTACGGTCTGTGGCTGGAAACCCACATAGACACAGGGAGAATGTACAAACTCCACACAGACTGTTGCCCCCAGGTGGAATCAAACTTGGGTCCCTGGCTTTGTGAGGCAGCAGTGCTAACCACTGGACAACCATGCCATCCTTGTTATGTGATCTAGAGAACAGATTGTAGGTATTGTCAAATAAATTATCAGTAAGTATCGAGCAATAAAGTAAAATTGTTGAATTGCATTGTTGCATTTACATATAACACCACTGGAGAAGGGGGTTGAGAGTCTAGTGCTGGAAAAGCACAACAGGTCAGGCAGCATCTGAAGAGCAGGAGAATTGACATTTTGGGCATAAGCCCTTCATCAGGAATGAGGCTTGTGGGCAGGGGGCTGAGGTAAATGGGAGGGGGTGGGTGGGGCTGGGGGGCAAGTTGACGGAGGGGGGGTGCAGTGAATGAGCGACTCATTGAGATTCTTGTAGAGAGAGGAGGAGAATTTCTTCAATGTAAGAATCCTTGGAAGAGGCTTCGTAGTCGGGTTGAAATCAACTAGAGAAAATGTGGACTGGAGATTAGAGTTGAGAGTGTGATGTTGGATAAGCACAGTAGGTCTGAAGAAGAGATTACCATTGCCAGCACAACTTATGCTTGGAAGACAAATGTGAGTGATTTTGCCTAGCAACCAATTTTTGAACAGTTCTGAGACCTAGGACATGTTTCTTCAAAGACAAAAGAAGAAAATAAGAGAATGAAAGAGATACATGATAAGCAAGCAGATGAAGAACTATCAAAACTCTGCGCTAGGGCAGTAAGTAGGTGTTCACATACTTGGATACCAGCAAAAGTGTCAAGAACATGCAACCATCCCAGATGATCTGAAGCCATTACTGATCATTATGCCACATTATGAAGGTAAAGAGGTCAGAACAAACCAATGTACCACACACCATCATACACAAAGGAAGTAAAGAACATTCTGACCAACATTACATTACAAAGGTTTCTTTCTTGCATGCCCTGAATCTCAGCTAAAAACTTAAATCTGGTCCCCATGTCAATGCACAACCAAGTAATACACCAGTTTTTATTTATCCACTGTTTTCTCAACCTGTCATACTCTTGATCATCTCAAGCAATTCTCTCCTTTGGTCAAAGGAGAACAACCCTTAGCTTTTCCAACCTAACTTTGTGGCTAAAACCCTCCATCCACAGAACTGTTTCAGTAAATCTCTCTGCACTCTCTGAAGAACCGTTTGTAAAGTTTGTATCCATGATCTAGACATGGTACTCTAGTTATAAGAGTCATACATCCACAGAAACAGACACTTCAGTCCAACTTGTCAATGCTGAGCAGACATCCCAATCTGATCAGATACCATTTGCCAGCATTTGGCCCATATCCTTTTAAACATTTCCTATTCATATACCCCATCCAGATGCCTATGAAGTGCTGTAATTGTACCAACCTCTACCCCTTCTTCTGGCAACTCATTTCATTCACACCACTCTGTGTAAAACATTAGCCCTCTGGTCTTTTTAAATCCTTCATGTCTCACCTTAAATCTATGCCCTCTAGCTTTGGACTCCCCCACCTAGGAAAGCAGCATTGGCTATTCATCCAATCTGTGTCCTTCATATTCTTATAAACTTCAATAAGGTCACCTCTCAGCTTTTGATGCTCAAGGGAAGATGGCACCAATACCAGGTGACTCTTCGCAAGCTCCCTACAACATCTTATTCTAACATTTATGACTGTTCTGCACTTTTAAACGTCAATTCTAAGTCTGTAAAAGTTACTGTCTTTTTAATGTTGGTCTTGCTTTGCGCACCTCATCTGCAGTTGCAACTTGTATGCTTCACTCTGTCTAAGCGCCCTATGATCTCTGTGTCCTTGTTTGCTATGATCTAGCTATACTACTCACAAACAAAGCTTTTCATTGTACTTCAGTACATGTGACTACAATAAATCAAATCAAATTATGGAATTACAAGTGAATAGTGCTGGAACTTAACATTGATTCAGAGGAGATGACAGTCTTGACTGGAGGAATCCATTTCTGTAGTTAGGCTATGGTAGCAAGAGTCCAAACTAAAAGGGTAGAATGGGGTGACCTCTCACAGTTCTTTCAGTTTCTTGTGCATGAGTTTACATTGCTGACTGTGTATGACTGAATCTGTGCTTGGGATTGTGTGTGTGTGTGTGTGTGTGGGGGGGGGGGGGGGGGGCGGGGGGAGTTGGAGAGGGGGAGCAGGTTGGGAGTAGATATATTTTAATTCTCACAGCAGTTCAATTAATAAGCAGTTTGCCACTTGTTTAAAGAATGTCTGAAAGAAGTATTATTTTGGATTTGTTGAAAAGCTTGGTGAAAGTCTCTTTTGCTCTAGTTGATGGGAATGAAGAAAAACAAACTGATCATTTTGCACATTTGTATTCGCTTGATTTCCAGTGCATTCCACCCACAAAAGTCATAGCACTTGGGAAAAGTATATAGATAATCGAGAACAGAAGCAGTGTGCAAATGCAAATGGAAATTGGAGGGCTCACAATTAGGTACTGAACCTAAGCTACCTTTAGGCAATACTTCTCCTAACCTTCACCTAAGAGGAATGTGCGAAGTACCTCCATTATGCCTAAACGTTGGTAACCAAACTGTGCCATCTCCTAAGATCTAAACTGCAGAAACTTTGCAAGACAAGAGTTGCACTGTCAGTGGTCATCAAGATCATTGTTATCCCAGTAACCAAAGCAAGTAACATTATTGACATCTCAGTTATCTATCTATCTATCAAAGAAGTGATGGAGATCCTGTGTAAAAGAAGAAGGGACTTCGAATTTTGACTGAACAGAGAGTAGGAGGAGGACAGAACATATAGATATTACAGGATGGTGGCATTCACAATAGTGCAAGCACATTGCTCTGTCGGCTCCACATAATAATGGGAAAATGTTCTGTAACCACAGTGGTTACCGACCCCATATAATGCAGTGGTATGTAAATATTACTAGAAGGTCCTCTTGGTCAGTGCACAATATTCTGGTTGCAGCCATGGTGTGTTAACAATACATCATTCAGCCATGCCATTATCATTGACCCACCTTGCTGAACCAGAGACATGCTGTTGGGTGATGAGGAATGTCTGCTGTACTCTTGACTCCTTTCTTCGAAGGAAGGAAAGGTTGAGGGAAGTGAGGTGAAGGAGAAAAGGGATTATGGTCACACGATCTACAGTTTGTATTTCACAGGGAACAAGATATAGGTGAGATAGGTATATAAGATGGGGCAAATGCAAAAATATCCTAAACATTCTTGGCAATGCCAGATGCAATATCCTAAGTAACAAGTAACCTCTTGATACGGTGCAGAGGATTCATGGAATGAAGGCATACCTTTCCTTTCCATTCTCTGCTGTTCCCTGTAGTTGTCAGTTACCTTTTGCAATAAGAGAGATAGAAAAATATCAGTGAATGTGTTTAAATGATATTCCTGCCATGCTTGAATAATTGTTAATACACAGAAGTTAAGTATGCACTAGCAGCTTTGTTGATTGTGTGAAGGTGAAGTGGAGACAGTCTTTTTCAATATTAGGCAAGAGTTTTAGTTTGAAAGTATGCATTGAGCAATGTGAGGGGTGGCTTATGGGATAGGGGAATATCTTTCTAATATGCATTTATTGATCTTGACTTCCTGTAAAGGACATTGAACTTTATCAACCACAGCAACTAAAAGATGAAAAATAGTGATATGAGAAATGAGACTCAGAGAACAGCAGTAAGGGGTAGATAGAGAAAAAAAACAGGAATACACCATCAAGACTACAGTTATAGAGTCATAGAGTTGTACAGCATGGAAACAGTTCCTTCAGTCCATCTCATCTATGTCAACCAGATATCCTAAATTAATCTAGTCCCATTTGCCAGCATTACATCATATCTCTCTAAACCCTTCCTAATCATATGCTTATCTCGATGCATTTTAAATGTTATTATTGTACCAGCCTCCACCACTTCCTTGGCAGTGCAAACTAGATGTTAGAAACATAATAAACACAAAATTTATATTTGAATATGCATTGCATTCATAAAAATGTAAATGAATTGCTAACATGCATTAAAAGTAAATAGATAAGACCTATTATTTGTTACATACTCAAGACTGCTGGATGACAAGGATTGGATTCTGAATATTGAGAGATACATGAATTTCATGAATGAGAAGCTAGGTAAAGTTGAAGGGATAGTACTGTTAATGAAGGATAGTATTAATGCAATATTTAGAGGTGACTTTGGTTTAGGAAATGAGAAACAATAGGGGAAATAAGGGATTCACTTGTGTAAGTCATCTACAGGCCTTAGTAGAAAGCACAATGTAGGACAAGATATACAAGAAGGAATATTGAGTGCTTGTAATAAAGGGAGAACAGTAATCGTGAGTGACTTTAATTTATAATCTTCTAAAAAAAAAGCAGGTTGACAACAGCACCTGAAATAGGAGATCATAGAATATTCTCAAGATAGTTTCTTAGAACAGCACATTTTGAAACTGTCCAAAGAACAAGTTATAATACATTTAATATTGCATACCTTGACAAGAATAATTAATGACATCCATTTTAAGGTGTCCCTAGGTAGCAGCAACCATAATATTACTGAATTTTCCATTTAGCTCGAAAAGAAGAAGTTTGGGGCTAAGATCAGTATTTTAAACATAAGTCAGGAAAATGTGTGGGCATGAAAGCTTAGGTAGCTGAAGTGAACTGGTATACAGGCTTGATAGATCAATAGTGACATAGGGGCAGTTATTTAAGATCTCAGAATGCTAAGTTTAAGTATATTCTTATGATAAAGTAAAATTCTAAAGTGAGAATGACTATCCATTGTTAAATTAAAGATTTTAGAGAAACCTCAAACTTGAGAAAAATCGTAGAACTATACAAGGATGTGTGGCTGTTTAGATGATTGATCAAAATATAAAGAATGGCCAAGAATGACCAAGGTCAATCTGGAGGAAGCAACTAGACTGTGAAAGAAAGTGAGCAAGGAATGTTAGAATTGAGAGTAAGATATCTACAGGTATTTAAATAAGGAAAATAATTCAGTGAGTGTTGGTCCTCTCAAGAGAGTGAAAATGGGAGTTAATAGGTGATACAAAATATTGGCAGATGAAATGAGCAAATATTTTCTTTCTGGGTCTACTACAGAGGATATAAATGACATTCCAGTAATAATTGTGAATCAGGAAGTGGAAGAATGTGGGAATGTAGTGAAACTACAATCACAAGGGAAATGGTAGAGCTGTGGGCTGACAATTTTCCTGGTCCAGATGGATTTCATTCTTAGGGTCTTAAATGAGATTGCTAGTGAGGTAATACATACATTGGTGTTCATTTTCCAAAATTTACTAGATTTAGGAAAGTTTCCATTGAGCTGCAAAGTACCAACTACAACCATTCTACTCAAGGAGGAAGGGAAGCACAAATTGAAACCTATAGCCAATTAGTTTGATATATAAAAACCAAAAGAGCTGCAGATGCTGTAAATCAGAAACAAAAACAAAAGTTGCTGGAAAAGCTCAGCTGGTCTGGTGGCATCTGTGAAGAGAAATCAAAGGTAGTGTTTAGAGTCCTATGACCCTTCCTCAGTTTGATATTTGCTGTGGGAAAAATATCAGAATTGATCATTACAGAGATTATAGTTGGGCAGTTAGAAAAACTCAAGATAATGAGGAAGAATTAGTGTATTTTTGTCAAAGAGAAATCTTGTTTCTTTGAGTTCTTTAAAGGGGTAGCATGTACCTGTACTGTGGATAAAGAGGAACCTGTAGAAGTGATGTACTTTGATTTCTAGAAGGCAAAAGCTTATGGTTTGTGGGGTAATAAATTAAAGTAAATCGAAAATTGACTGACTGAAAACACAGTATAGATAAATAGGTCTTTTACTGATTGACAAGATGTGATGAGTGAGTATCCAAAGGGGCCACCGTTGAGGCACCAGCATTTTGCAATTTATGTCAATAGCTTTGATGAAGGGAGCAAAGGCATGGCACAAAGTTAGGTAGAAGAGTATGTTGTGAAGAGGACATAGGACAGAGGCAAGTAAAGTGAGTGGGCAAAAATCTGATAAATGTATGATCTAGGAAATTGTTTTTACATTGCGCTGACAAGTGTTAAGTAACATTTGTGCCTCCCTCATCATAGGACCTCATTCCCTTTGGAGGATTGCCTCCTGGCTCCCCTGTGAAAACATGGCCATCTTCTTTTCTCCACCACCATGACAGTTTCCAGCTCTGCACTCACAATATCTGGGAGCCTTGTTTTTCTGGCCCATTGCTTTATTTTGATGTTCTTTACCTTCAACCTAACTTATGAGTCAACATGAAAACCTGCACTAGCAGATTTTTGTTTGACAATTAGTGTCTGTCCCTGACATTTTTTTCATGTGTTTACAATCAGAGCAAAAGGCTTCTGCTAAGCTCTTGGGACCAAGGTTTTTCCACGATAATAGATAGGAGGCATTTTATCGATTATTGAAACAGTGTAATGAATTGCTTTTTGTTACAGTGTTTAGGGAAATAATATCGAGCTTGCAAGACTTTTAATCATGTTTTGTTCTGCTTTTAATTTAAAAAGAATCACTGATCATATGTTTGCATTGGAGCAGGTACAGAAAAGATTCACCATAATTTTGTTTAGCTATGAAGGAACGCTACATAACATGGAACGTAGAAAAGTACAGCACAGAACAGGCCCTTCGGCCCATGATGTTATGCCAAGGATTATTCCTAATCTAAACTAAAATAACCTAACCTACACACCCCTCAATTCACTGCTGTCCATGTGCATGTCCAGCAGTTGCTTAAATGTCCCTAATGACTCTGCTTCCACTGCTGGCAATGCATTGCATGCATTCACAACTCTCTGCGTAAAGAACCTACCTCTGATGTCTCCGCTATACCTTCCGCCTAATATCTTAAAACGATGACCCTTCATGCCAGTCAATCCTGCCCTGGGGAAAAGTCTCTGGCTATTGACTTTATCCAAGCCTCTCATTTCATTGTATACCTCGATCAGGTCACCTCTCTTCCTTCTTCTCTCCAGAGAACTAAGTCTGAGCTTAGTCAACCTCTCTTCATAAGACAAGCACTCCAGTCCAGGCAGCATCCTCATAAACCTTCTTTGCATCTTCTCCAAAGCCTCTGTATCTTTCCTATAATAGGACGACCAGAACTGGACACAATATTCCAAGTGTTGTCTCACCAGGGTCTTGTAGAGCTGCAGCAAACTCTCGCACTCTTAAACTCGATCCCCCTGTTAATGAAAGTCAAAACACCATATGTTTTCTTAACAACCCTATCCACTTGGGTGGCAACTTTGAGGGATCTATGCACTTGAACACCAAGATCCCTCTGTTTCTCCACACTGCCAGGAATCCTGTCTTTAATCGTATATTCAGCATTCAAGTTCGACCTTCCAAAATGCATCACTTTGCATTTATCCAGGTTGAACTCCATCTGCCATTTCTCAGCCCAGCTCTGCATCCAGTCTATGTTGCGCTGCAGCCTGCAATAGCCCTTGACACTATCAACGGCACCTCCAACCTTTGTGTCTTCGACAAATTTATTAACCCACTCCTCACCTCCTCATCCAAGTCATTTGTAAGAACTACAAAGAGCAGAGGGCCCAATAACAGAGTCCTGTGGGACACCACTCACCACTGACCTCCAGGCAGAATATTTTCCAGATACAACCACTCTCTGCCTTCTGTCGGCCAACCAATTCTGATTCCAGACAGCCAAAGCTCCCTGTATCCCATGCATTCTGACTTTATGAATGAACCTACCATGCGGAACCTTATCAAGTGCCTTGCTGAAGTCCATATACACCGCATCCACTGCTCGACCTTCGTCGACCTGATTGTCACCTCCTCAAAGAACTCAATAAGATTGGCGAGGCACGATCCACCCCTCACAAAACCATGCTGACTGCCTTTAATCACTCTATGCTTTTCCTAATAGTCATAAATCCGATTCCCTCAGAATTCTTTCCAAAACTTTGCTGACCACAGACGTAAGACTGACTGGTCTGTAATAGCCAGGGATTTCCCTATTCCCCTTCTTGAAAAGAGGAACAACATTTGCTTTCCTCCAACCCTCCAGTACGACTCTCATGGAGAGTGAGGAAGCAAAGATCTTCGCCAACGGTTTAGCAACTTCCTTTCTCGCTTCCCAGAGCAACCTAGGGTCAATCTGGTCTGGCCCTGGGGACTTATCAATCTTATTGTTTACCAAAATTTCTAGCACATCAACTTCATCAATCTTGATCTGTTCAAGCCTGTTTCACAGTTCCACAAAGTTCTCATTCACAACAAGGTCCCTTTCCTTAGTAAAAACCAAAGCAAAAAACTCATGTAGGGCTTCCCCTATCTGCTAAGACTCTATGCACAAGTTCCCTACGCTTTCCCTGACCGGCCCTACCTTCTCCCTGATCATTCTCTTAATCCTCATGCCTTTGGGTTCTCCCTAATCCTTCTTGCCAAGCCTTTTTCATGCCCCCTCTTGGGTCTCAGTCCTTTTCTGAGCTCCTTTCTAGTAAGCCTGTAATCCTCTAAAGCTGTGCTAGATCTTTGCTTCCTCTACCTTACGTAAAATGCCTTCTTATTTTTGACGAGAAGCTCCTTGTTTCTTGTCATCCAAGGCTCCTTAATCTTACCCCTTCTTGCCTGTCTCAGAGGAACAAATTTATGCATCACTCGTAACAATTGCTCCTTAAACTGTCTCCACATGTCTGCTGTGCCCTTTCTGTGGAACAATTGCTCCCAATCTGTACTTCCCAACTCCTGTCTGATAGCATCATAATTTCCTTTTCCTCAATTAAATATCTTCCCTTGGTAACTGCTCTTTTCCTTCTCAAAGGTAATGGTACATGTGAGGCAGTTGTGGTCACTGTCACCAAAGTATCCTCCTACCTTGAGATTTGACACCTGGCCTGGGTCATTGCCGAGCACCAAATCCAAAATGGCCTCTCCCCTCATCGGCCTGTCCACATACTGAGTAAGGAAACCCTCCTGAACACTCCTGACAAGAACGGCTCCATCCAAACCATCTGTACTAAAGATGTTCCAGTCAATATTGGGAAAATTGAAGTCACCCATAACAACAACCCTGCTACATCTGCATTTTTCCAAAATGAATTCTTCAATCTCTCTCCTGCTATTATGGGGTTTGTAGAAAACCCCCAGTGAGGTGGCTGCTCCCTTCCTGTTCCTAACTTCCACCCATACTAACTCAGTAGACAAACCTTCCTCAACAACCTTTTTTTCTGTAGCTGTGATGCACTCTCTTATGAGCAAGCTACACACCCTCCTCTTTTTCCACCATTCCTGTTCTTTATAAACGTTCTAAATCCTGGAACATCTAGCAACCACTCCTGCCCCTGTGAAACCCACATCTCTGTTATGGCCACAACATCATAGCCCCAAGTACTGACCCATGCTCTAAGTTCATCACTCTTAGTTCTGACACTCCTTGTATTAAAGCAGACACTCTTTAACCAATCCCTTTGTTTCATCACATGAAAAACCTTCCCGATAGATTCACTACATCCTGTCACTGCCCCATCTACAACTAACCCCCTCTCAGATATGTAGCTCTGGTTCTCACTCCCTTGCCAAGCTAGTTTAAACCCTCCCAAACCACAGGGACAAATCTCTTACCCAGGGCATTTGTGCCACTCCAGTTCAGGTGCAACTGGTCCTTCTTGTACAGGTCCCACCTTCTCCAGAAAGCATCCCAATGGTCCAAGTATCTGAAGTCCACCCTCCTGCACCAGCCTCAGCCACGTATTAAGCTGCAATCACTGACTGTTCCTCACTTCACTGTCTCGTGGCACCAGTAGCAAACCTGAGATCACTACTTGTCCTGCTCTTCAGCCTCCAACCTAGCTCTCTGAAGTCACTTTTCAGATCTTCAAACCCTTTCTTGGCTATATCATTGGTGCCAATATGTAACACGATTTCTGGCTGCTCATCCTGCCCCTTCAGAATCCCATAAACCCGATTAGTGACATCCCGACCCTGGCATCAGGGAGGCAATATACCTTCTGAGAGTCCTGTTCCTGATCACAAATTCTGCTGTCAATCCATCTGAGTATTGAGTCCCCTACCACTAATACTTTTCTATTCTCCCCTCTTTCCTTCTGAACCTCAGTGCCAGAGACCTGACAACTAAGGCTTTCCCCGGTAAGCCGTCCCCACCAGCTGTATCCAAACGGTATACTTATTGCTGAGGGGAACGGCCACAGGGGATCCCTGCTCTATCCATTGGTTCCTTTTCCTCCTCCTGTCCTTACCCTGTGTCTGGGGAGTGGCCACGTCCCTGTACATCCTCTCAATTTCTCCCTTCGCCTCCCGGATGATCCGCAGTATATCTAGCTCCAGCTCCAATTCCCTAACTTGGTTTTCGAGGAGCTGGAGTTGGGAGCACTTCCCGCAGATGTGGTCGGCAGAGACATGTGTCATGTCTCTCACCTGCCACATTCTGCAGGAGGAGCATGCAACTGCCCCATCAGCCATAGCCCGCTAATCTGAAAGCCCACACAGGACTAAACAAGGAAGAGAAGAAAAGGAAAAAAAAATGAGAAAACCTGAAAACTTAATGAGTTTACAGACTCCTAGTAAGGTCAGAGGAGGTGGGTGGGAGGCCCTGCAGCGTAGGGTCTCTGGTTTAGATCTCACCTACTTAAACAAAAACTTACCGTCAGCCCTTGCGTCTCTCCTCCCTTTCCCCTTGCCGTTCTGTTCAAAATGGAGGCCCGACTCTTGTGGTAAGTCCCTTTTCAAGTGGGAAAAACTGACTTACCTGGCAGCCCTCACTTCTGTCCTTGGGGTGTTTTCTTTGGAACTTAGAAGGTGAGGGCAGGACAACCTATGAGAGGTGTATAAGATTTTGGGTGGCATGGATAGGGTGAACAGAAAGCAGCTGCTCCCCAAAGGGAAAGGCAGGAGTTTTAGAGGGATTTGAGGAAAATAAAATCATCCAGAAGGTGGTGGGGCTGGAATTCACTGCCTGGGAGGGTACTTGAAGTGAGCAACCTCACAGCCTTTAAAAAGCACTTGGATGAACACTTGAAGTGTCACAATATTCAAAACTATGGGAGTAGTGTAGATTTAGCGTAGCTTTGACAGTCTTTATGGGTTGAAAGGTCTCTCCTGCACTATGTGATTCTATGAACGCTTTAAAAATCAATCGTTTAGGTGTAACTTTTCCCAAATTATTTGTGGCGAAATAATGGAAAGTCCTGATATGTGATAACTGCATAGAAGATGCTCAAAGTAGGGCTTTCAAATTCAGCATGTTCTATGAGAAAAATGCTTTCTCATAATCTGCACCTGGTTTAGGAATAAAATAGTTAGACCGAATTTTATTTAATGCTTCCAATTAAATTCTCACAACTTCCACAACTACCTAACCAGGACATATTTAATTCCTTGCTAGAGAGTCCTTCAACACTTACTGGTTACTCCCTGACACTGGTTGCAATGTTCATGAGTAATCCAAAACAGTGGCTGTGAACTAATGAACTACACAAGTATCAATTTATATACAGAAATAAATGAGGGATAAATAGCATACATTTAAAGAATATGAGACACATTTTGATAAGTAACCTTAACTTTCAAATGTTTATTTACTGTTTCATTGTGTGCATGTACAAGTATATTTTTCATAGCATTCCCATTTATCACCGGCCCTTTCCAAGGTTAAGGATGACAAATATTTAACCAAATCTAACTAGTAATTCACCTGAAGAATAATAATGATTTCAGAATTACTCAGGACTTTGTTACCTCCTGGACATGATCATTCCAAAAATCAACTGGTCAACCATGCCTTCATCCAAAACTCAGCTGCTTATAACCTAAATCGCACCAAATCCCATTCAGCTCTCTGCCCACCAGCCCACAGTGATTCTTAGGCTAGTAATGCCTCAGATTTGAACTCTCATCTTTGTTTTCAAATCCTTCCACCTCCTCATTCCTCTCGATCTCTGACCCTATAAACCTTTGAGATGTCTGCACTATAATTCTGGCCTTTTGCACCTACTGCTTGACATGACATAGAAAGGAAGGATTTCTTTTAGCTCAGTTCACTGGACAGCTGTTTTGTGATGCAGAGTGATGCCAATAGTACAGATTCAATTCCTGTTCTTGATGGGGTCACCATGAAGGTCCTGCCTTCTTAACCATTTCCCCTTGCCTGACGACTGATGACCCTCAGGTTAATCTTGCCACCAGTCATCTCTCTCTAATGAGACAGAAAAACCCTTAGGGTTGTAAGACCCTACAACAGATAGGGAGGACAGCTGAGAAGATCATCGGGGTCTCTTTTCCCTCCATTGTAGGCATTTACACCACATGCTGCATCCGCAAGGCTAAAAGCATTGTGGACAACCCCACATATCCTTCATTCAAATTCTTCTCCTTCCTGCCATCTGGCAGAAAATACTGGAGCATTCGGTCTCTCACAGCCAGACTGTGCAATAGTTTCTTCCCCCAAACCATCAGACTCCTTAAAACTGTATGCTCACACTCAATTCTATTTGCAATTTTTGAACGACTTTTTGATTTGCTGCTAAAACAATGTTTTATTAATGATCATTCATTGTTGCATTGTAATTTGTCCACCACTGTGCCTATTGTCTTGTCTTGTCATGAATTACTGTGCTGTCTTGCATTTTATGCGTTTTTCTATGCACCTAATGCTGCCCTGTGTATGACTGTACTCTCATGTAGTCTGTGTCTTATATAGCACCTTGGACCTGGAGGAACGCTGTCTTGTTTTTATTGTACCAGCTGTATATGGTAGAAACAACAAATAAAGTTACTCTACTCTAGAACTGTAGTAACTTTACCTGTTATAAGACAACACCATTTTATCAGCCCCAAAAATCATGTTTCTGCTGTGGAATGGCCTGTTTCCTTTACCCCTCACTCAGGCCGGTGTCTGGGATTCGCTGATTACTGTGGTAGTCTCTCTCAAGCAGGTTCTGAAACTTTAAAGACCCGGAATGCTGCATTAGGGCAACTCTGCTGGAGAGAGAACACTGAACCGAACTCACTGTTTATAGCCTGACCAGCAAGTCGGAACTTATCTCCACACAGTAATTGTGACCGCCACCAGTGCCTGGGTGATTCCCTCTCTTGATGGTGGGACAATGGCCACCTGGTACCTACCCACTCAGGCAGTATTCCAAGAGAGAGGAAGAGATCCAACTGCTTATCCTGGCCAGCAGTCCCCCTAGAGTGGGTGGTTCAAATCACCCAGATCAACCTTTGGTTCTTGACACTGGAATTATAGTCTGAGATTGACTGTGAACTCAGAAGGAGCACAAACAGACTCAAATATGAGTTCAAAGTTACCAGTGAACTTTATTACAGAAAGAATTCAACTCGCCCAATCCGTACAATACTTCGATGAAACTTATACTTTGTACTGTCATATAAAATATAAGAAAACGGGAGTGGACACAATGTAAATATTTAACCTTACACAATTTACAGGGTACTTATACTTTAAGAATTACACAACCACCCTCCCCCCATGACTAACCAACGACTCCAGAGTACGAGTGTCCCAGGCCTGAGTAGGGTTATTACAGTCTCAGAGGAACTTGTTGCTTGTCCTGGGGAGCTCCCTCTCTGCCTCGGATGTTATTGTGGACCTCCGAAGTTTGAGGTCATAGACAGGGTTGATGTCTTCAGCCCCAAAGGATTGGTGTTTAGAGACACAGCGAACTCCGAGTGAGGAGAGTGAAAAGGAAACGGGCCCTGATAGCTGGCCCTGCTGCCCCCTTTACTCTTGCGATTCCAAAGGGTTGGCTGGCTGCGACCCTCAGGTAATTCCATTTCACAAAACATCTCCGGTGATTTCTGTGGCCAGTTTAACCTCATCATTCGTGGAAACAAAAGGGTCAATACCATCCCAAATGTACTAAGCTGAAGTTTTGACGACTTCATGGAGCCTCCCAAACTATTTTCAGATTAGAGTAAATTGTTATCCTATTAACTAGATAGGTTCCATTGTTCATTACCATTCCTGTGCCTGTCCCTCGATATGATGTCTGGCGAGTGCCATTTTGTTGGTCGAATTGTCTCATACCTCTGAGGATCTCTGTCCCCAAAAGAAGGTATGTGTTTATCCTGCAGGCCTGCTGGGAAGTCCTGCCTGCATAGATGCCAGGTTGACCAGCATTTTTACAAAATACCATTTTCTTTCAGTATTTCCTTTTAAAACTGGGGATGACCCTGAAACAGCTACTGAAAATACACAGTATCTCTGTCAACCTCTTTCTTTTTGATCAGATGGACCTGAGAACTCTGTGGGAAGCTAGAGAAGTGATTGCAGGACCCCTTGCTGAGATATTTGTAACATCGATAGTCACAGGTGAGGTACTGGAAGACTGGAGGTTGGCTAATGTGATGCTACTATTTAAGAAGGGTGGTAAGGAAAAGCCAGGGAACTATAGACCAGTGAGCCTGACATCAGTGGTGGGCAAATTGTTGGAGGGAATCCTGAGGGACAGGATTTACATGTACTTGGAAAAGCAAGGGCTGATTAAGAACAGTCATCATGGCTTTGTGCATGGGAAATCATGTCTCATGAACTTAATTGAATTTTTTTGAAGAAGTAACAAAGAGAATTGATGAGGGCAGAGCATTGGACATGATCAATATGGACTTCAGTAAGGTGTTCGACAGGGTTCCTCATGGGAGACTGGTTAACAAGGTTATATCTCATGGAATACAGGGAGAATTAGCCATTTGGATAAAGAACTGGCTGGAGGGTAGAAGACAGAGGGTGGTGGTGGAGGGTTGCTTTTCAGCCTGGAGGCCTGTGACCAGTGGAGTGCCACAGTGCTGGGTCCACTACTTTTCGTCATTTATATAAATGTTTTGGATGTGAACATAGGAGCTATACTTAATGAATTTGCAAATGACAGCAAAATTGGAGGTGTAGTGGACAGCAAAGAAGGTTACCTCAGATTAAAATGGGATGTTGATCAGATGGGCCAATGGGCTGAGGAGTGGCAGATGGAGTTTAATTTAGATAAATGTGAGGTGCTGCATTTTGGAAAAACAAACCAGAGCAGCACTTATATACTTAACGGTAAGGTCCTAGGGAATGTTGCTGAACAAAGAGACATTGGAGTGCATGTTCATAGTTCCTTGAAAGTGGAGTCGCAGGTAGATAGGATAGTGAAGAAGGCGTTTGGTATGCTTTCCCTTATTGGTCAGAGTATTGAGCGTAGGAGTTGGGAGTTCATGTTACAGCTGTACAGGACACTGGTTAGGCCACTTTTGGAATATTGTGTGCAGTTCTGGTCCCGTTCCTATCGGAAGGATGTTGTGAAACTTGAAACAGTTCAGAAAAGATTTACAAAGATGTTGCCAGTGTTGGAAGATTTGAGCTATAGGGAGAGGTTGAATAGGCTAGGGCTGTTTGCCCTGGAGTGTCGGAGGCCGAGGGGTGAACATATAGAGGTTTATAAAATCATGAAGGGCGTAGATCGGATAAATGGACATGGTATTTTCCCTGGGTTTGGGGAGTCCAGAGCTAGTGGGAATAGGTTTACGGTCAGAGGCGAAAGATATAAAAGGGATCAAAGGGGCAACTTTTTCATGCAGAGGGTGGTGTGTGTATGGAATGAGCTGCCAGAGGAAGTAATGGAGGCTGGTACAATTACAGCATTTAAAAGGCATCTGGATGGGTATATGAATAGGAAGAGTTTAGAGGAATATGGGCCTAGTGCTGGCAAATGGGTTATAGATTTGATTATGATATCAGGTCGGCATGGATCAGTTGGATTGAAGAGTTTGTTTGTGTGCTGTACACCTCTTTGACTCTAAAATGTAACTTAGGCTTCAATTTTTCACCCACTAACAGATGTCTTATTTAGCAGTGCCTTATAATTGGTCACAAGGGATTAAGCGGGCCATACAGACTGTGTTGCAAAGGCGTGTGAAGATTTAAGGTATGTGCATACGCACAACAGACCATATCTGGTGAACAGTAAAGTTGGTGACCACCCACAATGATGATTCACTTTTACCTTCAGTATATCAGTCAACTGTCAGATTCTTGGAGGGCAGTGGTCGTGATCCAAATTCAAATCCATCTGCTGCAGGAGTATGCAATAATAGCTATGAAAAGGTTCAGTTCAGTCAATCTGTATTTTTGGAGGGACTGTTTGAATTATACACAACTATTTACAGTACCTATTTTAGATCATTCCTGTACGTTCAGTTATGGAATTTCCCTCTTCAGACTTCTTTGCCTTACTACCTCCCTGTCTGCCTCTGAACAGTTAGAGTCATAGAGATGTGCAGCATGGACACAGACCATAAAACCAAAGACGTAAGAGTAGAAATTAGGCCATTGACCCCATCGAATCTGCTCCACGATTCAATCATGCCTGATATTTTCCTCAATTCCATTCTCCCGCTTTCTCCCCATAGCCCTTGATACTCAAGAGCCCATCTATCTCTGTCTTAAATGCACACAATTACCTGGACTCCACAGCCTTCTGCGGCATTGAATTTCATACTTTCGCCACTCTCTGGCTGAAGGCGCTTCACCTTATCTCCATTCTAAAGGTCTTATCTTTACTCTAAGGCTGTGCTCTCATGTCCTAGCCTGTCCTACTAATGGAAACATCATCCAACATCTAATCTGTCCAGGCCATTCAGTATTCCATTTGATTCAATTAGATCCCCCCTCATCCTTCTAAACTCCATTGAGTATAGACCAAGAGTGATAGAACATAGGACATAGAACATTGAACAATACAGTGCAGAACAGGCCCTATGGCCCTTGATGTTGCGCTGACCCGTGAACGATTCTCAGCTCGTCCCCCTACATTATCCCATCGTCATCCATGTGCTCATCTAAGGATTGTTTAAATCTCCCTAATGTGGCTGAGTTAACCACATTGGCAGGTCAGACATTCTACACTCTTACCAGTCTCTGAATAAAGAACCTGCCTCTGACATTTGTCTTAAATCTATCACCCCTCAATTTGTAGTTATGCCCCCTTGTACAAGCTGATGTCATCATCCTAGGAAAAAGACTTTCACTGTCTACCCTATCTAATCCTCTGATCATCTTGTATGTCTCCATCAAATCCCCTCTTAGCCGCCTTCTTTCCAATGAGAACAGACCCAAATCTCTCAGCCTTTCCTCATAAGACCTTCCCTCCAGACCAGGCAACATCCTCATAAATCTCCTCTGCACCTTTTCCAATGCTTCCACATCCTTCCCGAAATATGGCGACCAGAACTGTACACAATATTCCAAGTGTGGCCGCACTAACGTTTTATATAGTTGCAGCATGATATTGCGGCTCTGGAACTCAATCCCTCTACCAGTGAAACCTAACACACCTTATGTCTCCTTAACAGCACTATCCACCTGGGTGGCAACTTTCAGGATCTATGTACATGGACTCCAAGATCCTCCTGCATATCCACACTACCAAGAATTTTTCCATTGACTCAGTACTCTACCTTCCTGTATTCTCCCCAAAGTGCATCACCTCACATTTAGCTGCATTGAATTCCATTTGCCACCTCTCAGCCCAATCCTGCAGTTTATGTAAGGCCCCCCTGCAATCTGTAACATTCTTCTAAACTGTCCACTACTCCACCGACTTTAGTGTCATCTGCAAATTTACTAATCCATCCACCTATGCCTGCGTTTAAGTCATTTATAAAAATGATAAACAGTAGTGGTCCCAAAACAGATCCTTGTGCCACACCACTGTAACTGGACTCCAGGCTGAATATTTTCCATCAACCACCACTCGCTGCTTTCTTTCAGAAAGCCAGTTTCTAATCCAAACTACTAAATTACCCTCAATCCCATGCCTCTGCATTTTCTCCAATAGCCTACCATGTGGAACCTTATCAAAGGCTTTACTGAAGTCCATGTATACCATATCAATAGCCCTACCTTCATCTACATGCTTGGACACTTTCTCAAAAAAACTCAATAAGGTTTGTGAGATACGACCTGCCCTTGATGAAACCATGTTGACTATCTGAAATCAAATTGTTGCTTGCTACATGATTATAAATCTCATCTCTTAAAATCCTTTCCAAAATCTTTCCTACAACAGAAAGCTCACTGGTCTATAATTACCTGGGTCATCTCTACTGCCCTTCTTGAACAAGGGCACAACATTTACAATCCTCCAGTCGTCTGGTACTAAACCTGTTGACAATGATGACTCAAATATCAAAGCCAAAGGCACTGCTATCTCTTCCCTAGCTTCCCAGAGAATCCTCGGATAGATCCAATCCGGCCCAGGGGACATGTCTATTTTCACTCCTTGATAACGCCTGTTCGCAACTAACTTTGATCAAGTCTAATATCTCGTACCTCATTCTTCTCCTCTACAATATTCTCCTTTTCCTGAGTGAAAACCGATGAGAAATGTTCGTTTAGCACCTCTCCAATTTCCATAGGGTCCGCCATCAACTTCCCACTTCTGTCTTTGACTGGCCCTATTCCTACCCTAGTCATCCTCTTATTCTTCACATACCTATGGAAGGCTTTAAGTTTCTCCTTTATTCTATTTGCTAAAGACTGCTCCTGTCCTCTCTTTGCTCTTCTTAACTCTCTCTTTAAATCCTTCCTAGCTGATCTGTAGCTCTCCATCACCGCATAAGCCTCCTTCTTCTGCTTAACAAGAGATGAAATTTCTGAAGTAATCCACAGTTCCCTTACCTTATCGCTTCCTCCCTGCCTGACAGGGACATATGTATCAAGGATATGCAATATCTGTTCCTTAAACCAGTTCAACATTTACATTGTTTGCATCCCCTGCATTTTGCTACCCTATTCTATGCATCCTAATTCTTGCTTAATCGCATTATAAGTGCCCTTGCCCCATTGGTAACTCTTGACCTGTGGCATGGACCCTATCCCCTTCCATCGCTAAACTAAACGTAACTGAATTATGGTCACTCTCTCCAACGTTCTCACCTACAACTAAATTAAACACCTGGCCTTGTTCATTGCCAAGCACCAGATCCAGTGTGGCCTCTCCTCTTGTCGACATACTGTGTCAGGAAACCCTCCTGTACACATTGGACAAAAACTGATCCATCCGACATACTAGAGTTATAGCATTTCCAGTCAATGTTGGGGAAGTTAAAGTCCCCCATAATGACCACCCTGTTCCTTTCACTCCTGTCCAGAATAATTTTGTTAATCCTCTCTTCCACCTCCCTGGAACTCTGCAGAGGCCTATTAAAAACTCCAAGCAGTGTGACCTCTCCTCTCCTGTTTCTAACCTCAGCCCACACTACTTCAGTAGATGAGTCTTCGTCAAAAGTTCTTTCAGCCACTGTTATATTATCCTTGACTAACAAGGCCACACCTCCCCCTTTTTTACTGCCTTGCCTGTTCTTAATGAAAGCTCTATACCCTGGAACCTGCAACATCCATTCCTCACCCTGCTCTATCCATGTCTCTGAAATGGCCACAACATCGAAGTCCCAGGTACTTATCCATGCTGCAAGTCCTCGAACATTGCTTATATGCTAAGCTTTTCATTCCTGGGACCATTCTCGTGAACCTCCTTTGAACACGCTCCAAGGCTAGTACATCCTTCCTGAGGTATGGAGTTCAAAACTGCACACAGTATTTAAAAATGTGTTGCTGGAAAAGCGCAGCAGGTCAGGCAGCATCAAAGGAGCAGGAGAATCGACGTTTTGGGCATAATCCCTTCTTCATTACTGAAGAAGGGCTTATGCCTGAAACGTCGATTCTCCTGCTCCTTTGATGCTGCCTGACCTGCTGCGCTTTTCCAGCAACATATTTTTAAGCTCTGGTCTCCAGCATCTGCAGTCCTCACTTTCTCCTAGTGCACACTGTATTCCAAGGCCAGAGCCTTGAAGAGCCTCTGAAGTGCATCCCTGCCTTTATATTCAAGTCCACTCAAAATAAATGCCATCATTGTATTTGCCTTCCTAACTACTGACTCAACCTGCAAGAGAATCTTGGACTAAAACTACCAAGTCTCTTGGCACTTCAGACTTCTGAATTTTCTTTCCATTTAGAAAATAGGTCATGCCTCTATTCTTCCTACCAAAGTGTATGACCTCTCAATTTCCCACATTCTACTCCATTTGCTACTTTTTGTCCACTCTCCTAACCTGTCCAAATACTTCTGCAGCCTCCCTGCCTCCTCAGTGCTACCTGTCTCTCTACCGATCTTTGTATTGTCTGCAAATGTAGCCAGAATGCCCTCAGTTTCTTCATCTAGTTCGTTATTGTTTGAAGTGAAATTATGTGGTCCCAACACTGAGCCTGCGTAACACCACTTGTCACCGGCTGCCACCTTGAGAAGGACCCTTTTATCCCCACTCTCTGCTTTCTGCCAGACAGCCAAGCTTCTATCCATGCTGGCACCATGTCTCTAACAACATGGGCCTTTATCTTACTCAGTAGCCTCCTGTGCAGCACCTTGTCAAAGGTGTTCTTGAAGTCCAGGTAGATAACATCCCTAGGCTCTCATTGGTCTAACCGGCTCATTACTTCCTCAAAGACTTCTAGCAGATTTGTCATGTATGACCTCCCCTTGATGAAACCATGCTGGCTTTACCCTATTATACTATGCACTTTGAAGTATTCAGGAATCTCATCCTTCATAATGAATTCTAGGATCTTATCCACAACCAAGGTTAGGCTAATTGGTCTGTAATTTTTTGTCTTTTACCTTACTCCATTTTTAAACAGGGGTGTCATGTCAGTGATTTTCTAGTCCTCTGGAAACCTCCTTGATTTTAACGATTCCTGAAAGATCACCACTAACCCCCCCACTATCTCTTCAGCTATCTCCCTTAGAACTCTGGGGTGTAGTCCATCTGGTCCAGATGATTTATCCACCTTCAGGCCATTCAGTTTTTCTAGCACCTGATGGCCACCATACTCAGCCCTCACTCTCTTGAATTTGTGGGATGTTACTCGTATCTTCCACAGTGCAGACTGAAACAAAGTGATTATTCAGTTCTTCAGCCATTTCCTTGTTCCTCACTACTATATCTCCAGTTCATTTTCCAGCAGCCCAATGTCTACTTTTGCTTCTCTTTTGCCCTTTGTATATCTGAACAAACTCTTAAAGTCTTCCTTGATATTAATGACTAGCTTACCCTCATATTTAATCTTCCCCCTCCTTTTCTTGTTGCCTTCTGTTGGTCTTTGTAAGCTTCCCAATCCTCTGGTTTCCGCATTATATGCTTTCTCTTTTGCTTTTATGCCATCTCTGACTTTTCTAGTCAGCCGTGGTTGACTCACCCTCGCTGTAGCATGCTTCTTTTTCCTGGGGGTGAATCCCGCTATGTCTCCTGAATTACTCCCAGAAACTCCTGCCATTGCTGTTCCACTGTCTTTCTTGCTAGGGTCCTCCCCCTGTCAATTCTACTCAGCTCCTCCCTCATGCGTCTGTGGTTGCCTTTATTCAGCTGTAATATCATTACCTCTGATTCTATCTTCTCCCTCTAAAATTGCAGAGTAAATTCAATCATATTATAATCACTGCCTCCTAAGGGTTCCTTCACCTTAAGCTCCCTTAACAAGTCTGCCTCATTGCACAAGACTAAATCCAGTATTACCTGTTCCCTAATGGGCCCCATTATAAGCTGCTCAAAAAGCCAACTCGCAGTTCCACAGATTCTTTTTCTTGCAATACACTATCAACCTGACTTTCCCAGGCCACCTGGGTATTAAATCTCTCATGATTACTATAACTTTGCCTTTCTTACACATCTTTTCTATCTCCTGGTGTGTCTTGCGCCTCAGCTCTTGACGACTGATTGGGGGCGTGTACATAACTCAAACTATGTTTGTTTTTACCTTGACGGTTCCTCAATTCTACCCACGCAGATTCTACACCATCTGACCCTACTTCATTTCTTGTATTGATTTAAATTCATTTCTCACTAATAAGGCAACCCCTCTCCCTCTGCCCACCTACCTATCTTTTCGATAGGATGTATATCCTTAAATGTTCAGCTCCCAATCTTGATCCCCTTGCAGTCATGTCTCTATGATACCCACCATGTCAAATCTGCCAATTTTGATCTGCGCCACAAGCTCATTCATTCCTTTTACTATATGCATTCAGATATAACACCTTTAGTCCTGTATTAACCGTCCCTCTTCTCATTGTCACTCATTTGTCCAGTGTACTTGAAGTTTGATTGCTAACTCTTTCCAAACATTCTGTCCTATTGGTGCCTGTGCAGGAGTTTTTAAGAACCTGCCCTGAGTTCTGCACTCTGACCTCCTCCTTTAACTCCTATTACCGACCACAGCCCCATTTAGTTTCGACTTGTCTGTCCCATTTGTCCTGAATATCCTAGATATCCTAAATTAGTCTAGTCCCATTTGCCTGCACTTGGCCTATCTCCCTCAAAACCTTTCCTATTCATACACCTTATCCAAGCGCCTTTTAAATGTTTTAATTGTAAAACCTCCATCACTTCCTTTGGCAGCTTATTCCATACATGCAACACCCTCTGTGTGAAAAAGTTGCCCCTTAGGTCCCTTTTAATTTTTTTCCCCTCTCACCTTAATCCCATGTCCTCTAGTTCTGGACTCCCCCACCCCAGGGAAAAGGCCTTGTTTATTTATTCTCTCCATGTCCCTCATGATTTTATAAACCTCAATAAGGTCACCCTGCAGCCTCCGATGCTCAAGGGAAAACAGCCTCAGCTTATTCAGACTCTCCCTATAGCTCAAACCCTCCAACCCTGGCAATATCCTAGTAAATCTTTTCTGAATCCTTTCAAGTTTCACAACATTCCTTCTGATAGGATGGAGACCAGAACTGCACACATTATTCCAAAAGTGGCCTAATCAATGTCTTGTACAGCTGCAACATGATCTCCCAACTCCTATAATGAAGGCAAGCATAACAAATACCTTCTAGCCACCTCCAACTCCATTTGTAAGGAATTATGAACCTCTTTGTTCAACAACATTCCCCAAGACCTTACCATTACGTATATAGGTCCTGCCCTGATTTGTCTTTCCAAAATGCAGCATCTTACATTTATCTAAATTAAATTCCATCTGCCACTCCTTGACCCATTGGCCCATCTGATCGAGATCCCCTTGTACTCTGAGGTAAACTTCGCTGTCCACACCACCTTCAATATTGGTGTCTTCTGCAAACTTACTAACCAGACCTCCTATGTTGCCATCCAAATCTTGTATGTATATATATATGATGAAATGCAGTGGACCCATACCGATCCATGTGGCACACCACTGGTCACAGGCCTTCAGGCTGAAAAGCTATCCTCCACCACCACCTTCTGTCTTCTACCTTTGAGTCAGTTCTGTATCGAGATGGCTAGCTCTCCCTGTGTT
The DNA here is from genome assembly GCF_020745735.1 of Hemiscyllium ocellatum. Taxonomy (NCBI): domain Eukaryota; kingdom Metazoa; phylum Chordata; class Chondrichthyes; order Orectolobiformes; family Hemiscylliidae; genus Hemiscyllium; species Hemiscyllium ocellatum. Next base: position 18,324,839 of record NC_083434.1, read on the forward strand.
CCAAGTGATCTAACCTTGCAAACCAGTCTACCATGAGGAACCTCGTCAAATGCCTTACTGAAGTCCATACAGATCACGTCCACTGCTCTGCCCTCATTAATCCTCTTTGTTACTTCTTTACAAAATTTGATCAAATTAGTGAGGCATGTTTTCCCACGCACAAAGCCGTGTGGACTATCCTTAATCAGTCCTTGCGTTTCCAAATACATGTAAATCCTGTCCCTCAGGATTCCCACCAACAATTTGCCCACCACCATTGTCAAGCTCGCTGGTCCATAGTTCTCTGGCTTTTCCTTGCCATCTTTCTTAAATAGTGGCACCATATTAGTCAAACTCCAAACTTCCGGCACCTTACCTGTGACTATCGATACAAATATCTCAGCAAAGAACCCAACAATCACATTCCTATCTTCCCACACGGTTCTCAGGTACACCTGACCAGGTCCTGGGGAATTATCCACCTTTTTGCTTTTTAAGACACACAGCACTACCTCCTCTGTAATATGGACATTGTTCAAGATGTCACCATCTATTCCCCCATATTTTATATCTTCCATGTCTTTTTCACAGTAAACACTGATGCAAAATAGTCATGTAGTATCTCCCCCACTTCCACACATAGGCTGCCTGTGAGGGGCCCTATTCTCTCCCTAGTTACTCCTTTGTCCTTACTGTATTTATAAAATCCCTTTGGATTCTCCTTAACCCTATTATCAAAGCTATCTCATGTCCTCTTCTTGCCATCCTGATTTTCCTCCTAAGTGCACTCCTATTGCCTTTGTACTCTTTTTGGATTCACTTGACCTCTACTATCTACTCTTGACAATTGATCAAAACCTGAATTTCTCTAGTCATCAGCATTCCCTATGCTACCAGCCATGCCTTTCACCCTAACCAGAACAAACTGTCTCTGGACTTTATTAACGCATTTTTTAAGGCTTCCCATTTTCCAGCCTTTTTACCTGCAAACATCCGCTCCCAAGCAACTTTTGAAAATTCATGTCTAATACTGTCAAAACTGGCCTTCCTCCAATTTAGAACTTTAACTTTTAGACCTGGTCTATCCTTTCCATCGCTATTTTAAAATTAATGAAATTACGGTCCCTGGCCCCAAAATGCTTCCCTACTGGCACCTCAATCACTTGCCCTGCCTTATTTCACAACAGAAGGTCAAGTTTTGCTCCTTCTGTAGTACGTACATCCACATACTGAATCAGAAAATGTTCTTGTACATACTTATAACATTTCTCTCCATACAAGCCCTTCACACTATAGCAGCCCGAGTCTATGTTTGGAAAGTTAAAATCCCCTGCCATAACCACTCTATTATTCTTACAGATGACTGAGATATCCTTGAAAATTTGTTTCTCAAGTTCCTGCTGACTATTGAGGGTCCATAAGGTGATCATCCGTTCCATGCAAATGCCCGGACGTAGTCCCAGGAATGTCCTTCCTAAATATAGCTGTAATGTTATCCCTACTCAAAATTCCACAATCCCTCTTCTCTTGTTCTCCCTTTCTATCCTGCCTTAAGCATTTGTGTCCTGGAGCATTAAGCTGCAAGTCCTGAGCCACATCTTTATAATTGCTATGATATCCCAGTCTCATGTTCCTAACCATGCCCTGAGTTCATCTGCCTTCCCTGTTAGGCCTCTTGCATTGAAATAAATGCAGTTTAATTTTTCAGTCCTACCTCATTCTGTGCTTTGTTCCTGCCTACCCTGACTGTTTGACTTGTTCCTTTTCCCAACTGAACCAGAGTGACCTCCTCTTAAAACAATACTTCTCAAATTATTTTCTAGTATGCCTCCACTTGATACTTGAAAATTAATGGAACCCCAGATGCCAACTGCAATATAGCAGCATAATAACATTCACTATATCACTGTTAAAGTTCACAAATAAATATTAAAGTTGAACATCTAAATACAAAAATCTATGATGAATATCCCAGGCACTCATGACCAGCTAGTGTTGGTTACTATCTCCACACCTGCCTCTGCTGTCATTTCAGGAAGCTACGATGATAAAGCCCTAGCTTGTGTATGTGGAAACAATTGCATTTCAGCATGCCTGATCAGAGCCACTTACGCCTATCAAAGTACTCAGCACTAGGAGTCCATCTTGTGATAGATTACTTTCCACTGTTGGGACAAGATGAGGGGAGGCAAAGCAACGTGATTAAATTTCTTATGTCCCATTGAATTTCTTGCAACTGTAACTGGAATGAGAAGAGCCACTGTCTTAAATTTTACCTCAATAATTAAGCTTTTAGTCAATTGACTGTTTATCTCCATAGTGGCTTGGTATCAAATTTTGTTTGATAATGCTCCTGTGAAGAGCTTTACAATATTTTATTATATCAAAGGTACAACAGAAATACAAGCTTTTGTTTTTATTCATTGTCCATATCCACTTCAAATGAATGGTGTGCTAGCATAGGCCATAGTTGAAAGCCCATTCCCTCTTCCGGCATATTTCTTTTCATTCCTAACATTTGTTTATTATTTGCAGCTAGACTTCAGTTTCCATAAGCATCCTTCTTAAAACCACAAATGGGCTGTTCGTTAACAATCATCCTGTAAATGTGCATTGTTCCGTGGAGAAAATGTGGGATGACAACCATGTTAATCTGTCAATTCAATAGACAGAAAAATAACATTATCTAGCTGATGTGTCTGAGCTTAAAATATTTGCTTAGATTTACTTACAGTTTTAAGAACATACAATCTCAAAAAAACACTAGTTGAAAATGATAAAACTAGAATCAGCCATTACTGTGACAAGCTGTAAGATTTTTGGTGGCTGCTGAAAATAATCAGTAATAGATAAAACCAGATCTGGATTGCTCAGTGCCTGTATACTTTTACATAGAACTATGAACAAATGCAAGTATGATTTACATGTGGAGTTTCTTTCAGCTTTCAGCTATTTCTTTCACTGTTGTATAGTCCATGTCAACAATATTCACTGCCTGAATCATTTTCATCACTTCCTCAAAATAGTCAAGTTGTGAGACAAGCTCTCCTCTGTATGAAACCTAATAATCTCTCAGTGCAAGTAAATCCTTTCCCTAAGAATCTTCTCCAATAATTCCCCTACCACTGTTGTAGGGCTCACTGGCCTATAATTTCTCCATTTATGCCTGGTGTCCTGCTTGAACAAAAGAAGAACATTGGTTATTCCTAAGTCTTCTGAGACCTCTTGTATGGCTAAAGAGGATACAAAAATCTCTCAAGGCCTCAGCAATCTCTTCCTTCAGTATCCTGAGACAGATTCCATCAGACCCGAAGGACTTATCTACTTTAATGTTTATCAGGACACCCAACACCACTTCATCCTTCTTAATATTGTATCTTAGAGTATCAACAAACCCTTTCTAGACTGTATATCTGTTGAAGAGGGGAGTGGCCACTGGAGTCTCCTGCACTACCTACAAAAGCCAACTTCATAATTGTCACCCAATTCTTTTCTGTCTCTATAGCCCTTATTAGTGGCATGATCAAATCACTAACTATGATGTGCTCAGCCTCATGGATGCTCCATTGTGTTATGGACTAGGCCAGATCCCTCAAAATATGTTAGGAAGGTAGACAAGACCCTAACGTTTCTTACTTTAAAGGCAAATGTGAAGTGGATCTTCCAGGTGTGATGCAGCTAGTCAAATCACTTGGCTTTAAGCAAAACAGAATTTATTTGAACAGTACAGTTGAAACACAAAAATAGAAAACAGAATTCAGAATAACTTAACTATTTGAAAACTCAATCAATTTGATACCACAACTTAACTAAAGAGCTGTTTTAATTCCCATAACACTCCATAAACACACCCCTTGGCGAAAGGTAAATTCAAACACAGGTTCTTACAGGCAGGAGAGATTTCAAAGAAAAAAGCCAGTCAAGAATCAACTGCTGAAGCTTGGAACTTTTCTATGGACTGTAGCAGTTTCTCACTGTTACAACTAAAAACAACTGAAAAAACCTGAACTGGGAGAACTGACGAACTCCCCTGCCATTGTTAAGCTCGGCTCTTGTCCAGACATTTTGGCACATCTGCCTTTACGACTTCTCTTAAAAAAACCAAGGACAAAATAACTTTTTTAAAGTGACAGCATCGTCACAATAATGAGATCATTCATCGTTCCAGGCACTCCATGCTGCAAATCAGGAGCTGCAACTGCACATGCTTCCCAAATAAATAGCCACCACAGACACCAGAAGTGTCCATGATTTTGCATATATTGCAAAAAGGGCTTTCCACGGGTCTATGTTCTGCTGCCATTTTCAACCTTATCAACAAGAGACAATAATCTAGGAACCAATTATACAACTTTATCCACTACTCACCAACATCAGATTTCTCACTCTTGTTCTCTATTCTTAACAAAATTAAGTACTTTATACTCTGTTTCCTTCTGGGTATGACTCACTCAGTCTCTGGAGCAGTCAAGGCTACATCACCTTTTGTGTCATGACATCACCTCTGGAACTCTGCTTCAGGATTCAGCTCCTGCCAGTTCCACTCTGAATAATCTAGCAAGCGTTCATCCGATAGCTCCTGTCACTGTTTACCCCTTAGTTTACTTGGGTGTGGTATGCTCCCACTGCCTCACTTTCTGACCCCGTTCCCCAAGTACTTGTTTGGTAGATCCTGCTGCTGTTCACTCCCAGATTGACTCTTCCCCAGTGTGGGAGTGTCAAATACCAGCAGACCTAGCTTTAAGGTGAGAGTGTGAAGTTTAAAGGACCTGTGCAAGGAAAGTTTTTTTTACACAGAGTGTAGTAGGTGTCTGGAACACAGCGCCAGGCAAAGTGGTAGAAGCAGATTTGATAGCAAAGTTTAAAAGGTATTTAGAGAGACACATGAACAGGCTGAGAATAGTTCAAGACCATGTGAGACAGGTAGGAAAGTTTAGAAGAGCAACATGGTTAGCACAGGCATGGTGGGTTGAAAGGCCTGTTACTGTGCTGTACTATTCTGTGATAACTAAACTGAATTTAACAGACTTTAAATTCTGAGGTGAGGTGTTATATGTTTGAAAGTCATTATTTTACAGCACTGAATTTCCTTAGTGCTTCATAGATAATAAAATAATTTATAATATTGTCCATATATCTGCATAAATTAACACTTCAAAAGAAACTTTTCTAGTCATCAAAGAAAGCTCAACTATATTGCTTTCGGAATATTGGCTTTCATCATTCTGTCCTAGATGAACTGATACTGAAATTTATGTTTCTTAAGCAACAAAGGATAACAGATTAGTCAAGCAACACCACGGAGAGTCTGGCCATTTCAGGGCTAACTACGTAACAGGATTATTAGACATAGGTGCACATTTTGGTGCTGTGATGCATCTTTGCAAAGGAATTTCTAATGGGGCCAGTTTACTTGAAAATCAACTCAGCAAAAATATATGTTGAGCTTCAAAGCAGGCTGAAGAACTGTACAGTGGCAGTTATTTCAAAATGGCGAATTGCATGATTCAATTAATATTCAAAAGCTTCCACCTTCAAGTGTGTCTTTGACAATGTATCTGTCCTGTCCTGCTTGTAGGACTCTGACTAGCAAAATCTACTGTCATGCTTGTAGTACAATGAGATTTGTGTAAGTCTTGATGATGTAATTGATGATAGGACTCATCAATCAGAGAGAAGATCCCAGTCCACGACAATCCTGTGAATAGATATTACACTAGATAGCCTTAGATACTACACTAGAATTTGATAACCTGACATGTACAGACCTAAACAAAGGAATGTTACAATACATAAGAATTGCTGAGTATATCTGTGAGAAAAGGAGCAAGCTGCCTCAAGACCATGGGCAGAATTGTTTTTTTGTTAGAGGCTCAGGAGTCCCATCATGGCCCATTACATTACATTACATTTCTCATGTAATTGCTGCTGCCAGGATTTTGCAATGTCCATGTTGTTAGTGCCATTTCCACACTATGTCACACATTGCAAGTCAGCAACTGAGTTTCATACTCTGCTGCTGCGTCTTGCAATCAAGTAAAAAGAGAAGCAGGCACCAATTTTTCTGACAGGGACCTGGATATCCTGGTGAACAGGATGATCACCAGAAGGAGAGAATTCTTTCCTCCAGACCACCTTAGGAGGCCATGACATCAGACTCAGCCAGTCTGGATGGAGATAGCCACCTGGTCAGTGCTGTCACAATAGTGAAAAGAAATGTCCAGAAATACCAGGAACAATGTTAATGACTTTCCTTGTTCTTCAGGTTAAATGTCACTTGCTACTTGACAGTCTCAGGCCACAAAATACATACTCTAACTATGCCACTGCAGCCATGATGTGGAGGTGGTGGGTTTGGACTGGGGTGGACAAGGTCAGAAATCAGACAACACCAGGTTTAACAGGTTTATTTGAAATCAAAAATTTTCAAAGTGTGCCCTTTTTTAGTGAAGTGGACTTCACCTGATGAAGGGGCAACATTCCGAATTTCAAATAAACCTGTTGAATTATATCCTGGTGTCATCTGACATCTGATCTATATCATTGCACACACGTCTCACTAAGACTCATACACTCCAACTCTTTTTGGCTATTCAGTGCTCTAAACATTGACAACTATATATGTGAAGTGCAAGCCTGAGAAGCTGAAGGTCCGATGTGTTAGAAGGCAGTGAAAGCAACAGGGCTAGCAACCTATAACCTATAACTTATTTCTGAAGAGCTAATACATTGAAAAGCAATGTAAGTCTGATAGGATGGAAGTCCTCTCTGACTCCAAATCAGCAGAAGTGAGTGAGTATGAAAAAACAAGTTAAGCATAAAGGAATTTTATTCAGATGTATGAAATGCATTTATGCCCCTGTGTTGAAAGCAACCTGACAAAAGCAGATAGGCATAAGTATCCATTAGCTCCAAAGTAAAATTGTAAAGGGCTGAAGTGGTATGTGACCAGTTCCAAAAGCAGCTGTGATGATATAGTGAGAATGATCATATGGCAATGCACTGCTGCAAAGGTGGAGTGTGCAGGGAAATGGTGGTGAATATACAGTGAGATGGAGGTCCAGAGAAGTTAACAGTGAGTTTTAACATTAAGTAACCATTCTGATTTTCATGCTGAGAATTAGCCCCCTCTAGTTTCTTGGGAAGGGAGGAGAAAATAGAGTCATAGAGCTGTACAGCATGGAAACAGATCTGTCAGTCCAACTCATCCATGCTGACCAGATATCCTAAAGTAATCCAGTCCCATTTGCCAGCATTTGGCCCATTTCCCTCTAAACCTTCCTATTCATAAACCCAGGTAAAAACAATGACTGCAGATGCTAGAAACCAGAGTTTAGATTAGAGTGGTGCTGGAAAAGCACAGCAGTTCTGACAGCATCCGAGGAGCAGTAAAATCGATGTTTCGGGCAAAAGCCCTTCATCAGGAATATAGGCAGAGCGCCTGAAGGGTGGAGAGATAAATGAGAGGAGAGTGGGGGTGGGGAAAAAATAGCATAGATTACAATAGGTGAGTGGGGGAGCGGATGAAGGTGATAGGTCAGGGAGGAGGGTGGAGTGGATAGGTGGAAAGGAAGATCGGCAGGTAGGACAAGTCATGGGGACAGTGCTGAGCTGGGGAGGGGTGGGGGAAGGGGAAATGAGGAAACTAGTGAAGTCCACATTGATGCCTTGGGGTTGAAGTGTTCTGAGGCAGAAGATGAGGCGTTCTTCCTCTAGGCGTCGGGTGGTGAGGGAGTGGCGGTGAAGGAGGCCCAGGACCTCCATGGCCTCAGCTGAGTGGGAGGGGGAGTTGAAATGTTGGGCCACAGGGCGGTGTGGTTGATTATACGGGTGTCCCAGGGATGTTCCCTAAAGCGCTCTGCTAGGAGGAGCCCAGTCTCCCCAATGTAGAGGAGACTGCATCGGGAGCAACAATAAATGACATTGGGGGATGTGCAGGTAAAACTTTGATGGATATGGAAGGCTCCTTTGAGGCCTTGGATGGAGGTGAGGGAGGAGGTGTGGTCGCAGGTTTTGCAATTCCTGCAGTGGCAGGGGAAGGTTAATATACCTACCCAGGCGCCTTTTAAATGTTGTAATTGTACCAGCCCCCACCATTTCCTCTTGCGGCTCATTTATACACACACAATCTTCTGCGTGCAAACGTTACCCCTTGCGTCACTTTTATATCTTTCCTCTGTCACCTTAAACCTATGCCCTCTAGTTTTGGACTCCCCCACCCCAGGGAAAAGGCCTTGATTACTCATCCTATTCATGATTTTATAAACCTCTATAAGGTCACCCCTCAGCCTCTGATGCTCCAGGGAAAATAGCCCCACTCAATTCAGCGTCTCTCTCTCTCTCTTTAGCTCAAACCCTGCAACCCTGGCTGCATTCTTATAAATCTTTTCAGAACCCTTTCAAGTTTAACAACATTTTTCCCATAGCAGCGAGGCAAGAATTGTATGCAGTATTCCAAAAGTGGCCTAACCAAAGTTCTGTACAGCTGAAACATAATCTCCCAACTCCTATACTCAATGCACTGACTAATAAAGGCAAACATACCAAACACCTTCTTCACTATCCTATCTACCTGTGACTCCACTTTCAAAGAACTGTGAACTTGCACTCCAAGGTCTCTTTGTTTAGCGACACTCCCCAGGACCTTACCATTAAGTGAAATAGGGAGCTGCATAGAAATGAGGCAAAGTTAGCTAATAATGAGATACAAATCAATGGAAATATGATCATTTGCAAGATTCAGAACTTGTTGCTGAAACCCAAAAGCATCTCTTCTTTCTCGAGCAGCTGAGAAATTTGGCACGACAGCGAATATCCTTGCCAATGTTTTCGGTGCTCCATCAAGAGCATTCTATCTGTGTGTATCACTACCTGGTACGGCAACTGTACTATTCAAGATCGGAGATGGTTACAGAGAATGGTGAACTTGGCCCGGATAATCACAAAGGTCAACCTTCCATCCACCAGGCCTGCTGTCAAGGAAAGACCACCAGCATTCTTAAAGATCCATCCCACCCTGGCAATGTTTTTCTACAACCCCCATTATCGGGGAGAAGGTACAGAAGCATGAACACATGCACCAGATGGTTTCAAGACAGCTTCTACCCCACTGTTGTTAGAATACTGAATGGACTCACAAACTCTTAACATTCACGTCTACCTGTGTTTTGTTTTTGCTGCTGTTTACCTACTATTTACTTACTTATGCTACTTAACTGTGATTTGCCTGTATTGCTCGCAAGACAAAGCTTTTCACTGTGCCTTAGTACACATGACAATAAGTTCAATTCAACTTAAAAGGGAAAAGTGGAATTTTCTTTCTTGATGTTGAAAATCTGGCTTTTTCAATCTCACCATTTTTTCCCAACTGTACCAACACTGCTCATGCCAATCAAGGCCTAGGAGAATTCTGCCCAGTGTATGACAGAGACTCAGAGTCTGAGATATTCCAGACTAATATCCCCCTTTGGAAGTAGCGGTATTTTTTAAAAATACAAGGTAAGGTAATGGTGTGTCATACTTATCTCTTTTGTGCCATCCTTACAGACTCATTGTAGTTTGTCTACAACCATTTTACAACGGCTGGCATCCAACTACACTTAAACCACCCACACTTTCTGCTACCTATACTTTAACTGTCGAGAAGAAATTTCTACTTTTCAACTCTGATCAAATGGCCTGTCTAATGTCAATTTCTTTTCTAGGTGTCACTTTTTTGAGTTCATTTTGTTTCTGCGTGTGTCTCACAGTTTGTACTTGGAATTTTAAACATGAGCATTTAACATCCACATTTCAACAGCCTCTGTTTTCATCGAGAGATTTTTATTTGTTGTTGCTTTTATAATTGTGTTTATTATAATTGTGATACTTCACAAAATGGCAACTTTCCTGAAGATTGCATATGGAGATTTCTGACCATTTCCTGGAATTTACTTCTGGTATTTTAAAACTTCTTTTTCATTCATGTATTTTGGAAGCTTTTAGCTAAGTTCTGCATCAACCTTGCAATGCATTGTATTTCAAAATAGTTATTGATTTAGTATATAAGGGCAGAATGAATTTTCCAGTGGCTACCTTATATAATCTATAGCAAAAGCTTGTGGGATAGAAGAAAACAACAATGCCTGTCAGTTTAGTCAGTAGAAGACAGAACAATCAGCTTATACAATGCAGCCTATATTACGTGTGTCTTATCAGATCCTGATAAGAATGAATACCTTTCGTGCTGGATGTAGTTCATCCTTATATAGGCCAAGTGAGATGTAAACTGGATTGTCTATTATTTAAACGCTGCAGGCTGAATCCCTAATAGCGTTTTTGGTTAATCAATTACTTTCATTTTATATACTTGACAGATTTCTAGTTCCAATTTTTTCCAGAGGCAATTCTTTGGAAAATAGTCAAATAACCCTTTCTTTGGTTATGTTTATTTAGATGAGCATTGGGAATAATTTAACATCGATATGTTGGTGCAAATTTTTCTTCCTTCATTTTTCTTCCCATTTCCTTAAATAGGAGTTTATAATTTGAATTTCCCATTTGTGAATCTCCCTCCAGCTGGAAGCTGTGAAAATTATACTTCATTTGCTGTCATCACAAATCAATAAGGGTGTTAGAATTTCAAACTTCAGTTTTGGCAGTCTGTAGTAGGTCACAAAAGTATTCTGTTTGGATAGATTTCCATTTTTATAACAAACTGGCAGAGATTCTTGATTTTGCAACTGAGCACAAACTAATTAAATCAGTACAATGCTGCTGCGATTACAATGCATGAACTTCAGGTTAATGTTCCTTTGTTCAAATCTCACTGTAGAAAACATTTGAAATTGAATACACGCACCAAGCTGACTTGGAATTTTATTGCCATTTCCTTCACTGATGTTGACTCAAACACTTGTGACTCCTTTCCGTGCCGCCCACTAAGGGGTTAGCACTGCTGCCTCACAGCGCCTGAGACCTGGGTTCAATTCCCGACTCAGGCGACTGACTGTGTGGAGTTTGCACATTCTCCCCGTGTCTGCGTGGGTTTCCTCCGGGTGCTCCGGTTTCCTCCCACAATCCAAAGATGTGCGGGTCAGGTGAATTGGCAATGCTAAATTTCCCGTAGTATTAGGTAAGGGGTAAATGTAGGGATATGGGTGGGTTGCGCTTCGGCGGGTCGGTGTGGACTTGTTGGGCCGAAGGGCCTGTTTCACACTGTAAGTAATCTAAAAAAAAAAGCACTGTCAGTACCATATACATTCATGTCAAAGTCCAGACATGAGGAGCTGAACAAGAGCCTTCAATGGTATGCCATTCTATTATTCTACTATAGAATCATAGAATCATACAGCATAGAAACTGACCCTTCAGCCCAACATGTCTATGCTGAACAACAAATCCCTAACTATACTAATCCTATTTACCGACACTTGATCCATAGGCTACTATGCCCCGGCATTTTAATTGCTCGTCCAGATTCTTCTGAAATAGTCCCCACCTCCATCACCTTCTAAGGCAGTGTATTTCGAATCTGTTCTGAGGAAGGGTCACTTGACCTGAAACGTTAACTCTGATTTTCCTCCACAAATGTTGCCAAACCCGCTGAGCTTTTCCAACAATTTCTGTTTTTGTTTCATTCCATATTTCTGTCATTCTCTGGACGTAAAACATTTTCTTCAAATCTGCTCTAAATCACTTACTCCTCACCTTAAACTTACGCCATCTGGACGTAGATAAGTCTGCTGTAGGGAAATATTCTCATCATCTACTCTCTCCATGCCTTTCATAGTTTAGTATACTTCCTTCATAGCACCCCCTCACCCTCCTGTGTTCCAAGGAAAACAGATCCAACTTGTCCAGCCTGCCCTTTTTTCATATTTTCCATCTCAGGCAACATCCTGGTAAATCTCCTCTGCATCATTTCCAATGCAATCACATCCTTCTGATGGTGTGGTGACCAGAATTGCACATGGTATTCCATCTGTGGCCTAACCAGTATTTTGTAAATTCTTCCAAGCTCCTGTATTCAATACCTTGGCTAATTAAAGCAAGTAACCCATATGCCTTCTTTGTCACCCTGTCTACCTGTGCTGACACCTTCAGGGATCTATTGATTTATACACCATGGTCCCTTTGTTCCTCAATACTCCCTAGGGACCTACGATTCATTTTGAAAATCTTGCCCTTATTTGCCCTCCCAAAATGCAACATCAACCCTTATCAGGACTAAATTTCATCTGCCATTGCTTTGCTCAATTTATCAGCTGATCAATATCAGACTGCATTCAACTTCTATATAGACTGACCACAAATTTATTTACTATAAACCTACACCACGGCAGGTCATGAGGTGGTGAACCCGCCACGTTCTCAAGGGCAGTTCGGGCTGGGCAATTAACTCCATGTAGAATTTACAAATAAAATGTGACAATTAATGTGTGTAAGATACCTTCAGGAAGAATGGCAAGATGTGGGAAGAAAGTAAAGTCAAAACAGAACTTTTTCCAAGTTTTGTAAAACTAAAAGACATCGTAAATGAAGTAACTGTAAAATGTTTATTGTATGGTGCTCAAGACATTAAAAGGGCATCGCCAATAGAAAACCAACGCATATTAATCAGTGAGATCAAAGATGGAGTTGTTGCTTTGGAGATCAAAGTACAGCTTGTAAAGGTTACGCATGAGGGATTTTTGACAGCAGTTGAATACTATTCAGTCAAGTGTGTCCAGTTAGTGTTAAATCTTGAGAGAATCTTGGATTGTAGCTGGATCAGTGTACAATCTGAAGTAACTCTGGAGCTTTGTAGATACAAATGCTGAGAAGAGGGAAAGAAATTGAGGGATTTAATAGATTGAGGTTGTCAAAAGAAGCATGAATGATAGTGAGGCTGCTGAAAATATTCCTTTTGAGCATACCTGTAGATACCAGGCACTCACAATTATTAATTGAAGAATCCAAGTTTTGGACACCACACTTCTGGAAGGATATGAGACTTCTTGAGAGTGCAGATGTGATTCACCATGTGATTTACCCTGATTCCCAGGGATGTGGGCTTTTCGCTGTAAGATTAGTTTAGAGAAGCTGTAATTGTCTTCCTTGGAGCGAAGGAAGTTTAGGGAAGGTCTGATACAAGTGTATTCTATTGTGACAGGTTTAGACACAAAGGAAAATGTAGATAAGGTGGAAAAAGAAAATCAGTCTGGTAGGGTGGGGAAATGGAAATGAACAATTTTGAAAGAAAATTAGATACTTAAGGGAATGAAACTTGCAGGGCTAGAGGAAGGGGGAATGAGACTGACTGGAATGTTCAAACAGAACGCTGGCATGAATTTGATAGGTTGAATGGGCCTCCTTCTGAGTCATAATATTTCTATGACCAAGGAAAGGCTGTTAGAAAGCTCAAGAAGCCAGCTTAGACTATGGTGCAGTTTGCATTTCATATAATGGAGACCTAGGAGGTGTTGTAAGTGCATGTTATAAGGGTTATATATCAAATATTTAATAAGCTATAGTTCAGCATTACCACAACATAAGCAAAATAATACAGATGCTAGAAATTTGCAATAAAAACAGAAGACTCTGGAAGAACTTAAAGTACTCAGCTTGTCAGACAGCATCTGTGAAGCGATAAGCAAAGTTAACGTTAGGGCAACGTCATTCCACCCAACCTCAGTGATGCGAGTGATGAACAGCTTTTAAACAAATGTAGAGCCAGGGAAATTTAAAAAAAAGCCAAACAGAAGGCCCTATGAAGGGCAGGAATAATTCAATGACAAAAGTTAGATAAAATTAAGTTATATTGAATGCCTTGAGCGTGCATTATTATGAGATTTTGGTTGCTTTTGAACAGTTAATATCAAGCCTAATAACTGTATTTCTTTCCATTTATTGTGTTTAATCTGCTGAATGTTTACAGAATTTTCTGCTTTTGTATCATGATTGCTAAATTACTCTTTGACCCCAGTCCATAAAGATAGCCATGAGAGACATTTGCTGATATGATCATAAATAGCACAGAAATGTACACAAAATTGAAATCATTGCACCCCCTGGAGGACAGCAAATTTCTACATGCTCCAAAGAATGTATCAAACCTCTGCTTCCACCTGAGCTAACATTTTTCTTGACTCAATCTATAAGGACACTGTTTTATTGGTCCCGACGCTCCTATGTCCATGTCATGCCTAGCTAATATAGTAAATCAGATAGAATGCTATAGGTTACCACATACTTTTGCAGTAGTCTTATTAGATCCTTCTATTGTCTTTTCTCAAATTATGAGAAAACAGTAATTGTGTGTTAGTTGATTTGTAGGAGCTATGTCTACCTCTTTTTATACCTCATTTTTAATACCTCTGCCACCTTCAGCTATTCTTCCCTGTTATGATATGTTTTTAGCATGTTTATATGACATAGAGTCATAGAGATGTACAGTACGGAAACAGACCCTTCAGTCCAACTTGTCCATGCCAACCAGATATCCTAACATAATCTAGTCCCATTTTCCAGCACTTGGCCCATATCCTTCTAAACCCTTCACATTCACTTACCTATCCAGATGCCTTTTGAATGTTGTAATTGTACAGCTTCCACCACTTCCTACAGCAACTCATTTCATACACACCCCATCCTCCCTTTTAAATTTTTCCCCTTTCACTCTGAACCCCAGGGAAAAAACCTTGTCTATTTACCATATCCATGCTCCTCAAGATTTTATAAACTTCTATAAGATCATCCCTTAACCTCCAATGCTCCAGGGAAAAACAGTCCCAGCCTATTCATCCTCTTCCTGTAGCTCAACTCCTCTAACCCTGGCAACATCCTTGTAAATATTTTCTGAACCTTTTCAAGTTTCACAAAATGCGTCTGATAGGAGGGAGACCAGAATTGCACACAATACTCCCAAAGTGACCTAACCAATGTCCTGTACAGCCGTAACATGGCCTCCCAACTCCGGTACTCAATGCTCTGTCCAATAAAGGAAAGCATACCAAACACCTTCTTCACTATCCTATCTACCTGCTATGCCACTTTCAAAGAACAATGAATGTGCACTCCAAGATCTCTTTGTTCAGCAACTCTCCCCCAGGACCTTACCATTAAGTCTATAAGTCCTGCTCTGATTTGCCTTTACAAATTGCAGCACCTCACATTTATCTAAATTAAACTCCATCTGCCACTCCTCAGCTTAGTGGCCCATCTGATCAAGATCCCGTTGAACTCTGAGGTAACCTTCTTCACTGTCCACTGTACCTCCAATATTGTTGGCATCTGCAAACTTGCTAACTATACCTCCTATATTTACATTCCAAATCATTTATATAAATGACAAAAAGCAATGGACCTAGCACTGATCCTTGTGGCCTCCAGCCTGTGAAAAGCAACCCTCCACCACCACCAACTTCTACCTTCAAGCCAGTTCTGTATCCAAATGGCTAGTTATCCCTGTATTCCATGAGATCTAACCTTACTAACCAGTCTACAATGATGAACCTTTGTTGAATGCCTTATTGAAGTCCATATAGATCACGTCCACTGTTCTGCCCTCATCAATCCACTTTATTACTGTTTCACAAAGCTCAATCAAGTTTGTGAGACATGATTTCTCCCACGCACAAAGCCAAACTGACTATCTTTAATCAGTCTTTGCATTTCCAAATGCATGGAAATCCTGTTCTTCAGGATTTCCTCCAACAACCTGTCCAGGCTCACTGATTGATAGTTCCCTGGCTTTTCCTTACCACCTTTCTCAAATAGTGGCACCAAGTTAGCCAACCTCCAGTCTTCTGGCACCTCACCTGTGACTAACAATGATACAAATATCTCAGCAAGGGGACCAGCAATCACTTCCCTAGCTTCCCACAGAGTTCTAGAGTACATCTGACCAGGTCCTGGGGATTTATCCACCTTTATGCGTTTTAAGACACCCAGCACCTTCTCTTCTGTAATATGCATATTTTCAAGATGTCACCATCTATTTACCCACATTCAATATCTCCATGTCCTTCTCCACAGTAAACACTGATGCAAAATATTTGTTTCGTATCTGCCCCTTCTCCTGTCATTTCACACAGAGGCTGTCTTGCTGATCTTTGAGGGTACTTATTCTATCCCTAGTTACTCTTTCGTCGTTAGTATATTTGTAAAATCCCTTTAGATTCTGTGTAGCCCTACTTGGCAAAGCTATCTCATGTCCTCATTTTGCCCTCTTGATTTCCCTCTTAAGTATACAGCTACTGCCTTTATACTCTTCTAAGGATTCACTTGATCTCTGCTGTTTATACCTGACATATGCTTCCTTCTTTTTCTTGACCAAAACCTCAATTTCTCTAGTCATCTAGCGTTCTCTACACTTACCAGCCTTGCGTTTCACCTTAACTGGAATATGCTGTCTCTGGACTCCTGTTATCTAATTTCTGAAGGCTTCCCATTTTCCAGCTGGTCCTTTACCTGTGAATATCTGCCCTCGTTCATGTCTAATACTGTCAAAGTTGGCCTCCTCTTATCGCCCCCTTGACCACGACCCCACCTCCCACTACCAAACCATCATCTCCCAGACCATCCATAACCTCATCACCTCAGGGGATCTCCCATCCACCGCCTCCAACCTCATAGTCCCACAACCCCGCACCGCCCGTTTCTACCTCCTGCCCAAAATCCACAAACCTGACTGCCCCGGCCAACCCATTGTCTCAGCCTGCTCCTGCCCCACCGAACTCATCTCCCAATACCTCGACACGGTTCTGTCCCCTTTAGTCCAAGAACTCCCCACCTACGTTCGGGACACCACCCACGCCCTCCACCTCCTCCAGGATTTTCGCTTCCCCGGTCCCCTACGCCTTATTTTCACGATGGACATCCAGTCCCTGTACACCTCCATCCCCCATCACAAAGGACTCAAAGCCCTCCGCTTCTTCCTTTCCCGCCACACCAACCAGTACCCTTCCACTGACACCCTCCTTCGACTGACTGAACTGGTCCTCACCCTGAATAACTTCTCTTTTCAATCCTCCCACTTCCTCCAAACTAAAGGAGTTGCCATGGGCACCCGCATGGGCCCCAGCTATGCCTGCCTCTTCGTAGGATATGTGGAACAGTCCATCTTCCGCAAGTACACTGGCACCACCCCCCACCTTTTCCTCCGCTACATCGATGACTGTATCGGCGCTGCCTCGTGCTCCCACGAGGAGGTTGAACAGTTCATCAACTTTACTAACACCTTCCTCCCGATCTCAAATTCACCTGGACTGTCTCAGACTCCTCCCTCCCCTTCCTAGACCTTTCCATTTCTATCTCGGGTGACCGACTCAACACAGACATCTACTATAAACCGACTGACTCCCACAGATACCTGGACTACACCTCCTCCCACCCTGCCCCCTGTAAAAACTCCATCCCATATTCCCAATTCCTTCGTCTCCGCCGCATCTGCTCCCAGGAGGACCAGTTCCAACACCGCATAGCCCAGATGGCCTCCTTCTTCAAGGACCGCAGATTCCCCCCAGACGTGATCGACGATGCCCTCCACCGCATCTCCTCCATTTCCCGCTCCTCCGCCCTTGAGCCCCGCTCCTCCAACCGCCACCAAGACAGAACCCCACTGGTTCTCACCTACCACCCCACCAACCTCCGTATACAACGTATCATCCGCCACCTCCAAACGGACTCCACCACCAGGGATATATATCCCTCCCCTCCCCTCCCCTATCAGCGTTCCGCAAAGACCACTCCCTTCGTGACTCCCTCGTCAGGTCCACACCCCCCACCAACCCAACCTCCACTCCCGGCACCTTCCCCTGCAACCGCAGGAAATGTAAAACTTGCGCCCACACCTCCTCCCTCACTTCCCTCCAAGGCCCCAAGGGATCCTTCCATATCCGTCACAAGTTCACCTGTACCTTCACACACATCATCTATTGCATCCGCTGCACTCGATGTGGCCTCGTCTATATTGGGGAGACGGGCCGCTTACTTGCAGAACGCTTCAGAGAACACCTCTGGGACGCCTGGACCAACCAACCCAACCACCCCGTGGCTCAACACTTTAACTCTCCCTCCCACTCCACCAAGGACATGCAGGTCCTTGGACTCCTCCACCGGCAGAACATAACAACATGATGGCTGGAGGAGGAGCACCTCATCTTCCGCCTGGGAACCCTCCAACCACAAGGAATGAACTCAGATTTCTCCAGTTTCCTCATTTCCCCTTCCCCCACCTTGTCTCAGTCGGTTCCCTCAACTCAGCACCGCCCTCCTAACCTGCAATCTTCTTCCTGACCTCTCCGCCCCCACCCCACTCCGGCCTATCACCCTCACCTTGACCTCCTTCCACCTATCACATCTCCATCGCCCCTCCCCCAAGTCCCTCCTCCCTACTTTTTATCTTAGCCTGCCTGGCACACTCTCCTCATTCCTGATGAAGGGCTTATGCCCGAAACGTCGAATTTCCTGTTCCTTGGATGCTGCCTAACCTGCTGTGCTTTAACCAGCAACACATTTTCAGCTGTATCTCCAGCATCTGCAGACCTCATTTTTTTCCTCAAATTTAGAACTTCAACTTTTAGATCCAGTCAATCTTTTTCCATCACTATTTTAAAACAAATAGAATTATGGTCACTGGCCCCAAAATGCTCCCCCACTGACACCTGAGTCACCTGCCCTGCCTTATTTCCCAAGATTAGGTCAAGTTTTGCACCTTCTGTAGTAGGTGCATCCACATACTGAGTCAGAAAATGTTCTTGTACATATTTAGCAAATCCCTCTCCATCTAAACCCTTAACACTATGGCAGTCCCAGTCTATGCTTGGAAAGATAAAATCCCCTACCATAACCACCCTATTATTCTTACTGAGATCTCCTTACAAATTTGTTTCTCAATTTCCCATTTACTATTGGGGGGGCTCTATATACAATCCCAATAAGGGATTGTCCCTTTCCCATTTCTCAGCCCAACATGTGGGGTGGCACGGTGGTCAATGGTTAGCTTTGCTGTCTCACAGCGCCAGGGACCTGGGTTCAATTCCTGCCTCGGGCAACTGTCTGTGTGGAGTTTGCACATTCTCCCTGTATCTCCGGGTGCTTCGGTTTCCTCCCACAGTCCAAAGCTGTGCAGGTTAGGTGAATTGGCAATGTTAAATTGCCCGTAGTGTTAGGTGCATTAGTCAAGGGGGGGTGGATTGCTCTTCGGAGGGTTGGTGTGGATTTATTGGGCCGTAGGGCCTGTTTCCATACAGTAGGTAATTTAATCTAAAAAAAAATCTTCCCTGTATGTCATCCCAGGAATATCCTCCCTTAGTATAGCCGTAATGCTATCCCTTATGCTACTCCCCCCTCCTCTCTTGCCCCCCTTTGTATCCTTCCTACAGCATTTGTATCCTGGAACAGTGCCACTGTAATTGCTATGATATTTCAGTCCTATGTTCCTAACTATGCCCTGAGTTCATCAGTTTTCCCTGTTCGACCACTTGCATTGAGAAAACTGCAATTTAATTTATCAGTCCTACCTTGTTCTCAGCTTTGTTCCTGCCTGCCCTGACTTTGACTCACTCCTTTTGCCAACTGTACTAGTCTCAGATTAATCTTGTTCCTCACTATTTCTCTGGTTTCCACCACCACCAACCCCTCAAGCTTTCCAGTTTAAATCCTCCCGAGCAGCTTTAGCAAATCCCCCTGCCAGTATTTTAGTCCCCTTCCAAATTAGGTGCAATCCGTCCTTCTTACACAGGTCATTTCTACCCTAGAAGAGATTCCAGTGATCCATGTGAACCCTTCTCCCCTGCACCCAATCCACAGCCACGCATTCATCTGCTCTATCCTCCTACTCCTAGCTCATAGTACCAGGAGTAATCCAGATATTACTAGCCCTAAGGACCTCCTTTTTAAAATTCCTGCCTAATTTTATATATTCTTCCTTCAAAATCTCATCCTTTTCCCTACGTCGTTAGTTCCAATGTGTACAATGACCTCCTGCTGGTCCCTCTCTCCTTTGAGAACATTCTGCACCCTCTCTAAGATATCCTTGAACTTGGCACCAGGGAGGCAACACACTATTCTGATTTTTTGCTGCCTGCTGCAGAAACGCCTGTCTGTGTCCTCCAAAGTTCCAGAACAGTATTTGCTGCTCCTGGAGTTTGAGGAAATACCTAAAATACCTCAAAAAAAGGAGCAGTTCTTCCAGCCACATTTTTTTTTCTCATCCTCAATCTTGTTTAATGGAAGAACAGGCTCAAAGGACTGAATGGCCTCCTCTCACATCTATTTTCTTTCTTTATTTTGTTTCAATAACAGTTTCTTTTCCTATATTCAGGAATATTTATCACATGGATGGCTTTATGCACATTCCAACTATATTGTAAGGACCACTGAGTTTCACTTCCGGAGATTTACCTTGCAAAGGCAGCAATATGAACACTTTATTTCTTGCTTGAAACATTCTAGTGGCTGAATGTTTATCTGCCCATTCTTTCTGTTTTGCTTGTGAAACTTGACATACTGACATAAGAAGAGAAATTGGATCAATTAGGACGATATTCACTGGAGTTTAGAAGAATGAGAGGGGATCTCGTAGGACCATGTAAAATTCCAGTAGGACTAAACAGGGTAAGCAGAGGATGCATTTTCCTGATGACCAGGGGTTCCAGAATCAGGGGGTTATAGTCTTAAGGTAATAAGTAGATTATTTAGGACTGAGGTGAGGAAACGTTTCTTCACCAAGAAAGTTGTGAGCCTGTGGAAGTCTCAGTCACAGAAAGCAGTTCTAGTGGCTGAATGTTTATCTGCCCATTCTTTCCATTTTGTTTGTGATACTTTCAAAGGCTCTTGTTCTGCAATAAATGGTCCTATGAGTCTTTCTTCTGTCCTTCATACATTTTAATAAACGAGTTCTTAAAACATTTACAAGGATGTTGCAGGATTGGAGGGTTTGAGCTATAGGGAGAGGCTGAATAGGCTGGGGCTATTTTCCCTGAGCATCAAAGGCTGAGAGGTGACCTTATAGAGATTTATAAAATCATGAGGGGCATGGTTAGGGTGAATAGACAAGGTCTTTTCCTTATGGTAGGAGAGTCTAAAACTTGATGGCATAGATTTAAGGTGAGAGGGAAAAGATTTAAAAGGGATCTCAGGGTCAACTTTTTAATGCAGAGTATGGTGCATTTATGGAATGAGCTGCCAGAGGAAATGGTGGAGGCCGGTACTTTTCATTTAATGGGTGTAAGCCAAAGTTGGCTTGTTGCTAAGGAACACTGGTGATAGATGCCATATTAGAAATACCTTTCAGTTTGATGATATTTGTTATACTGGTTGTCAGAATACTGTAAATGTCGTACTATGATTGTACAAATATCTATCAGAAGTTACTTCTCTTTACTAAAAACAATGTATGGATAATGGATTTTAATAAAGTTCATACTCTTTAAATAAAAAAAAGTCCACGGTAATGGTGCTCCTGCTGTTGGTTGCTACTTCTGCAAGGAGGTCTGCTTTCATGGAATGCTACTGTTATCTTTCCTCCATTATCCTCACAAATCCACTTGAGCTCATCTGCAACTATTCTGACATCTGTTATCCAACTAATCCTAGATTGATCCTTTTTTGGTGTTCCATTTTACCCTTTAAAAGAGATATTAACTGAGAACTAAATATTGGTTTGGGAACCAGGATAAGGCCTCTTCTTTGAATACTAAGCAAATTTTGGTAATGCCTTATCTGAGATGGATTGCAATATCAGTTTGGAATATATGCTCAAGTTCCTTAGGTAAGGCATTTGTCTCAAATCCATGGACTCAGAGGCATTTACAGTTCCTAAATGATTGGAAAGCAATATTCTGAAAGTAGTGTTCAGAGTATAAAAATTGAAGCAGTTTAGATGTACAGATTCCAAGTGTCTCTCAATTTTGCCATAATATTTATTTGTCATTTATTATGGTTACTACTTCTTGGAATTAGTCTTCAGCAATGCAAATCATTCATTTAACATATACACTATATCTTTTTTAGCCATATACATAGTGTAATGCAAGGTGGAAGTTTTGCATTTTATATTACCTCATCTCCTTTCAACATCTACTCAGAACGTACAAAGATTCATCAGCGTTGTAATGGAATACTCACAACCCACCTTGATGGGTGCAGCTGCAACAATGCCTAAATAGAAGAGTCTCTTTGATCAGTGCACTTGTCTCTGAATTCAATATCCTCTGGACCACAAGTGTACCATTGCTTACAGTATAATTTTAAGGATGCAGTGCAGCAACACACCAATGTTATTTCAACAGCACCTTCGTTTACTATAACTTGCATTGGTAAGAAAGACAAAAATGTAAGTATTTTGAGGATGTAATTTATTGATGGTGTGCGGATTTGGGCATGTATTATAATTTCTTCATTGTGGCTGGGAGGAATGTTCAGTACTATCTCAATTAACAGTATCATAGCACTATCATTCCAATAAAGAGGCTCATCATCACCTTTTTAGAAAAAAAAACTGTTCGAAAGAAATGGTTGAGTGGTACTTGCTTGCAGGAGACACAGGGTGACTGGTTCATACTTACAAAGTGTCTGATTTACTGGTTAAAGCTCACAGCTTGCAGTAACAAATGAGGAGAAATAAAATTCACTTTAGATAATTTTACTTCAGAGAAAGGGACAGCTCCTTTCTTTCCCGAGGTCCAATGACGTCTGACCAAACATTCTGCAAACACCTGCAAACTGTTCAGTTGCTTGAGAGCTAATTGCATATTTGTTGGCAGGCAGATGGCCTTTGTCATCAACAACTGGTCATCACTCCATAGATACCAGTCTGTTACTTTTTGTAAGCCAAATCCTAATTTGTATACACTCTGGCTCCAGCTCATCTGAAGTAACCTCCCCCACTACTTGAACAAACAGCAATGTAAAAATGGCATTTGCAATGAATGTCAGGTTACTTTTGGATAGAAAGTGGAGAAAACCTTTCAACAATCCTTTGCGTATAAAAACAGCTTTTTCTCATTTCAGTCCACAATCAAAAATACAGAAGAAGAAAAAATAGTGTTTGCGCTAGTCACAGATAAGGCAGCATGTGAAAGGCAAGCAATTGGGCTGACTCCCATCTTGGAGCTGTAAGTGATTTTCTTAGCCAAGCTCAAGAATAGCAGATCCAAGAGATTACCAGTTCTGTGCACTAAGTGCCCATTATGAATTTACTCTACTGAATTTCATGTATTGATATGGATACCATAGTGTAGGTACTTTGTACTGATCTAATTAGACAGTTTAGATGTAAACAAGGGAAATACTATGCTTGAAATAGTCAATTATAATAACCATATTCCAATAGCCAATTTACTTGCACATGTAATATTTATTCTTAGTTGAAATAAATAATTTTAAAAATGGCTCCCTCTCCTTTCACTCACTCTGGCCCCCAGCACCTATTCTGAAATTGATTCCTTTTCATAAGAGATTGACTCCTTCTACCTGCCAAATTTTTGGGTCTTATTGCCAAGTTGTTTAGATTGATCCCATTGATCCAGAACAGAGGGGTAAGGTGCAAAGGAACCAAAAGCAGCATGAGGAAAACTGTATTAGGCAGTGAGTTGTCCACATCTGGAGTGCACTGCTTGAAAAGTTGGTGGCAGATTCAATTGGGTCTTTCAAAAGCGAATTAGATAAACATTTGAAAATATTAAAGTTGCAGGACCAGAGGGAATAGGCAGGGAACTGGATCTTGTGGAGAGGTCTTGATGGGCTAAATGTCTTATCGCTGAACTATAACCATTTTTTGATTATGCGGTGATCTCAGCAACTGAGCCCTGTCACAATAATATGAAAGTGCATCAAGGCCAAACCTGATGGTTTAATGTCTCCAGGAGAGAAAATAGTGAAGTATTTCTTTCCAATTAAGCCTCAAAATCTTGTCAGAAAATTTACTGGAAGCATTTAAATAAGAGGCTGCAAAATAGTGCACTCCAGTAATGGCTTACAGGAATAATACAGGAAAAAGACATTGTGATTCACACAAATGCACCGAAGGATAAAAGATTTTCTTTTGATAACTAAATACCAAATCACCCACGTCTTTAATTTTATTAACAACTACAAGCACTGCCCACCAGCGCCAAGTAAATTTTCTTTTTCTTAATTCTTGCTGTCAAATTATATTTTTCTCAATCTAACTTAACACAGTATATGCACTGCCCACCAGAGACATTGCAGCAAAACAAAGTAAGAGGATGGTTATTTAATCTTTTAAAAGTAAACCACCACCAAGTGGTCCACACCACTATTTAAATTCATTGATTACAAGCACAGCCCAACAGGGGCAAGTGGATGGTATTTGCCTACATCCTAAAATATCAGCAGCTCTTCAGTGTTTCTCTCCAGGTTAAGTTCAACATATCCAGTTGACGATAACCCACAGCAGTTTTGTACAGTAGAATGACAGTGTGCAGGTGTGAGGTGGGAAATCCTTGGAACACTTGGAAAATAGGATGCATCTCACTGATTGAACATTGAGTTCATCAGTCTTTGACTCCAATTAATTAAATTTTCCTGAAAGAAGATCCCGACAATGGATTCATATTTAAAGTGATAGTTTGCAAAACCCAACAGATAACTGAGGTCATTATTTAGGCATACTAAAATTACAACATACTGGAAATGGGATGAAATTCAGCAGGTGGAACACTGCCTACTGAAAGGACACCTGCTGAAAAGTATAATACTATATACTCAATGCTATTAAAGTCATTATGATTGAATCACAGTTATTTACAGCATGGGAAGAGGACATTTGGCTTATCATGCCAATACTGACCAACAAATAGCCATTCAGCCAAATCCCACTTCCTTACTCATGATCCATAGCATGGAAGATTATGGGACTTTGAGTGCCTATCCAAGTATTCTTCTAGTATTATGAGGGTTTCTTCCTCTGCCGTCCTTTCAGACAATGAGTTCCAAGACCTTGTCACCTTCTGGGTGAATGTATTCCCTTCCGTTCTTACCCAGATTGAGCTGGTATTCTAAATGTTTCAGCTAATTGCACAATGACCTTGAAACACAAGTAAATTAGAGGGCAGTTTGACGTTATACAAGGGAATAATTTTACACCCAATTTATCTCCTGATCTTATCTCAGCATTATTCTGAAACCCACAGGGATAGTGTTGGCTGGCCTGTCCTTCCCAACTTAGAGAAAATTAATACTGAACAGGTTTTGATGGAACAGATGAGACATAATGTATCTCATTCCCTGGGGAAGGACAGATTAAATCTCTTCTTGTTAAGCTGGTCAATTCAAACAATATGAAATCCTTCTTCATTTGTGGATTATATCAATGAAATTGTAACTTGCACCCAATCACATCTTGTGGGCATCCCAAAATCCAGCAAATTACTTTTGAAATACAGTCAATATTACATAGATAGATAACTATTCTCCTTCAGAGTGTGGTTTGAATCCATCATCTATATTAGCATGGATAAAGCCAAGCTGATTGGTATTGACATCATGGTTTGTTGCACTTCCAAGTTTGATGTTATTGAAGAATTTTGAAATTTTGCTTTGTGTTCCAGTCTCCAAGGTGTTTATGTTAGGTATGAATATATTGTTATGAAGCTGTGGGTGTACTGTACGTTTAAGAGAGCTAGAAATTAGCAGAACTACCTGACAGCACCAAGTTTTATGAATAAATACAATGTAACATGTGATCCAACTACCGGTGGCCTGGAGACAAAAACAGATTCAAATTAGGCCAATCAGTTTAAATTATACCCCCAAAAATACCAACTCAAATCAAGTTTGAGTTGAGTATATTGACAATCTTAAAAGCCAATGACACAATCCGCGCTTTGGGGGTAATAAGAACAGTTGGGAGGAGAACTGCCAAGCCAAAGACATCTGTAAACTGCCCGGAGAATAGCTTTCTTAAAGGTACCTGTATCGACCCGTAACCTGTGAAGCAGAAAACCTTAAGAAGAAGAAAAGAAGATTCGATATCTGGCTGGTTATTGTAAAGTTGAATTTTGGTAAATCTTAATCGGGGGTTTTATCAGACTAGTATTATTGAAGGGTAAGTAAAAGAAAGGTTAGAGGAAGGAATTGTAAATAGTTGTTAGTTAATTATTCTCTGTTATGCTTTAAGAAATAAAGTTGTTAACTTTTACTTTAAATAGTTCTTGGCCTCTCAAATTTTCACAGATCACTGCATGGGATAAGTCTTCTTCTGTGTTGTTGGTTTAAATTAAGTGTTTACCCCGTATCGTAACAATACTTTTTAAAAAGCAGTGCGCTCAACCCTTGGAGAACACCCATATCATTATGAAAGCTAATCATTTACCAAGCTGGCGTTATTTGAGAAGGCTTGACAAGGTAGAGACTAAGATGACTTTTTCCTTCATGGATATATCTGGAACAATGGGCAGAACTTCAAAATAAGGGTTTTCATTTACGAATGGGCTTAGGAGAAAATTATTTTCTTTGAATCCTCTATCCCAGACAGCAGAGCAGGCTGGGTTATTGAATGTATTCAAGGCTGAGTTAGATTTGAGATAGTGTAAATTTCAGAACTTCAATAACTGTTTAGAGATTGAAAGAATCAGCAATACTCTGTCTGGGCTTCACTATTAAGGGACAAGAACAAACTTTTCAAGGAATTGAAAGCAATTAGCTGTGTCTGAGAGAAATCAAAGTCAAAACTACATAAACAAAACTATTTTAACAACTGTTTGATAAATGCCTGCCTTATGCCACAAGGACAAATGATTGTCGTGCAGAAGAATTTAAGAAGTTAATTGCAGGTAAGCTGTGTCTTTCAAACAGAGAGTCAGTGCCAAATGTAACAAAAAGCAGGGAAGCTACTTTTGTTAGGAAGGCAAGCTGCAGACTTGCTAGCTTCAGAGCAGTAATCAACAAAGAATCTAAAGGATCATCAATAAAGTCACACTACAAATTTGATTAAAAATCACACAACACCAGGTTATAGTCCAACAGGTTTAATTGGAAGCATACATGTCAAGCCCTGGGCAGTTGCCTGGGCTGGACATGTACGCTCAAACCATACAAATTTGATGAATGCAACTCCAGAATTCCTCAAGACCAGGATTTCGGAGAACAATACTATACAGGGATAGAATTCTGGACCTCCAGAAATGAACACCTGTTTAGAATCATAGCTAAATTCCACCATTCATTGGGTAATAGCTAAATTGAATTGTGAGGCTTAACTTGCTCACTTGAGGATTCTTATTTTAGTTGCTACATACAATAAAGTTTATATAATTGCTTCAGTATTTGATTGTCTGTAAGATTTCTTAATACATAGCCAAATTAAAGGGATGATTTGGAGGTGCTGGTGGTGGACTGATGTGTACAATACAAAGTTAAGAATCACACAACATCAGCTATAGTTCAACAAGTTTATTTGGAAGCACTGGTGTTTGGAGTGCTGCTCCTTCATCATGTGGTTGTGGATTAAAGGTAGCTTGTGATAATTTACCCACAACCTATGGGGCAGCACAGTGCCTCAGTGGTTAGCACTGCTGCCTCACAGCACCAGGGACCTGGGTTCAATTACAGCCTTGGGTGACTGTCTGGGTGGAGTTTGTACATTCTCCCTATGTCTGTGTCTCCCACACAAGCACAGGGAGGTTTCCTTCAACAATCCAAAGATGTGCTGGTTAGGTGAACTGTCCGTACTAAATTATCCATAGTGTTCAGAGATGCGTAGATTAGGTGCATTCATCAGGGGTAAATGTGAAGTAATAGGGGAATGGGTCTGGGTGCAATATGCTTCAGAGGGTGGGTGTGGATTTGCTAGCGTAAGGGCCTGTTTCCACACTGTAGGGAATCTATTCTATGATCAGATATGTGATTTGCATGGCAGTCAAGGGTTATGAGGTGGTGGTGTGGATGAGGCAGAAAAGTGAAGTTAAAGGCAAAATCAGACCAGCCATGTTTTTACTATATAAAGAAGTAGGTTTGAGAGGCTAAATAGCCCACTCCTGCTCCAACTTATATCCTTGTCAGGCAGTTTTTGATGTACTACTCTGTAAAACACATTCTTAAAATACTACAGACAACATCTGCAATCCCTTCAATATTCTCTTGCAGTTATTATCATTAAACCATTCAATTAGATTAATCAAGCACCATCTCCCATTTACAGATCCATACTAGTTTTCTTAATTAAATCAAACCTTCATGTGTCTGATGGTTCTCTTCTCATTTTGTATCTAAAACTTTACACATGTCTAATGTTAAATAGACTGTTCTATTGTTACTAAGAATGTCCTTACATCCTTTTTTGAATAATGTTGTCACACTTATCATCCTGCAATCCTCAGGCAAGTTACACCTATCAAGGGAAGATTGGAAGATTATGGCAAGCCCTTTTGCTATCTACACTTCCTTTAGCAACCTAAGGTGCAATCCATAGAAACAGCAATATATTTACTCCAATCATAATCATCCATTACAGTATATTCCATGTGTCTATTTTCATAACCTCTACCATCTATGCTTCTTCTGATATTTTGTTGACATCTCTCCCTTAATAAATACTGTTACAAAATACCCAATATTCTACCTTGCCCTGCACCTTTTATCACCTGGAAGGGCTTCCTGATCCTTCCTGATGAAGGACTTTTGCCCAAAACATCGATTTTCCTGCTCCTCGGATGCTGCTTGACCTGCTGCGCTTTTTCAGCACCACACTCTCGACTCTAATCTCCAGCATCTGCAATCTTCACTTTCGCTTCGACCTTTTATCACCCCTTTGTCCCTAATAGGATCCACCCAGCCTCTTCACATCAATTTAATATTTACAAGCAAGTAGAAATTATTTGCCTTTCCTTTCATATTAACTGCCATTTTAAGCTCTTAGTCTCTCAATTTTATTTTGCTCTTCCACAATCAATTGTTTTTCATGTGGTTTGGTTTGCACTTGAATAGTTCACCTCTCATGCATCATACATTTAAAAAAATAATTATCATATTCTTTTGTCTCAGCATCATACAGATAACCCTAGATTTGTTTCATCCATCTTTTGATCTTGTTCGAATGTACCTAGTTGATAACTGGAACATCTCCTCCTTAATGATCACATATTGTTCCACTGAAGGTTGTCACCGTGATAAAACATTCAACTATGTGCAATAAAAAGTGGCGTCTAAATAGAACTAACTACCCATTACCAAACAAACATTGCAGAAGAAAAAACAAGAATACTGCCATATGTCAGTGAGTTGGAGAAACATTTTCATTAGAGCACAGAATGTGACTTTATTTTGCAAAGCTATTCTTTCAAGCAAAATTATGGGGGCAAACCTAAGTCCAGTAGTCAAGTTACACTGTAACTCTACAATCATGATCTGAGAGGAGTGTGGGTCCATCCTGTACCAAAAAGCATAGGATCACTGAGGAAAGGACAATAGTTTGAAATACATCTGTACACAGAAACTGTTGACGCACTGCAATTGTTTGCCAGAGCAGCTGGCTGTTATCCAGTATAGATTGATTCTTTGGCGTCACTATCTTCAGATCTGTCAGTAATGAGTGTGAACCAGATGCACTGAGGCAGCACATCAGTCAAAGCCTGCTGAATTTCTGCTGTCATGAACGTTAGCTCTAGCCCTTTGGGAAACTTTGGGTAGGCTTGGAGAATGATTAGGAGGAGGGGCTCCTACATTAGAAATAATAGTAGAGAATTCAGGAAAAAAGTTTATTTTATTTAAGGAGTGGTTAGAAGGTGGAAGATGCTGTTAAAAGGAGCAAATGAAAACATGCATTTGTACAATATTTGTACCAGATGCTTCAAAACACTTTACAGCCAATTAAGATATTTTTAAAGTGTGGTCACTGATGCAATGTAGAAAAAACAGAAACAAGTTTGCATGCAGCAAACTCACCGTGCAGCAGGAAGATAATATCAAGATTATGTGGTTTTGCAAAATTGAATGAAAGATAAATATTGGCCTGACACCAGGGATAACTCCCTGCTCTCTTTGGAATTGTGTCAATGTGAACATAGATAGAGACAAAAGAACTGCAGATGCTGGAATCCAAAGTGGACAAGCAGGAGGCTGGAAGAACACAGCAAGCCAGGCAGCATCAGGAGGTACAGAAGTCGACATTTCAGGCATAACACTTCTTTGGGGTTATACCCGAAATGTCAACTTCTCCACCTCCTGATGCTGCCTGACTTGCTGTGTTCTTCCAGCTTCCTGTTTTTTGAATGTAAGTATAAATGCATTTAACAGGAATCTGGATTGGCATATGAGAGTGTGAAGAACGGAAAGATTTGCTGATAGGATGAGGTTAAGAGAAATAGGAAGATGTGGAACATAGATGCTGGGAGAAACCATGTGCATTGAATAACTTAGTTCTGTGGTGTATTCTTATTCTTGGTGTAATCGAAAACACCAACTCTCGTGCCTTCAGTGATCTTTTAAAGACCTCTTTGGCCACTTTTAGATTGGGAATTGTTTTAGTTATTTTAACAGAGTAATAGAGCACGTTCTATAGAGCAGTAAGCTTCTTAAGAATCAATGTGTTCCTTGTTTCATTCTTTCTGATGTGCTGTCCTGGAGTAGGCATCAATTTAGTTCTTGCAAAATGTATTATTGGTCTCTTCTGATGACTGTTTTGATTTTTTCAACATGTAAATTTGTAAACAGACTGAAATCTGGTAAGATTTATGATGCTTATTAATTACGAATTTTCTCTCACCTTAAACTATAGCCCCTCACTAGCCTATTCACCTCAACCCCTGAAATTTCTATACCTCCCAGCACTCTGACTTTACATCATCCAGAGAATAGTTCCTGAACTAGCTGTACAGTAAGTATGACCGATGCCCAAAACTGTTCTTTTCATTTTAAATTATATTAAACACATCAGCTAATAATAGAATTTAACAGGTTTAAATTGAATAATCTTGAACATCGACATGAGAATCATGATAAAACTAACTTGCACCTGTTCACTGCAACACAGACAGTATGTTAATTATGAGCTCCTGTACTTTCCATGATTGTTCTGTTCAGTTAGCACTCCCCACATATCAGCAAGGTTCCCAATATCATAAATACCCAGTGCTATCTGAAGGCAGCCTGCACCTCATAAAGGAGAGGTGCATTCTGTGGCTTTTAGGAATTGATGGAATTGTTTGAAAACTGAACCTGTGCTCTGTTATTTTGACACATGCTGACCATGGCACAGAGCAACTACTTGTGTGAGAGATGCCCTATATACTTGGTCCAGAAGGCCTCCAAATACTTGGTCAGGAGGCAATATGATAAAATAGTGCCAGAGGTTAAATCCAGGAGTGATGTTCCATGAGGAGAAAGTGAGGACTGCAGATGCTGGAGATCAGAGCTGAAAATGTGTTGCTGGAAAAGCGCAGCAGGTCAGACAGCATCCAAAGAGCAGAAGAATCGACATTTCGGGCATGAGCCCTTCTTCAGATTCCTGAAGAAGAGCTCAAGCCTGAAACATCGATTCTCCTGCTCTTTGGATGCTGCCTGACCTGCTGCGCTTTTCCAGCAAAACATTTTCAGCTCAGTGTTGTTCCATGAATCTTGATACAGTACAGGAAGAGGTTCAGTGGTTTAAAATGTCACCACTATCAAAAATTCATCTTTGAATGCTATAGCCTACCACCTACATTACAAGCCTCATCCAATGCTCAACTTACCTGTACCACCCAGCAACAATCACTATCAATCAGCATCCAATGCTAATATTCATCTCGTTTACCTTGCTCTCATAGGTATATCTAATAGCTCACACATTCTGGCAGCTGTCCAATAAAGATTAGCTGCATTCCCCCAAGCATGTTGTATGACATCTGCTGACATACCTCTTGCAGGAAAGTAGCTTATAACAAAAGGTAGCATTTATTAACCAGAATCAATCAAGGGTACCATGGGAAGAAATACTGCTGCAGTTGGGATGAATGCCACGGTTTAAACAATTGTTGATGAGGCTATCCACGTATTTACTCATTCTCTCATTCCAATTCTTTCTCATTTACAATGACTGAGAAATTGCAGGTGGTGTAATAAAGTACTTCTTGTACACAACCCTACCCCTTCCCTCTTCTCATTTCAGAAACTGGAGCCTGCCCTGCTCATTTAAGATGTGGAAGAAAACAATTATGGTAAAGCGTTCCAGAATTTTTTTTTCATTGTTGTGTCTGATTCCTTCAGTTTGTCCTACACCTCCTCATATGCATCACCCTTCTTACCCTATTCAGTGATAGCAAGTGCTGTTCCCTCATAATGGCAAGATTGTGTAGCATGCTACTACAAACTTTGACACCCACTTTGTTGACAATGGTAGGAATTCTCAAGAGCTATCCAAGTAGCCAAAATTTTGCTTGTGAAACTCAATGGTTGTTCTATATTTCTTTTGGCAGCATGGCACAATTACGTCTTCTCTGCATATTTGCCAAGTCCCAAGTGCAGCTATGAGCCATATCATTGTGGATAACATCTCACAGTCATTTTGACTTGCCATAGATGTTCAAATACAAGTAACACAGAAAACTGCCGTGCAATGAATGAATCATAAGCTGTAAGATCTGCTGCCGATTGTTGCATAGCAGCTGCATACGGAGGTAGTTGAATGTCAGTCAGTTCAGGTGAATAACAGTGTTGAAATGAGATATGCACCAACCAAACAGTAAAATCAATGATATCCCAACCATGAGGAAGTCTGCAATCCAAATAAGTCTCTCTCTGGAGAAACTGAGATAAAGCTGTGTATGTTTGTGTATCCATTAGGGAGCAATGCATCGTAACTTCAAAATGATGTACCTAGTAACAGCCTCCTTAATGAGTTGAAGACATCGTAAACATTGATGTTTACTGAAGTTCAGGTAATAACATTGTTCCTCAAAGACCTTTTTGCAGGCATGGCATCCTGCTGAGATTTCTTCCCCCATCTTTCCTTTTCTAACAACTTATCCTGTTGTTCATCACTTCTATTCATTCATCTGATCCTATTCAACTTCCAGAGGGGGTCCTACTTGTTCAACCATATCAGAAGCAGCTGGTCTTAGCTCAAGTCTTGAAATCATTAGAAACGTACATGATCAGCAGCAAAAATATGCCTTTTAGACTATCACAATTTTGGTCAAGTATAAGAACACTCTAAAATTGCACTGAATTACATCACTAATGAGAAGAAACAATCTAGGAACAACCTGTCAGTATTTTACAATTTGTTTTAAGTAACACTAATGAGCAGGATGTCTTTCATGTTACTTAACTTAGTGTTTGGATGTGTGACTGAAAGTGCATTTTCTGCACCTCAGAATTCAATAAAAACTTCTTGATGATCTCAAAGTCCTGTAATATCCTACCACTTTCAGATGTTCCTTTCTTCCTGTAATGCCCAATGTAATGTCACTTAATCAACATACAGTGAATTCACCCTGTTCCTTTCCCATTCTTTTCAACATTAGTAAGGTTCAATACTTGCCCTTTGCTTAAAGGGAACGAGACTTGCTCATGTACCCCAACCCTCTATTTATACATCCTACAAACTTTTAGTGAGTGTGTTGACAGTATCTTGAACATATTTTTAAGAGTGTATTGTTTGGGAGGAAACAGGCACTTTGTTCTGATGGTTGCCAAGGCTTTTAACCACTGGAATTTTCCTCCAGTCATATTTATGTCTGTGTTAATTAATCAATAGAAAGTAATTATTATGATCAATCAAGACTTCTATTATAATGACATCATGTGACTATCAGGAAAGAAGAAGAAAATATTAGGTGGACCATGGTCTTTTTTCATTGAAGCTGTTTGTATGTTCTTATTTCAAAGTCAAAAATGACACTGCATGCAGAAGGTCATCTCTTGTGCCTTATTTTCTCATAGGTGAATGCCTTTAGGAAAGAATAAATTTATTTGAGCTGTTTTCTCCACTTCAGAAATGCCTGAGATTTCTGCATCATTTAGTAGAACATGTATTGATAATGTAGAAGATTCTAAACATCTATTAAACTTTCCATGCGAGGATTAAACTTTAATAAATTAATGATGATCCAGGTGGAAATGATGAGTGTTTCCACCTGTGCTGATAGCCTTCTGCCACCTGTAGACAATATGACATTATTTGAGAAAGGAGTTCAAGGATTAAAATTTCTTCTCAAATAACTTCAATGAAAAGATACTGCTTCCCTTTTAAACAGTCACAAGCATGACTCAGTTTACACCGACAGATCAGTGATTTGTGGCCTTTGTCCATAATGGTGCATAACTGTTCCCTGCGATGCAGAAAATAAGATTACTTGCTATTATGGACAAAAGGCCACAGATCACTGATCTGTCGGTGTAAACTGAGTCATGCTTATGACTCTTTAAAAGGAAAACAATATCTTTTCATGAAGTCAATTGGGAAGAAATGTTAGTCCTTGAACTCCTATCTCAAATAATGCCAGATTGTCTACAGGTGGCAGAATGTCATCAGCACAGAAGGTGGAAACACTCATCGTTTCCATCTGCATCATCATTAATTTATTAAAGTTTAATCCTCAAGTGGAAAGTTTAAAAAAATGATTTTTTGCTTCTGCTATCTTAATAAACAGTGCCACTGTTTCAAAAAATTTTAGAGGACAAGTAGCTGCAATAAGATGCAGTTCCTTTTCCATCAATTATCTCCCACCATAAGTATTATTCAATTCTGTTCTTGACTAACGTCTCTGATTCAACAGTGTAGCTTGTGTCTATGAGTCAGAAAATTAGGGATTCAAGTTCGATTCCAGAAATTTGAGCACAAATTCCAGCTCTAAAGAAGTGCTACACTGTTGGGGGTGTCATCTTTGCTGGGAGTTGTTAAATCATAGCCCTGTTTGGTATACATGACATCTATGCCAAAATTTCAAAGAAGGACTAATTGGGGACTGGGGCATTTCTGGTGTTTGAGTCAATAATTAGCCCTCAACTAACACCACTAAAAAAATTGCATGCTATGAAAACCCTTAGAGCTCCAAATAATAAATACAATACACAAACATATGTGATGTAATACATGCTATAAATATTCACTGGAAGCATCTAGTGCAGATTGATTATCACAATCACTGGCAACTGATTAACACCCTACTGTGTTAGAATCCTCGCTGATCTTTCAGTATTTTTATTTTTATTCTTTTATCAATTTTGGTTTGGAGATGAAGGTGGCTTATGGACTTTGTGAAACAGCTTGTGGAAAGAGGAGATGAACAGATCAAACAATCTTTGTTTGTTAGAGAGGGTTAGCCTGGAGGTAAGTTACAGTCAAAAGGGTTCCTACAGACAGAACAACCCTGGGAAGAGCATTGTGTTTAAACAGATAGCAGAAGGGGGCTATTACTGAGGTCAGTATCTGGGAATTAGTTCCAGCCAGTCTGGAGGAGACTGTCTGTATAGGCAGATGGTAAATGTTGAATGTAACCAAGCCCTTGGGAAGAGTTTGTCAGTCTATTTTTTTTTGTTGTGTCACAGTGTATTAGAGTAGAATCAAAGGTAAAGTTAATTTTTTAAACTATATTTTCTGTGGAGATAAGTTTGGCTGCTACATGAAGATTTAAATGTTCCCTGCCTAATCTCCATACCAACTACCAGAGAACAGAAAGGTGAATTAGAAATATTAATACCTTTAATGGAATGAACTGAGAAATAACAGTTCCAGGAAAGGAACCAAGGAGTCCACATCCGTTTCTGTGAAACCATGCATCATGAAAGCCATATAAGTAATCTGGCCAGTTTTGTTATATTCTTTTATCTATCCCTTAACTGTGTTTGTCTTTTTTGTGTGAATTTGGGCTGAAACCAAATGTTTCAGGATTAAAGATTAGACATTAATCAATTTACCTTGTTTTTTTCTCTCTGCTGAAGTTATTAAGTATTTAATAACTACTTAGATACAAAACTGTACCTGGAATTAAATATTCACAAAGTCTGGCATTGATTACTCACAAAGTCTGGTTTGGAATCATCAGAGTAACTATTGGGGATCTTTGACATTTTTATTTTACTGTATTGTGAACACAGAGGTGAAAGTCTGATATGGTTTGGCTGTCTGTCTGTGTTGTTGCAACTGTCACTTTACAGATCAATGAAAGCTGTGCCCTTTCTTAAACTTGCAAAGCCAAATGCAGATTAAGCAGCAGAAAGGACCTCATTGATCATCTCTGTCTGATTTCTTGCACATCTTCTACTCCTTCCCCTTCCTTCTAGAGAGTTCCATCAGTCTTTATATCCCACAAACCTGTTTATTTGGTTACATTAGATTAGATTCCCCACAGTGTGGAAACAGACCCTTCGGCCCAACAAGTCCAAACCGACCCTCCAAAGAGGACCCCACCCAGACCCATTTCCCCACATTTACCTCTGACTAATGCACCTAACACTACGGGTAATTTAGCGTGGCCAATTCACCTAACCTGCACATCTTTGTGCTGTGGGAGGAAACCGGAGCACCTGGAGAAAACTCACACAGACATGGGGAGAAGGTGCAAACTCCACACAGATAGTTGCCCGAGGTGGGAATTGAACCCGGGTCCCTGGCACTGTGAGGCAGCCGTGCTAACCACTGAGCCACGATGCAGCTCCTTGATCATCCTCTGCCATTTCCACCACTACCACAGTGATGCCACAAGCATGCACACCTCGCTTTCTGCATTATGTGGGGACTATTCCTTTTCCTGCCTACTCTTCAATCACCTCAATATTCCCTCCCCTTCCAATGTCGCGTTGATATGTAAAAGCAGATGTATCGCACTGGTTTTCTTTCATCTCCTATTTCTCCACTCCAGGGGTCCCAAATTAACCTTTCAGGTGAAGCAGCAATTTGCATATTCTTCCTTCAGTTGAATTTATTGTATTCACTGTTCATGGTGTAGTCTTCTCCATACTGCAATCACTTTGCAGAAATCTTTCTATTGCATTTACACAAGGCTGTAACATGCTCCCCAGACAGTTACTATATTATCCGCGGCATTCAGATCTTCAACCCAGTTTTAAATTGACATAATGTTAACTACAATAGCATCTATCACAACCCACCAGGGTAGTATGCTGGAAATTAAGCCCCACTATTCCTGAATTCATCACAAAAGTTAAAGATTTTAAAATAAGTACACAAAATTCCCCAATTTATCTGATTTCAAAACCCAGCTTGATAGAATGTGTCGATCAGGCTTCTATAATCAACAAGGACCACAAGCAATCAGGTTATAGCCACAGACATACAGTTATAAACCATTGGCATATGACACTACAAATTAAAACTTTAATCCCCCTATAAACTTTCCCTTATACACACAGACATACAAGCATAGAATCAATAAATTCATACAGCACAGAAAAAGGCCCATTGAGTCTGCACTCACAATAATTACCATGAAAGGTGCTCTAATCCCAATTTCTTGCACTTGTCCCATATCCTTGGATGTTATGATATTTTGAGGGCTCATCTAAATGTTCTTTAAAGGTTGTAAAGTTTCTAGGTTCCACTACCTTCCCAGGTAGTGCATTCCAGATCCCTACCGCCCGCTGAGGGAAACTGTTTTGTCTCCAAATCCCCTCTGAATCTCCTGCCCCTTTCTCTAAAACTATGCCCCCTTATGATTGACCCCCTCAACTGAAGAGAACAGCTGCTCCCTACTCCTTGTCCGTACCCCTCACTAACCATACACTATAATCATGTCCCTTGTCAGCTTTCCATGCTGTGAAGAAAACAGTCCAAGCTATCTAGTCTCTGCTTATAGCTCAATTGCTCCATCCAGGTAACGTCCTGTGAATGTCCTCTGTACTCTCTAAAGTGCTACCATATTCTTCCTTTAGTGAGGTGACCAGAACTGCACACAGCACTCCAGCTGTGGCCTAACCAACACTCTGTAGAACTCCTTGCTGTTACTTTCTGTGCCACGACTGATAAAAGCAAATGCCTCATATGCCTTCTTAACTATCCTATTCACATACTCTGCTGACTTCAGGGATCTATGAATAATTCCCCAAGATCCTTCTGTTCCTCTGAACTACCCAGTGTCTTACCATTCATTAAATACTCCTTCATCTTGATTCTTCTTCCATCTCCTCACATTTATCAGGGTTAAATACAGTCTGCACAGTTCTGCCGATCTGACCAACATATCCGTATCTTCCTATAACTTACAGCCATCTTTCTCACTATTAACTACTCTATCAAGCTTGGTATCACCACCACACATACTTAACATTCCCCCCACATTTTAATTTACATCATTTATGTATTTAACAAACAATAAGGGTCCCAGTATGATACTGGTACACTGCTGGATACCGGCCTCCCGTCACTCAAACAGCCTTATACCACTACCCTTTGTGTCAATGACAAAGGCAGTTTCTGATCCATCTCGCCAAGTCTCCCTCAATTTCACGTGCTTTAATCTTCTCAATCAGTCTCCCAGGTGGGACTGCAGCAAAAGCTTTGCTAAAATCCAAATAAACTATAAAAACTGAACTTCCCTCATCCACATATTTGATCACACTTCTGAAAAACCCTAACAAATTTGCTGGGGATGACCTCCCTCTGAGAAAACCATGCCGACTATCCCTAATTAACTCATGCACTTTCAAGTGGATATTAATTTTCCTCTTCAGAATTTTCTCCAATAATTTCCCTACCACTGACATGAGACTCACCAGTGTGTAAGTTCCTGGTTCATCTCTAACACCTTTTTTGAAATGTGGAAAGACATTACCCGTTCTCCAGTTCTATGGCACCACCACTGTGGCTAGAGAGGAATTAAAAATTTGTCTCAGAGCCCCTGCAATTTCCTGCTGTGCCTCTCACAGCACTGTAATTCATTCAGGCAAGAGGTTTTATCTGTTTTTTAAGCTCATCAGAGCCTCCGATACCTCCCTTGTCCTATGTCTAACTGTATAAGTTCCTCGAAGCTTCTTTTCCTGAATTCTGTAACTAAATTTTCCTTTTATGAAGTATCCATTCAATACCCTTTCAATATTCTGTGGCTTCACATACATAGCGTCATAGAGTCATAGAGATGTACAGCATGGAAACAGACCCTTCAGTCCAACCCATCCATGCCGACCAGATATCCCAACCCAATCTAGTCCCACCTGTCAGCACCTGGCCCATATCCCTCCAAACCCTTCCTATTCATATACCCATCCAGATGCCTTTTAAATGTAGCAATTGTACCAGCCTCCACCACTTCCTCTGGCTGCTCATTCTATACATATACCATTCTCTGAGTGAAAAAGTTGCCCCATAGGTCCCTTTTATATCGTTCTCCTCTCACTCTAAACCTATGCTCGCTAGTTCTGGATTCCCCCATCCCAGGGAAAGACTTTGTCTATGTATCCTATCCATGCCCCTCATGATTTTATAAACCTCTACAAGGTCATCCCTCAGCCTCCGACGCTCCAGGGAAAACAGCCCCATCCCATTCAGCCTCCCCTTATAGCTCAAATCCTCCAACCCTGGCAACATCTTTGTAAATCTTTTCTGAACCCTTTCAAGTTTCACAACATCTTTCTGATAGAAAGGAGACCAGAATTGCACTGATGCTGCCCCTTTGGTCCTGAATGAGTCTTACTCTTTCCCTGCTGAAAATGTGTTGCTGGAAAAGCGCAGCAGGTCAGCAGCATCCAAGGAGCAGGAGAATTGACGTTTCGGGCATGAGCCCTTCTTCAGGAATGAGGAAAGTGTGTCCAGCAGGCTAAGATAAAAGGTAGGGAGGAGGGACTTGGGGGAGGGGCGTTGGAAATGCAATAGGTGGAAGGAGGTCCAGGTGAGGGTGATAGGCCGGAGTGGGGGTGGGGGCGGAGAGGTCAGGAAGAAGATTGCAAGTTAGGAAGGTGGTGCTGAGTTCGAGAGATTTGACTGAGACAAGGTGGCGGGAGGGGAAATGAGGAAACTGGAGAAATCTGAGTTCATCCCTTGTGGTTGGAGGGTTCCTAGGTGGAAGATGAGGCGCTCTTCCTCCAGCCGTCGTGTTGCTATGGTCTGGTGATGGAGGAGTCCAAGGACCTGCATGTCCTTGGTGGAGTGGGAGGGGGAGTTGAAGTGTTGAGCCACGAGGTGGTTGGGCTGGTTGGTGCGGGTGTCCCAGAGGTGTTCTCTGAAACGTTTCGCAAGAAGGTGGCCTGTCTCCCCAATATAGAGGAGGCCACATTGGGTGCAGCAGATGCAGTAAATGATGTGTGTGGAGGTGCAGGTGAATTTGTGGCGGATATGGAAGGATCCCTTGGGGCCATGGAGTGGTAATGGGGGAGGTGTGGTCGCAAGTTTTGCATTTCTTGCGGTTGCAGGAGAAGGTGCCGGGAGTGGAGGTTGGGTTGGTGGGGGGTGTGGACCTGACAAGGGGGTCACGGAGGGAGTGGTCTTTTCGGAACGCTGATAGGGGATGGGAGGGAAATATATCCCTGGTGGTGGGGTCCATTTGGAGGTGGCGGAAATGACGACAGATGATACGATGTATCTGGAGGTTGGTGGGGTGGTAGGTGAGGACCAGTGGGGTTCTGTCCTGGTGGTGATTGGAGGGGCAGGGCTCAAGAGTGGAGGAGGGGGAAGTGGAGGAGATGTGGTGGAGGGCATCGTCGATCACGTCTGAGGGGAAATTGCGGTCGTTGAAGAAGGAGGCCATCTGGGTTGTTCGGTATTGGAACTGGTCCTCCTGGGAGCAGATGCGGCGGAGGCAAAGGAATTGGGAATATGGGATGGCGTTTTTACAGGGGGCAGGGTGGGAGGAGGTGTAGTCCAGGTAGCTGTGGGAGTCGGTCGCCCGAGATAGAAATGGAAAGGTCTAGGAAGGGGAGGGAGGAGTCTGAGACGGTGCAGGTAAATTTGAGGTCGGGGTGGAAGGTGTTGGTGAAGTGGATGAACCGTTCAACCTCCTCGTGGGAGCACGAGGCAGTGCCGATACAGTCATCGATGTAGCGGAGGAAAAGGTGGGGGGTGGTGCCAGTGTAGCTGCAGAAGATGGACTGTTCATAGGGAGTGGAGATGCCTCTTCGTAGGACACCTGCATGGGCCCCAGCTATGCCTGCCTCTTTGTAGGATATGTGGAACAGTCCATCTTCCGCAACCATAAGGGATGAACTCAGATTTCTCCAGTTTCCTCATTTCCCCTCCCCCCACCTTGTCTCAGTCAAATCCCTCGAACTCAGCACCACCTTCCTAACCTGCAATCTTCTTCCTGACCTCTGCGCGCCCACTCCCACTCTGGCCTATCAACCTCACCTTGACCTCTTTCCACCTATCGCATTTCCAACGCCCCTCCCCCAAGCCCCTCCTCCCTACCTTTTATCTTAGCCTGCTTGGCACACTTTCCTCATTCCTGAAGGAGGGCTCATGCCTGAAACTTCGATTCACCTGCTCCTTGGATGCTGCCTGACCTGCTGCGCTTTTCCTGCAAAACATTTTCAGCTCTGATCTCCAGCATCTGCAGCCCTCACTTTCTCCTTACTCTTTCCCTGATCAACCTCGTTAATTGATTTATAAAATATCCTAGGATTCTCCCTAATCCCGTTCTTAAGTCCTTTATGATGCACTGTTTTTGCTCTTCTAATTGCGTTTTAAAGTTGTCTTCTGCACTTCCTATATTCCTCCAGAGCCGCAGCTGAATTGCTCCCTTTGGACTTGCTAAACGCTTTTGTCTTCTTCCCTATCCAGTCTTGAATTGTCCTAGATGTCTGGAGTTCCCTGAACTACTGCTGAATCATTTCCCCCTAAAGGGTACATGTTGGACCTATACTCTCCCCAGCTCCTTTGTGTATGCCCTCCACTGCTGTACTGTAGACTCACCCACAAGTTGTTGTAGCCAGTCAACTTTAGCCAGATCCTGCTCTACTTTAATAAGATGTGCCTTCCCCCAGTCCAAAGCTGTCTTTTGCAGGCCACCTTTCTCTTGTCCACAAAAATTTGAACCATACTGTGTTCTGGTTGCTATCATTAAAATGTTCCCCCACTGCCACATTGAACACTTGTGCTGCTTCATTCCCTAGAACCAGATCCAGCACTGTGTCGTCCCTTGTTAGATCTTCTACATATTGATACAAAAAAACTCCTCTGGACACATTTCAAGAAATCTGCCCCCTCTAAACCCTTAACACTATGACTTTATACTATGGGTAGCACGGTGGCACAGTGGTTAGCACTGCTGCCTCACAGCACCAGAGACCTGGGTTCAATTCCAGCCTTGGATGACTGTCTGTATGGAGTTTGCATATTCTCCCTGTGTCTGTGTGGGTGTGCTCCAGTTTCCTCCCACAGTCCAAAGATGTGCAGGTCAGGTGAATTGCTAAATTGCCCATAGTGTTAGGTGAAGGGGTAAATGTAGGGGAATGATTCTGGTTGGGTTACTTGTCGGAGGATCGGTGTGGACTTGTTGGGTCGAAGGGCCTAATTCCACACTGTAAGTAATCTAATCTATTGCAATTTATGTTGGGAAAGTTGAAATCCTCTATTTCCTGCTGACTCTTTGGGGGCCTATAGAATACTCCTAATAATGTGACTGCCCGCTTAACATTCCTAAGTTCTACCCACAAAGCCTTCTTTGAAGATCCTTCCAAGATATTATCTCTCCTTATTGCAGTAATTGACTTCTTTATTTATTAGTACTACTCCACCACCCTTTTTATACACTCCTCTGTCTCACCTAAAGATCCCAGACCCTGGAATGTTGAGTTACTAGTCCTGTCCTTCCTTCAACATGTTTCTGTGATGGCAACATCACACTTCCATGTGTCAATCTACACCTTTAACTCTTCAGCCTTACCTATTATGCTCCTAGCATTAAAGACTATCCAGCTTAGCCTTACTCTCTTGATATTCAACATAGCTGAACTCTCTCTGACTTGCTCCCTTTGTTGTAGCATGACGTGTTTCCATTTCATCAATATTCTGTGTCCCGTCCACTGCCAGACTGGTTCAAACTCTTCCCAACAGCACTAACAAATCTACTTGCAAAGTTGTTGACTGCAATATGGTTCAGGTGTAGACTGTCCTGTTTGTACATATTCCACCTTTCCAAAAACAGTCCCAGTGATCCAGGAGTCTAAACCCTTTCCTCTTGCACCAACTCTTGAGCCACGCATTCACCTGTTCTCTTTTCCTATTTTGCACTCACTAGCACGTGGCATAGACAGAATGTTTTCTTTCAGTTGTCTTTCTTTGGATGTTCCACTAGTTTGGAAAGAAGCACAAGGTGACTGTTTCACAAAAAACGTTCTTTGATTGATCAGTTAAATATCACAGCTTCCAACAGTTGCTGAAGGAAAGATAGATTGGTTTTCTTCAGTGTTAAAATACATTTTGGGTGTAGAGAACAGAGACAGCCCTTGTGCTGGCCGAGATTAAAATGCTTATTGTTCTTGATCTTCTTTCCAACCCCAAGCTGGTACATTACCCAAACCGCAATCAAACAGGCAAAATACTTTTGGCATCAGTAATTGGTTACTAGTCTATCGATCAATCAATTTCTTGT
This sequence comes from Hemiscyllium ocellatum, assembly GCF_020745735.1. Taxonomy (NCBI): domain Eukaryota; kingdom Metazoa; phylum Chordata; class Chondrichthyes; order Orectolobiformes; family Hemiscylliidae; genus Hemiscyllium; species Hemiscyllium ocellatum. The sequence continues at coordinate 18,368,266 of NC_083434.1, forward strand.
TACCACCCAGTTGCATTTGGACATAATTCCGTGGCTCCAATTTTTCTACAACTGCTTCAGCATGTTTGGAGAACACGTGTAGCTCAGGTTGAGATCCGGACGTAAGTTCGTTGAACTGGAAGGTTCGTTTTCAGATGTTCTATCGCCATACTAGGTAACATCATCAGTGAGCCTCCAGTGAAGCACTGGTGTTATGGCTCACTTTCTATTTTTGTGTTTAGGTTTCCTTGGGTTGGTGATGTCATTTCCCGTGTTGGTAGTGTCATTTCCTGTTCTTTTTCTCAGAGGGTGATAGATGGGATCCAAATTGATGTGTTTGTTGATTGAGCTCTGGTTAGAATGCCATGCTTCTACGAATTCTCGTGCATGTCTCTGTTTGGCTTGTCCAAGGATAGATGTGTTGTCCCAGTCAAAGTGGTGTCTTTCCTCATCTGGATGTAAGGATACTAGTGAGAGTGAATCATATCTTTTTGTGGCTGGTTGTTATTCATGTATCCTGGTGGCTAGTTTTCTGTCTGTTTGTCCAATGTAGTATTTGTTACAGTTCTTGCAAGGTATTTTGTAAATTATGTTCATTTTGCTTGCTGTCTGTGTATGGTCTTTTAAGTTCAAAACAACTTTTGACACAATACTTGCCATAAGTGAAAAATTACTTGTTTTTCGAACATGCAGCAATCCTTTAAAATACTGGTTTGAAAACAGTGGTTTCACATTTCAGTCCACAATTTGAAAAAGCATAAAGATAAAAGCACACAGTTATTACACATCCATTACATTTTCCCTCAGATTGTAACTCCTGAATTTATTCATCCTTAAGTTTGAGATTCCATGTTCAATTTCAACGACTTCATTAATCCTTTGCCCAAGCCCATTGACGATGTCACCTAGTAGGGTGAAGAAACTTCTGGAAATGAACCTTCCAGCTCAGCGAGCAAACCTACATCCGGAACCTCAACCTGAGCTACAAATCTTCTCAAAACTTACTAACACTTCATTGTCTCAATGATTTCAAGTTTTTGTATTTATACATTGTTGAACGTAAATTTGCAACATTTAACCCAAGTTTGTGCAACTATATGAACAAACCTAATAAGGTCTTGGCAAATAATTGTACTATTGGAAGGTAATCTTAGCTTCTATACGATGGTATGGTGCTTAGTCTGCTTTTCTCAAGTCAATCAGCTCTGCATCCCTCAAATTTCCAGCTATAGCTCGTTTTTAAATAGTGGCTCCTAGAATACCGAATACTCTGATCTCTTCCTGACTATAACTTCAGTATAGTTACATTGCAGTATCTGGTTTTTAAAGAGAGACACAAAGTAAAATTTTCTATCACTAAGCTTATTTACAGTAGAGTTTGAACATCTTAAGTCTTATCAATAACATCAATGTGACAACAAGTTGAAATCCTAACACCATTGACACGCTTAGTTCTTTCCTGAAAAATAAGGTGAACATAAGAGAAGGAAAGGAAGACAAACTAGCATGACATTTTAATCTTCTTGGAGGAGACCAAGAAAGGGCAAACATAGAAATTGTGGCCACTGAATGGGCTGGAAAAATCAATCAAGAGGTTATCTGTGTCTATTACCCTCCTTCTGTCATCCTATTTCTTTTCCATCCCACATTTTTTCTGACTCACAAGCTACATGCATTTGTTAATTCCTTCCTTTCCCTCACCTCAACTCAACACATGTTCTTTTTTATTTAAGATATCCAAGAACACGAATCTTCTCAGTTACTGTAAAAGAAATTACTTAAGACGAAGAGACATTGTCATTCTATCTTACATTTTCTGCTGTGAGCTCAGGCTCACATTATGTACACTTGAGTCCAGAATAGAGGAGGGATTTGTTCATGGTGAGACACTGAACTACATGGTGGGCAGCATGGTGGCACAGTGGTTAATCCTGTTGCCTTACAGCACCAGAGACCCGGATTCAATTCCCACCTCAGGCAATTGGCTGTGTGGAGTTTGCACATTCTCCACGTGTCTGTGTGGGTTTCCTCCGGATGCTCTGGTTTCCTCCCATAGTTCGAAAATGTGCAGGTTAGGTAAATTGGTCATACTGAATTGCCCATAATGTTAGGTGAAGGGGTAAATGTAGGGGAATGGGTCTGGGTGGGTTGCTCTTCAGAGGGTCGGTGTGGACTTGTTGGGCCTGTTTCCACACTGTAAGTAATCTAATGAGCCAGGAGGAGACTTACTTGTAATTGATCCTTAATTGCAAACTACAAAGCCCCTGGACTAGTTTAGGAAGATGAATTGGTAGCAACATTCTATCTAAGATATCCAGGCCTTATCATCACTATTTTAAGAATTACTTGATGAAGTTGGGCTCTTTAAAGATCCCATGCAGATTTGGTACCTTGCTAAAGGCACACCATATCCTTCCTCCACCTTCTAGAGCAGCTCCTCTGCTGTGTATGCAATTCCTTCATTCTCAATTGTCAGGCTCAATTCCCAATGGAGTCTAAACAGTGTACCCTTGTCTGAACGAAATTTGTTTCAGCACAAACTTTTAAATGACACAACTTCAGCACAAACCAGACAACACCCTGCAAATTATTGAAAATTATGCCAAATATTAGAAAGCTCAAAAATTCATGGAATTGCATTCTCAACTCCATAATAAATAATTAGAACGGATTTGAAAGTAATTCATGAACCTTTAATAGCATTAGTGTGGGGTATGGAAGGGTGACTTTGTATTTTGTTTAATTTATCTTTAGCCAATTGAGACTAAGAAAGGGTATAGGTATGAGCAAAGATTTGATAATTGACAGTGCTGGTGCCAAATAGGTTTTGCACACTGACATGCCATCATCTGCCTGCTATGCATGCTGTCTGTGGTCACTGTATGTATGCATGCAAAACCCTTTACCAAGATGGCAGTCAGTGGTTAAAACATCCGTCTTAGACCCCATTCGAAAATTTGGCAGTATCCTATTTTCATTAAACCTGAATTACAGGTGGGATTGCAATTGAGCTTTGGAAGTTTACCATGTTTACATCCTGCCTGAACCAAGCCCATCTGGGAATTGGTTTAGCTCAGATGACTGAATTGTTGGTTGACAGAACAGTGTGATGCCAACAGTGTGGGTTCAATTCCCATCATTGGTTTGAGGTTACTATGAAGGACTTCTCAACCTCTTCCCTCACCTGAAGTCTGGTGGCCCTCAGGTTAAATCACCATCAGTCATTTCTCTCTCTAATGAGAGAGCAAACCCCAATGGTCTGGTAAGACTATGGTGACCTAACAACAAACCTATCCATTTTGTGTGGGGAGGGGCGAGCTTTATACCTATTATTTCATTCTATTTTGGAACAGGGATCGAAGTGTTCCTCTTGAACTTGAGTTGTCTGAAATCAAATTAAAATCTTCGATAATAATATTTGTTCTGCAGATTTACTCAATGAGTCTGACTGTGTTATATTGCACATTTTCTTTGCCAATATTTGCTTCTGCTTGCAAACTTTGATGTATCTGCCATCTTAAGTTTCTTCAGTGATGTTAGGAATGGAAAACATTTTCTTCACCATAATATAATCACAGATTCCCTTCCTGTTCACAGTTTGAAATGATTCTCTTATGCCAACAAAGGTAATCTCAACAGATTCTTTTTTCATCATGTGTTCTAGTATGAGGTATAGAAGCATAATGAAAACTTCTGTCAGTTGCCCCTTGACTGGTTGGATGGCAAATTTTGCTTCTGGACCAGTTGTTTTCTAACTTCTTTTTGCATATACTTCACATAATTTTGGATTCTCTTGTCCTCCTTGCTATTTCTTGGAACTCCATGAAAAGCTCCTGCAATACCAAGGAAACTGAAGCCAAAACATATATGGAAGATCAAAGCTGAGAAGTATTGACTGTGAATCATGTGTACATTTTTATACTCATATGCTCCTTATGTTGCAGAGTTTGAGAGTTACACCATCTGAACCATGTAGTTTCATCTCTGTAGCTTGTAACTTCTGTTTCTTCAGCCATAGCATCCAATCTGCTCAGACTGAGACAATTGCTTCTATGCCAAGCTTAAAATTAATGAGACAGAATCAAGTTCTCTCAGAACTTGTCAAGTCATTTCGATCACCAATCTCCCCTAGGAAAGCATCAGGTATCTTTTGTAATTTTTAAATTTTTCTTTTTATTTCATTCTCAACATGTGGCCTTTGGTGACTTTTTGTCCTAAATGCCTTTCCCAAGGTATGAGAGAGCTGCCTTCTCGACCCATTGGCACCCATGTGATATAAGTACACTAACTATACTGTTAGGGATGGAATTTAGACGTTTATCCCAGTATCTATAAAGGAATGATGATAGTGTGTTGCTTGGAGGGGAATTGCAAATGATGTTTCCATTTTCATGGCAACAGATTACTCACAGATATACTGAACTTCCACGTATAATGTCTACTTTCTGAAAAGACAGACATACAAGTCAAAAATCCCATGTGGATTACACTGAGTTCCAAAACAAAATTAGGAATATTGCACTTGAAAAGTGTAAAGGGAACTTTGGACATCAGTACTTCAAATGGAGAGATAGCATTCAAAAACTAATTTGCAATCTCCCTTGGGCTGTGTCCAGACTGCGGCCATGATGAGTTGAAAGAAAGGCAACTTTACGCTTTGAGGCACATGCAAGAAAGGGTTTGAGAGAAAGATGCAACCCATATCTCAGTGCTGAACAGTTGAATTCTGATTCAATCTCCATTGTGCTAAACTGTGCTGTGAAGTGACTCAGCTGAAAGCTCAATTACGTAACTCTTAGCGTGCGGGTAAATGAAATAAAATCCTGAAATCACAGGAGATGGTAAGATACTAAATGAATATTTTGTTTCAGTATTTACTGTGGAGAAGAACATGGAAGCTAGGGAACTTGGGGAAGTAAATAGTCATGTCTTCATATTACAGAAGAGAAGCTGCTGGAGGTCTCAAAATGCATAAAAGTAGGTAAATCTCCCAGATCTGATCAGGTGTTTCCCAGAATTTTGTGGGAAGCTAGAGAAGAGATTGCTGGGCCCGTTGCTGAGATCTTTGTGTTGTCAACAGATGAATGCTGTGCTGGAAGACTGGAGATTGTCTAATGTGGTGCCATTATTTAAGAGAAGTGGTAAGGAAAAGCCAGGGAACTATAGACTGGTGAATCTTGCATCAGTGGTGGGTAAGTTATTGGAGGGACATTTGGAAAGGCAAGGACTGATTAGGTATAATCAACATGGCTTTGTGCATGGGAAATCATGTCTCATTAGTTTGACTGAGTTTTTTGAAGTGGTGATAAAGTAGATTGATGAAGGCAGAGTGGTAGACATTGTCCATATAGATTTTGGCAAGGTGTTCGATAAGGTTCCACATGTAGACCGGTTAGTAAGGCTAGATCACATGGAATCCAGGGGGAGCTAGCCAATTGGATACAAAAAATGGTTTGAAGGTAGGAGAGTAATGGTAGTAGGTTTCTTTTCAGACTGGAGGCCTGTGACCAGCAATATGCCACAAGAATCAGTGCTGCTTTTTGTCATTTATATAATTGATTTGGGTGTGAACATAGGAGGCATAGTTAATAAGTTTGCAGATGACACCAAAATGGTGGTGTTGTGGATAGTGAGGAAGATTATCTCAGAGTACAATGGGACCTTGTTCAGATGGGCCAATGGGCTGAGAAGTGTCAGATGGAGTATAATTTGAATTGTTATGGACTAGACCAGACCACTCAAAACATTTTTAAGCAGACAGCCCAGACCATAACTTTGCAATTTGTTTTGTTAAGTGTACAGTGAAAATTACCCAGAGTAAGTTAGCTAAGTTGACTACCAGGTTTTAAAACTGACAAAAATTTATTCACAAAATTACACAATGAAATACAAAAGACAGAATAAAGAACACTTACAAACTCAGTCTATCCAAACTAGATTTAATTATGTTGTTCTGAATATACACCACAGTTCCAATAAGCAAATCCCCTTAAAGACCAGTTAAAGAAAATGAAACAGATGCTTAAAGGTTGAAGTTAGAAGGGAAGAAATAGAGAGAGAGAGAGAGAGAGAGAAAGAGTTCCCACACAGCTCACTGATGAAATCTCAACCAGTTTTGGACTTAACTGCTCAGCTATAGATTCCTGAAGAAGGGCTCATGCCCGAAACATCGATTCTCCTGCTCTTTGGATGCTGCCTGACCTGCTGTGCTTTTCCAGCAACACATTTTCTGCTTAGCTACAGAGTTGACCACTCCCCTTTCATTATATAGGTCACTTCTAAAACATGACCATTTTGGCCTGAAGTCTCATCGGTTTAATATAAATAAAAAGGCCTCTCAATACCCTTTAATCTCTTTACCAAACAGTCTAATTGGCACCAAGAGCATTTATGACCCCTCTGAAAATAAACCAAGGACACAGTATCCTTAAGAAAAGGAACAGCTTTTAGAAATAAGGGACCAGTTTTATGACAGGATAAATGTGAAGTGTTGCATTGTGGTAAAGCAAACCAGGCCAACATTTACACAGTTAATGGTAAGACCCTGGAGCGTGTCGCCAAACAAAGACATCTCAGGGTGTAGGTGCGGTAAAATGGAGGTAAATAGAGTGGTGAAGCTTGCCTTCATTGGTCAGTGTACTAATTATAGGATGTCATGCTGTGGATATCCAGGACATTGGTGAAGCCACTTTTAGATTGCTGCATACAATTCTGGTTGCCATTTTATAGGAGGGATATTGTTAAATTTGAGATGGTGCAGAAAGGATTTACAAGGATGTTGCTGGGGCTAAAGGGTTTGAGTTGTAGGGAGAGGCTGAATAGGCTGCGGAATTTTATCCCCTGGAGCACCCGAGGCTGAGCAATGATCTTATAGATATTTATAGAATCGTAAGGGGCATGGATAGGGGAATGGCTGAGATCTTTTAGGTTGAGAGAGTCCATAAGTAGAGGACACAGGTTTAAGGTGAGATGGGAAAAGTTTAAAATGACCTGAAGGGTAACTTTTTCATGCAGTGGGTCATGCGTGTATGGAACAAGCTGGCAGAGGAAGTGATGGAGACGCACACAATTATAGCATTTAAAGGCATTTGGATGGGTACTTGAATAGGCAGGGTTTAGAGGGAAATTGGCCAAATGCTGGCAAATGGATCTTGGTCAGATGATATCTGGTCAGCATGAATGAGTTGGACCATAAGGTCTGTTTCTGTGCTGTATGACTCTGACTCTCTGCTCACTAAAACAAGCCATTAGCAAAGCCACCCGGTTGAAGGAAACTGGACAGAAATCTTTCAGTTAACTGCAGAGTCAAGAAACTCCGAGCAACCACATATAATTGCTAAAGTCATCCACATTGATGACTAATGTTTTATAATGTATTCAACATGGATAAGCCAAAATTGATTTGGTTAGTTGGATTCATTGTTGGTGTGTTTGGTAGGTTTGTTGGCAGACGTTTTGTCCTCTTTCTAGGTGACATCATCAGTGCTGTGTTGCCTCCTGTGAAGCGCTGCTTTACTGTTGCATTTTGAATTGATGTGGTTCTGTTTGAGCTGTTTCCGTTTGGTGCCAGTTCCAGTTTTTCCATTGCAACGGTTTATGTATTGGACCCAAGTCAATGTGTCAGATGATTGAGTCCGAGAATGAGGACCACGTTTGCAAGAATTCCCTTGCTGTTCTTTGCTTAGCCTGTCCTGGCATCATTCTGTTATCCCAGTCAAACTCATAGTTCTTGTTGTCCATGTGTATGGATACCAGAGAGAGTTGGTCATGTCACTTAGTTGCTAGTTGGTGTTCATGGATGCAGATCACTAACTGTCTGTCTGTTGTCTTACATAGCAATTTGTTTAGTTATAACATTTTTGATGTTGAGACTGGCCTCTTATTTCTAGTCTGTGGAGATTTGTGTTGTGATGTATTACCTTTTGCATTTTAGTAGCTAATACACTCACTTTTTCCTTCACTCAAGAAATCAAGAAATCTGAACTCAAGAAATCCTGGTTAACGTGTTTAGGCTGGATAAAGTGATCCACAAAGGAAGGGATCAATTTTAAATTAATTTTATTGTGACGAACACAGGTAGGGATTAAGTAATGAGGAGTAAGGCAATTTGGGGATATCTCATCTGAACCTTGCATGACGACTATTCATTGCATCATATATCTGCTATCCTTGAACTTCTCGGCTGGAGAAGTTGTGAATTTATAAGCTACTGTCGAAGCAGACTTTATGAGTTGTCGTAGTGCAATGTGTAGATGATAAACGCTGCTACCATTGTGTGTCAGTGGTGGAGGAAGTGAAGGTTGAAGATATTAGGTGGGGGTAACATCATTGGAAAATCTAAGCAGGTCTGGCAGCACCTATGGAAAGAAAGTGTCGAGAATGTGGTGCTGGAAAAGCACAGCAGGTCAGGCAGCATCCGAGGAGCAGGAGAATTGACATTTTGGGCATAAACCCTTCTCAACTCTGATCTCCAGCATCTGCAGTCCTCACTTTCTCCCTCTGTGGAGAAAAAGCAGAGTTAATGTTTCAGGTCCAGTTACCCTTCTTTTGAACTGACTGCAGCAATGAAAACGTGATGCGAGGGATAATGGAATAAACTTTGGGTGGAGATGAAGCCCAGAGAGATGGAACAATGATTGGGTAGACAAAGAAATTGCTAAAGGTCAGCCTCAGAGAATCAATTGTTGCTAATGAGGACTATTAATATCTGACAATGGGTTGTTTGTGATAGAAGCCTATGAGATGATGTGGGAATTTCCACTTGGGGACTCTGCAGACTTCAGGATTCACTGTTGATTTTAATAGGTTTGAGATCTGAGCACCTTCTCCTTACACCAGCTCCCACTCACTAGGCCTTTTCATCATATTGGCTGAGAGATGCTTCATAAATTACAACAATGCAATGTTAAACCTCACCAATAGATGGCACACCTGTTGTTAGTTTGGTACCAATGATCTTGTGCAAGCCTTTCAGCAAGTCATTTGTTTCCACTGGAGGAAGATAATCATCTCACTAAGACTTTCAGATTTTTGCTTTCATTGATTATGGGTATCTGTGCTATTCTTTTCATTTAGTGGCACTGTTTTATGATCAAACAACCTGATTTGTCAAGTATAGATTTTAATGTATTAACCACTGGTAGACAATAATTAGCAAACTGTCCAATTGGATAAATGACCAATTCATTTGGTTAATAAGCTCATTGTCTGCTTTTGAAGGGTCAGTTTGGAATTTTGAAGAATATTGGGAGCTCTTATAGGAACATATAAAATTATAAAGGGAATAAATAAGATAGAAGCAGGGAGGTTGTTTTCACTGGTGGGTGAAACCAGAACTAAGGGGCACAGCTTTAAATTAAGGCGGAGCAGATTTAGGTCTGAATTGAGGAAGAACTTGTTCTCCCAAAGGGTTGTGAATCTGTGGAATTCCCTGTCCAGTGAAGCAGTTGAGGCTACCTGAATGTTTTAAAGGCAAAGATAGGTAGATTTTTGAACAGAAAAGAAATTAAGGATATGGTGAGTAGATGGGTAAATGGAGCTGAGTCCACAAAACGACCCACCGATGATCTTATTGAAAGGTGGAGCAGGCTTGAAACGGCAAATAGTCTACTCCTGCTTTTATTTGTATGATCTTATTTTGAAGGAACAGATGGGCTGTGCAGTGTGCAGATTCTATAGCATTCAGAAAATGTTCAGTTGCTAGGAGGCAGCAACAGTGGGGGCCATTTAAGAGTACATGATTAATTAGGTGGACCCTTAAAGAGAGAATACCTGGGAGGACACTCGGACATTATACACTAGCACCATCTTGCAGTGTGAGTGAGTTGTAAAAAGTGGCAGGGGTTTGTAATATGCCAGGGATTGTTGGTGCCACAAAGAGCTGGGGGTGGAGTCCAAAATTTATAGTGGGTGCATTGAACATAAGCAAAATAACAATGAATGCCACGATAGCACAGAGAAATAACATTTTCAGTATTGGATAAATTTCTATTTATCTATCAGGATCTCAGAATGCCGCAAAGCACTTTATAACTAATGAAGTACCTTTGAATTAAATCAGCTTCTGCAATATAGGAAATAACTTTCATGCTCTTTAGTTTGCACGCTTGAAAAAGATATAAAAACATGAGAATGGAGCTGCTAGTTATGAAGGTTGAAATATCATACCAGAAATGTACAGATAACCTACTTGCTACATGCAGAGGAGCAATAAGAAATAACATTTGCTTCTCTACATCTGACTGCTTAATTACTAAAATGTATTAATTCACACACCACCGCTTGTCAGCTCAGAATCCACTCTCACTACCCTAGTCTCTCCAGCAACTACAATTCCTCGGATTGGGCTCTTCCTGGAGTCAGGAAGCTGGAGCTGTGCCCATGCTGTCTCCCATCACCCAGTCCCCTCGTTGCCTGTTCTCCCCTGCTCCCCGTTTGACCTATTCCCCTTCCCCAGATCTGCCTCCTTGTACAGATAATAAAGTGCCTGATAAAATGGCATGTGCAGATTGACTGTGATGTCCATTGGTCATAATGTTGTGCTTCAGAATAAACAGAATGGTGTTCAGAATAAACATTGCCTTTTTTAAACTGATGCTATGTTGATAGTTCTTCAAGCTTCACTTGAAGAAATTCCGTCAAGAATGGTGAATTTTGGGAGTGCTTATATCATTCCCCAGCACAAATATAAAACAGAATCAACAGTCTATCATTTTAGACTGTCTATTACCAGTCATCATAAATAGTTAAAATTTGAAATTTTAGAGGTAAGGACAAACTAAAAAGAGCAAACCCAAACCATTCTTTGGTGTGAGAGAAATGAGGGATACAATCTAATCTATCCCTTATCATTTATGTCATGATCTCTGAGTTTACTCCATCTCCACTACCCCTCCCACACATGATTTGGGGCATTCGTGTTTAACCCTAGAATTCCTGTTCAACTGGGCTGCTGCCTGAAGCAATAATTTTCTGCTTGAATGCTTTTTAGAGTCGGAGGGTCAGAAGGCTGATGAGGATGGAAACAGATCCTTTGGTCCAATTCATCCATGTGGACCAGATATCTAGTCCCATTTGCCAGCATTTTGCTCACATCTCTCTGGCCCCTTCCTATTCATATACCCATCCAGATGTCTTTTAATTGTATATGTTATAATTGTACTAGCCTCCACCACTTCCTCTAGCAGCTCATTCCATACACACATTCCTTTTTAAATCTTTCCCCTCTCACCTGAACCCTCTGCCCTCTGGTTTTGGACTACACTATCCTGGGGGGAACGATCTTGGCCATTCACCTTATCCATGTCACTCACAATATTATAAACTTCTAAATGATCACTTCTCGGCCTCCGATACTAAGGAAAATAGTCCCAGCCCGAAATGCCGATTTTACTGCTCCTCGGATGCTGCCTGAACTGCTGTGCTTTTCTAGCACCTCTATTCCAGCCTATTTAACCTCTTGCTATACAGCTCAAACCCTCCAACCCTGGTAACATCCTTGTAAATCTTTTCTGAACCCTTTCAAGTTTCACAATGTCCTTCCGATACTCGCAGAACAGAATTACAGGCAGTGTTCCAAAACTAACCAATGTCCTGTACAGCCTCAACATGACCTCCCAACTCCTATACGTAATGCATGATCAATAAAGGCAAGCAAACTAATTGCCTTCTTCACTGTCCTGCCTACCTGCGACTCTACTTTCAAGGAGCTTTGAACCTGTACTCCAAGGTCTCTTTGTTCAGCAACACTTCCCACAGCCTTACCATTAAGTGTATAAGTCCTGCTCTGTTTGTTTTGCTTTTTTAAAACCAGTATTTGGTGTGCCCTTGTTTTGAGGCTTTCCAAATTTTTAAACTAAGAGAATTAAGAATTTTTATACAATGTGCACTCAGAACAAATATCAGTGTGCCCAGCATCAGTAGAAAATGGATTAAATGCAGAGACTCTGCAGGTCTTTTCAGTTACCATAAACTACTATTCATTTTCTTATTTTTTCTGTGTTTTTCCATCCTGAGTGCACAATGACTGCATTTTAGTTGTGATATCCACAGCAGAAGGACCTTTTAGACTGAATTACAGTGTGCCGAGGAAAGAATGTATGGTGGACAGGAGAGAACAAGGGACGCACAAAAGATTGAATGGATCGGTTGAAGTGACAGTTAGAGGCAATGAGGAATTCACAAGAGCAAGGGGGTGTGATGAATGGCAGTTGTAGGAAGGGAGAAAAGCTGCAGATACAGTCACATAGATGGGTTAGATCCAGGAAAGGTAAGAGATGTTAGGCAGCTCGTGCAGGAGTCTTCTGTGGCTATCCACATTTCAAACAAGTATGCTCTTTTGGAAAATGTAGGAGGTGATGGATTGTCAGGTGAAGGTAGCACAAACAGCCAAGCTTCTGGTATCTAGACAGGCTCTAATTCAATGAGGGGGACATTGGATTCCAAGAGATCGATTCTGTTAGGGAACTCTCTAGTCCAAGGCACAGACAGACATTTCTGTGGCCAGCAGTGAAAAATCAGAATGGTGTGTTTCCTCCCTGATGCCAGGATCAAGGATGTCTCAGGGAGGATGCAGAATATTCTCAAGGGGGAGAGGGACCAGCAGGACTCCATTGTACACATTGGAACCAACGCCATAGGAAGGGAAAAGGATGAGATTCTGAAAGGAGAATATAGAGAGTTAGGCAAGATTTTAAAAAGGAGGTCCTCGAGAGTAGTAATACCTGGATTACTCCCAGTGCTATGAGTTAGGGAGGGTAGGATATAGGAGGATAGGGCAGATGAATGCATGAATGAGGAGCTGGTGTATGGGAGAAGGATTCACATTTTTGGATCATTGCAATCTCTTCTGGGATAGAAGTGACCTGTACAAGAAGGATGGATTGCACCTGAATTGGAAGGGACTGATATAGTGGCAGGGAGATTTGCTAGACATGCTCAGGAGGATTTAAACTAGTAAGGAGCGGGGTAGAACTGAAGGAGATCCTGAGGAAAGAGGTCAATCTGAGACTGGTACAGTTGAGAAAAGAAGTGAGACAAACAGTCAGGGCTGGCAGGAACCAACAGAGAACAAGGTAGGACTGATAAATTAAACTGCCTTTATTTCAATGCAAGAGGCCTAACAGGGAAGGCAGATGAACTCAGGGCATGGTTAGGAACATGGGATTGGGATATCACAGTAATTACAGAAATGTGGCTCAGGGATGGACAGGACTGGCAGCTTAATGTTCCAGGATACAAATGCTATAGAAAGGATGGAAAGGGAGGCAAGAGAGGAGGGAGAGTGGCGTTTTTGATCAAGGATAGCATTACAGCAATACTGAGGGAGGATATTCCCAGAAATACATCCAGGGAAGTTATTTGGGTGGAACTGAGAAATAAGAAAGGGATGATCACCTTATAGGGATTGTATTATAGACCTCCTAATAGTTAGCGGGAAATTGAGAAGCAAATTTGTTAGAAGATTTCAGTTATCTGTAAGAATAATAGGGTGGTTATGGTAGAGGATTTAAACTTTCCAAACAGAGACTGGGACTGCCATAGTGTTAAAGGTTTAGGTGGAAAGGAATTTGTTAAGTGTGTACAAGAAATTTTTCTGATTCAGTATGTGGATGTACCTACTAGAGACGGTGCAAAACTTGACCTACTCTTGTGAAATATGGCAGGGCAGGTGACTGAGGTGTCAGTGGGGGAGCATTTTGGGGCCAGCGACCATAATTCTATTTGTTTTAAAATGGTGATGGAAAAGGATAGATCAGACCTAAAAGTTGAAGTTCTAAATTGGAGAAAGGTTAATTTTGACGGTACTAGGCAAGAACTTTCAAAAACTGATTGGGTGCAGATGTTCGTTGGTAAAGGGACGGCTGGAAAATGGGAAGCCTTCAGAAATGAGATAACCAGAGTCTAGAGACAGTATATTCCTGTTAGGGTGAAAGGGAAGGCTGTAGGTGTAGTGAATACTGAATGACCAAAGATGTTGAGGGTTTGATTAAGAAAAAAATGGAAGCATATGTCAAGTACAGACATGACAAATCGAGTGAATCCTTAGAAGAGTATAAAGGTAGTAGGAGTATACTTAAGAGGGAAAATAGGAGTGCAAAAGGGGACATGAGATAGCTTTGACAAATAGAATTAAAGAGAATCCAAAGAGCTTTTACAAATACATAAAGGACAAAAGGGTAACTAGGGAGAGAATAGGGCCCCTCAAAGATCAGCAAGGTGGCTTTTGTGTGAAGCTGCAGGAGATGGGGGAGATACTAAATGAGTATTTTGCATCAGTGTTTACTGTGGAGAAGGACATGGAAGATAGAGAATGTGGGGAAATAGATGGTGACATCTTGAAAAATGTCCATATTACAGAGGAGGAAGTGCTGGATGTCTTGAAATGCATACAGGTGGATAAATCCCCAAAACCCGATCAGGTGTACTCTAGAACTCTATGTGAAGCTAGGGAAATGATTGCTGGGCCCCTTGCTGAGATATTTGTATCATTAATAATCACAGGTGAGGTGCCAGAAGACTGGAGGTTGGCTAAGTATGCAGATGACATCAAAGTTGGAGGTGTAGTGGACAGCGAAGAAGGTTAATTCAGATTACAATGCGATCTTGATCAGGTGGGCCAATGGGTTGAGGAGCGGCAGATAGAGTTTAATTTAGATAAATGCGAGGTCCTGCATTTTGGGAAAGCAAATCTTAGTAGGACTTATACACTTAATGGTAAGGTCCTTGGGAGTGTTGCTGAATAAAGATACCTTGGAGTGCAGGTTCATAGCTCCTTGAAAGTAGAGTCACAGGTAGATAGGATAGTGAAGAAAGCATTTGGTCTGCCATCTTTTATTGGTTAGAGCATTGAGTATAGGAGTTGGGAGGTCATGTTGCGGCTGTACTGGACGTTGGTTAGGCCACTTTTGGAATATCGCATGCAATTCTGGTCTCCCTCTTATTGGAAGGATGTTGTGAAACTTGAAAGGGTTCAGAAAAGATTTACAAGGATGTTGCCAGGATTGGAGGATTTGAGCTATAGGGTGAGGTTGAGGGTTGTTTTCCCTGGAATGTCGAAGGCTGAGGGGTGACTTCACCGAAGTTTATAAAATCATGAGGGGCATGGATACGATAAATGGACAAGGTCTTTTCCCTGGGGTCCAGACCTAGAGGGCAAGGTATAGTGTGAGAGAGGAAAGACATAAAAGGGACTTAAGGACAACGTTTTCACAGAGGGTGGTGCGTGTATGGAATGAGCTGCCAGAGGATGTGGTGGAGGCTGATACAATTGCAACATTTAAAAGGCATCTGGATGGGTATATGAATAGGAAGGGTTTAGAGGGAAAAGGGCTGAGTGCTGGCAAATGTGACTAGATTCGATTGGGATATCTGGTCAGCATGGATGAGTTGGACCAAAGCGTCTGTTTCCATGCTGTACATCTCTATGACTCTATGATTCTATGACTCTTAACATTGGTGTTCCACAAAACCGTCAGACAGTGGGGTGGGGGTAAAGAAGAAAAGGTATTTGCAGAGATGGGGACAAGGTTGTTGGCCATGAAATCAAGTCAAGGCCAGTGCTGACACTGTCGGCTGCATACTGTCCCTGCCAAGACTTTCCATTCTCTCAATACAGTGTCGTTAGAAAATGGCTGGGATGTCAGTTGCAGTTTGTCGGATGATATAACATTGAAGAAACAAATATATAAAGCAGCTGGTTGCAAACATTGAATTTTCAAACTTTTCATCGTTCATGTGCATGCAGAGTGAAGATGCTTATGGATCACAGGTTAGTCAACAACAATTTGCACCATGCCAACTGTGCTTTCAAATTGAACATTGAATGTTGATGTTGAGGTTAGTGGCAATACTGTTTTTTAAAAAAAAATGCTTGCTGAAGGGGAGTCATTATTCATGCAACTTCCAAGGGGGCGGTGGGAGCTGCATAGCATTGTTAAACTTACATGACTGATGAAGAAACAATGATCTGTATTGAATACAGTGAGAAGTTGAATGGTTGATATGGATCTGAGACAGGAAGGATTTTGGAGTACAGTTGCCATTCCCTTTTGATGTGATGTCTTGTTCACTCAGCCATCACTGCACCATCACCAAGTTGGTGTACACACTGAGGCTGAAGCTGGAACTGAATGAATAATGGAGACATGTCCTTCATTATCAGGGTCCAACATGCCTCACAGTGTGGAGCAATGATTTCAGCCGTCATCCCCTGGGTATGTCACCACTGATTCTTCTGAGATCTCGGAAACTCTTTCGCTACTGTCTAGATCCTATCATAGTTCATTTCCATGAAGAGTCTTGCGCCTAGTAACTGGTGAGAGTTTAGTCGGTGTAGCTGCCTTACTCAGAAGATGAAGCAGATACAGGGGAACCAGGGCCGTTGGTAGCCCAAGGGCAGCAGCAGCGTACTACAGAAGATAAAGAGCACTCAGCTCAGATCAGATGTCACACCCACAGGGACCCTCATGATGTGAGAGGTGTATTGGACGCCTAGAGCTTTTCTGCTTAGTCCATTTGCCAGAGATGAGTGAGACCCCATATGTTCCAGGATGCTGTGATGGAAGTATTTCAGATACTGGAGTGGGACCTGAGGGCTGCAGGAGTAGGATGCCATTCTCTTCCACTGGCTTTGAAGGTGACAGTTGCTCTGAACTTTTATGCAACTCAGTTATTCCAAGGAACAGCAACTGACCTGTGCGGTACCTGTCAGTCATGCATCCACAAATGCATCAGGATAATGACTGATGCAAATCACAGGTTCATGATGTTCATGACATTCATCACTCAACCCCCTGACTGTTGCAGAGCACAGAATTAATGCTGCCTATGCCTCAACCTGGGCTGTAGGTGAATAGGGGGCTGCTGAAAATTTGGTTCTACTGCTTGGATTGGTCTGGGGATGCGAGTTGGGGGGAGGGGGGGTTGGAGGTGTTCAACAGAGTGTGTTGTATTGTTCTCGCATGTGAGCTCTGCACAATTGGAACAACAAACAGGGCACTAAGTTGGATGCTGAGGAACTGGAGGAGCAGAAACAGTCTCCCGAAGAAGAAAACAAGGACTCTGGAGAGCAGGAAGCTTTCCTCATACATGACAGAGTTCAGCTGTGCTGGATAGTACAAGTCAGACAGGACCTCAGCCAGTTCCACTTCCAGTGGTGAAAGCTGGCAACAGTGTATATTGTGGATTATAAAATAATTGTTGGTCATCATGTTAGATTTGGTTTGCATTGTGGAGGTAAACGCCCATCTCTATAGGTTTTGGGCCCAAAACTGTGCACAGTAATCCAAATGTGGTCTGATCAGAGCCTTATAGAGCCTCAGAAATACATCCCTGCTTTTATATTCAAGTCTTCTCAAAATAAATGGCATCATTGCATTGCTTTCCTAACTACTAACTTAACCTGCAAGTTCACCTTGACAGAATCCTAGACTAGAACTGCCAAGTCTCTTTGCACTTCAGACTTCTGAATTTTCTCCCCACTTAGAGAATAATCCATGCCTCTGTTCTTCCTATCAAAATGCATGATCTCACCCGTTCCCATGTTGCACTCCATCTGCCAACCTCCTTGCCCACTCTCCTAGCCTGTCCAAATGCATGATCTCACCCGTTCCCATGTTGCACTCCATCTGCCAACCTCCTTGCCCACTCTCCTAGCCTGTCCAAATGCATGATCTCACCCGTTCCCATGTTGCACTCCATCTGCCAACCTCCTTGCCCACTCTCCTAGCCTGTCCAAATCCTTCTGCAGCCTCCCCGCTTCCTTAAAGTTGCCTATCTCTCTCTCTCTCTACTTATCTTTGTATTGTCTGCAAACTTAGCCAGAATGCCCTCAGTTCCTTCATCTAGATCATTAATGTAAAACGTGAAACGTTGTGGTCCCAACACTGAGCCTTGTGGAACACCACGTGTCACCGGCTGCCACCCTGAGAAGGACCCTTTTATCCCCACTCTCTGCTTTCTGCCAGGCAGCCAAGCTTCAATATATGTTAGCACCTTGCCTCAAACGCCATGAGCCCTTATCTTACTCAGTAGCCTCCTATGCAGCACCTTGTCAAAGGCCTTCTGGAAGTCCAGGTAGATAACATAACATTCATTGGCTCTCCTTAGTCTAACCTGCTTGTTACTTCCTCTAAGTTGTGGATGGATGATCCGGAGTGGAAGACAGCAAACTGAATGCCACGTCCAGATTCCTGATGGAAGCAGTTAAGGTTGCCAAGCTGCATGACATTTTCAGCTCTCCTGTAGATGGAGCACAGGGTAGATATATCAACTTGTGTCCATTCAGATCTATATGCTCAAGGATAGATTTCCCATTTGTGTCCACACATTCTTGGTCAGATCCACTGATGTCAACTGGCGAACTGCAGGATGCCCAGTGGGTCGACAAGGGAATGTGGAAGCTGAATATGATACTGTTGACCCTAGAAAACATTGAAGAGCTGAAAGGGGATTACACAGGTTGGAGAACCGTGAGGCCTCACTTTGAGTATCCAGTGGACAGGAGACCAAACAGTCAAGGGGAACATAGAGTCATAGAGATGCACAGATTCTTTGGTCCAACTCATCCCTGCCGACCAGATATCCTAAATTAACCTAGTCCCATTTGCCAGCACTTGGCCATATCTCTCTAAACCCTTCCTATTCATGCACCTGGCCAAATGCCTTTTAAATGTTGTAAATGTCTCAGCCTCCACCACTTCCTCTGACAGCCCATTCCATGCATACACCACCTTCTGTATGAAAATGTTGCGCATTAGGTCCCTTTTAATCTTTCCCCTCTCACCCTAAACCTATGCCCTCTAGTTCTGGACTCCCTCACCCCACCGAAAACAAATGACTTTATAAACCTTTGTAAGTTCACCCCTCAGCCTCCAACACTCAAGAGAAAATAGCCCCAGCCTATTCAGCCTCTCCCTCTATCTCAAACCCTCCAACCCTGGCAACATCCTTGTAAATCTTTTATGAACCCTTGCAAGTTTCACAACATCCTTCTGATAGGTGGGAGACCAGAATTACACACAATATTCCAAAAATGGCCTAATCAATGTCCTGTACAGCTGCAACATGTCTCCCAATTCCTATACTCAATGCTTGGACTAATAAAGGAAAGCATACCAAACGCCTTCTTATCTATCCCATCCACCTGCGACTCCTCTTACAAAGAGCTATGAACCTGTACTCCAACATTTTTTTGTTCAGCAACACTCCCATGAAATGTATAAGTCCTGTCATAAAAACATCAAGAGGTTCTTTATTCCCAAAGGTGTTCACAAGGTGAGAGAGAGATGGAGAAAAGTATCTAAACTCCAAAAATGCATGCAGAACTTAACCCTGCTGCAGAAAATGAGGGTCGACGTCACGGTGGATCTCCAGGAGGTGAAGAGCCAGCAAGCCTCGTTCTTTGCTTCAGAGGCCTCCAAGGTAATCTTTCAATCTTGGGTCTGCACAGTGGAGCAGGAAGGGACGTGCTCATGTTCCTTCTTCCAGAAGGCAGAAGGAGACCTCCAAGCTCAGCAGCCTGAAGGAAAAAGATTGCTCAGTAATGTCATCTCAGCCTGACATCCTGAGGATCGGCAAATCCTTTTATGCGGGTTAGTATGACACAAAGACCTCATGCAGAGTGACCTTACAGTCATTCCTCTGTCACAGCACATGGGAGAAGTTGGACCAGCTGTTATCCTTGCATAAGCTGACAAAGGCCATTGAGTATGCCTCAGAAAAGAGACAAACTTTTAGAAGCGGCAGCTTACTGGACAAGTTGCTTTCAGCTCTGTGGGACTTAATTGGCCAGGACCTGCTGGAGGAGTACATCACTATGTTTCTGTCAGGTTACATCTGTGAGTCCATGAGGCAAAGTATCATCACCCTCATCTACAAGTGGAAGAAGGAAAAGGAGGAATTTAGAAATCGGCAATCAATTTCACTGCTGAATATAAGCTACAAAGTCCTGTCTAAGATCATAGCCAAACAGGTCAGGTGTGCTCTGGGACTGGTTATTTACCCGACTAAGCGTGTGCTGTATTAGCCAAGACAATTTCTGAGAACCTTGCGCTTCTCAGAGATGCAATCGCCTGTGTGCAGGACAGGGGGCGTGAATGCCTGCCTCATCGGCCTGGACCAGGAGAAGGTCTTTGACAAGATATCACACATGTACATGTGGGAAATGCTCTCCAAAATGGGTTTTGGGAAGAGAATCTGCAAATGGCTCTCTATCAATATCATTAGTGCAGTCTCAATCAACGGGTGAGAAACAGAAAGCTTCCCGATCAGATCTGGAGTCAGGCAAGGTTGCCCATTCTCTGCTGCTGTGCTCGTGTTCTATGTAGAGCCTTATGTTGAGTCCATCAGGAAGGATGCAAGCCTGAGACGGGTGACTATTCCAGGCAGCGGAGGCCTGCAGGTCAAAACCTCCTTCAGCATGGATGACATCACTGTGTTCTGCTCAGATCTGCTATCAGTGCACAGACTCAAACTGGCCTCAGGAGCCAAGGTAAATCAAGGCAAGGGTGAGGCTATGTTCTATGGGAACTAGGCTGACAATCTTTTATTTCCCTCTCCATCAGGACAGATTACCTGAAGGTGCTGGAAATATGGTACGGTGTCTCAGTGCTTCAACAAAAACTTGGGTAAAGCATGTTGCCAAGATGAGGCAGAAACTGAGCTTTTAGGAACAACGCTCCCTCTCCATTGTGGGTAAAAGCTGGTCATCTGGTGTGAGGTACTGTCTTTGCTGTTGCACATGGTGCAGGTCTGGCCCATTCCCGAGGCTGCACCATTGCAGTCAAGAGAGCCACCTTTCACTTTAACTGGAGATCTAAGATGGACCATGTCCGCAAGGACACCCAAGTACAAAACTCTGGATAGGGAGGGGAAGAATGTTCCCAATATTGCTCTCATCCTGATAGCTACCTTTGTGTATGGCTGCATCAAGCTGTATGTAGACCCTCGGTACGCAAACACCAAGTGTCACAACATATTGAGGCTCCCAATGTTGTGAAGGATGGGTCAGGCCTTGTTGCCATAGAAAACTCCATGTAGTTGGACCATTCCATATCACTTGTGCTTTGTGGTGAGATTTGTAAAGAGAAACAACTATAACCACATGAGAAGGACCACCATCAGGAAGTGGTCAACACATAGCATCCTCAAGACCCTGTAGGAAATGGACAGGGCAAATCCTGTTGTGTAGTTCCCAGAGTAGACTATCAAAGTCATCTGGCAGAATACCTTATCACCAGAACTTTTCAACAAACACCAAATCATTGCTAGGCTAGTGGTGAGAAGCTTCATGAATGCTGGTCTGTGCCACTGTATGCTGCCCTCAAAGTGGCTGTGGGGGATGTAGAGTCTGTGATACATCTCTTCTGGAAAGTGCCTTTGCAAAGGAAGTGTGGAGAAAGATGAAATGGTTTTTATCGAGATTTGTCCTGAGCAGCTCTGTGACGCAGGACTCTGTGCTCTATGATCTGTTGCCTGGGATGCACATCAAGACAAACACCAACTATGCCTGGAGGACCATCAACATGGTGAAGGACACTCTTTGGTCTGCCCAAAACTTGTTGGGCTTCTAATCAAGGAGTTGACCTTGACTGAGTGTTGCAGACTGGCACATTCCAAGGTCCAGGTCTATATGCTGAGGGATGCACTTAAAGCTTGGGGCAGCTGCAGCCAAGGTGAAGTGGGAAAGACCACTGTCTGAGGTCCTTCTGCCAAAGTTAAATGGGGATGTCTGTTCAGTTATCGGACCCTACTGGTGCCTCAACTATATGTTGATATACTTTTGTATAAGTAAGAAATGCCTTGGGTTTATTTGTTCTACATATGGAGAGACTGTACAGAACTGGGAGGAGAAAGTGAGGTCTGCAGATGCTGGAGATCAGAGCTGAAAATGTTTTGCTGGCAAAGCCCAGCAGGTCAGGCAGCTTCCAAGGAGCAGGAAATTCGACGTTTCGGGCATAAGCCCTTCTTCAGGAAGAAGGGCTTATGCCCGAAACGTCGAATTTCCTGCTCCTAGGATGCTGCCTGACCTTCTGCGCTTTTCCAGCAACACATTTTCAGCACTGTACAGAACTGAATTGCTCTAGTGATTATGTATGTGTATAAAGATTTTATTTTTATTTTTGAAATTAAAAAATGTCACAGTAAGTGGAAAGGACATCAAAATTATGAGATATTACTGAAATGGAATTACCAGAGCTCACTAATATAGATTCACTGGAACTCATTAATATAGAATCTCTGGAAATCACGAATACTGAATTACTAGAAATCATTGCTAAAGAATCACAGGAAATGCCTAAGGCAGAATCACTGGAAATCACCACTACCCTAAAATGACTAGAAGTGACTAATACCCTTCAAATCACTGAAAACCACTAATACTGTCATTAGACGTTTTTATTATATAGTCACTAAAAATCATGAATACAGAATCACTGGAAATAATTAAGGCATAATTATTAGAAACATTAAATATGAAATCCACTAGAATATGCTAATACTGGTGAATTTGGAAAATGTGTTGGAAAATTAAAATAGCTCCTTGATGCACTAATGCAAACCTTTTCATGAACTGACACAGAGTTTTTAATTTATGTCCATTGTTAATTGTTAATTAAGTAAAATAAATGGACAGGAGTGTGGTACTGCTCTTCAGTGGGTGATGATGTAAGATAATAGCTAAAACTTGGTGCTCTCAAGTAAAAAACATATGAAGATTTGATCAATTATATGGCTTAATAAACAATTAATGAAAAATGGTGCAAATAGCAATGTTTCATAACTGTTCTGGAGATCACCGCAAACAAACTAGGTGGGGCATTTTTGCTTTTATTTTCTTTGAACAGTTCTGTTTCACAGCTATAAAATATTATAGATGCAGAAAATATAGTTGTTCAGTTGGAGGCAGGATATCGTGTAGTGGAATCTCCAAGGCTGCATTCACTAATTATTGGCAGCCCCAGTTCCGGAACATGATGCTAAATCAGGAAATCAAAACCCATCTGGGGTCATCAAGTCATAGACTCCATGCCAACAGATATCCTAAATTAATCTAGTCCCATTTGCCAGCATTTGGCCCATATCCTTCTAAATCCTTCCTTTTCATACACCCATCTGAATGCCTTTTAAATGGTGTAACCAGCTTCCACAACTCCCACTGGTAACTTATTCCATACATGCACCACCCTCTACGTGAAAAAGTTGCCCCTTAGGTCCCTTTCAAATCTTTCCCTGCTTACCTTAAACCTATGCCTTCTAGATTTGGACCCTGGGGAAAAGAACTTGGCTATTCATCCTATCCATGCCCCTCATGATTTTATAAACTTCTATAAAGCCACCCCTCAGTCTCCAATGCTCCAAGGAAAACAGGCCCAGCCTATTTAGCCTCTCCCTATAAGCTCAAACCTTCCAACTCTGGCAATATGCTTGTAAATCTTTTCTGCACTCTTTCAAGTTTCACAACATGCTTCCTATAGGAGGGAGACCAGAATTGAACACAGTATTCCAAATATGGCCTAACCAATGTCCTGTACAGCCTCAACATGACCTTCTAACTCCTGTACTTAATGCACTGACCAATAAAGGCAAGCATTCCAAATGCCTTCTTCACTATCCTGTCACCTGCGACTCTACTTTCAGGAAACTATGACTCTGCACTCCAAGGTCTCTTTGTTCAGCAACACTCCCTAGGACCTTACCATTATGTGTAAGTCCTGCCCTGATTTGCTTTTCCAAAATGTAGCACCTCACATTTATCTAAATTAAACTCCATCTGCCACACCTCGACCCATTGCCCCCCCCCGATCAAGATCCTGTTGTAATCTGAGGAAACCTTCTTTGCTGTCTGCTACATCTCCAGTTTTGGTTATCATTTACAAACCTACAAGCCATTCCTCCTAAGTTCACAGCCAAATCATTGATATTAAAGACAAAAAGTAGTGGACCCAGCACTGATCCTTGTGGCTCATCACTGGTCACAGACCTCTAGTATGAAAAGCAACCCTTCACCACCACCCTCTGTCCCCTATGTTCATTCCAGTTCTGAATCCAAATGATTCGTTCTCCCTGAATTTCATGTAATCTCACCTTGCTAACCAGTCTACCATATGGAAACTTGTCGAATACCTTACTGAAATCCATATAGAACATATTGGCTACTCTGCCTTCATCAATCCTCTTTGTTACTTTTTCACAAAACTCAAATTAAGTTAGTGAGACACGATTTCACACATACAAAGCAATGTTGACTACCCATAATCAGTCCTTGCCTACTCAAATGCATATAATTTCTGCCCCTCGGGATCCCCTCCAACAACTTGCCCACCACTGATGTCAGGCTCATTGGTCCATAGTTTCCTGGCATTTTCTTACCACCTTTTTTCAAGAGTTGCACCACGTTAGCCAACCTCCAGTCTTCTGGCACCTCACTTGTGGCTACTGATGATACAAATATCTCAGCAAGGGGCAGCAATCACTTCCCTAGCTTCCCTTAAAGTTCTCGGGTACACTTGATCAGGTCCCAGGGATTTCTCCACCTTTATACGTTTTAGGAGGTCCAGTATCACCTCCTCAGTAATATGGACATTTTTCAAGATGTTGCTATTTAATTATCCAAGTTGTCTAGCTTCCATGTCCTTCTCCACAGTAAATACTGATGCAAAATACTCATTAATATCTCCCCCATCTCCTGCAGTTCCGCATATAAGCAGCCTTGCTGATCTTTAAGGGGTCCTACTCTCTCCCATTTACCCTTTTGTCCTTAATGTATTTGAAGAAGCCTTTTGGATTCTCCTTAACCTATTTGTGAAAGCTATCTCATGTCCTCTTTTTGCCCTCCTGATTTCCCTCTTAAGTATAATTCTACTGCCTTTATACTCTTCGAGGGATTCACTCGATCGCTACTGTCTGTACCTGATGTATGCTTCCTTTTTTTGTACCCAAAACCTCAATTTCTCTCATCATCCAGCATTCCCTACAGCTACCAGTCTTTCCCTTCACCCTAGCAGAAACATACTGTCTGTGGACTCTTGTTGTCTCATTCTTGAAGGCTTCCTACTTCCCTGCTATCCCTTTACCCGCGAATATCGGTTCCTAATCATCTCCTGAAAGTTCTTGCTTCATACCATCAAAATTAGCTTTCCTCCAATTTAGAACTTTAACTTTTATATCCAGTCTGTCCTTTTCTGTCACTATTTTAAACTAATAGAATTATGATCACTGGCACAAAGTGCTCCCCCACTGACACCAAGGTCACCTGCCCTGCCTTATTTCACAAGTGTAGGCCAAGGTTTGCACCTTCTCTCGTAGCTACATCCACATTCTGAATCAGAAAGTTGTCTCGGACATACAAATTCCTCTCCATATCAGCCCTTGACATGATGGCAGCCCCAGTCTCTGTTTAGAAAGTTGCAGTCCCCTATTGTTACCACCCCCTATTATTCTTACAGATGATTCAGATCTTCTCATAAATTTGCTTCTCAATTTCCTGCTGACAATTGGGGATTGTGTAGTACAATTCCAATAAGGTGATTATCCCTTTCTTATCTCTCAGATCCGCCCATATCACTTCCCTGGATGTATGGGAATATCCTCCCAAAAGACATTTTTTTTTACTTAGATTACTTACAGTGTGGAAACAGGCCCTTCGGCCCAACAAGTCCACACCGACCCGCCAAAGCACAACCCACCCACACCCCTACATTTACCCCTTTGCCTAACACCACGGGCAATTTAGCATGGCCAATTCACCTAACCTGCATATTTTTGGGCTGTGGGAGGAAACCAGAGCACCTGGAGGAAACCCACGCAGACACCGGGAGAATGTGCAAACTCCACACAGACAGTCGCCTGAGGCGGGAATTGAACCCAGGTCTCTGGCGCTCTGAGGCAGCAGTGCTAACAACTGTGCCACCGTGCCGCCCATGACATGTGTCATGTTATTCCTAATTAGCCCATCCCCCTCTTCTCTTGTCCCCCCCGTTTCTATCCTTCCGATAGCATCTGTACTCTGGAACATTAAGCTGTCAGTTCTGTGCATCCTTGCACCACGTTTCTGTAATTGCTATGATATCTCAGTCCCATGTTCCCAACCATATCCTACATTCATCTGCCTTACCTGTCCGACCTCTTCCATTGAAATGAGTGCAGTTTGATTTATCAGTCCTAACTTCTTTTCTGCTTGGTTCCTGTCTGCTCTGTCTGTTTGACTCTCTCCTTTCCCCAACTGCACTAGTCTCAAATTCAGATCTCTTTTCTTGCTGTCTCCCTGGGTCCCATCCAACCCCCCAACCTCCTTATTAGTTTAAATACCTCGAGCAACTGTAGCAACTCTCCTCACCAGTATATTAGTCCCCTTCAACTTCAGGTGCAATCCATACTTCTCAAATAGGTCACCTGTATGCCAGAAGAGATTCCAATGATCCAAAAATGTGAAGCCTTTTCCCTACACCAGCTCCTCAGCTATGCATTCATCTGCTCTATCCTTCTGTTCCTACACTGACAACCTCGTGGCACCAGGAGCAATCCAGATATTACTATGCTCGAGGATCTAGTTTTTAAATTCCTAATTTTCCATATTCTCTCCTCAGAACCTTGTTCTTTCCTCATACTATGTTTTTAGTTACAATGTGGACCACAACCTGTTTCCTCTCCCCTTCGAGAATATTCTGCACCTTTTCTGAGATATCCTTGGTCATGGTGCCAAGGAGGCAACACACCATTCTGATCCCTCATTGTCGGCTGCAGAAGCATCTGACTGTGCCTTTGACTGGACAGTCCCCTATCGCAATTGATCACTTGGAACCTGATGTAGCCCTCATTACAGTAGAGCCTATCTCTGTACCATAAACTTGGAGTCCATCACCCCCTACATTTTCCAAATCAGCATACTTGTTTGAGATGGGGATAGCCACAGAAGATTCCTGCACCACCTGCATCCCTCTCCTACCTTTCCTGGAGGTAACCCATCTACCTGACTGGATCTGTGGCTTTACTCCCTTCCTGAAACTGCCATCCATCACATCCCCTGGCTCCTGCAAATTCCTCATTGCCTCTAACTGCCGTTTTAATCTATCCATGCAATCCAATAGGATTTGCAACAAAATATACTTCCTGCAGACATAATCATCAGTAACATTGAAATTACTCCTAATCTCCCACATCCTACAGGAAGAAACTATCACTATTCAAGGCTATCTTTGCTCCTTAACAATCTACAGACCCAGAAAATAGCACAGTCTTACTCCTTAAAAACACTGCTCCAGGCGAACTTAGTATCTATGTTTTATGTGTTTAAAGTTCATCAAGAGATGGATGTTAATAAAACATATAATCAGAAAGAAAACCACTCCACTCACTGATGTAGATTTACAAAAAAAAAGTACAACTACACTTTAAAAATGTGAGCCATTTAGCTGCTCCACTACTGTGCGTTCCTCCACATAGGTTTCTCCAAGGTCAGCAGTGAATTTCACTGTTTATTTATTTTTCTTTGAATGAACTCTGATGTCCAGAAATGCTTGTTACTAAACAGCAGAGGCAGTCTGCTGTGCAGGTTTGCTGCTGGTTCAGACAGCTGTGCAGTTTACTTCTCCATATGTTTCACTTCCCACGTGATATCTGCTCCCTCTCTCCTCCTCCATAAAGTGCTGTTGTTTTGATCGCTATCTTTTCCAAGTTCTAAAACAATGCCAAAGCTTATAAAAGAGTAATTATTGTCCCAAACATTTGAGGAAATCAGCTCCAACACTGAAAATGCATCAATAAAAGGAGCAGCTCTTACATCCGCAACCTTTTTCTGTCCTCCATCTTGGATAGTGATCTGAGGATTCTTTGATCTCTAACTGGGAATTAGGGAATTGGGTACAGCATTGGGGGAAGACAAATTTCAATCATTAATCGATCAATGGATGTTCAGAAAACCTAGTGTGATTCCGGCATAGTCAGAGGCAGAGCTGTAGTCAAATTGTATAAAATAGATGGTTACTGATCTAAAGTGTTATAAGTTATGCACAGGATTGGGGCAATCAAGTTCTAATGTGGGATCTGAACAGATCCAAAATAGTGCATCATTAGCAAATGGTGCTATTCTTTCATTCAGGTATCATGGCTGATCAACAAAAGAATGTTTCTCTTGAAAGGGATCTGAATCTCAATTTTGTAAACTCATGTTTGGAGCAGGGAAAGCAACATCTAGAAGGAAGGGGAATCCACATTCATGTAATTTTGGACATTAACATTAGTAATGCTAGATTTTGGATTTTGCATGGGTGTATTACTGGCAAGAATTAGGGCAATAATTCTGCATGATACATTATTACAGAAGGACTCAATTTCTAATCTAGAGCAAGGAATTATATTTCTTGGACTTCTCCCAGACTTCTGTACATAGTGAAGCTCGCAATGCAGGTAGGAACAGAGAACCATTTATGCCCATTTTGAAACAGAGGTATAAAGATACACCCACTTAATTGGCATGACATCTATAAGCATCCACTCCCTCTACCACTGATGCTCAGTAGCAGTAGTGTGTACTATCTACAAAATGCACTGCAGAAATTTGCCAAAGATCCTCAGAAAAAGATCCAAATCCATGATCACTTAATCTAGAAGAACAAGGGCAGCAGATATATTGGAACACCACTATCTTCAAGTTCCCCTCCAAGTCACTCACCATCCTGACTTGGAAATGTATTGTTCCTTCACTGTTGCTGGGTCACAATCCTGGAATTCACTCCCTAATGGCATTGTGGGTCAAGCCACAGCAGGTGGACTACAGCAGTTCAAGAAGGCAGCTCACCATTACATTTTCAAAGACAATTAGGGATGGACAATAAATGCTGGCCAGCCAGTAATGCCCACATCTCAATAAAGTTTTAAAAAATACCAATTTAAAGGGGGCAACATTCTATATTGTTTGAAACATATCCAATTCCATGTTAATTCAAGCTCTGTGGAAAAGACCCTCATGTCAAGCAAAGATAGACAGTAGGAACCTTTACTATTTTTAAATTAAATATGTAACTCCTAGTTTAAAATCCAGACTGGAAGTTGATTTATCCTGAACAGAGCTGGTTCCTGACTTACAGAGTTTGGGGAAATCTGGTCTCCATGCAAAAAAACCTGTGATCTTTCAATGGACTGTTGGAAGCCTCTTAAAATCGTTTAAAAAATTACTTCCACTTGATTGGAACAGGAGTGATCCTCCTGCCTCCATATTCATTTCCTGCTTACCTCCTATACCTTCTCAGATTCACTTGGCCTTTCTGTCAGACTTCTGTACCTTATGAAGCTTGCAACTTTGGAGGAACAGGGAATCCATTATCAATGTAACTCCAGTGTAACTGGAGTAATGGCACTGAGGCAGGCAATTAGCTGGAGAGACAGAGACAGAGATTCCCTGTTCGGAATTGCTACTGTTCATTGTGCAGTGCAAGTCTATGTAGGTTTTGTGTAGCAAGGACTAAGGGAAGCTCTACTGTAAATGAGGGCTTGTGCTTGGTGAAGGCTTGAACTAATCCTATAAACTGTGGAAGCTCAGAGAAAAAACAATGAGTCACCAATAGTTCAGTACAGCTGAGAGTGGGAGTTGAAAAAAATCACAGTCAGTGTTGACTAGATAAAACTGAGCAAGATTAAAGTCTAGAAAAATCCAGGAGTGGTCCCAGCTTGGTGAAGATTGCTGTTGGTGCAAATTCAGGAGTGTCAACCCACGAAAGGGACGTGATTGACCAGATGGGAACAATCATTGAGAAAGTCCATGAGATGTGGGTCTTGAGAAGGAGTTTCAAGGCCAAGTTAGCAGAAGTGAACAATTCTGATCCCTTGTGTCAAACCTCACTGGAGTAGTATGCTAGAAATCAAGCTATTCCCAGAGTCATCACAAGTGATAAAAGATTTTGTAAATGTATGTAAATACTCTCCAATGTTTGTTTAGACCTAGGGGAACAAAAGCATAGACCAGGTTTCTGTACTTAACATGAATTACTATTTATTATAAATAAATAGATTCTAGTCACAGATAAAAGTCACAGAGTCATACATTTGCGCAGTTCAGAGACTGACCCTTCGGTCCAACTCATCCATGCCAACTAGATATCCTGAATTAATACAGTCCCATTTGCCAGCATTTAGCCTATATTCATCTAAACCCTTCCTATTCATGTACCCATCCCGATGCCTTTTAAATGTTGTAATTTTATCAGCCTCCACCACTTCAACTCATTCCATATATGCACCACCCACTGAGTGAAAAGGTTGACCTTTTATATCTTTACCCTCTCACCTTAAACCTATGCCCTCTGGTTTTGGACTCCCCTGCCCTGGGAACAAGACCTTGGCTATTCACTCTATCATGGCCCTCATGATTTTATAAACCTGTGTAAGGTCACCCCTTAGCCTCCAACACTGAGGGAAAATAACCTCAGCCTATTCAGCCTGTCCCTACAGCTCAAACACTCCAACTCTGACACTGTCCTTGTAAACCTTTCTGAACCCTTTTATCAAAATCTTTCCTATACTAGGGAGTCTACTATTGAACAACGTACTCCGAAAGTGGACCTAAGTAATGTCCAGTATAGTCGCAAAATGACACCCCAACTTCTATACTCAGTGCACCAACCAATAAAGGCAAGTGTACCAAATGCCTTTTTCACAACCCTGTCTACCCCTGGCTTCACTTCAACTAACTATGAACCTGTACTCCAAGGTCTCTTTGTTTGACAACATGCCCCAGGATCCTACCATTAAGTATATAAGTTCTGCCCTAATTTGCCTTATCAAAATGCAACACCTCACATTTATTTAAATTAAATTCCATCTTCCACTCCTCGGCCCGTCAGCCCATCCAATCAAGGTCCCGTCGTACTCTAAGATAACCTTCTTCACTGTCCATTGCACCACCTATTTTGGTGTCATCTCCAAACTTATTAACCATTTCTTCTATTTCACATCCAAATCATTTATATAAATGACAAAAAACATATAACTCTACTAGTTAAAACTTTAATGCCCGTAGAAACTCCCTCTACACACATACACAGACATACACAGAAAGACAAACAAATCAGTATAGGGTTAAACTGGGAAGGCTCCTGTTCATCAGGTTTGCGAACTGATGCTTTATACTTGTGATGTTTGACATTTATTGACCTCCTGTGCCATTGGCATCTCACAGAGAGGGTATAGTTACTTAGGAATCGTGGATTAGTGTTGACCAGATATACAGTTTGGTATGTGTTTTGGGGTGTTTGATTACCCATACTTATCACATTAATTCAGCACATATTAAAATTATGGAATCATATGGCATTGTTCTCTTACTAAGACCCCTTGATTTCAAACTTTAAAAAAGAAATTTTCCAGTCCATAACCAGAATGTAATGTAAATTTAGTGGTTCAGTCTGGAATTGTGGAAATTGTGATTCCAAACTGAAACCTATGAAGATAAATTTAAGACTCTGTGATGGCACAATATTCACCCCAAGGGAACATATCAATCTGAGAGCCCTGTACTGTGGCAGGAATGAAGGTTTGGAATTCCAAATATCAGACACAAAGCTAAAGCTATGAGTCTCAGCAGAAGCAAGTTGAATGCTCTATTCCTAAACATGTCAAGAGATTTACAGAACGTTGCAGGCCATGTTAACTGATGAACAGACAAATAAACAGTATGAAGCAGAGGACCAAAGGATCTACAGAGGATCTGTAGGACCAAAGGAAACATGATGCTGATGTCTAATAATGGAAAGGTTGCCTTGTCCGACAAAGCTGATGCACCAGAGGAAAGAGGAGCCGAAGGTAACAGTATAAATCAGCGAATCAGATGAGAAGATTTTGAAAGTGAATCAGACAATACATCACTCCAACCAGCTGGCTTGGAGGAAAAGCTGACAACCCTCAAATGTGCCACGTCTGTAAAGACACTGTCAAAAGAAGGACTAACTAGAAGAATGAACAGTTTGCTAATGCCTGAGGACCATTGTTTGAATAGTGATCTGAGCAATTCATTGTCTAAGTGGAAGTGCATATAAATTTATCCCTTTTGGGTGAAAACAGAATATTTGGATGAATATGCAATATTGTATTAATGTCCCTCCTGGCTTGCTGTAGTCATGAGATTTGTGTTATGGCAGACTCACTTCAGGCAATCAGCTTACAATGAGTTCTAATAATGACAGAGTTCAAGCAACATTGTATTCCCTGAATAGTTAACACTGGCCATATTAGGCACCTATGCTACACCCAATTCATGTTAAAATTTAAACACAACCAAGTTTTTGAACCATGTTGTTCGTTTTTTACTTAGAGGCTGATTATGTTGCAACACCAGCCTCTTACTAATGAGCAGGAATATTCCTTCTTCAGCTGAACATGACAGTGATATAAAAAAATACAGTGGAGTTTAAGCCTTTGAAAACTGATGTAGGGGTTGTAGTGAATGATTAACCTATAACCTTCATCGCATGGCAAACTGCATGTTCAATTATGCTTTTTTTTTCTGTTTTTTCCAAAGAAACAATAAGACAACAGTCTTCCTCCTCGCAACAGTATACACCGATTGTGTGACTAGCCAGTTCAGAGTTAAGGAGATTCTGAATCTCCTGTTTATCAATTTTGGCATTTTTTTTCCCTCAGTGTCCTGAACTGAGGAGATTCTAAATTTCCTGGTTATATTTTTTCTTTTTTTTTCTTTTTTATGTGTGTGCAAATGTAGGACAGAGTGAACAATTCTTTCGAAATTTAGCCTCATCTGACCCAAAAGTGAGACACATTAGAACTGATGGGTCAGATGGGAGAAAAGGTGAGGACACACAGTCGGAAGGGATTGAAAATGTGTGTGCGAGCATAGAGAGAGAGAGTGGGAGCTGCCTCCCTTAGCCTACTGCACCTGGTATTCCCAGGCGGTCTCCCACCCAAGTACTAACCAGGCCTGAGTCTGCTTCGCTTCTGAGATCAGACATTTTCAGATTAGTATGGCTGTAGGCACATGAGAGTCCACCACGTTGCTGTGGGTCTGGAGTCACAAGTAGATCGGATCAGGTCAGGACAGTAGATTTCCTTCTCTGAAGGACGGAAGTGAACCAAATGAGTTTTTCTGACAATAGTTTCATAGTCATCAAATTTTGGTATTTATT
This sequence comes from Hemiscyllium ocellatum, assembly GCF_020745735.1. Lineage (NCBI taxonomy): Eukaryota > Metazoa > Chordata > Chondrichthyes > Orectolobiformes > Hemiscylliidae > Hemiscyllium > Hemiscyllium ocellatum. Next base: position 18,401,379 of record NC_083434.1, read on the forward strand.
GGTCTTAATAGTTACGGTGCACAGCTGGTGCTGCTCATGTTGATCATTTGCTCCACATGTCAGTAGGCAGTCTGATAACATTTGGAGCTGCTACCACTTAAAGACAGTTTGCCTCTCTGAAAGAGAAAGTATATTGTGTCTGCAAGAATTCATCAGAGGTTGCAAAAAGTCAAATTGTAGTAGGATACATTGAGATATGATTTAACATGTGAGAAAGGATGGGCCTAAGGTTTCTGACAATATGTTGAAAGTCCGTATGCAAGTCTTGGAGAAAGGGTACTATATCTTGTACCTGTAGCAGGTTTGCAGGCCTTTCACACTACACTCATTGGGAACAGATATCACCAGAAGGCAATCACCGTCAATGACCTTGTAAAATCCATTCCAACAAACTCTTCACATACTATAAAACATATACACTTTTAAAACAAGTCAAAACATAAATAATCTAGTTCCAGAATCCTTAAATATCCATTTGCAGCAATGTTAGGGAGGAAACATAGCCTCTTCAAGGATCAGCTGAACAAGAAAGTAAAAAGATTGGCAAAGGACAAATTAATTAATTGCATAGCTTTATTTGGGTTAAGAGATTGCTCGTACATGAGTCCCAAAGAATATTGTAGAGTCAATGTTCCTGAACTTTGGAGTGAGACTTCACTTTGCTTTTACTTGATCTCCAAGGTCGCAATGGCTGCACTGGAAAATACAGCTTTTCAAAACAGTGCTTAAAATAGAAAATAGGAGCGGAGGAGGCCATTCAGCCCTTCATGTTCGCTTCACCATTAAATATAATCATAGCTAATTATTCAACTCAATACCTTGTTTCTGCTTCCTCCCTATACCTTTGATCCCATTAGCCCAAGGAGCTATATATAACTCTTTTTGAGGAGATTAAGATTAAACACCCCCTCCCAACCCAATCTCATAGCTTCGCTGATTGCCAACACTCACTCCTCTATTCCCTCCTCCCCTAACTCTGATTTCACAGTCCTTACTGATGAATCAGAACTTGTTTCCGGAGTAGGAGAAAAAACATTGGGAAGCATTAGTTTACATCATAAATACAACTTTAGCTGAGCTCATTATAGGTGCATGTGACAGAAATCACATATTTTTATTCTGTTGAGAGAATATTTATAATGTTTCCTTTTTATACAAAATATTACTAATGAATTACTATAGCTAATACCAAATGCTCTTTTGAGTCATGCGTATAAGTTTCAGCCTTGACTTAATGATAGAGATCTTACCTATGGCTAGAAAGGTTATGGATTTAAGCCCCACTATAGACACTGGAAAATGTTAACTTAGACAGATACTTCAGTAGTATGCTCTGCTGCTTTAGACTGAGGCATTAAAACATGACCCTTTTGCCATTTTAGCTAATGTGTAATAGATTCAATCACATAAATGCAAGTTATTTAATTTTTTATATAGTTGGAAGTATCACAAAGCACTAGAGTATGGAAAGAAATTCAGATTATTCAGATCTAAGTCCAAAAAATCTATTTGCTTAGAATTGCTGGATCTAATGCTACAGGTGGCACGTGCACTGCTTCCAGCTGCTATGGGGTGTTGGCATGGGGATATGGTAGGCTTTCTCAGTGGAAAAATTGTAAAATTAACTGGCTGCTTGAAGTGATTTGATGCACATTTTGCTATGTTGGACTGCACAGGTCCAGTTATAGCCTGATACTAAATACTCACAGCTGAACATGCAACCAGCTTCCTGAGGATCCCCCACTACTGTTATTTACAAGGGCTGACCATCCAACCTGCAGCTAAGATGTTTTAGGCTTAGTATTCCTTTTGGAAGATTTGTGGAATTATTGTGGTGTGTTCTTGAATTAGCTTCGGTGACTTTTTGGACCTTGAAAGGAGTTTTGCCAAGTTCAAACCTAGAGGTTGGAGGAATTTCCTTCCCAGTATACAGAAAACTTCTTGGAGTTATTGGAGCTTAAAAAAACTATAATTTAAATCAACCTGTAGGCATGTTATGACATGCCTCTAAGGCAAGTGGTAGCTAAACGTATGCTTTCCGGCCCAGAGGTAAAGGCACTATTGCTGCATCACTACAGCCTTAAAAGTTATTGAAGCTATGAATACCGTTCCAAATAGCATGCAATATGGCAGATCATGGAGCACAGTCATGAAGGAAAAGAAGGCGAGCTCTCCATCATAGGCTTCATCAACCCAGAGTTTTCAGGTAGCATTTCTACACCAGCCAAGAGCAATGTTTGAGGTAGACTTTGGTGCTACCTCCTTCAACAAGACCTAATGATTCACTAAAGGCATATACAGCACTACTATTGGCTGATGGTACCACCATCAACCTTAACTTGTCAAGACTCAAAACGATCAATCCACAATTTCCCAGTTTGCTGCCTTGAGGAGTTTTCATACGCGTGGTATGTCTGGAGATGAGATTTTATTGTTTTCTCTCGGGGCAAGCAGAAGAAATGGCCATATGGATTTATCAGTGTTAACAGGATTTCTAATACTGCAGAATTTGATCACCCTCTTTCATGTGTTCTTTGGGCATCACATATAAATATGAAAAGATTCAGAACTGCAAGATCTCCCGCAATATCAAAACATTTCCAGATCATGCCATAGAATCCCTACAGTGTTGGAACAGGCCCTTCAGCCCAGCAAGTCTACACCAACCCTCCAAAGAGTTACTCACCTGGACTCATTCCCTTACATTTACCCCTGACCAATGCACCTAACCTACACATCCCTGAACACAATGGACACTTTAGCATGACCAATTCACCTAACCTGCACATCTTTGGATTGTGGGAGGAAACCAGAGCACCAGGAGGAAACCCACGTAGACATAGGGCAAATGTGCAAATTCCACACAGACAGTTGCCCAAAGGTGGAATCAAACCTGGGACCCTGGCGCTGTGAGGCAACAGTGCTAAGCACTGAGTCAAGACAAGACGATGCAATCTGAAATGGGCTGTCAAGGTCCAGAGATCCTTGAGGTCAATGTACAAGGCCATCTGCAGTGACCCATTGTGAAAATCAGCAACCTGTCACCAACTTACTATCAGAGAATTGTGTAGAGGCATTAGGTCAGCCAAAGATATCTGCAAGACAGCCACTAAGGTCTACAATCATTTTAGTGATTGCCTATTATTCCACCATCTTCATCCTGAGGAATTTCCACTTACCACAAGAAACCAGAGGCTAGCTGCATAGAAATGAAGGAAACTCTCCATACAGTAGACTTCTGTCTGCTACCTCAACACAATGACAACCTGCCTACAATGAGACCATGCAGCCAAAAGAAATACATTGGAGTGAATCTTCAGTATTCTTAAGCAACAGCTCCTGGACAGTCTGGGGAAGTTTTCAAGAATATCTGTCCAAAGAGGTATTTGCTCAGCAATTCTCTACAACTCATTTTGTATTATTCCACCAGGCATTTGGAGGAGTGGATGGAGGAAAAATAGGAGAGGGAACATGGAGAATTCATCCATATGCTACCACACTGAATAGGCTGGCTGTGAACAACCATTGAGACTCTGGACTGAACTTTTCCAGTCCCATAGAGGAGACATTGGAGATGGGCACAAAATAAACGTGATTGATGTTTGATTCTGTTCAGTGACATGCTCCTGTGTTTTTTCTAGAGTTGGGATTGCTGTAGTGTCAATCAGCGGGGAGCCAGTCAAGTCAATTAACTGAGAACTGAATTGCAGTTGTTTTCACAGGTACAAAGGTCCCCATTATATCAGGATCATGGGAATTGAGTGGGGGTGGTTTCATAATGAAGGCTTTGAGCTCTAAAGCATGTGAAACTTATTGTTAAGTTACCATCTTTAAATCCCAGTGCTCAGGTCTCTCCAAACAGAAGCATATCAATGTAACCACTACACGGAGACTGATGGTGCTTTTGCTGCAATGCTGCACTCCGACTGAAGGTGACTCACAGCACTGCAGTTGATCCTGCTCTGACACCTCAGCACTGCCCATACTGAGAAGGCAACCAGGATTCTTACCCATATACTGTACTCAGTTAAACTGTGGAAACTGGAATCTGTCTGTAATTGGATAAGTTCCAGAGTGGTTTCCTTAGCGGTCTCTGGGAAAATTGCATCTGGGCTCCCAATCCAGAATTGGGGTTGGAATTGCAATCCCCCTGAGAGAATTGGGCACTTTGTTTCTCCTTAGTTGTCCTCTGACCATCCGTGTTACTTGATAATTCCCCATCTTTTGATCTGTTTGCCAATTCCATCACAGCATCTTCATTCTCTAATAGCATAACTATTATGACATGCAAACTGAATAATTCAGATCTTCGGGCATCCCCTTATTGTCCGTCTTGCAGGTATTTTTGCCTGGCCTAATGCCTCTACACAATTCTATTATAGTAAGTTTGTGACAGGCTGCTGATTTTCACTATGGGTCACTGCAGATTGCCTTATATAAGGATCTCTGGACCTTGATAACCTATTTCAGATTGCAGGGTAAAAGCAAGGACTGCAGATGCTGGAAACCAGAGTCTAGTTTAGAGTGGTGCTGGAAAAGCACAGCAGGTCAGGGCAACATCCGAGGAGCAGGAAAATCGGGCAAAAGCCCTTCATCAGGATTTGAGATTGCACCCTATTGCCTTGGGCAATAACAGTCTAAGTTGGTCAGCTGAGGGGTTGCAACAAGTGAACTGTAACATGATTTTTGTCATTCTGACAGTACAACAGTTTTGTAAATCACAGGTACTCCCCTGGTCAGAGTTTCACCACCCTCGTCTGTTAGAGAACAGTGTTCATAGCTATTTAAACACCGAGATCCCAAGTGTTGAGACCTTGGTACAATAGTGAATGGTTGGCAACCCTAAGAAATCTAAGAGGTGTAGCAGAGCAGCATCCTGCTCTGGATGCCTAAATTGAGTGACCTGCCCTTTCAGCTTACCTTTAGTACCAGAGGCAATTTCTCTGTGATGTACAGGGTTTTCATATTTTCAAACCTTATTGTAATTTCGCAGCTCTAACTCAGACCAAAGGCATGACTGTATGAGAAGAAATGATTGTTGCACTCAGAATACAGGACTGGATCTCAGTACTTTTCCATTGAGTGTTAGCATTACAGAAGGCTTTTCTTTTCCATATCCAAATACAATGGAAAGGGATTGAGTAACAGCATCAGCTACAAGGTTGAATTTCAAACTCTTTCCAAATACATGATCTTGATGGCCAGTGATGCATGCATTCACTCAGCAACTCAGCCTGCCCCAGCCAATCGCTTCTTAAACTATCCACTCAGCCAGCTAGTTACTCACTCTACTACTCTCCCTATCATTTACCCATCATTCAATCGCTCATTTACATCTCCCATCTCTCACTCACTCTCAGCTAGTTACTGACCCACCCAATCCCTGCAGGCAGTCACACATCCACCCTCCCCATCACTCACCCTCCCCAATCCCTTCCAGTTTCTCACTCTTCCACTCCATTACTCACATTCTCATGATACAGTCACACATGCACACATGTAATGGCCCATCCAATTCTCAACCTTCACTCTGCCCATTTCATTGTAATCAATTAAAGTACACACTATGTGTGAACTAATCTAAAAGGGACTTCCTGCTCAGACTTGCGACAAAATGCCATGGGTATAAGGATGCTTTCACGAACAATATTAAGATTTTTACAAGTGCAAACTCATTGCACTTAACAAGGGGCAGTGGTCAGCAGTAAGGTTCCTGGTGGAACACCAATCTGGAATCTTTAGTTAAAGCCTTGTATCATGAAGATTCTCTTCTGTCTTCTCCTCTTCTTCTTCAAATCATTATTTTAGACACTGTTCCTATGTTGGCTCTGTGCCAGACTAAGTAAAGCCCTGTTTCTGCTAATATGATTGGTTAGTGATTACCTTATCCCTTGAGCCTGAGTCTTGTTTCTGACATTGCCATTTCAAGGAAGAGGGAGGAGTGGGAGCCACATTAGTACTTTCTTGCTGTTTATTCACTAATAGTAACCATTTAATGGGATTGATATGCATTTAAGTCATCTCACAGCTATTTGGCTAGACATGTTTGCAGTCTGTTTTGGATAAACAACTAACCTTTTGCTTCCCTGGGGTTATCCACTTTCTAACAACTTTTAAACAAAGGATCTTTAAATGGGTTTGAATTAGACCTTTTCCTCACTTCTCAATGTGTTATAGCTTATACAAAACATTACCTTAATATTCAACTTTGCTTATGCATCATGCTTTGTTGTTACATTATCTACTTTAACTGTGGTTGTATTAATTACTTTACATCTGTTTTCAAAGAGATAGACATAGATAACTTTCCAGAAATGTAAGGGAAGCAAGAGTCGATTGGGAAGGAGGTATTGAAGAAAGATTAGTTAAAAAAATCTTGCTGGAAAAGTTACTGAGCATGAAAATTGATGCATCTCCAAGGCTCGATAATCCACATCCAAGGGCACTGAAGGGGTGGCCATGGAGATAGCAGATGTGTTGGTCATTATTTTCCTGAATTCTATAGATTCTAGAACAGTTTCAGCAGATTGGAGGATCGCAAATGTAACCCCTCTAATTAAAAAAGGAAGGGGGAAGAAAGCAAGTGATTAAAGACCGACTAACATCATATCACAAAAGTAGAGTTGAAGACTATCAGATTAGTCATGAACTCATTGAATGGTGGAGAAAACTCCATGGGCCAAATGGCCTACTACTGTTCCTATGTTTTACATCAGTACAGAGAAATTACTGGAGTCTGTTATAAAGGATGTGATAGCAGACTATTTAGACGATACTAATAGATTAGTCAAAATCAGATATATTTATGAAAGGAAAATCATGTTTTACAAATCTACTGGAGTGTTTTTTGGGGATGTAGCCAGTAGAGTAGATAAGGAGAACCAGTTGATTTTCAGAAAGCTTTTGGTGAAGTCCCATGTAAAAGGTTAATGTGCAAAATCAAAGCAAGTGGGATTAGGTCTAATACACTGGTATGGATTGAGAATTGGTTAATTGACAGGAAACCGTGATTAGAAATAAATGGATCGGAATGGAAAAGGTGATTATTATGGTACACCACAGGGATCAGTGCTTTGGCCCATGCTATTCACAATATAAATCAACAACTTGGCTGAGGGTATGAAATGTAATATTTCCAAGTTTGTTGATAGAACATAGAAAAGTACAGTACAGAACAGGCCCTTTGGCCTACAATGTTATGCTGAGATTTAATCCTAATGTAAAATGTGGTAACTATGCACCCCTCAACTCACTGCTATCCATGTGCATGTCCAGCAGTCGCTTAAATGTCCCCAATGACTCTGGCAGAATATTACTTAAATGGTGATAGATTGGGAAGTGTTAATGTGCAAAGCAACTTATGTGCCCTTGCACACTGGTCATTGAAAGCAAAGCATGCAGCTACAGCAAGCAGTTAAGAAGGCACCAGATTGACTCCTGGGATTGTAGATTGGTTGTGTTGCCTCCCTTGACAACTGTTATTGGCTCAGCACAATGAGGGCAAGAATCAAATCTATATCAATTAACCATTATATTTATTAGTTTATTTAAAGCAGACGTATAATTCACCCCATTTGCTTCAAGAAAAGGTGAACAGCAGCATGCAAATTATCACTACCCGTTAAGCTTGAAGTTCCCAGAACAGTCAGTAAAATGAAAGCTAATACCTGAGAATAGAAGATTACACTAGCCGAGCACTTCTTCCAGGTCTGAGGGGCTTCTCCAAACCCAGATGTGGGGGTACACGTCATAAAGGTTGCTCTTCAGAGTTTTGGCCAGTGGCCCACTGAAATCCTTTGTTTTTATCCTTTTTCCTTATCTTCCCAAACTGTGGTGTCCTGTTCTTGTTGGCTCCTCAGCTCATCTGAGTGCGGTGTCTTTCCATTGTTGGCTTACTCCAAGGACACTTTAGAAGTATCTCATTACTCCCCCCCTCAAATAAGGAGTTCCCACTTGAGTCATTCCTTAGAGCTGATCCAGCTCAAGCCAGCACACGTCAGCAGCTAGGGCTCAGGTAACTTCAGTTCAGAGCTACTGTCTTTATGTGTGAGCAACCTCTGACCAACAATTGTATGAGGAGAGATTGGGTTGACTAGGCCTCTACGTGGTAGAGTTCAGAAGAATGAGAGGGGATCTCATTGAAACATGTAAGATTCTGACGCAGCTGAACTAACTGAATGCAGGAATGATGTCTTTCCTAGTTGGAAGTTCAGAACAAGGAGTCTCAAGATGGAGTAAGCCATTTTGAACTCAGATGATGAAGAATATCTTCAATCAGAGGGTTATCAACCTGTGAAATTCTATTTGACAGAAGTCTATGGAGGCAAAGGCACTGTTTTAAAAAGTAGATGGATTTCTAGAGGTTAAAAGTACCAAGGAGTGTGGGGTTAGAACAGGAGGATGGCATTGAGATACAGGATCAGTCATGATCATGTTGAATGGCAGAGCTGGTTTAATGAGCTGAATGCCAACACCTGCTGCTATTTTATTTGGTTTTATATTACATATAGAATAAAAATTTAATCAGTATACTTAAGCAGTGAAAAGTAGGTTCTAATAGTAAAAGAGGAGAGGTAAAATTGCCATTGTCCCAGAGAACCATTGGGGTCCATCTCATCAGAGAGATCCAACTGGTAACAGTGTAACATGGGGTCACCACAGCTCAGACAAGAGGTGAGGTTGAGAAGGTAGGGCCTTCATGGTAACCACAGCTGGCAAGGGAACTGACCTTGCATTTTTGCTGTTACTGCATTGTAAACCAGCCTGCAATCCTCACCTTGAGGGTAATGAAATCTCATGCCTCATAAGCAAGGCTTGAAACTTATAAAGGTTTCCATTACAATTTGCTATATTGTTCTAATGTTTGAAAATATCCTAAAATTTTCTGTAATGTTACACTCCATTCTTTACAGTCATTTATATTTCATCACAAAACCTTTACATACCCTTGTTCGCAGTAATTTTTCATTTTGTTATACAGCTTCAGTGACCAAAGTTCTCCTTCTCAGGCTCATAATCACAGAAACTTAGAAACTAAGAGCAGTAATAGGCCATTCAGCCATTCTGTCTTTGGTGGGATTATTATCGCCAATCCTCTATCCAAATGCCATATTCCTTATTTCTACCTTTAGCCCTTGATCTCTTTAAAATCTAGAGTTTTGCCACTCTCTTTTTTTAATATTTTCAGGGACTTGGCCACCAGAGGTTTCTGTGGTGAAGAATTCCACATGTTCACAACCATTTAAATGTGGAAATGTTTCCCCCATCTCAGCCCTAAATGGTTGACCCTGTGTCCTGAGACTGTGTCCCTGGTTCGAGATTCCCCAACCTGGGGAAGCATTCTCCTGCATCAGGTCTGTCTAACTCTGTTACAATTTTATAGGTTTCAATTAGTTTCCTCTCATCCTTCTAAACTCTGGTGAATACATGCCTAGTCAAACCAATCTCTCCACAACAATTTTATACAACATCACTTACCAAGTCATAGACTCATACAGCACGGAAACAGATCCTTCAGTCCAACTTGTCCATGCCAACCAAGTTTCTGAAACTGAACTAGTCCCATTTTCTTGCATTTGGGCCATGTCTCTCTAAACTTTCCTATTCATGTATCTGTCCAAACATCTTTTAAATGTTGTAATTGTACCCCCTCTACCACTTCCTCTGACAGCTCGTTCCATATACCCACCACTCTCTGTGTGAAAAAGTTGCCCCGCTGGTCCCTTTTAAATCTTGCCGTCTGACCTTAACCCGATGCCCTCTACTTTTGGACTCTCCTTGTCCTCCACCTTTGGACACTTCTCCCCTGGGAAAAAGACCTTTGCTGTTCACCCTATCCATGCCCCCTCATGATTTTGTAAACATCCATAACATCACCCCTCAGCTTCTGACGCTCCAAGGAAAAAAGTCCCAGCTTATCCATGTTTCTCATTGAATTTATCTTTAAATATCTCTCAATGTCACCTTACATCCTGTACAAAGCTAGTGCTGCACCAGAGGGATCAGGCCCAAATCTCAATTCCCTGCCTATTTCCATTAACCACCAAGAGAAATATCAGGGAGGGCCCCTTTCATTAAGATGCACAATGGGGATTTAAGAATCACATTGAAAACCTATTGTGACGTGGCATGGTTCCATAGCACAGGAAAAGAAAATATTCAGCCCTTTGGTTCATTGCAAGCTCTTTTGAAGAAGTTATCCAAGTAGTCCCATTCTCCTGCTCCACTAAAGGGCTGCATATGATTCAAAAACAACAGAATCTCCCAATGAATGCCTGCTACAAATCTCTCCTTCACAATTTTGATCTCTTTATCTAAGGTTAGATACACTGGAATTGGAGAGAAGGTTTACTGAGTTGATCCCAGATATAAAATAGAAGTGTGACTGAGATGCCTTCCATTGACAAAACGTGTTGATTAAACATTGGCTCATTTAGAATAAGGGAGATAACTAATTGGGAAGGTGAACTCATCAAACAAAAAAGCCTTCAAGAGAGGTAGTCAAATTAAGAAAATAACTGAAAATTAATACCACCTTTCACAACCATGGGCTATGCCAAATCATCTCATCACCAATGAAGCACTTCCTCAAGTGCTGTCACAGTTGTCATTGTAAAGTATGTAACAGCCAATTGTGTACAACAAGTTCCCACAATGTGATAATGATCCGATCATCTATGACATCGAGTAAAGATGAAGATTGGCTGGGACACCATGGGGAGCTGCTCTGCTCCTGTTTGAAATTTCATATCCGTCTGAGGGATCTCAGTTCAGCTTCCAATTTCAAAGACAGCACCTCTGACAGGGCAGCATTCCTTCAGAACTGTGCTGGAATGTCAGTCTGCATTACAGAATTCAGTCTCTGGAGTGGACCTGGACTGCAGACTTCTGAACCAGAGAGAAAGGGACTGTCAAATGAGCCATGACTGACACAAATTGGCGGAAAACAAAGAGCAGCATTTTAGTAATCCATTCTGGAGCCACCAGGTCAGCACTTCATTGGAATTCATCATCTGGAGTGCTTGGCGTTGTGATATAGAGACTGCACTTCCTCGTCACCTGTGCTAATTGCTCATTCTAGAGCACTCGAGTTCACAAAATGATGATAAACCACTGCCATATTATTTATGCCATAAGCTAACTGGAACTATTCTTTCCTCTCTCCCCAGCAATGCCAAGAAAACTCATACAACATGGGCACATTATTAATGTTGTAACCTGCTGGATTCTGGAATCAGCAAAAAAAACTCAGCTCTGATATTTTTCGGCTGAGAAAATTATTCTGCACTGATGGGCTGGAATTGATAGCAGTACTTCTCCACATCTCCAAAAGGCAATGCAGACTTTGTCCAGATTCCAAGTTAATTCCAGAATCACAAATTGTTACATTGCAGAAGGAGGCTACTCAGTCGCTCAAATAAACATCATTACTTTGTGCCATTATCCTGCTTTATCCCCACATCCTCGCATTTTCTATCCAATTAATACCCTCTTGAATGTATCAGTTGAACCTGACTCCACTACCTTTCCAGGCAGTGCATTCTAGATCCTAACAACGCACTGTGTAGTTAGCATTGCATTCCTTACAGTACCAGGGATGTAGGTTCGATTCCAATCTAGGGTGACCATCTGTGTGGTATTTGCACGTTCTCCTTGTGTCTGTGTGAGTTTTTGCCGGATGCTTTGATTTTTTTCCCACAGTCCAAAGATGTGCCATTCTAATAATAGATACAAAAATTGCACAATTCAGTCCTATATATTCTCTGGATGCCTGCCTTGTTAGTCCGTTGGCTTACCTTATACTCCTACAGCATTATTCTGATGATTGCAGTGTAGCTGGTGGAAGACTACTGATTTTTCACTAGGGTGACACTACAAATGGCCTTGGAAGATAATCTCGAGTTCCACTGCACTTCAGCCCAGGTTTATGCTACACAAATCAGCATGAGTGAAGACATGCAAAATATATGGGACGGGTGCATGAATTACCCCAAAAACTTCCAAAAGAGTTGATTGATTTTTATTTATTGACACATGTACTGAAGTATAGTGAAAAGCTTGTTTACAAGCAGTGCAGGCAAATCTTGGTAAGCAAGGATGTACTGATTGCAAAGACATAGAGGCATACAGGTTCCATTGCATAGGGCATGCAGTAGGAGACATCAACGTTAGCAAAGATCAACATTATTTGAGGCTAGAGAGTCCATTCGTTAGTCTAATAACAGTCGTGAAGAAGCTGTTCCTGAACCTGCTGGTGCATGTGTTCAGGCTTCTGTATCTTCTGCCTGATGGAAGGGGTTGTAGGAGATCATTACTAGGGTGTAATGGGTCTTTGATGATGTTGGCAGCCTTTCTGCAGCAGTGAGCTGTGTAACTGGAGTCTAGGCATAGAGGATTGGCTTCCTCAATGGGTTGAGCACACCATCTTCTGTAGTTTCTTACGGTCCTGGACAGAGCAGTTGCCATACCAGGCTGTTTTACACCCAGACACTATGATTTCAATAGTGCATCCGTCAATGTTGGTGGTGAATTTTCTGAGCTGCCTGAGGAAGAAGAGGCATTGTTGTGCCTTTTTGACTGCCACATCTACATGGGAAATTCAAAACTCAATCATGAGTGATCAATCAATCAGTGAAAAGTTGCCCCCATAATACAATTGACAGAACTGTTGAGGAGCTGACCCTCTGGTCACAGGCTGTTTCTCTCCATGCTTGCAGCTGATAGGGTCACTAGTGAGCAAACATGGGTGAGAGACAGCCTGTGATTGGAGGAACAAAAAGACATTACAAGGGGAAGTGCTGACGATGAAGGAGTTGCCAAAGGGTTGTCTTTTACTGGGACCAGAGGATGCCTTTTGCCTGGGCCATTGAGGATAGAAGAGTTGGGTGGGACTGAGTGGGTGTGGGTGGTGAGGTCTGCATTTTTCTATGCCAGGAAGGGCTTTTAAAGAGATGGCTTTTTGCCAGGGTTGGAGTTCCAACTATTAGATCTGAGAATTTCTGAGAGAAGGAACCTCCAGGGAGAAAGAGATACCGACTTGGATGGGATAAGAAGTAGTTTTCAAGAAAGGAAGAGCGAGGAGCCTGTAAAGGGTAGTGGTGAGAGAAGCTGCAAAGTGTGATTCAGAAGTTGGAAATGGGGAGAAGGAGACTTCAAGTGGGAGGAAGGAGGGGAAGGGGGATTGCCAGGAGGGGAGGGGAGGCTGAAGTGAGAAAGAAACATTTTAAATGATTCAACAAGGAAATGTCTGTTGAGAGCCATGAAACCCAGAAATCTGGGGACTATGTCGCTTAAGGCTATATAGGTTTAGAATTTACCATTTGGGGAAGAAGTAGTGGATGCTGTTGTAATTAACACTAAATCAATTGTTAAATTTAAATCTGAGATTGAGGTCTGAGATGCAGTCAAAAAAAGGATAGTGAATAACTGCCTGGTACAAATGTTCCAGGTTTGTGCATATGCAATGCAAATATATTCAGTGTGACCATAGCAGTCTGCAGGTGTGTTTATGGTGGTGACCTTTGTGTATGTGGAAGGGTATGTCAGCTATTTTGATAAAAATGTTTTTGTTGAGAATTTAAACCCTACTATTCCATGTATGCATACGTAAATGAATAATTTAATCACCACGATGGTTCATTTTCCTGACTTTGACTGCTATTTGAAACAAGAGCTCGAAATGTGTTGCTGGAAAAGCGCAGCAGGTCAGGCAGCATCCAAGGAACAGGAGAATTGACGTTTTGGGCATAAGCCCTTCTTTTCCAGCAACACACTTTCAGCTCTGATCTCCAGCATCTGCAGTCCTCACTTTCCCCTCTGCTATTTGAAACAAACAAAACTTACACCAGGTTTCATCAATAAACAAAGAAGTTTTAATTATCATTAACAAACAAGTGGGAAAATGGATTTTAAATACAAAATTAACTGCCCTCCATTTAATTTAAACATGCACATTCATTCACAAAAAGGACAGACAAGACAGATAGCTGCGCACAAATTCATGGGTTGAAAACATAGGCAAAAGGAATATGTTCTGTGAATCATGTACAAACCAGAAGAATGGAATGAAATAGTGTTCCCACAATTCTTGTGGTTTTTGGCAATGATATCATGTTGTTGTTGACAGGAGAACAATCTTCAGTTTGGTAGCTTATCAATTGGACCCAACTCTTTGAATTCTGATGAAACCACTTTTGCTGTTGCAAAATCATTCTTCAGGAGTAGGCCAAGTCTATTCCAAGGACAAACCTACAGCTGCAGTTTCAGACATCAGGTCATATTTTGGGTACACCTGATACAAAGATACATTTACTTTTTCACTTGACAAAATTCTTGGTAACTTTCAGGTATCTTGTTTACTTTCCCCGTACTCACAGTAATGCTTTATCTTCACTCACAGCTGCAGTCAGGGCTAAAATTTCGTCAGTTATATTGTCTGCATTGACCTTGCGTACCTCAATAGGTCCCATGCATTTATCCCACTACTGCAAACATTATGCAGGAAGTGTCCCACTTTGTGATAATAAAAACACTTAGGTCTTTGGATATCACTTCCACCCTCAGCACCTCAGTTTGTAGCCTGAGGAGGTGGCCCTGGGTTATTCTCAGCTGCTCCGTTTTTTAAGGTGAACACGTGTCTTCCTTTCACCCTCCCACCATATATCCTTTTTGGGCTTGGGGGTTGGGGATGGGTGATGGAAATATTGTTTGGATTTGTGGACCAGTTTGTAATCATCAGTTGCCTTAACTCTCTGCCTTGTTTTTACAACTTTCTTGTGAGTCTTCCGAACGGAAAGGTGATCTTTTAAAAAAAATTCCAGGAGAACTATTTCCCTCAGGGCTTCATACAGTGTCTCCATCTTTAATGCCCACATTTAAATATCAAAATCATTATGTTTTAGATTAGACTAGATTCCCTACAGTGTGGAAACAGGCCCTTTGTCCCAACTAGGCCACAACGACTCTTCAAAGAGTAACCCACCCAGACGCACTCCCCTTCTGACTAATGCACCTAACTCTACAGGCAACTTAGCATGATTAATTCACCTAATCTGCATATCTTTGGACTGTGGCAGGAAACCGGAGCACCTGGAGGAAACCCACGCAGACACAGGGAGAATGTGCCTGCATTACCCTCTCATAATCTATATAAGTCTGCCCAGATGCTTCCAGATAGTCAAAAATATACAATAAGGCTAACTTTTTTGCTACCTCCTAATCTATACAAGCCTCAATGGAAGGGAAAGCATAAATCTTATGAGCTCTGTTTGTCAAAATGCTGTGCATTTCCTTTGGCCATCTCATTGGTCTTAGAGATTTCTTTAGGCCAACTAATCTGCTTAGCTATCTTCTCAAAAAGAAATGGGAAACGCCTCAGTGTCCCTTTCACAACATTTTGGATGGCTAGCATAAATTTAAATTGTTCCTCAATGAGTCTTGGCCTAGCCTGAGAACGTTTGTTGTCAGAATGTTTCCCGGAGTCCGAGACCTCCTTTTATAATCCCACCCAATTAAACCCATATTTCTTCTCATTTCCTTTCTTTTCTTTCTCTTTCCTTTTCTCTCGTTTGAAATGCACTTTCCCGTTCCTGTTTCTGAAGTGCTATTTTGTTTCTATTTTCTTCTCTCTGAAATTCAAGTATATTAAGTGTTTTTTTATATCAGGCTGCTTCATTTGCATTTACATTTTAGCTAGCACATTTAAATTAGTATTTGATCTGTTTTAACTGATTTTAAATGTTGTGCTATTACTTCAATTACATCTACTTTACTATCCCCTACTTTTAATTCTAAAACCAACTTGTCTGCCAACTCTAATAGCCAAGCCCTGATTATTTTTTTGCATATCATTTAGTGATAAAATTTTCATCTTCAAAAAAGTCTAAGTAACTGCCAAATCTGTGTTGATTTAATAATTTACAAGAAACCTGGTAACTTTTCCATTACACTTATTCAATTATTACTGCTCCATTCAACATTCTCAGGCATAACAATCACTACCATCAGTTCTGGAGAAGGGTCACTGGACTGAAACATTATCTCTGATTTCTCCCTACAGCCTTGCTGAGCTTTTCCAGTGATTTCTGTTTCTGTTAAATATTCTCAGCATTAGGAATCCCATAGAAGATCCTAATTTTATGTTACGACCAAAGCTGGAGAAGTGTGCTATTTTTCTGTCATCCACACAAACATACATTTGATCATTCTACCTGGTCAAATATTTTTTATATTGCTAATCATTTGCCTTCTCTAAATTGGATTTAAAATTTAAAAATCTATCACTCAGGTTTCTGATTATGTTTCAGAAATTATGTTTCAGAAACAGTTGTGTTTCTAAACATAAAATTATTGATTTGTTATAAAGTAAAACTCATTCAATGAAGATGTAAAATTGGTTAACCCACTTAGTTTGTAATATGAAAGTATAAAGGTTTATCATTCAAATAACTTTAAATATATGCACAACCAAATGCACTTCCACATACAGGGGAAAGGGCAGAAAATGGATTTTAGCTGATAAGTTTTTTCTTGAAGGCAAACAAGATAAGTTTTGTGATTTTTGGCACCCAGCTGGTCTGATGTTCTGATTTGTTTAGATTGATGTCATTAGACATAGGCAGTGTGTCTGGAATGCAGCTTGTTCAGGAAGCACAGTATTATCAGGTTTTCCAGTCACTGTTCAAGAAGACCATCAAATTTCATGCTGAACTTCAGCATAAAGGACTTCAGAAACAGGAGATATAAATTGAAACACTTATTCTTTAGAAGTCTTACCCTCAATTGAAAATCCAAAATCATCTCCAGCCTGCAGTACACTATTCAAATATCCATAGGTCTCAGTCATAAAGCCAGTGAAGTGAGTTCATATGACCCCAAGGTCAGCAATTATCTGGAACCATATGGTTTCTAAGAAATGCCTCATTTAAAAAAAGTTTCAATGTGTCTTTTCATTGAACTTTGCATGGTGGCAGTGGCCCTGAAGCCCAGTGCAAAGTGGGGATAATAGTCTGCTGCAGGAGTGTATTGGCAGCCAACAGTCAGACCAGATGGACGACCCCTGCGTTGGACTGCTGTGGAGACCCTATGGGGAGAGATTGTGATGTTTGTCTTTTCAAATTTGCTTCTTGTTTTTCTGACCAATGGTGGAACTTTGTATCACTGTAATGCAACATTTTTTTCTTCATTTCTCTATTCCATACCTAAGGATTGTACCTAGATACTTTGCACCAAAGATAGTGCTTGTAGGCAGCGACATAGAAACCTTTCGCTGTATTTATTTGAGTACATGTCAATAAAGCTAACTTAATTCAATTCAATTTTTTAAAAAATCCTGCATGCTTTCACCTATATAATTGACTCTCAGATAGCTGTACAGTTTGTGGGCGTGAATGATATAGCCAGAAGCCTTTAGAAGAGGAGATGGTGTTCTTTTTGCTGCATTAAGTAAACACCTAAAACCTGAAGAAAGCCAGGTTATTTTCCTCTCACCAGTTACTTTATGCTGTTGCTTTCAAATATGTCAAAGACTTGATAATTTGTAAACTGGCCACTCCATGCATCTTGCAAGGAAGTGAAAAATATCTACAAAAGATGACGAACAACAAGTCCTGACAAGCAAAAGGATCATTTCAGAAAACGTTGTGAGCCGAAGTCTTTGAACTGCTTGTCCAGTTTTTCCTTCTACCATGACACTTTTTTTTGGTCTGACTGTGTCTCTCTGTCTGTATATAAAGGAGGGGTTTATGGGGAGAGGTTTAGGGTTTTAACTAGTAGAGGTACACATTGACAGTTCATATTATTTACCTATACCAGGAACCAATCATTTGTAACAAATAATAATTTTTGTGAAGTATAGTGACCTGCTCCATGCTTTCTGTTGAACTTGATCTAAAAAGACAGGCAAATTTGCTTACTTTGATAATATCGGTAACTTTTGTAATGACTCTTGATTTCCAGTGCGGTACCCCGGTGAGGCTTGACACTATCTCCTCAGTCTTCAAGCTCAAGTCGGCAAAAATGATTAAATCTAAACCATAAGTGCTCATTTATTTTCTAATTCTACCTCTGTATGAATACAAATGCCATATGTCAACACAAATACAGGAAGTAATTTACTGCATTGCTGGGTCACCAAATAGTGAATGAGTGAAAATGAAATGGGAGCATTGATAATCAAAATGTAGCCCTCTGAGAAAATGTCAGGATATCTTGACAAAAAAAATGTCCTCTGATGGGTGGTTGGAGTATGGGCTGTTTGACTGAAAAATAACAAGAATACTGGCAGAGTGATAGTAACTGGAGCATGAATGCTATCATCCTGAAAAAGATAGGAGGTTTGTACTACATGGTGCCATTGCCACGGGCCCAGAGTTCACCACAGCTACCTACTATTCTGGTGGAGCATGAATTGTTGGTCATTTATTGAATTGAATTAGTTTTATTATCATATGTATTCAAATGTGTACATTTATGGGCTGTCTTAAGCACAAGGTACCTAGGTACAGATTCTTCAGTACCAGCTCTTAGGGGAAAAAAATTAGACAAATAAAGAAATAACATTCAGCATTACAGATCATAGGAATAAATTTAAAAATAGAGAAATAAAAAGTTCAGAACAACCGTCCTTCCAACCCAGTCCTTACTGGTATCTAAACCTCTAGTCTATGTCAAGCCTTGACTCCAGATCATGCCGGGCTCCACCTCGATCCTCTCAAGGCTGGAAGACTGCCCTGAAATTGACTCAAGGCCAGAAGGCTACACCAAAAGAGTGCCATGGGCTAACAAAAGACCACCACACTGGACTGAGAGACCATCAGGCCGGGCTGGGAGATGTCCACCCTGCGAGTCGGGGACCACCACGCCAGGCTGGGAGGCTGCCATGCCTGACTGAGAGGATGCCATGCTGAGCCTAGAGACCACCATGACTGCCACACCAAGGCGTAAGAGTGCCAGGCTTAGCTGAGCAACCTCCGTGCAGATTTGTAGGATTTGAACTTGCAACACGATGAATGGCAGAACGGCATCAAGAGTCGCAGCTGATAGCAATGCTCCAGTTAATTCCACAAAGCATGACCAAGGGACTCTTGTGGTGCAGTGGTAGAGTCCTGACCCCTAGACTGAAAGGCCCTGGGCTCAAGTCTCACTTGCTCCAGAGGTGTATGATAATGTATCTGAAAATGTTGGTGAGGAAAAATAGGTTAAAAAAAACAAAAACCACGACCAGTGAACATATACTTACCATAATAAGGATCAGAATCAGATAATATTTCAACTTCCTGTTTCTGTTACTTCTCAAGGAAGGCATTTTGGCCGGGGCAGTCAGGTTTGTGGATTTTGAGCAGGAGGTAGAAACGGGCGGTGTGGGGTTGTGGGACTATGAGGTTGGAGGCGGTGGATGGGAGATCCCCTGAGGTGATGAGGTTATGGATGGTCTGGGAGATGATGGTTTGGTGGTGGGAGGTGGGGTCATGGTTAAGGGGGCAGTAGGAGGAGGCGTCCGCGAGCTGGCGTTTGGCCTCAGCGGTATAAAGGTTGTTGCGCCAAACTACTATCGCGCCTCCCTTGTCTGCCGGTTTGATTTGGCCGGAGCAGTCAGGTTTGTGGATTTTGGGCAGGAGGTAGAAACGGGCGGTGCGGGGTTGTGGGACTATGAGGTTGGAGTTAACTAGCAACACATTTTTCAGCTCTGTTACTCGTCAGCCAATCTGTTTACCTCATGCTGTCACTCCCCTCCCTCTATACCCGCGCTTGATCACAGTGGACATCACCCACTGCTAACTGTTAAGCAACTGGTATTGTCTTCAAAGCAAACACTTATTTCTTTGACATTTCAAACACACTTGTTTTAAGATTAGTGTCGAAGAGGTTAATACCACAGCCATATCTCTTCCTTGATTCTGATCTACAGCATCTGCGTTCCTCACTTTCTCCATATTTTAAGATTACTTCAAAATATTTTAACTGCTGAAAGTCAGAAATGTGACCAAATGCAACACCAGCTGGAGCTGACAGCTATTCAAAGTCTTAATCTGTGAGTGTTAAATCAACCTTTAATTCTTGAGAATTTCCCATCGCACTTAGAGAGGAAATGTTTCCTAGTTTAGTATTGCTGATAAGGGACCTGGCTTCCAGTTGCAAATTGTGAGATTTAGCCATAAACCTATTTGATTTTTGCTGCACAGAAATGAAGAACAATCCTCACCTGAATTTTTGATATTGTTAACACCGGGCTAGGGTTTTCCATTAGAAGCGTTGGATATAATCTTGCAGGAGTTTGAGGGACGTGGACTCTGCTGAGATTTGTAGAAGAATCAAATAAAGGCCTATCTTAATATCAGGAACATCGCACTCCATCTTTTACACCGATGACAAACAGAATGGCAAGTTTTTTTTTGGTAGTGACTTTCTGGTTAAGGGAGATTACAGATTTTATTATTATTTATTTGTGGGAATGGGCCTCACTGGCTAACTAGCATTTATTGATCATCGCAAGTTTCCCTTGAGAAGCTTGCTGCTGAGCCGTCTTCTTGAACTGCTACAGTCCACATGCTGGTAGGTTGAACCACAATGACCTTAGGGAGGGAATTGCAGGATTGTGACCCAGTGACAGTGAAGGAGACAGTGCTTTATTTCCAAGTCAGGACAGTGAGTGGCTAGGAGGAAACTTGCAGGTGACAGTGGTCCCATGAATCTGCAGCTTTTGTCCTTCTAGGTGGAAGTGGTTGTGGGTTTGGAAGATGCTGTCGGAGGATTTTTGGTGCATCTTGTAGATAGTAGTTAAAAATCACACAACACCTGGTTATAGTCCAACAGGTTTATTTGAAAGTGCAAACTTCTGGAGCGCTGTTCCTTCATCAAATAGTTAATGGGGCAGGATCATAGGACATAGAGGTTATAGTAAAAGGTCAAACTGTCACACAACTGATGTGACGTATTGAACAAATCTAACTTGCTTTTAAGTCTTTAATCACTTAGAATGGGCTGCAGGTTGCAATTGATTAATGTGTAAATCCCAGAATTTCTTTCAAGTCAGAGTCCCGAGATAACTTAAGGTTTTATCAGTATATAAAAGAAAAGCTGACATCTCAGCTCAGACAATGCATTCCTACTTTGGAAATAGAACCAGTCTGACAGGTTCTAACCTCACACCTTTAATGCATTGTTTTAATGCATTGCATCACTTGTATAACAATTTGATCTTTTATTCTAAATTCTGTTTCTTATGATCCAGTAGCTACCTGATGAAGCAGGAGGGCGCTTCCAAAGCTCGCGCTTCCAAATAAACCTGTTGGACCACAACCTGGTGTTGTGTGATTTTTAACTTTGTCCACCCCAGTCCAACATCGGCACCTCCACATCATTGTAGATGGTGTGCACTCCTGCTATTAATATTGTTGGTGGAGGGAGAGGATGTTTGTCGATGTAATGCCAATACAGCGGTCTGCTGGATGGTGTCAAGTTTCTTGAGTATCGTTAGAGCTGCACTCATCCAGGCAAGTGGGAAGTACTCTATCATGGTCTTGACTTGTGCCTTGTAAATAGTTGACAAGTTTTGGGAGGTGAAGAAGTGATTTATTTATGGCAGAATACCTCCCCTCAGACTTGCAATTGTAGCCACTGTATTTATATGGTGGTCAATGGTAACCCAAGAATGTTGATAGTGGAGGACTTCAGTGATGGTTATAGGCAGTGGTTAGATTGTCTCTGATTGGAGATGAGAGTCAAGATTAGAGTGGTACTGGAAAAGCACAGCATGTGAGGCAGCATCCAAAGATTAGGAAAATTGATGTTTCGGGCAAAAGCCCTTCATCAGAAATTAGGATCTGATTGGAGATGGTTATTGGCTGACATTTGTCTGGTGTAAATATTATTTGCCACTTGTTGGCCCAAGCCTGAAAGTTATCCATCTTGTTGCAATTGAACATGGACTGCTTTTACAGCTGAGGAGTGTGGATGGTGCTGAAAATTGTGCAATAACCTCACTTTTGGCCTTATGATGGAGGGAGGGTCATTGATGAAGCAGCTGAAAATAAATGGACCTAGGAAATTTCCCTGAGGAGCTCCTGTAGAGAGATCCTGGAACTGAGATGACTGACTCCAATGACCACAATCATCTTCGTAAATACGAAGTTTGACTCCAAACAGCCAAGAGTTTACCCCGATATCCATTGATTTGTTTTGCAAGGACTTCTTGATGCCAACTAGATTAAATGTGGCCTTGATGTCATCTTTTGTTAAGTGCTTTGTTGAAAGCACAGCTTGCTTGTTAATGTTCAGCTTCTTATCCTACCAAGCACACTGAACCAGCTAGATGCTGAGAAAACTAAACACTGCAATCAGAGCAGAGGCTTGGCAAATTCAGCTTGTTACTTGCTCTGAAGGATCTCCATGATGTACCGAACCAGACGGCATCTCAGGGCTTGATCCATGGGCATTAGTTGCATGCACCCCTCATTCACAGACATTGGCATCCAGCATTTACCAACCTGTCCTAGTACCTCACCAGTTCACTTGCAGGTCACTCAGGAAGCATAGCTGTGCATTGCAGGACACATAGCAAGGAGCATTGAGAGGCAACAGCAGGAATGCTTTACGCCCAGGGACGGGATCCAGCTCACACATTGAACCAGACTACACCCCAGGGATGTTCAGTTGCTCTCTCAGCACTTGCTCACTTAAGGCCTACTTGCATGCTTAAAGCATCCCTGCCTTGCCTTGCTATGCCTATTAGTGTGCTGGTGTTTTCGCAATAGCGAAAGTCTGCTGTTTTGCAGTGGTCTTTTGCAAAGACTAACAAACTCATGCTTATCAGCAGGGACCTGTCCAGTAGTGGTTGTGGAGGTATGGGTTCACTTCCAAAAGGGGTGGGTAAGTCTGAGCTTGGGGAGGGGGGAGTGGAGGCTGAGACGTAGACACAAGTGCAGAGACAGAGACAAGGAGGTGATAAGGAGGGTCTTGAGCTGTATGAAGGAAAGGGAACAACATCACAAGTCATAGTAGGACAAGGAAGTGGATGGTTAAGTGACCACTGTGGCCTCCACAAGGGGAGCATAAGGATTTGGGTACTTACCATTAAGTGTAATGTCAAATCTCAGGGGGCAGGGAGGATAGTTGACATGAAGTATAATATGGTGTGTCTCTACACTAGAGAAATGGGTAGAAATGTGCCAATGGAGTAATCACTGTAATAAGTATCATGGAGGTTCTGGGACAAGGAGGTGATCAAGTGGAGGGAAGTGCTGACAATGTCGACCGCATGCTATGTTCCCTGCCATTACTTGCTATTCTCTATATACAGTGCTATTAGAAAATGGCCGGGACATTTGTTGGATGACACGACTCCAATATATGATGCAGCTGATTGTAAACCCCATCTACACTGAGTTTTCAATCTTTTCATCTTTATTTGGTATGCATGCTTATGGATCACATGCTGGTCAAAGGCAATTTGCATGATATCAAATGTTGCTTTCAAATTGAACATTGAGCAATGATGTTGACCTTAGTTGCAGTAGAATAAGATCAATGATAGCTGAAGGGGAGCTATTATTCATGCAACCTCTAAGGGGTGAATGATTGTTATGGATCTGGGACAGAAAGAATTTTGGAGCACAGTTAGCATTCCCTTTTGATTTAATGTACTGATCACTCAGCTGGCACTGTACCATCACCAAGTTGGTGCACTCACTAAGGGTGAAGCTAGAACTGAATGAATAACAAAGACATATCCCTCATTATCAGGGTGCAACAGGCCTCACTCTGTGGAGAAATGATCTCAGCCCTCATTGCAGGGTATGTCATAACTGATTCTTTTGATATAGAACATAGAACATGGAAAAATACAGCGCAGTACAGGCCCTTTGGCCCTCGATGTTGCTCCGATCATAGCCCACCTAACCTACGCTAGCCCACTATCCTCCATATGCCTATCCAATATCTAGGAACCTCTTTTGCTTCTTCTGTCCCCAGTGTAGATCATTTCCACCAGGAATCTAATGCCTAGTCACTGGTGGGAGATTAATCATTGGCGCCACCTTACGAAGAAGACAAAGCCAATACAGAGGAACCACGGCCAATAGCAAACCCAGTAGCATTACACGCCGCAACAGAAGACTAGGAACACTCAGCTCAGAACAGAAGTCACAGCCACAAGGACCCTCTTGATGTGAGAGGTTTGCAGGATGCCCAGAGCCTTTCGGCTGAGTCCATTTCTCAGAGATGAGTGAGGCTTTGTATGTTCCAAGGTGTTGTGAAGGAAGTATTCTGGACACTGGAGTGGAACCTGAGGGCTGCAGGAGTGGGAGGCCATTCTCTCCCACTAATAGCCACTCTGAACTTGATGCAACTGACTTGTTCCAGGGAACAACAGGTGATGTGTGTGGATCTGCTAGTCATGCATCCATAAATGCATCAGGATAGTGACTGATGCTATTTGTGCAAATCACATTGGATGAGGTCAGTGCAACTGCCTGAGATGTAGAATTTGGAAATACAGCTGGCTTCTCTCAAGTGCAGGGTGCCATTTATTGCACACATTGTGTGCATCGTGTCACAACACAGCAGAATTCATCACCAGTAGGTTCCACACAGTGATTGATCTGGTGACCCTGATGGTCACTGTTACCACATCCTGGTGGTGTGTGCCCAATAGCCTAGCAGCCGTGACAACTCCTACATCTTTGAGCAATCTCATTTGCCTGTGTGTTTGAGGGTGCAGGGCAGGTTACAAGAGTACAAGGCTGGTTACTGCAAACATGGTTCATGGCGCCACTGCCCAACCCTCTGATGCAGAGCACAGAGATAATGCTGCCCATCCCTTGTCCAGGACTGTGCGGGAACAGGGGGCTGCTGAAAATGTGGTAGTGTTGCTTGGATTGGGCTGAGACGGGTCCCTCCAGTGTAATTCAACAGAGTGTGCTGCATTTTCCTGGCAGGTGAACTCTGTACAACTGGAACAGTGGTCAAGGTGCTGTGCTGGATGCTGAGGAACTGGGGGAGCAGGAGCAATCTTCCAAGGAAGAGAAAAGGGAGCAGTTGCAAGGTTATTTTAGCAAAATGGTTACGGCAGTACTTCTCCAAAATAACGTCAGCAATCTGGGCTTCAACTTGAGAGACCAGTATTGTGACAAAACGGCTGCCAAGTAAAATTTGTCAATTCAATTTTACTTCCACAATCCTTCCTCTTTGATCACAAGATCAAAAGAGCTGATTGGGAACGTAACCAGAACCTGGTGGGTTATCTGGTTGTGGGGTTTAGAGTTATACAAATTGGCATCCAGGTCTGTTAAGGAGGGAGCCGAGGACAGCAATGTTTGGGGTTCCATGTCGGGGAAGGAGTGTTCCACCAGAGGAATCTTAGCCAAGTGCGCAGTTAGTGGGGTACAGAGAGGCACTGCCAACCTATTCATGAGGTCTTTCCAGCCAGTATTTAAGCAAGTAATGGCAACACAGCACACATTGATTATAACAATAATAATAACCAGCCAATGCAGTAAATAAGATCCCCAGGACCCTCCCAGCTAGCCATCTCCAGCTGTAGAACCTTTTATGAAATTGCCCAACTGATTCCGAATAGACTGGATAACATGGGTTATGTTGTAAGATTCATCAGTAAAATGAGTGATACACTTGTCCCCCATGATTGTGCACACTCAATTGTTGGGCCAATTGATAATCCACTGAATATCTAGTCTGCTGTGCATAGAGCCAATTCTTTATTAACTGCATCTAGTCCCTTCATTGTACTGCTTCCCAGAATAGTTAACCCACAAATGAGGTAATTCTGGGTCTTTGCTGCTATTGTTCCCGCTGAACTTCCAAGGGATAATGCCCCTAAAAACGCATTGTCAAGGGAGGATCCCAGAGTTACCGGGTTCTTCAAATCTGCACAAAATTCCTCGCTAACAGCTTAGGTAACTATTCTGCGGCGGGTGTGTGCTTGCTGTGAACATGGGACAGTGAGTGATCCTATTGTTCCTACCGTGAACAGGATTGGGAGAGACCAGGTGGCCATTGTAAAGGAGTCATTAAAGATGAAAGCAAAGCCTGGCCTAGCCAGTTAGCACATAACCTCCCTGTGAACTGTTTGTATCTCCAGTTGCTCTCCTGATTGGATTTTCCCCTGATCCGATTAGCTGGTAACTATTAAAAGGATACGACCACAAGGTCAAACTGATGTGGGTGCCATTACAGTCTCCGTAAATGAACTGTCTGCCTGCTGTAATGTTCAAACACCTTATCGCAGGTGCAAGTGAATATTCCTTTGCCTACCTGACGATATCTGTGCACACATTGTCTCTGGACACAAGAGGCATCCGTTGGGACCAAGGCGTAGGCACAGCCCCACCCTTTTCCTGAAAAGCAAAGTGGATATCTGTTGGGATCAGAGCAAATTGTGCCATTTCTACCCCATGTGCCTGTGCAGTTAGGGGAATGTACTCTATCCAAATTTATCAGCTCTATGCATCGCCCTAAGGACAACCTTCGGAAGCTACTGCTCTGACTCACATAGGGGGCATCAGAGTAGTCTACAGGTGAAGGGGAGTTTGCTCCATGATGGCTATGAATAATGGCTCGACTGACTGTGTAAGAAGGTAGCAAACAGTTCGATTACCGTGCAACCGCACATGAGTTTTATAAAACAGGTTGTCCTGCAGACCCAATGCTGCAAAGGTGGTCATTATGCCGCAGAGTGCAAGTGCAGTTTCTAGGCTATGTAAAGGGCCCATCATTTATAGGCTCTCAGGTGAACTCAGTAACCTTTTTCTTGGACTTGGGCTGCTTTTGGTATTGGGTGTTCTGGGCATTTCATGTTCGGGCTCCTCAGGTAGTGGTGTGCATTGACTTTGCTTTTTAACCGTGACAGCCATGCGGGTTAGCAGGAGGACGAGGTTTGGGTCTTTCCACTGAGGAGAAAGAGAATTCTTATCAAGCGATTTGATCATAACATATTCCCCAGGATGGAAGGGATGCATGGAATCATCACTAGGAGTGGAAAGGGCCTCTTTAACGATGTCGTAACACAGAGGGCCTTCACATAATTGAGAAGGGCCTCTGTGTCAAACGTAGTGCTGCATCCACAGGAAATTTAGGGGATCTTGCCCCGTGGGCATCGGTTGTCCCATTAATACCTTGAATGGGGTAAGGCCGGTGGTTCTGTTGACCTTGCTCTGTATGATATAGAGGGCTAATGGCAAAGCCTCTGGCCATGGCAGCCCCATGTCTTGTGGGTGGTTAGGGTGGTTTTGAGGGTGCCATTCATCTGAATCCAGCCACCATACCCAAGGACTGGGGTATTGGAGGTGATATTTCCGTGCGATGCCTAGTGCCTTACTAACATGCTCAGTAATTGCAGAAGTAAAATGATTGCCTCTGCCACTGTTAATGCTGCTCAGAATTCCAAACCTAAGGATTTTATCTTTCACGAGGCATTTAACCATGGTCCTAGCATCATCTTTCCTTGTGCGAAAGCTTCTATCCATTTGGAGAACATGTCAACAAGGACTAGCATGTACTTAAAACCCTGTCTAGCTAGCATGTGCACCAAATCTGCAGGTGATTAAATGGTCCATCGGGCACTGGCAGATGATCATACTTTGTGTAAGGTTTAGCGTTATTATTCTGCAAGCATATTGAACACCTTTAGACAAGCGCTTGTGCTGCTGCTGCTGCCAACCCTGGTGCGTACCAGGTTTGTTGTACAGCATGTAACATTCCGCCTTTTCCTGCGTGGCTGATCCCATGGGGCCAATGCAAGGACCTGAAGGAGCGACTTAGGGCAAATGATACGTCCATCAGGATGAATGAGCAGGCCCAGAAAACTGGACTCTTTGGCCCCTGTGCACACCCAACTACCCCTCTCTGCTTGCGGGTGTGTTCCTGAGCCACCCTAATCCCCTCTATGGGATCACACATTGTTGCTGGTAAGTTTGATATGGGAGTTTGAAGAATACAAATGGTGTGAGTTAGTGCCGCTTGCCTAGCAGCATGGTCTGCGCACGCATTGCCTAGGGTGACTGGATCATCATCAGCGGTATGGGCTGCACATTTCATAATGGCTACCATGGAGGGGAGCATAATGGCCTCTAAAAGGTTCTTAATGAGAAGTGCATGCTGTAAGACTCGTCCAGAGGAGGTGATAAAGCCTTTATGTTTGCACATGGCCCCCAAAATCATGGACTACCCCAAACGCATATCAGGAATCAGTGTAAATATTAACAGATCGGTTGTCAGTGAGGACACAGACTTTAGTAAGGGCAAGTAGCTCATCGGCCTGCACAGAGGTTCCATCTGGCAGTGCAGCACCTTCAAGAATTTCGAAAGGGGTGCAAACTGCATAGCTGGCTAACTTTTGGTGATCTGTGAGGCTAAAGGAGGAGCCATCGGTGAAGAGGATCATGTCAGGGTTCTCAAATGGAGTTTTGGAGAGGTCAGGGCGTGGAGTAACAACCTCCCAGACTGTGCCTTTGCAGCCTTGGTCACCAGCGGGAGAGTCATGGACAAGGAGCACAGTGGCTGGATTCAGAACAGGAGCCTGCCGGAGCATTAGATATGTTGGGAGAGTAGGACGACCTCATCGTCAGTTCTCCTAGATACCATAAAATGTTGGGTTGCTGCCAAATTTAGCAGGGAAACCAAATAAGGCACAAAAACAGCACACGAATTATCCAACACAATGAGGGTGGACTTTTCTATCATTACCGCGGCAGCTGCCACCACTTACAACAGGTCGGCATTCCCCTTACAACAGGTCGGCATTCCCTAACAACAGGTCGGCATTTCCCTTACAACAGGTCGGCATTCCCCTTACAACAGGTGGCAACTGAACCGAGTAAAAGGCGAATGGGCGTTCGGAGATCCCCATGCCATTGCGTTAGAATGCCGGATGCATATCCCTCCTTTTCACTAACAAAAAGGTGGAAGGTCTGTGTATAGTCAGGGATTGCAAGAGCTGGCGCAGTAGTAAGGTAACGTTTGAGTTCTGTAAATGCTTGCTCCATCGCAGGCGTCCTGAGTAGATCGTTTTGGTGAAGATGCTTCGTGCAGAGACGTATCAAGAACTCGATAGTCTGGGATCCAGTGCCGACAGTAATTCACCATACCCAAGAAAGACAGTAACTCAGTGCGTGTAGTAGGAGGCGAGAGACGGAGGATGGCTTCAATGTGCTCATGCAACAGGGACCGAAGGCCATGGGCGGGTTCAGAGCCCAGATACTGCACTGTCAGTTGGCAGAGCTGGATCTTTTCAATCAACACCTTATGCCCATCCTGAGCCAAACAACCGAGTAAGGCAATAATGTCCCACGTGCAGGTGTCAGGAAAACCTGACGCCATTAATAAGTCATTAGTATTCTGAATCAAGAAGCTCTGACATGGCAGATAGAGGGTTTGCAGGGTACGATGTACAGCAAAGGCATATATTGTGGAGCTCTCTGTATACCCCAGGGAAGCCGCGTTCATGTGTATTGGTGACCTCTGTAAGTAAAAGTGAAAAGCTATTGACTTTCAGCAGATAATTTGATGGAGAAAAAGACTGAACAGAGTCGATAACAGAAAAGCAGGTGGCTGTAGCAGACAGGCCAATGAGGATGGCATTGATGTCTGGCATGACAGGTGAGCAGGGGACAAAATAGCATTGACTGCCCCCAAGTCCTGCACAAACCGCCATTGGCCCGGTCTCCCTGGCTTAGGAATATGGAGAATGGGGGCATTACGGGGGGCTTATGGTGCCTTGTTGCAGGAAGGAATCAATAACTGACTTAATTCTTTCCTTGGCAGTGGGCGACAAGTTATACTGCCAAATGGACGGTAGGACAGTCCTGTGTCATACAGTGACCACGTGTGGCAGGGCTAAGAGGACCAATCTGGCATGATTGGAGTGCTGGGCACACAATAAGGGTGGCATGCAATGGAGTAACATGGGGGTATCATAGGAGGGGGACGCTGGTGGAGTCTGCAAGGTGAAAAGGCCTTCAGCAAAGGTAGGACTGCCCGACAGGCAGAATTCGGCCCCTACTAGAATGGCGACCTGGAGGAAGTTGGGATCCGTGGGATCCAAAGGCCAGAAATCTCTCGGTAGGCATCTGAGCCAGTGGACCGGGGACCCGAATCTTTTGGGTGCCACAGGGGTTTGACCAGGACAGAAACGTGTGGGGCGGAGGCAGGGTTATGTGAGAATAGGGGTTGCTGCTTAGCATTGGATAGGATCTCTGCCTGCTACTCCCTCCTTCCGGACAAAATAAGACCCAGTCAATGACTCCGGGGAGGGCATATTGAGATGCGAGTCTGCAATAGAGGAATAAGATGGGTCAGACTAGTTGAGGTAAGCAGGAAATGACCAGTTTGAATGATCCATTAAAGAAAGGCTGCAGATGGAGGGGGGTGGAGCACGTTCAGACCTTGGAGCATAGAGGAAAGGAAAATGCACACTGAATTGTTAGGAAATGACGAGGAGTAAAGGGAGGACATGGGAGACAGCAGCACTGAGTTGTCATGAGGGCTTGCAGCAGGGGATACTTGGTATGGGGGAGCTCTAAGGTGAGTCTCTGAGGGAGAAGCAATGAATGGACGCACTGAGTTTACAGAAGGTCTGGTGACCAAGCAAGGCAACGGGGCAGGAAGGAGAGATAATCAGTGTGTCAATGACCGTAAGGGGTTGCTTGCTAGGAACAAGCATAGAAAGGGGTTCAACTATGGTCGTTCCAGGGATACCCACAGTGCTAACCTTTTCAGAGCTAAGGACAAGGTCCGCTAAGGGAGGTGCAGAAGACTGTGTTGCTCTGGAGTCCACTAGAACTGATACAAGACGGCTGCCCATCTCAATATCCATCATCGGGTTTTTGGATGGGCAATAGGAGATCCGTGTTGAAGTGGCCTGCAGAGGCCTCCCTCATGCAGCAGCCCTAGGGCTGCGAGACACAGGGGAAGGGATTGTTAACTGAGAAAAGAGCTGGCAAAGTGTGCCGCTGCGGTGGGAGATCGGGTTGCTGCTGTGATGCTAGCAGGGAGGGTTTTGCCTGACAATCCTGCACCCAATGGCCAAAGTTCCCACAGGACTTGCACTGATCCTGACTAATGTCACGGCACTGTGAGTATTGTCCTTTGTAGTGCTGTTGACACTGTCCATGCTGCAGGGCCTG
The DNA here is from genome assembly GCF_020745735.1 of Hemiscyllium ocellatum. Lineage (NCBI taxonomy): Eukaryota > Metazoa > Chordata > Chondrichthyes > Orectolobiformes > Hemiscylliidae > Hemiscyllium > Hemiscyllium ocellatum. Next base: position 18,432,515 of record NC_083434.1, read on the forward strand.
ATGCCATGCAGGCGCTACAGACTCTAGGAGTGGGTATGCCTCGTTGTCTTTTTGGTATGTGAAAAGACCCTGCTGATCCATATTGGTAAGCAAAGTGAGTGTTTGTTCCCAGTCTATCAATCAAGGTTGAGAGATTTAAAGGCTTGGGCATGACGAGGTTGAATGCAATTAACAAGGGTCTGGGTCGCTAAGTTATCATTGTCTGAGAGGGGAATGCCAAAGAAGGACTCCCAAACTTCCTTGAAACAGGTGAGAAAATTGGGTAATGATTCATTAGTCTTCTGGAGGCAACGCATGACTTCACCAAAGTCAACTTGTCACCGGGCCACTGCCAGAATGGTAAGCGGTCACCTCAAGTCCATTTTCCCTTGCCACCGTATCAGCCAGAGGTCAGTGGTAAACGCAAGCGAGTTTTTAATGGATGATCAGTGAGTGCCACAAGACGGATGCATCAGATTGTTTACATCTTGTGGCAGGCAGTTATGAATATTGCAAATCTGAAGAAGCCAGTGGTAGAAGGGAACTGGGCGTTTAATTGGGTCTGGGGTGTCTTGCAGCATGCCACGGACCTCAGCATGAGTCTAGGGCTTATCGAAGTTTACTTTGCCTGTTATAAGTTGAGGGTAAGCATCATTCCTCACATGAGAGCAGGTGTGGTGTTGTTGGGAGTCACTGGGGAAGATGGAGGAGACCCTGTCTTCAGGGAGTTCCGCCGGATGCCGGTGGCCAGACACCGCAGAGGTTTTTAGGGACTAACTGGATGGCCTGGGCTCCATTCTCCCCTTGAGATGGCAGCTGGGGAATATTCTCTGGGTGGCATCGAGTGGCAATAACGGCTGCAACCTCATGTGTGTGATAGTCAGTGTCCAGGACAGGAGCGGGAAGTTTGAGATATTGGGAAGTATAGGGCAGAGGAGGAAGTGGTGAGCGGTGAAAGACAGAACTGCATCAGGCTGAACTGGTAGTTATTCCTTAATTTTGGGAGGTTGGTGGTTCCTGGCCATTTTTCTAAACTGATCCAATGCAACACGTATGCCTGGTCCCATGTAGGATCCCCATACCTGCCTGCAAAATTTGTTCTCCAATAGTCAATTTTCTTTAGTTTAAAGGAGCACTGATAGGCCAACTGCCATGTGTCCAGCTGTACAAATCGGAGGTAAATGGAATGCCATAATGACTGTCACCCATCTCCTTCCACACTATGTCAGCTGGTGATCCAGGTGGAACGAGGGGGTCTCCTACCTTACTCTTGTGATGGATAAACTTACGTTGGTGCTTCAGGGTCTCTTTAGAAGGAACAAGTGGACGCGGGCTGCTCTTCCAGCAGGACATGGGTCGCTTGTCCCCGGGTACAGCCCTGCCATCTGATGCTTAAAACTCACCGATCCCATCGTCACATCACATCTGTGGCGTGAACCTTAATCCTGTAAGAGATAAACAACAAACTACACAAAGACAGACGTGCCCTGGTGCTGCTGTCACTCCATCAAGGTCACTTTATATTGATGTAAACTTTCAGCAGAGGTCTTTCTGTCTTCAGTCTTGTCTCAGGGGATCAGCCTGCAGACTTAGGTCAGGATCACGGTTTTAGCCTACGAACAATTTGGAGCAATCTTTCTGTCTTCCATCTTGTCTCGGGAGCTCAGACTGTAGACTCAGGTGAGGAACACTCTTTCAATCAATTGTTAAGAGAAGAGCTAAGGTTTCCAATCATCTGCACACACGCCGTATGAGTCTCAATTCACAGGTATCCTTAATCCAGTCTCCAATCCCTAATTTAAGGTCCTGGCTTTCACATGGGGGATTATCCCTCTTAACTACAGCTCAGGCTAGGTGCTAGAGACAAGTACCTCCTTGTCCGATAGTGCTCAACTCAAACGTCAGCCACTCTCACAATCGCTCAGCACATTCAATCCTAGCAATGTTATGTTTGAGCGGAATCCCATATTGAGGGATCCTGCTGACAATGCCAAATAGTTGAAGAAATTCTCAGGAGTCGGACCTTGAGCATTAACAGTCTTTATTACATGGCCATGGGGAGTATGTCTTGCCTCAGACAGGGACTGGCGTAGTCTGAAGTAATAGAAAAGATTACAGGTTATGTCGGTAAATCCTCAGGACCTGATCAGTTGTACCCTAGAACTCTGTGGGAAGCTAGAGAAGTGATTGCTGGGCCTCTTGCTGAGATATTTGTATCATCGATGGTCACAGGTGAGGTGCCGGAAGACTGGAGGTTGACTAACGTGGTACCACTGTTTAAGAAGGGTGGTAAGAACAAGCCAGGGGACTATAGACCAGTGAGCCTGACGTTGGTGGTGGGCAAGTTGTTGGAGGGAATCCTGAGGGACAGGACGTACATGTATTTGGAAAGGCAAGGACTGATTAGGGAGAGTCAACATGACTTTGTGCATGGGAAATCATGTCTCACAAACTTGATTGCGTTTTTTGAGCAAGTAACAAAGAAGATTGATGAGGGCAGAGCAGTAGATGTGATCTATATGGACTTCAGTAAGGCATTCGACAAGGTTCCCCATGGGAGTCTGATTAGTAAGGTTAGATCTCAGGAATACAGGGAGAACTAGCCATTTGGATACAGAACTGGCTCAAAGGTAGAAGACAGAGGATGGAGGTGGAGAGGTGTTTTTGAGACTGGAAGCCTGTGACCAGTGGAGTGCCACAAGGATCGGTGCTGGGTCCTCTACCTTTTGTCATTTACATAAATGATTTGGATGCGAGCATAAGAGGTACAGTTAGTAAGTTTGCAGATGACATCAACATTGGAGGTGTAGTGGACAGCGAAGAGGGTTACCTCAGATTGAACAGGATCTGGACCAGATGGGCCAATGGGCTGAGGAGTGGCAGATGGAGTTTAATTCAGATAAATGCGAGGTGCTGCATTTTGGGAAAGCAAATCTTAGCAGAACTAATACACTTAATGGATTAGAGTGGTGCTGGAAAAGCACAGCAGTTCAGGCGGCATCCGAGGAGCAGGAAAATCGATGTTTCGGACAAAAACCTTTCGTCAGGAATACAGGCAGAGTGTCTGAAGGGTGGAGAGATAAATGAGAGGAGGGTGGGGGTGAACTGGTCCTCACCCTTAACAATTTCTCCTTTGAATCCTCCCACTTCCTCTAGACCAAAGGGGTAGCCATGAGCACCCATATGGGCCCCAGCTATGCCTGTCTCTTTGTTGGCTATGTAAAACAGTCCATCTTCCATAATTACACCGGCACCACTCCCCACCTCTTCCTCTGCAACATTGATGACTGCATTGGCGCCACCTCGGGCTCCCACGAGTAGGTTGAGCAATTCATCAACTTCACCAACACATTCCACCCTGACCTTAAATTTACCTGGATCATCTCTGACACCTCCCTCCCCTTCCTGGACCTCTCCATCTCCATTAATGACGACCGACTTGACACCGACATTTTTTACAAACCTACCGACTCCCACAGCTACCTGGATGACACCTCTTCCTACCCTACTTCCTGCAAAAATGCCATCCCGTATTCCCAATTCCTCTGCCTCCACCGTATCTGCTCCCAGGAGGATCAGTTCCACAGTTCCACCATAGAACAGACCAGATGGCCTCCTTCTTGAGAGACCGCAATTTCCTTTCCCACATGGTTAAAATTGCCCTGAAACGCATCTCGTCCACATCCCGCACCTCCATCCTCAGACCCACCCCTCCAACCATAACAAGGACAGAACGCCCCTGGTGCTCACCTTCCACCCTACCAACCTTCGCATAAACCAAAGCATCCGCCTACATTTCTGCCTCCTCCAAACGGACCCCACCACCAGGGATATATTTCCCTCCCCATCTCTTTCCGCCTTCCGCAAAGACCGTTCCCTCCATGACTACCTAGTCAAGTCAATGCCCCCCAACAACCCACCCTCCCATCCTGGCACCTTCCCCTGCCACCACAGGAATTGCCCTGCACCCACACCTCCTCCCTCACCTACATCCAAGGCCCCAAAGGAGCCTACCACATCCATCAAAGTTTTACCTGCACATCCACCAATATAATTTATTATATCTGTTGCTCCCGATGCGGTCTCCTCTACACTGGGGAGACTGGACGCCTCCTAGCAGAGCGCTTTAGGGAACATTTCTGGGACACCCGCACCAATCAACCACACCACCCTGTGGCCCAACATTTCAACTCCCCCTCCCACTCAGCCGAGGACATGGAGGTCCTGGGCCTCCCTCATCACCGCTCCCTCACCACCCGACACCTGGAGGAAGAACGCCTCATCTTCCGCCTCGGAACACTTCAACCCCAGGGCATCAATGTGGACTTCACCAGTTTCCTCATTTCACCTTCCCCCACCTCACCCCAGTTCCAAACTTCCAGCTCAGCACTGTCCTCATGATTTGTCCTACCTGCCTATCTTCCTTTCCAACTATCCACTCCACCCTCCTCTCTGACCTATCACCTTCATTCCACCCCCATTCACCTATTGTACTCTTTGCTACCTTCCCCCACCCTCCTCCCTGACCTATCACCTTCATTCCACCCCATTTACCTATTGTACTCTATGCTACTTTCTCCCCACCCCCACCCTGCTCCCATTTATCTCTCCACCCTTCAGACATCTGCCTGTATCCTGATGAAGGGCTTTTGCCTCAAACGTCAATTTTCCTGCTCCTCAGATGCTGCCTGAACTGCTGTGCTTTTCCAGCACCACTCTAATCCAGAATCTGGGTTCCAGCATCTGCAGTCATTGTTTTTACCTTATACACTTAACGGTAAGGTCCTAGGGAGTGTTGCTGAACAAAGAGACCTTGGCATGCAGGTTCATAGCGCCTTAAAAGTGGAGTCGCAGGTCAATAGGATAGTGAAGAAGGCATTTGGTATGCTTTCTTTTATTGGTCAGAGTATTGAGTACAGGGGTTGGGACTGTTGCGGCTGTACAGGACATTGGTTAGGCCACTGTTGGAATATTGCGTGCAATTCTGATCTCCTTCCTATCGGAAAGATGTTGTGATACTTGAAAGGGTTCAGAAAAGATTTACAAGAATGTTGCCAGGGTTAGAGGATTTGAGCTATAGGGAGAGGCTGGGGCTGTTTTCCCTGGAGTGTCGGAGGCTGAGGGGTGACCTTATAGAGGTTTACAAAATTATGAGGGGCATGGATTGGGTAAATAGACAGAGTTTTTTCCCTGGGGTGGGTGAGTCCAGAAATAGAGGGCATAGGTTTAGGATGAGAGGGTAAAGATATAAAAGAGGTCTAAACGGCGCAGATATACATAGAGGGTGGTACGTGTATGGAATGAGCTGTCAGAGGATGTGGTGGAGGCTGGTACAATTGCAACATTTAAGAGACATTGGATGGGTATATGAAAAGGAAAGGTTTGGAGGGATATGGGCTGGGTGCTGGCAGGGACTAGATTGGGTTGGGATATTTGGTCGGCATGGATGGGTTGGACAAAAGAGTCTGTTTCCATGCTGTACATCTCTATGGCTCTATGTTGTATTTTAGACAGGGGCTGACCATTAATCATGGAAGCCATGGGGTCAGGTGAAGGCAACAGTCAGTCCCTGCTGTTGCCACAGATGTTTCCCTATCAAGCAGGCTTGAATGTTAACACATACCAATGACTTTACACAAGGTTCTGCAAGAATCAGAACAGATAAGTAACATAATGAGCCATACATCATGATGAAAGCAGATCTAGTCTAGGGTCTGGGGGAGGCGCGGATTCGTAGGCAGTTGCAAGGTTATTTTAGCAAAATGGTTACGGCAGTACTTCTCCAAAATAACATGTCAGCAATCTGGGCTTCAACTTGAGAGACCAGTATTGTGACAAAATGGCTGTGAAGTAAAATACGTCAATTCAATGTTACTTCCACATTGATCCTATCACTGGTGCTGATACTGACATGTCAAATGCCTGGTAAACTGATTTGCAATCAAGTGGTCTCTTTGTATTGCTGGGTGTGGATGCATTGGTATGCTTTGGTGCCAGCACTGTGCCAGGTAATGGGCATGTTTACATGTTTGAAATTTGCCTATGGACAACACTGTACAAGGTACATCATAAGTTAATGTAATTGAGGCAACTATGGATTAGTGCAGAGAGGTCAGTGCACACTCAATGGGCCAAAGTGTTGCTTCTAGGTGGGTGCCTCTATGACTGCCCACTAACATGGTTATGGGACAGAAGCAGTGACATATTGTTGGTTAGCTTTTTAAAAATGTGCTATTGAAGTGGTGTTTTTATTTTTAGCACAATTTGAATTATTGCACAGAATTCATGTCAGAGAAACAGACCATTCAACCCAACAGTCCTAGCACAAAGTTTGCTGCTCATGGCCTTTCTCTCACTTTACTTCACTCACCTATGACCCACTGATTGGCACTAGTTTGAAAGGATTCTAGATGTCTGCTATCTTAAGTGTCCAATGGGCAGAAGATATGATGGGCCTTCCTCCTAAAATTCAGCATGACTGTCTTGATGTTTTTTCAGGTAGCATGCAAAACACCCACCAACTCAGAAGACTCCACATACAATTGAATAGTCATTGTTGCCTTGAAATGTTAATTCTGATTCTCTGCACAAATGCTGCCTGATCTGCTGAGTATTTTCTGTTTTATAAGATGGTCTCCTTGTTCTTGACACTACGATTTTACACCTTTTACTATATATATTCTCCTAATAGAATACAATCTTAAAAACAAAAACTCTTTGAGCTTGATTGCAAATAAACTGATTTATTTGATATGAAATATGTGAATAAATACAATTTTCTAGTGAGGTGCATCTACTAAAAAAACACAAAGATAAGAAATCATGGTTTTTATATATAATGTAGTGATGCCATGAGCATATTTCTTAAAGGTATATGGACATACTGTGTCTCTGAAAAGTATATTGGTGTACTGGATATGATACATAACATATTTTTCTGTTTCAAATATATACAAAGTTAATCATGTTTGTAAACAGGCACATGTTGTCGATTTTGTAATTAAACAAACAGAGTTTACAAGATTAACAATTCAAACTTAATATAATGCTTTGGAAGTTTGGCAACTCATCCTGATCGAATGATTTTATACCGGTCTAGTTGTTGTTCTTTGACAATTTGTTTGGCTTGCTCCTGATATCTATTTCTCAACATTACTACACAGTCAGCAACTTCAGAGTTTTCATTCTCATTCTCTTCGTGCTTCTTCGCTGTGCCATACATGGTCTGAGTTTAGCTCTGTTCCTTGACAAAATAGCATAATGATTAGTGAAGACTTTGTATGATTTGGGCTGGTTACATATTTTACATATTTTTGTATCCAATTATTTATATTCATATTTCTAACTCATACTGTCTGACCAATGTGCATTTTTCAAAGTCCTCTATTTTTTTTACTCGTCATGCATCTCATTCTCCTCTGACTTTGAGGAGGAATCTCCTATATCTCATTAAACAATTGGTTGCTGGTGTTATGGACTAGACTAGGTCCCGCTCAAAGTGTATTAAGGAGGTAGCCCAGGCCTTAACTTTTTCTTATTTTAAAAGGTAAGTATGAAGTGCGGTGTTCCAGATGCAATTCAATTGGTCAAACTACTCAACATTAAGCTAACCACAATTTATTCAAACACTATGGTTAAAATGCAACAAAAGAAAGTGGAACTTGGAATATCTTAACTCTGTTGGAAACCTTAACAGAATAATAGATTATTTTACTACTAAACACCAACTGTTCCAATATAGTAACATTCCATAAACACACCCTTGGCAAAAGGCAATTCAGAAAACTGAATTGATTCATATGCAAATCTAGCAGCCCAGGAGGAAAAACATCCAATGAAAACTCAGACAGAGAGTCTAGCAGCTGGGAGAGATTCACTGCCTCCTAACCCTGCTGAACCCCAGCAACAACTGCTGCTGAAAAAAAACTAAAATCCTGGTTCTGTGAGAGCTCGACCCCACCCATTCAAGCTGCTTCTATTGTTCTAAATTAAAAAAAACCCAAAGCCTCACAAGCTGTTTTCCACAAGTGGTTTTGGTAGATTACTCATCACCACTAGCTTAAAACCCATCTATAAACAAAAAACAGGACAATGCAACCTGTTTAAAGCCACAGCATTGTCACACTGGCAAGGTTGTTGCAGTTGCCTTCCAAACTTGTGCTGGGGATGGTAATCCCTTCTCCAGTGATTGTTGATTTGATAGGGTGTTCCATATGTGGATAGACCATAAGATATTGGAGTAATGTAGGCCATTCAGTCCATTGATTATGCCCTGCCTCTAGTTATGGCCTCTAGTTATGATCTTCTCTACAAGAGAAAACATTCTGTCTACACTCTACCAAAACTTTCAGGATTTTAAAGCACTCTTTGCGGTCACCCCTCTGTGATAGAGCTGGAGACCCAACCTGATAATTATTTTCTGACATGTATGTCCATCCATGTCTGGTATCATCCATTTCAATTTTTTTTGTATCATCTCCTGTGTCTCGATATCTTTTTTAATATGGCAGCAAGAACTCTGTGCAAACCTCTAAATGTAGTCTAAGTAAGGCTCAATTCAAGTTTAGTATAACTGCCACACTTTTCAATTCTGTCCCAGTAGAAATAAAGCTGAATACTTGGATTGCATTTTTTATGGCCGAATCTGTGGTGCAACTTTCAGAAATTGTTGTATTTGTATTGTATCCTTTTACTTCTCTACATTACAACACTAGCTTACGGTCCTTTTATGTATATAGACACAGCGTACTTATATAATTATTTTCTGTTAGGCTTTCCACTAACTCCGACATATACACAGTGTATGGTTGTATTTTTAAACTAGGTTTTCTATTTTTTCTCATATACAGTCAAAGTGTGTTTGTTTGTCAATAATTTTTAACTAGCTTTAGTTTTCTTGTCTTTATACACAATGTGTGTATTGGTACTTTTGTACTAGGTTTAAAGTTTACTGAGACACAGCATGTGCTTATGTCGAGTCTTTTCCACCAGATTCCTATCTTTTCCTACAGATACACAGTATATGTGTTTGTGTGTGTGTTCCAGTATCTTTTCACTGTGCTTCTGTGGTTTTATATTTATAATAGATGTGTACTTCAGCATATTTTCACTTGTTTCATTTTTTCTTGTATTGGTACATAGAGTATAGAGTCATAGAGATGTACAGCATGGAAACAGACCCTTTGGTCCAACCCGTCCATGCTGACCAGATATCTCAACCCAATCTAGTCCCAGCTGCCAGCACCCGGCCCATATCCTTCCAAACCCTTCCTATTCATATACCCATCCAAATGCCTCTTAAATGTTGCAATTGTACCAGCCTCCACCACATCCTCTGGCAGCTCATTCTGTACACGTACCACCCTCTGTGTGAAAATGTTGCCCCTTAGGTCTCTTTTATATCTTTACCCTCTCACCCTAAACCTATGCCCTCTAGTTCTGGACTCCCCGATCCCAGGGAAAATACTTTGTCTATTTATCCGATCCATGCCCCTCATAAGTTTGTAAACCTCTATAAGGTCACCTCTCAGCCTCTGACACTCCTGGGAAACAGCCCCAGCCTGTTCAGCCTCTCCCTGTAGCTCAGATCCTCCAACCCTGGTAACATCCTTGTAAATCTTTTCTGAACCCTTTCAAGTTTCACAACATCTTTCTGATAGGAAGACCAGAATTGCGCGCAATATTCCAACAGTGGCCTAACCAATGTCCTGTACAGCCGCAACATGACCTCCCAACTCCTGTACTCAATACTCTGACCAATAAAGGAAAGCATACCAAATGCCTTCTTCACTATCCTATCTACCTGTGACTCCACTTTCAAGGAGCTATGAACCTGCACTCGAAGGTCTCTTTGCTCAGCAACACTCCCTAGGACCTTACCATTAAGTGTATAAGTCCTGCTTGGGGAAGATTTGCTTTCCCAAAATGCAGCACCTCGCATTTATCTGAATTAAACTCTATCTGTCACTTCTCAGCCCATTAGCCCATCTGGTCCAGATCCTGTTGTAATCTGAGGTAACCCTCTTCACTGTCCACTATACCTCCAATTTTGATGTCATCTGCAAACTTACTAACTGTATCTCTTATGCTCGCATCCAAATCATTTATGTATATGATAAAAAGTAGAGGGCCCAGCACCGATCCTTGTGGCAGTCCACTGGTCACAGGCTTCCAGTCTGAAAAACAACCCTCCACCACCACCCTCTGTCTTCTACCTTTGAGCCAGTCTGTATCCAAATGGCTTTTTGCCTAACTCTTTGTAATCTCCCTTCAGAGTCTCAACCTTTTCCCTTCCAATGTCGTTGGTTCCAATGTGGACAATGACCTCTTGCTGACCCCTCTCCCCCATGAGAACATTCTGCACCCTCTCTGCGACATCCTTGATGCTGGCACCAGGGAAACAACACACCATTCTGTTTTTTCTCTGCTGGCCTCAGAAACGCCTGTCTGTACCTCTGACTACAGACTCCCCTGACACAATTGATCTCTTGGAAACCGACGTATCGCTCATTGCTTTAGAGCCAGTCTCAATACCGGAAACTTGGCTGTTTGTGCTACATTCCCCAGAGAATTCATCACTCCCTACATTTTCCAAAACAGCATATCTGTTTGAAATGGGTTTATCCACAAAAGACTCCTGCCCTAGTTGCCGACTTCTCTCACCTTTTCTGGAGTTAACCCATCCAAGTGACTGTATCTGAGATTTTCCCTCAAGTCCTACAACTGCCATCCATCACATACTGTTTCTGTTGCAAATTCCTCATTGCTTCTATCTGTCTCTCCAACCCATCCACTCAATCTGATGAGATTCGCATCCAACAGCATTTATGGCAGATATAATCCCAGTAACCCTTAAACTCTCTTTAAACTCCCACATCTGACAAGAAGTACATATCATTGCAAAGGCCATTTTTGCTACTTCACAATCTACAGACCCAGAAAATAACGCTGTCTTATTCCTCTACAAACACTGCCCCAGGTTAAATTAATAGCTATGGCTTATATTTTAAGTTTAATCAAGAGACTTATCTCCAAAAACATATAATCAAGAAAGAATCCACTTTACTCACTACTGCAGCCTTTCTGTTTGACAGGCTTAAAACAACAATTAACTTATCTGATTCTGTGCTGTGAACTTCGCCCAACAGTTCCTCCAAGATTAGTTGTGAATTTCATTGCCAGACACATTCCGATGTCCAGCGATACACGAATTCAAACAGCAAAGGCGGGGTGTCTGTCTGTCTGTCTCTCCCCATGTGCTTCCTTTGTCTGCTCTTCTCTACTGCTGTTGATTTGACTTTTTTTTTCCAAAGTTCCAAAACAATGCAACAGCATATAAAACAGTAATTGCTGCTCCTGGAATTCAAGGAAATCACCTCCAACACCCAAAATACCTCAAAAAAAGGAGCAGCTCTTACTGCCAGAAATTTTTCCCATCCTCCATCTTGGATTACCCAGAATCCTCTTGTGCTGTAGAATCATGTAAGTCAGAAAGAGCCCATAAGAGCCCACTGAGTCCTTCTTGTCCCCATCCTTCCCTAATGTTCCACTAATTCTCTATTAACAATTCTCTTCACAATTCTCCCTTCAACCATTCATCCAAATTCTTTTGAATCTGCTTCAAACATGCTTTCATCAGCATGGTCCGGATCGTAAAAACGCATTGGGCAAAAAAAAGTCTGTTATAAAGCAGACGTTGACATCCCCCACTTCCACGCACCCCCCCCCCCTCTCAGTTGAGAACTAAAACTGAAATTCCCAAGGAGCAACACCTCACCCTATAATCTATAAAAGGTGTGTGAAAAGTGGTGTAACCTGCTTTTCAGAAATTTCTAGTGTTAAATTAAGTAAATCCCTGACACTCACTCTAAAATCAAACAAGTAAAAATTTATGTATCTAACTCTGACAGTGAACAAATTAACTAAGCTATTAACAAACTGAATATGTTCCTTCTAACTACTAACTATTCTAATGGTATGCTGTTCCAATGAATACAAGTCCCACACATTAAATTTAGTCTCTTGAAATTACAGCCAGGTTATGCGTCTTCTGGAATGTTCTGTGCCTTCTCTGTCGATTCTTCTGTCGGGAATGCCTTCTCCATTATTGGTACCATTGCTATATAAGTGGTGCTTTGACTGTGAGACCCACTAATTCTCTTTCGAGAACTGAGGGCTGTTAGCTTTAGCAGATGGCAGTTAGCTCTGGGGTGTTTGTCTAAATGCCCCCTTTTATACCCTTGATGACAAATCAATATTTCCTACAATAGGTTTAGTCTGATATTGTCAAAACCATCAGATTTAAATTTAATAGGTTTTTGGTACCCAAGTGCCTGGTTCAAATTGATTTAAATACAGAAGTTTATGTTGTGTTACTGCTTCTTGGTCTGCTAACTGTATGGCCTTCAATACAAATGTTTCCGTTTGGGCTCTCTATGTACTTGCATTTTAAATCTCTACACACATAAAAACACCATCTTTTAAAGGGACCACACAATGTTTTCCCTCCTAGCATTTTACAATTTTACAAACACCAAATCGTAACTTCTTGTCTCCCAATCGACAATTAGTCTACACAACTTCACAACAGATTTCACGTCTCTTAAATGGGGCATCATATCCACAACACAAATGGAACTTCACAAAGACAACATTGCATAAAAGCTGAAAGGATTACAAATCCTTAAAGCTTATTGGGATATATAAAAAAAAGGCCAAGAACAGATCATTCTGTTCCTTGTACCTATTCCATATTCAATTTAACCTGAATAATTGTTGTTTCATGTCAGATCTTCTATAATCTTTGTTTCATATCCTGTGATACAAAACCTAACAATTGCAATCTTACAAATATAAATTGTTAAACTAATTTAATGCTTTTCTACTAGATTCTTTGTTTTTGCATGTAGATAAGTCTTAATACTTTTTTCAGAAGTTTAATGTGTTGATTTGTACAGTTATGATAGTTATGTGATTTCACGTATATATTTATTTTAGTAAGCCATAAGCATACTGTTTAGTTAATGCATATTCTTATGTACAGACACAGCTTGATCTCAGTACTGACTCACCTTTTATATATATTTGATTTGTGGATGATAAATATGGGTATGTTCCAGAACTGTGCAAGTAAACTTGTTCAGATTCATTTTTGTTTTATGTATATGTTTATATTTAGATATTTCTGTGCTAATCTTAGTTCTTTCCCATCAGCATTTAATATCCATTTATTTTATATGGTCAGAAGGTACCCAGTACTTTTCCACAGGGTTTATATATACTTATTCATACTTTATGTGCAACATATACGGATCAGTGTCTAGGCTTTGGTATTTTTCCACTGGGTTTATATATATATATTTGCATGTAATGTATACAGGCCTGTGTCTCGCATTCAGTATCTTTCCACTGGGTTTACATTGTGTTGTACACTCACATGTGCAGCTTTCAGTATTTTTCCACTGAGCTCCACAACTGCACTTCCCATTCTGACGTCAAGGGTGCTGTCAGCTTCCAGCCGGCAATTGAATTGTTTCCACGCCCATCTCCTGATGCTTTTCTATCTCGTCCCCCCCCCCCCCTCTCCCGATCAGTTATTTTGTTTTTGTATCTTGATCAAGTGACACGGACCAGGGGATCTCAACCTTCCAAAAGCAGCGATGGAAGAGACGAGCCGCAAAGCGGAGACAATGGACATCCTGGGACATAACGGTTCCAATGCGGGTAATGTTCATTTGTGATGCTGCAGCCTGTCTCTGTGTGTGTGTGTGTTACAGGTGTCAGTGCAACACCATGTGGGTTCAAAGGGGCTCCGTTCCTTTATTTTGCACCGTTTTGGGCGTTTTAATGCGCAACAGTGATTGTTTTGCACTGGCGATGAGCACTAACGGATATTTGGATAAAACACAAAAAAAGTGAGTTCCCATGAGAACTGCTTTGGAGTTCATTCCTAACGCAATTTTTCGTCCCGTTAACAAGTTTGGAATCAGCCCCAGAAAAATGAACAATAAATAATGCTCGCCTTTTGCGCGTGCAAAGAACAAGTGGTTTTTAAAGATGTGTTTGAATTTAGCCGCTCGAATTGGTTGGATCCCAGGATGAGTGATCCATTAGGGTCATCCCTGGCCAGAGGACTAGGAACTGCCCTCCTTAAGCCACAGCGCACCTTCTCCCCCCCTCCTGATCTCGGCTGATGCAGCACTGGAGGACACCTCCGGCCACTTGACCCACTCCCCTGGCCCTGTCTCCCACATTGCGGGCTTCTTCCTCCCACTTGTGCTGCTCTTTGACATCCGCTGTCATTTCCGTGTTGAGGGGAGAGGGAATGTGGCCAGGGGGTCCTGTTATACACACCACCTGAAAACGAGAGGATGCTGGAAACCTCTCCCTCCACCATACTCATGGTTCCCTCCTCCAGCCACCCCCACCCCCTACCTCCTCTAGCTGGTGGGAATCAGCCTAACTGGGCAAAATTTCCACTGCTACCACCAGAGAGCAATTTCGAATGACCAGAAGTGTCGCTGTCTCTATGGAAACCTGAGATGCAGGTGATGCAATGGGCCGGCAAGTTGCTGCAAATTGCTGCATGGAATTGTTATTGTTGTATTGCTGTGAATTAATCGGATTTATATCCAAGGCGTCTTCCTTTTTTTCAATATCAGAGAGAACACTAATCCTGAGCGGGCATCCTTAAGAGGATATGACATTTAATTCATTTTCGCAAAATCCTTAAAGAGACCCATAAGGAAAACGGCCTGTGTGTGTGTGTGTGTACATATTGGTTTGTGTTGTTTGCTTTCTCCTCTCTGAATTACTTTCCAGTCCATCTCGGATGTTCTCCAATTTCGCAGCAGGAGGCGTTTTCTTGCCTGTAAACCCCACCCCTCACTCCACACCACCTATCGTCAAAAAAAACAATTTGACTTTGCAGCTCCATTAGATTTGAGAATATTATTGCGGCACTATATCAAATTAAGTGACACAATGCAGCAAGGTCATCTCTGTGCTTTGAACTGTTGGATCTTAGGAAATTACAGAAAAATAGACATGGATCAAATTCGGAACGATAGTTTTTGGGTTCCTGTAGTTGTACATAATTAACTAATGTTGCTATCACTCATATTGCAAAGATTGGCTGTGCAGAATAGCCATCAGTTTGATCTAGAGTTGTTGTGCAAGGAGAGGATATAACTCGATTGAACACATATATCGAAAACATTAACATTGTTCAGAAGGACGCTGTCCTGCTGTGTAAAAGGAATCGGTGGACGTTTTCTGGGGAATACTGAAGAGCAGTGGTCGCACAAGCTGACAGGGCAGGAAGGGGGTATTCCGTCTGTTGTGTTTATGCGAAGGTATTTTGAGTTCATCCCACTTCCCCGATCTTTGCTCTGAGCCCTGCAGTTCTTGCCAATTTCAAGCTTTTGAAAACTGTGAGTGAACTTGCTTCCATCACCCTTTCAGCCAACAACATAACAATAGAAGCCCAGGATTCCAGGCTTTTTCACAAGCATCTGCTTGTAAATAAAAGAGAACTGTTTGTGGGGGAGATTGGGCTTTGAAAAATAATGTCCCAAAGATGGCAACTGTTGGAAGGGCATCACTGTGAGGCATTCATTCCAGTTGGGTCTTCTTGGGGCCACTGTAACCAAATGTCTGCACAATGGAGCATGCTGGTGGATTGACTTGATGGTAGCAGATTATTTTGGTGTCCCTACCAGGTTGCATTTCTGTTGTTAGTGTGTTGACCAAATGTGGACAGTAATGGTTGTTAAATGAAAAGCAAAACAAATGCTGCAAAAGCCAACTTAAGGAAAAGGTGCTTAAATGTTGGTAAAAATAGGGGAATGAAATTGAAGTGGTGGGAAACAATAATAACTAAAGCAAATTAAGATTAATGCAAATAAGTATAATGTGAGAAAATGTGAAGCCATTCATTTTGTAAGGGAGAACGAAAGGACAGTAGTATTTAAGTGGAGATAAACTGCATAAAACTGCAACATAAAAGGACTTGGGAATACGTCTGCAGCAGGTAATCAGGAAGGTGATGGAATATTGGCCCTTTTTTCAAGTAGGTTGAAATATGAGAGGAAGGAAATCAACTGCAACAATGAGACCATATCTGGAGTACTGTGAACAGTTCTCATCACCTTATTTAAGGAAAGATATTATTTCATTGGAGGCAATTCAGAGAAGGTTTACTAAGACGATCCCTGGTTTGGAAGGATTATCTTTTGAGCAAGGGATTATATTCCTTGCAATTTAGAAGAATGCAAAGTAATCTCCTTATGACATATAAGCTTCTGACGGGACAAGAGAGGATAAATGCTCAGAGGATGTTCCCCACATGAGAGAGGCTAGGCCAGATGGAATAATCTCAGAATAAAGGGGAGCCAATTTAAAACTAAATTGAGGATGATAGTCTGCTCTCAGAGTATTGAGAGTCTTTGGAACTCCTCGCCAGAGAGAGCTGTGGAAACAGAGTTGTTGTGTACATTTGAGGCTGAGATAGAGTTGTGATCAGTCGGGGGAATCAAGGATGATGGAGAAAATGCAGAAAAGTGGCTATGAGGAATGTGTTGGATCAGCCATGATCCTAATGAATGGGGATGCAAATTCGAGGGGCCAAACAGCCAACTTCTCTTCCAATTTCATGTGGACTTATGGTTTTAAAAGAATAATGCTATTTTTGTACCCTTCAACCTCTATGACTATCCCCTGACTCCTCAATTACCCCTTGATTATCCGACTATCTGTTGAACCCCATGACCAGACCCAACTAGCTCCAAACACCTGACCCCAACTATCCCCTAACTCCCTGATTATTCCCCACTAGCTGAATATCTCCTGCACCTCCCACTACCAGACTCGAAACAAATAACCTTCACCACCTGATTACCTCTTGACTCCCTCAACATACTGAATTCCCCAGACCTGACTATCTTGAACCTCTGATTATTCCCTGATACCCAACTACATCCCTGACACTCAATCACACCCACAACTTGCCTGACTACACCCCGGACCCCTGAATCTCTCTTGATTCATGGATTACCCTGACCCCTGACACCTTGACTTCTATCTGTCATCTAAACATCCTCCCCCCCCAGTAATTTCTTTACCTCCTTTGAACCTCCTGACTACCTAGCCCTAACCAGGGTTGACTCCCATCCCACCATCTGATACCCTCCCTCCAATCACCTCACTACTCACCATGCCAACCTGACCTGACTACACTCTACTACCAGACTAAAACTCCCACCTCCACCAGAGTTTGTTCCAGACCTAGCAAGGTAGGTCCAAGCCCCTCAGCTGCAATCCATTACAACTTGGCTGAATATTCAATCCCCTCACCTGCTTGCTAACTTAATGTCCTATCTATTGTGGTTCTTCGACAAAATGAGACTTCATCGTCACATCCTCCAGGAATATCTGACAAATCAGTCCCACCACCACCACCTCCCCACCTGTAATTGTATCACAAGGTATCAGTACTCTGGCTCTGGCATACAGTCATGGGGGAGTCATATAGCATGGAAACAGACTCTTCAGTTCAACCAGAACTCACCAAATATAATCCCTAACTAAACTAGTCCCACCTGGTTGCTCCTGTCCCATATCCTTCCAAATCTTCCCTGTTCATGTGCATCCTGCCATTCCTTGTCACCTCTCCTGACCCTTGCTTACTTTTTTGGCTACTGGCCCATCAAGTTCTGTTCTAAACATTTTTTATAACTATTAGCCTGTTTTAAATCCTGATTTAATTCAAGTGATTCTTCTTGATTCACTCCAACACTCTCAGGTTGTACTGCCCTCCTGAAGAGCTTCAGAAGTCTTTTGGTTCCCAGCCTTCTTGGTAATAGTGGCTGGCGTTCTAAAGCCTCTCCAGTCTCATTGGATTGTACCTTTCTATTTGGGGGAGATTGGGATTATACCTGTTGTTACAAGGCCCATGAAATGTTTGTGCAAGTTAACTTGGCATCTTTATACTCTTCCCCCGTGCTGTTTCATCTGCATGCTGGAATATAACTTATTTCTGGATGAAAAGCTTTTATTTTACCAATTAGCAAGGTTTATGAGCATTTGCTGTTTCAGGTAATGCTGGTTTTCACTCAAGATGCTTATAACAATGTTTATGATTCCTTTTGCTACAAACTCATGGTAGCTATTCTGGTCACAGTCATGTCTGAGCAGACACTAACTTCTAGACATTGGTTTTGCAGGTTGAGTATCTGTGCAACTTCAAAACCAGCAATTCTCCTTTACACGTCCTGTCTCCCAATACTAGAAGCACTTAGTTTCCCACTTGATTCGCATCTGGATTCCATCTTTTTGCAATTGTGGATGGTTTTACTTTCTCTGCCTGGTTTGGGATATTTACTACACCCATCTCTCTCTCCAGTCTCTGAGTTTCCTGACCCTGGCATCCCTGAAATCATAGGTCTTGGTTTTAACTTACGTTCATCAGCCAGAACGGCTGCCTGTCTGTCCCCTGCTACCCGGAGACCATTCCCTCCGTGACTCCCACATTAGGCCCACACCCCACACCAACCCACCCTCCAATCCTAGCACCTTCCTTGCCACGGCAAGAGATGTAAAACGTGCACCCACACCTCCTCCCACTTCACCTCCATCCCAAAGGATCCTTCCACATCCAGCAGAGATTTTCCTGCACGTCCAAATGCCTCATCTGCTGTGTCCGCTGCTCTCGATATGGTCTCCTCTACATTGGGGAGCTAGGATGCCAACTTGCAGAACATGTCAGAGAACATCTCCAGGACATGCACCAACTAACTCTACTGTCCTGTGGCCAACCAGTTCAACTCCACTTCCACTCTGCCAAGGACATGCAAGTCCTGGGCCTCTACCACCACCAAATCCAAGCTTGGAGGAAAAACACCCACCTTCCGCCTTGGGACCCTCCAACCACCTGGTATCAATGTCAACTTCACCAGTTTCTCCACCCCCACCTTATCCCAGATCCAACCCTCCAACTTGGCACTGCTCCTTTGAACTGCCCTGCCTGTCCATCATCCTTCCCACCTTTCCACTCCACCCTCCGCTCCAACCTATCACCATCAACACCCACCTTCATCTACCCATCACTTCCAAGCTACCTTAACCCCCCCAGCCCCACCCATCTCCAATTTATCTCCCAGCCCCCTTGCCTTCACCTCCTCTCCCCACGCTCCACTCCCATATTCCTGTTGAAGGGCTTATGCCCGAAACATCAACTCTCCTGCTACTTGGATGCTGCCTGATCTGCTGTGCTTTTCCAGCACTACACTTTTTGACTCTGATCTCCAGCATCTGCAGTCTTCACTTTCTCCCTGTGACGCTCTGTTCTTTTACATGCATTGAGTTGGAAATAGTATTGATTATATGAACTCCTTGAAAAGAATTACCTCACAAAGATTTATGTAGGTGGCCTTGATTTTCATACCTGCTGTCAAAAATGAGCTGCTTAAACCACTCAGATACTAACATGTCTAGTTTTATAACTCCAGCTGAAAGTAACACTGAACAAGTTAGTTTTTGATGAAATCTTTTTGATTTTGGTTATTGTGGTGCAAAATCACATGGGGCTGCCTGTATTCTTTAACATAAGCACACAAGTTTATTACAAAAAAGAAAAAAAGGAAACAAAGCTATATATTTATTAAAAAGTTTAGAAATATCTTAATATAAACTACATTACAAAGTTTCAGCCTGTTTCCCAACAATAACCTTGCAAGTTTTCAATCCCAGAGAAACATCACTCACATCTCAACTCCTTAATTTCTTACTTAATTGACTCTTTCCAGTTCTCTTTCTTGGACTATGGAGACTATTTTATGATTTTTTTCCCCATTCTGCTGGCCTAAAATCCCTTTCAGCTCTGGTCAAATGTCTTTTCAGTTTTGACAATTTGAATATTCTATACTAACTCTCAAAGGTTGGAGACATCTAAAACACTTGGGCTAGGGTGGCTGTTTTCCTAAACTGAAGTCAAACTAAACTATTGGCCATTAGTCTGTTTTCTCTGTCTGTCGTAAACTAAGCAGTTTAAACATTTCATCAATTAGCCACATGAGCATCATGTCAGGTACTTAATTGAAACATTTGCTTTCTTAGAAAATATGTATTTAGGTCACTTTTCCAAATTATTTTCTGATCTCTTAATAATAGTTACCTTCATTAAACTACACCCAAAATTCACTGTCTGTAGTTTAGAGATCCAAATTCCTGATTAATAATATTATATTATACTATTTTATTACACTGGTCAGGTAATTTCCTGAAGGTTGGGGGTTGTATTGTTGAACTTAAAGCTAAATCTGTTTAGTTAATGCCTCATATCCTTGGCAATGTCAACATTTGTAGAATCTCAAGTTCTTGGTGAATGGATGTTGATCTGAATCTCTCATGGGTGCTGGATTTCAGAATGTTGAGAAGAAAACAAGGAGGGAAAGAGAACGAGTCTTTCGGTCCCTGCTATTACAAACCCATGTTCTTTCTGTCTGCTAATCTGCCAAGTAACCTACTGCGGTATGGCTCATTTGTACATTCCCAAAATTGCACAATTCATTGCTTTTCCAAGTTGGATATTTGCAGGCAACTTTCATTTCTGATAAGTGCACCTTATGCACATGTAAATTAAAGCAGCCTTGCATGTCCTTAGATAATGTGCCAAGTTCGGTTAGGATGATTATGTTTATTCCACATTGGTTCCTGAACTTGCCTCAATCGGTAGTTAGGTAATCACTGCACCGTTTTAGGTTCTTTTTTTTCAAAACCCTTTTCATCCATGAAGGTCATGGGTATTAAAATCAGATAATGCAAATTGAAAATTGATCATCCATATT
Organism: Hemiscyllium ocellatum; assembly: GCF_020745735.1. Lineage (NCBI taxonomy): Eukaryota > Metazoa > Chordata > Chondrichthyes > Orectolobiformes > Hemiscylliidae > Hemiscyllium > Hemiscyllium ocellatum. Next base: position 18,453,337 of record NC_083434.1, read on the forward strand.
TTACCATTATTGTGTCAGGTTACAGCCATATTAAACATTAAAAATGTCACAAACAGGCATTGAAAACACTTGCTGAGACTTACGGAATGCTGGTCCTTACATTTAGCAGAATAGCATACAGGAGTGTAAAATACACATTAGACCATTCCTAGATTGGTGTGAGATGTTCTGGGCACCACATCCTGGGAAGAGTAGCAGACTTCTTCCACGAATATTGACTTGAGATATGTTTATTTCTTCTTTTCCATGAGGAGTTTATGTCTGTTTTTCAGATATATTTGAACAACTGATTTCTGTTTCATTATTGTAATGAAATGCCTCTTTCCTAAAGCATGGCATTCCTATACCATAAGCTACTGGTGCTTTTTAAACAACAGTAGTCAATCTTTGGATATTGATTTAGTGAGTGCTAATTTTAAAATCGGCTGTAACAGATGTGGAAATCTAACATTTCTTCCTTTCACTGGACAATTAGCTGGAGTACCTAATAAACTTTTAATGGTCGAATAAAAATGCCAAAACAGGATCAGAAAGAACATTAATTCTTCTGGCTTACAACATGGATACTTTAAATTATAGGTTGTTCTACATTTAAACTAAATACCAATTTTCAACACATTTTTAATGTAACAATTGGACAAGACATTAGCTATAACAATATCAACATCAACAGACAATAGACAGAAAATTGGAATGCAGATTTGATCCTCCGTACTCTATGGACTTCCTAATCCTAGCCTTGCTATTTGGGAAATAGACTGGCAATAGAATTTGCTCACTCTCTGTGTAATCTGACTCTTATATGAGGGGCCACTGAATAGCAGTTAGGAGCAGGCATCATACAATGATGTTGAATTTAACTGGTAATGTGCTCACCACAAGTTAATGTCAAGAAAGCAAATCCACAGAATAAAACTGGGGTGTTTCTGGTCTCTACTTCTACACCTCATGGTGGATTTCCCTACCAAGAATTTAGAAGTTTGCAGACAATACCGTGAGATTTATAGTGGTGCTATCAGACGGCTTCAATTTCCATGAATTTGCATAATGAGATAATGATTGAAACAAATAACTGAATTTAAAAATGACTCTTTTATAAATGCAACAAAAATGCAATTACTAGCAGTCTCGAAAAAAGATGAAAAATTCCAGAAATGCATAACAGATCAGTCAGCAACTGTAAACAAAACAAGATTGGTGTAGTATCAGAACTGCATTCAAAATGTTAAACCTACCTGTACTGTTTTGAGATGCCCACTGTCCTATTGTGCACTTTCTGTCTTGTTTGGTTCGCTTGTGTTTTTACACCTGGTTTGGGGTGTCAGATTGCTAGATAGTTTGCCCAGTCCTCCTTGATTTCATCAGCCATTTTTATTTTAGGTCTAATCTATATCTTCAATCCAAATCTATAGATGGTCAATAAACTGTGGCTTACTGTAGTATGATTCCATACTCTGAGAAAATCAATGAGCTAGTTATGCAGCATATTATTATTAATAAGAATATTACCATGAGTCAGTGCAAAACTTATTGCTTTGTCAGAATTAAAAGTTTCTGTATCAGGCTGTGCTGAGCACTACAGTCCAATGACTATTATTTGCACAGATCTGACCATTCACTGATTTCAATCGCTTCCTATTTCTCGCCATGGTGAACTGAAAAGCATTGGAATTGAAATAGTGTCTATACACTAGAGCCCTGTTGCAAAGCCAGTTACACTGCATTGGAATGAATAGGCAGAATATTTCCAGCAGATTAACGACATGGTGAATCAGTTGGGAAAACAGGCTGAGATTGGCAGAAATAGGATTCTTGAATCTGAGAATAAAAATATGGTTCATCAATCAATTTTTGAATGGCAAGGTGAGTATCTCAGTAGTGAGTGGCAAAAGACCTATTTGTATCCATTTCTATCCTATTTCTTATGCTAGGTTCATATTTCCATTCATTAGCATGCAATCATTACCTAATCTCACTTCACTGATGTGCAGTCTTCCATTCCCCCAGCTGATGGATAGAAACAAGATGATGACAATTCCCAACATGAACTCGGAGTAGATATCTGGTGAATCCAGCTTGCTGCTTGCTCCTCTGGACCTTCACCTTGGAAGCAGTCATCAGTATCTTAGAGTACACTCCATGGGCAGTGATCGTGCACACCCTCTGTCTATTGGCATCCTTTGGAGACACATGCCAACCCCAGTGCACATTCATGGCTTACCTCTGATCCACTGATAGTACTGGACTTCACTGCTACACTTTAGAGCACACTGACGCCTTTCATTGGAATGCTGTTACCCAGGGACAGGCACCAGTCTCATGCATTTGACCAGGGTGAGTCTCAGCCTCCTTGTTTGCTCTCTTTGTGCTCACTCACTTTGGATGCTCACAGGATCTCTGCCTTGCTTCACCTTTTTGTACTTTGCCCCTTTGGCCAGAGTTTAAATACTCAAAGTATTTCTGTCTTGCTTTGCTGTTTAGTGCGGACACAAAGACAAACATATGTTAAAAGTCAATGCATTACGTTATATGCTCAAGTCGTACTCCTTAATTACAATTTGGTGCAACAGTTTGGGAGCATTTAGCATGGACTTGTGGGTCAAGCAATTTTGGTGTATCCCATAAATTACCCAATAATGGCTCAGTTTGCTACTTTGCTGAGAATTGTACTGGTTTAAAATGTTTAATACATTAAAAATATTTATGAACACCTGTAATGAGTCTTTGCTTTCATGTTGGTCTGCCTGTTAGTTAATTCCATTCCCAATTTTGCACTGAAATTCATAATGAATCATAAAATAATATTTTACATTAAATAGGAAGCTCAAAAGAAACTTAAAAGGTAATTAAGACAGAACAGAAACTGTTTATTGAAAAGATCTCAACTTCCATACTTCAACGAAGAATGGGAAACTTGCCCTTTAATTTTCTTTACTATCTGCCCAGATCTCTTAATGCCAAGTCTGTATTGCAGACTATAATGGTTTGCTATGTGTATGTGGCATATCACCGAACAATTGTCCTCATTGCAAACAATGAAAGGGAGGAATTTAGATTCCAGTGGAGACAGTTGTTATGCCCCACTGCTGCTGACTGATACATCATTTGGCAGCCCACCCTCCGATACCTGGATGCTGAGCAGTGACATTGTACCAGGGGCTGTCTTAAATGATTCAGAGTGGGACATCTACTCAATCCAGGAGTTAATTTCATTTCCAGAAAGCTGCAGGTCAATCAATTTGGAATGGTCCCATCAATACCGAAATTGAGTAGTGGCTATGTACTGGATTGGAACTCATTTCCCTCTGGCATATATCTGGTGGAGAGTGTTTGTGAGGATAAAGGTGTTTTTCAACCTTGGAGAATTTTAAAATGACATGATCTGGATGAGAAATACATTGGATGTGTAGGACAGTCCAGCAGGAGAGGAAGACCATCATCATCCAAGGCAGGAGGAAGAAGATGAGGCATCCATCACCCCACAAGTCAGTTACAGGTGGTCTATTCTGGCAAAGGTTCACTCAGTGTGAAATGTTATACATAAAGCTCTGCAGGCTGCTCCACCCATCAGCCTGACCCACTGTGCCCCCTCATGTATTAAACACAACTTTTATCACACAGTTAATTATTGCACGATGACATTTTTTTTAAAGTTCCAAAGAAGAGTCATTGGTTTCTCAAAACATCAATTCTGTTTTGCTGTCCAGAAATGCTGCCAGATTTGCAGTGTTTCTCCCGTTCTGTCGGTTTTTAATTCGGATCTCCAGTATCTGCAATACTTTGTTCATTTAACTATTTTACATCTGCTCAAAGGGCTCTGTCAAAAATGCAGTGAAAACATAATCAGGATGATGATAATGAACAAGATGTGGAAGTGTTATTAATTATTACATTTTATGTAGCATTATTTTAAAAAAGGAATGCATTCTTTCAGTTTGTCACCTATTTTGAAAGGCACAAGATGCATCTTATTGTTAGTGCAACACAATCTCACCAAGGGTTCTGTCTTCTTTCTGTTAACACTTGAAATAAGTACCATCTTTTCTTAGGGAATTATTTGTGTTATAAAGTGGACATTGACCACTGCCCCCCCCCCCCCCCCCCCCACCCCCCCACCAGAGGCGGCATGGTGGCACAGTGGTTAGCACTGCTGCCTCACAGCGCCAGAGACCCGGGTTCAATTCCTGCCTCAGGCAACTGACTGTGTGGAGTTTGCACATTCTCCCCGTGTCTGCATGGGTTTCCTCCGGGTGCTCTGGCTTCCTCCCACAGTCCAAAGATGTGCAGTTTAGGTGAATTGGCCATGCTAAATTGCCTGTAGTGTTAGGTGAAGAGGTAAATGTAGGGGAGTTGGTATGGGTGGGTTGCGCTTCGGCAGGTCGGTGTGGACTTGTTGGGCCGAAGGGCCTGTTTCCACACTGTAAGTAATCTAATCTACCACTCTGAGAACTAAAACCGAAACACCCAAAGAGGAGTACCTCACCCTATAATCTGCAACTTCTAGTGGCTAAGTAAAATAAATTCCTGGTACTCACTATTTATTTATCTAACTCTAACAGTGAAAAAATTAACTAAACTATTAATAAACTGAATAAATCCATTCAAACTGCTAGGTATTCCTGAATAAAACAAGATTCTAATGGCATGCTGTTCCAATAAATATAAGTACTACTCATATACAAAAAAAAGAATTTAGTCTCTTCAAGCTGTAGGGAGAGGCTGAACAGGCTGGGGCTGTTTTCCTTAAGCGTCAGAGGCTGAGGGCTGACCTTATAGAGGTTTACAAAATTATGAGGGGCATGGATAGGATAAATAGACAAAATCTTTTCCTTGGGGTCGGGGAGTTCAGAACTAGAGGGCATTGGTTCAGAGTGACAGGGGAAAGATACAAAAGAGACCTAAGGGGCCACGTTTTCACACAGAAGGTCGTACGTGTATGGAATGAGCTGCCAGAGGAAGTGGTGGAGGCTGGTACAATTGCAACATTTCAAAGGCATTTGGATTGGTATATGAATAGGAAGGGTTTGGAGGGATATGGGCCGGGTGCTGGCAGGTCGGACGAGATTGGGTTGAGATATCTGGTCGGCATGGATGGATTGGACCGAAGGGTCTGTTTTCATGATGTACATCTCTATGACTCTAAGTTAAAGCCAGATTACATGTCTTCTGGAATGTTCTGTGACTTCTCCCATTGAGTCTTCTGTCGGGAATGCTTCTTCTAATTCCTCTGTCAGGAATGTCTTTTCCTCCAATTCTTTGTCATTGATACGATTATTATTAACATGATGCTTTCTCTAATATGTAGATGACTGTGAAAGCCAGTTTCTCTCTCGGGAGAGTTGGGGATTGTTAGCTTTGGTGGATGGCAGTTAGCTCTGGGGACTTTGTCCAACTGCCATCTTCTTTTATACCCTTGATTACATATCAATTTTTTTTTATATAGGATTGATCCTATGTTGTCAAAAGCATCAGATTTACATTTAATAGGTATTTGGTATCTAAGTTGAAAAATGTGTTGCTGGAAAAGCGCAGCAGGTCAGGCAGCATCAAAGGAGCAGGAGAATCGATGTTTCGGGCATAAGCCCTTGGGATCTAAGTGCCTAGTTCAAATTGATTGGTTAAATTCAAAACCTGTTGTCCATGTTAAAACTGTTGCTTGGCCTACTAACTGTACAACATTCAGTTCGGGCTGTCTCTGTGTACATACAAAGCCCCAGGCTGCTGCTCACAAACATACGTTTAAAATCTCTAAGCACTGAAAATACACCATCTTTTAAAGGGACCATGCAATGCTTTCCCCCAGCATTTAACGATTTTACAAACACCAAATTCTAATTTCCTGTTTCCTAATCTACAATTACTTCACCTAACTTTGCAACATTTGTTTGCAACGCAAGAAAACTTCCATTTCAATTGTATGAAAATTAAACTTAATTTATTTCTACTTCTATTCCACAAATCTTTCTTTGTGAATAAAGGAAGATAGAAATCTACTACAATGCCCTCTCTGTTTGAGCATTATTTTCATCTTGTATAGATGTCATCACTGACTAGTCAATTGTACTAAAAGGGGGCAAAGTGTTGGCTCAGTGGTTAGCATTGCTGCCTCATAGCACTAAAGACTTGGGTTTGATCCCATCCTTGGGTGACTGGCTGTGTGGAGTTTGTCCATTCTCCCTGTGACTGCGTGGGCTTCCTCTGGGTGCTCCAGTTTTCACCTACAGTCTAGTGATGTGCAGGTTAGGTGTATTGATGACGCTAAATTGCCCAAAGTGTCCATGGATGTGCAGGCTACGTGGATTACCCATAGGAAATGCAGGGTTACAGGGATGGGATGGGATGGGATGGGATGGGTCTGGGTAAGAAGCTGTTTGGAGGGTCAGCGTGAACTGCAACAGCCAAATGGCCTGCTGTAGAGATTCAATGAATATTTTCTTCCTGTAAAACTTAGGAGTTGCAATCTTGTACTTTTACCATGTCATTGTTTGTCCTTCTAAAAATATTTCTGCATATTATAGCATTTATCTTAGTGACCTTTCTCCCTTCTCCATGAAGAGTTTGTATATTCCATTACTGATTAGTTTGTTAATACATTAACCGTTATGCTTGGTTAATATAGGCTTGCTGATTCTTAGTATGTAATTTATGCTGCATGCTCAGCAATTTGCCTTGAAAGGTTATCCACTTGTCCTCTGTTGATCCTTAGTAGCTGAAAACTACTTTTCAATGAATTTATTTGCATCATTCCCTTCCTCCTTTGAACATGACATGCTGATTCCAGCCCTGACTTTTCAGAATGCCCAGTCCTATTTAAGCTAATGTCTATCATTGATTCTATAGTGAGTATTCTTCAAGGTCAACATGATCCTCATTTTCTGTGGGTGATATTCAATTTGGGTGAGGGTACAAAAATGGGTGATGGTGGATTAATTGCCCATTGAAGTCAATGGATAGGTAAATCAGGTGAGTGTACAATTGACAGCTAATCTGCTACCATCTTCCTTGTTCCTCCCTGCATCTGCTCTGGCTAGATCTGTTACAATTTTATACATTGCAAACAGGTCCCATCTCATTCTTCTGAACTCAAATGAATACAATCCCCCACAAACCAATTTCTTCTCAGAGTCCTGCATCCCTAGTACCAGCCCTAGTGAAACTCTGCTGCACGTCCTTGAAATTGAAATTTACCATCATGTTTTGATGTAACCAGCCTTTCCTATGTTTTATACTTTGAAAATAATACTATTTATTATGAAAACAGCCTTTATTATTTTAATGTTCAAACACAAAACTGGAATATTTGATATTTATAGCATTATAATGATTTGCAGGTTGATGGTTTCAGTTTTCTGAGAGCGAGACTTCATTGGGCTAAGCGCTGGGTCTGAATGTACCGAATTTCAAGTGTATTGGAACCTAGAGCCAAGTTAGATTATACAGTGCTTTGTGTTCAGATGTAACACAGTGATAGCAATATCCATGCAGTGGTGGACTGATGACTGTTAGGTCAACAATTACATAGGAAAATGGATGCTAGGAGCAGGACTACACCCTTGGCCTTTTGAGCCTGCTCTGCCACTTAATTTTATCATGGTTGATCCTCTATCCAAGTACCATATTCTTGCTTTCTCCCCATTACCTCTTGGTGCCTTTAAAATATAAAACATATTCAGTTAGTTGGCCTTTGTGGTGGAGAAATCTACAGGTTTAATAGCTTTTGAGTGAGGAAATGTGCCCCCAACTCAGTCCTAAATGGTCTATTCCATATCTTGAGACTATGTCCTCTGGTTCTAGACTCCCCGATCAGGGAAAACATTCTCCCCGCGTCTGGTCTGTTACAATTTTATACATTGCAAACAGATCCCATCTCATCCTTCTGAACTCTAGTGAATACAAGCCCTCTTGAATCAATCTATTCTCACAGGACAGTCCTGCATTCCCAGTACCAGCCTAGTGAAACTCTGCTGCACTCCCTTTGTAGAAAGTATATCCTTTCTTAGGTAAGGAGACCCAAACCTGCATACAGCACTCTAGGTGTGGTCTCCTATATAACTGCACTAAGACTTCCCAACTCTGAATATCAAATCCTCTTGCAATTAAGGCAATATACCATTTGTATAATTAATTGTTATTATTGACTTACAACATAATGTGGGGCTTGTTTTAGCTTGGAAGGAAGAAGAAAGATAAGAATGTTTTAACATAGCAAGTCGTTGCAACCTGAAATGCATTGCTTGAAGGATAATGGAACATGATTCAATAGTAACTTTCAAATGGAAACTGTGTATAGTTGTTGTGGAATTATTTTCAGGGTGCTTGCGAAAGAGCAAGGGTGTAAAACTAATTTGCATAGCTCTTTGAAGAGCTGACACAGGCAAGGCAAGTAGAATGGTTTCCTTCAAGGTTGTATCGTTGGTTGAAGAGTTCTACTGCAGAAAGGCTGCCATCATCATCAAAGACCCCTCTCACTCTACTGATACTCTCTTCCAACCTGTTCCATCAGGCAAAAGGTGCGGAAGCTGAAACGCACGTACCAACAGATTCAAGAACAGCTTCTTCTCTGCTGGTATTAGACTGTTCAATGGACCTCTCTAATTTCAAATCTAATGTTGATCTTGCTTTTATGCACCTCCTGTGCATTTATAACCTTGTATGTGTTGCTCTGTCTAAACACCCTGTACACTATGATCTGCCTGTACTGCACACAAGACAAAACTTTTCACTGTACTTATGTACAAATCAAATCAAAGACAGTTCTTTTGTTATCAACTTTATAAAGGAAGTTGCTAAGCCGCTGGTGAGGATACTTGCCCCCTCACTCTCCACGGGAGTTGCACCGGAGGATTGGAAGGAAGTGAATGTTGTTCCACTTTTCAAGAAGGGTAATAGGGAAATCCCTGGCAATTACAGACCAGTCAGTCTCACGTCTATGGTCAGCAAAGTTGTGGAAAGAATTCTGAGGGATAGGATTTATGACTATTTAGCAAAGCATAGTTTAATTAAAGGCAGTCAGCATGGCTTTGTGAGGGAAAGGTCATGCCTCACAAATCTTATTGAGTTCTTTGAGAAGGTGACAAGACAGGTCAATGATGGTCGAGCAGTGGATGTGGTGTGTATGGATTTCAGCAAGGCAATTGATAGGGTTCCCCATGGTAGGCTCATTCATAAAGTCAGGAAGTATGGGATACAGGGAGATTTGGCTGTCTGGATTCAGAATTGGCTGGCTGATAGAAGGCAGGGAGTGGTTGTAGATGGAAAGTATTCTGCCTGGAGGTCAGTGTTGAGTGGGGTCCTGCAGGGCTCTGTTCTTGGGTCTCTGCTCTTTGTAGTTTTTATAAATGACTTGGATGAACAGGTTGAGGGGTGGGTTAGTAAATTTGCAGATCACACAAAGGTTGGAGGTGTCATCGATAGTATAGAGGGCTACTGCAGGCTACAGCGCGACATAGACAGGATGCAGAGCTGGGCTGAGAAATGGCAGATGGAGTTCAACCTGGATAAAGTGATGCATTTTGGAAGGTCAAACTCGAATGCTGAATATAGGATTAAAGACAGGATTCTTGACAGTGTGGAGGAACAGTGGGATCTGGGTGTGCAAGTACATAGATCCCTCAAAGTTGGCACTCAACTGGATAGGGTTGTTAAGAAAACATATGGTGTTTTGGCTTTCATTAACAGGGGTATCGAGTTTAAGAGCTGTGAGGTTTTGCTGCAGTTCTACAAGTCCCTGGTGAGACCACACTTGGAATATTGTGTTCAGTTCTGGTTGCCCTACTATAGGAAAGATACAGAGGCTTTGGAGAGGGTGCAAAGGAGGTTTATTAGGATGCTGCCTGGACTGGAGGGCTTGCCTTATGAGGAAAGGTTGAATAAGCTCGGACTTTTCTCTCTGGAGAGAAGGAGGAAGAGAGGAGACCTGATCGAGGTGTACAAAATAATGAGAGGAATAGATAGAGTCAATAGCCAGAGACTTTTCCCAGAGTAGGATTGACTGGTGCGAGAAGTCATAGTTTGAAGATATTAGGAGGCAGGTATAAAGGAGACATCAGAGGTAGGTTCTTTACGTAGAGAGTTGTGAATGTATGGAATGCGTTGCCAGCGGTGGTGGTGGAAGCAGAGTCATTGGGGACATTTAAGTGACTGCTGCACATGCACATGGATAGCAGTGAGTTGAGGGGTGTGTAGGTTAAGTTACTATATTTTACATTAGGATTAAGTCTCGGCACAATATCATGGGCCTAAGGGCCTGTTCTGTGCTGTACTTCTCTATGTTCTATGTTCTATTAAGATTGCATGTGTTAGATTTTATCACATCTTGTCCATGAACAGGATTAAAGCAACGGTTAATGCAGAATTAGAGAATATTTGACTCACCCAAGGTGTCCTCCAAGGAGCAGGAGAATCAACGTTTTGGGCGTAAGCCCTTCTTCAGGAATGAGGCTGGTGTGCCAAGCGGGCTGAGATAAAAGGTAAAGGTGGGGGGAGTGGGGGTGGAATTTGGGGGAGGGGCGCTGGGAATACGACAGGTGGATAGGTATTCCCAGCACCCCTACCCAAATTCCCCCCCTCCCCTACCTTTTATCTCAGCCCACTTGGCACACCAGCCTCATTCCTGAAGAAGGGCTTGTGCCCAAAACGTCGATTCTCCTGCTCCTTGATGCTGTCTGGCCTGCTGTGTTTTTCCAGCAACATATTTTTCAGCTCTGATCTCCAGCATCTGCACTCCTCACTTTCTCCTCGCCCAAGGTATCCTACTGTTCCACTCAATGTAATCATCCAATTTCTTGCTGTGTGAATTCTGTCATTCTGATGACCACTTTTAGGAAGGAGAAAAATGGGGTGAGAGGGCATGCACAAAATTGCAGCAAGTGTAACCCTCGAGTATAAATACTTTACATATCACGTCAATCATCATTTGTCAACCCTTCTAAGAGTGAAATTTGTTTTCAAGCTTTGCTGAACAATGTAGAACTAGAATGTTGATAATTCTGGCTAAGAAAACTAAGTTAAAAACAGTGAAAATTATTAAAATCATTACCGACAGTAATGCTAAAATTAATCATCTTGCATAAGCGAAGCAGGTCATTGGTAAACTGAGGCTCACCCTACCGCTCCCTTTTAATGGTATTCTCAGGTTATTAGGATCAAAATGCCTTCATTTGTTGTTTGGGTAAATTTAATCTCCAAAGTATCATAACTAGAATTTTAAAAATCCTTTTTGAATCACAGCATTAGGCTCTTTACAATATAACTCATTTAATCTTATTTGTCAGGAATCATTATAGTACATAGGCTAAATCTGAATTAAAACTTCAAAGAGCTGGATGCACATTTAATTCAAGTCTCTCTCAAAAATGTGCTTAATTTACATTAGTGTTTAGTTTATTATCTTGCTCTTTTGATAATTTTAATGCCAATGCAACACATTTAATTCTGTTAGATACTTAATTGCATTTGTATTTGTGTGGCAGTCACTTGGTGACCTGACGTGGCAGTCTCCCAATCCTGCCCTGCCTTGCTCAGCCCAATGGTCACTCGGTAGCCTGGAATGGCAGTCTCCCGGTCCGGTGTGGCGGTCACACGGCGCCACCACCCAATGGTCTTTCAGCCTGGCATAGCCTCAGCATTGACCTGTCACCTCTAGATGAATTCATTATGGTCTCCCAGCCCTGGGGGCCTCAAGATGAAGCCTGGCATAATCTGGAGTCGACGCCTGTCACAGATTAGAGGCTAGATGCCAGTGTGGACTGGGTTAGAAGGACTGTTATTCTGAGCTTTTTACTTCTTTATTTTCTAATTTATTCCAATGATCTGTGTTATGGACTAGGCCAGACCACTCAACAGGCAGCCCCAGACCATAACTTTGCAATTTGTTTCAGTAAGTGTACAGTGAAAATGACTGAGTAAGTTAGCTAGGTTGACTACTAGATTTTAAGACAAACAAAACTTTATTCACAAAATTACACAACGAAACACAAAGAACAGAATAAAGAACCCTTATGGAACTCAGTCCATCCAAACTAGACTTAATTATGCTGTTCCGAATATACACAACAGTCCCAATAAGCAAACTCCCTTTAAACCCAGTATAAATGGTAGAAAGAGAGAGAGAGAGTTTTCACACAGCTCACTGTTGAACACCTTACCAGTTCAGGAGTGAACTAAACTGCTCAGCCAAGGAACAGCTTTTAGAAAAAAAGACACTAGCTTTGTGTTATCCCCCCCCCTTTTAAAAAAAGAGCCATCAATGCCATAAGATAGCTTCATGTTTAACCCATCAAAACCTGATTCGTAGTCTAAACACACATATATACTATATTAACTATAAAGATGCAAACATGCACAACCCCATGCAAATTCAGGCCGCGGTACACCCACCACCAAATGCCTCCGTGTCTCATTTGAGCCTTGATAATGCATCAGCAATCATGTTTTCACAACCTGCCAAATGCACAATTGTCAAATTGAATGGCTGCAACAATTGGCTGCATCTAAACAGTCTGGCATTTTTGTTCTTAAATTTTTTCACAAATGTCAATAGTTTGTAATCAGTGTATACGATTGTCTCAGATGCATTGCCATTAATATAAACGCTGAAATATTGTAATGTGAACACCAAGGTTAAGGTTTCTTTCTCCACCATTGACCATTTCTGTTGACGAATGTTTAACTTCCTGGAAAAATACCCCATGGGTCTTTCTATCCCTTCATCATCCTCCTTCAGGAGCACCACACCGACACCCACATCACTGGCATCGATAGCCACCTTGAAAGGCTTTGTGTAATCCGGTGTGGCTAACACTGGGGCAGTGGTTAACACAGTTTTCAGGCTGTCAAATGCCTTTTGACAGTCTGCTGTCCACTGAAACTTCTTGCCCTTTTTTAACAATTCAGTGAGTGGAACAGCCACGCTGCTAAAGTTCAGCATAAATGTTCGGTAAAATCTACACAATCCCAGGAACTGGAGAAATGCTTATTTCGTTGACGGTGAGGGCACTTCTTCAACCACTTTCGCTTTCACATCCCGTGGGGCCATTTGTCCAATAACATGACCCAGGAAGGTGACTTGGCCTTTGGCAAATTCACTTTTAGCTAGGTTTACCACCAAGCCTGCCTTCTGAAGTCGATCGAACAAGTCCGATAAATGCTGTAAATGTTCCTTCCATGAGTGACTAAAAATCACCAGGTCATCAATGTACACCACACAATTGGGTAATCCAGCAATGATCCTGTTAGTCAGTCTCTGAAATGTGGCTGGTATGACTTTGAACTGGTATAGTCCATTTGACATTATGAAAGCCGAAATTGCCTTTGCTCTCTCTGACAGAGGAACTTGCCAATAGCTTCTGAGCAAGTCCATCTTAGAAATGTAAGTTGCTTATCCCACTTTTTTGACACAGTCCTCCAATCATGGAATTGGATATGCATCAGTCTTTGTAACAGCGTTGACTTTGTGATAGTCCACCCATAACTGTTGGGTACCATCTGACTATGGGTGAGCTCCAGTCACTGTAACTCACTTCGATTATGCCATTTTGGAGCATGTGCTCTATCCCTTTCTCTGCCAACTTTAGAGGGTTGTGCCTGTAAGGATTTTGCTTAATTGGACCAGCATCTCCTTTATCTACATCATGCATAATTAGATTAGTACTTCCCAGTTTTTTTGTGCATATCTCCCCATGTGATAGTAATAACTCTTTCATTTTGATTTTCTTGTAGAAGGTAACTCAATAATTTATCCCAATTTTTGACAACTTCCTCATTGTCCAATTTGATTTGAGGAATGTCCATTTCAGAATTCTGTGAACTTGGCCCTTCCTTCTGTGCTGTAATCATTAACACCTCCTCCTCTTGCTTTCCTTCCCCGTCAAAATACCTTTTGAGCATATTCACATGACACACTCTGTGAGATTTCTTTCTGTCTGGAGTCCTTATCAAGTAGTTCACCTCACTCAATTTCTTTTCAATTTGGTAAGGTCCACTAAACCTTGCTTTTAAAGGCTCATCTGTTACTGGAAGTAACACCAATACCTTATCAGCAATCGCAAAATTGCAATTATGTGATTTCTTATTCTCTTCCTGTTTCATTGTGTGCTGTGATACTTTTAAGTGCTGTCTAGCCAACTCTCCGGCTCTATTTAATCATTCTCTAAAATTTGACACAGAGTCCAAATGGGTGGTCTCTAAATTCTGACTTATTAATTTCTCCTTGATCAATTTTACTGGTCCTCTTACTTCATGCCCAAAAGTTAATTCAAATGGAACGAATTTGGTTGATTCATTCGGTGCATCTCTGATTGCAAAAGTACAAACAAAACTCCCTTATCCCAATCATCTGGATAATCCTGACCATGAACCCTCAACATGGTCTTCAGTGTTTGATCCCATCTTTCTAGTGCTCTCTGCAATTCTGGATGGTATACAATAGATTTGAATGACTTTATTCCCGAGTTATCCATAACCTCCTTAAATAGTTTGGATGTGAAGCTTGATCCTTGATCTGACTGGATCTGTATTGGTCATTTGTATCTAGTAAAAGATTTAAATAATTCTTCTAGCTGTGATGTTGCATCATGGGATTGCCTCTGGAAATCTAGTTGACACAATCATGATTGTCAATAAATACTTATTCCCACTTTTTGTTTAAGGTAAGGGAGCTTTGCAATCAATCAAGACTCTTGTGAAAGGCTCCTCAAATGCTGGAATAGGTATTAAAAGTACAGGTTTTATTACTGCCTGTCGTTTTCCGATTAGCTGACATGTATGACTTATCTGACAAAATTCAACTACACCCTGTGTAGTCCAGGCCAGTAAAAATGTACTTTTACTATTTTAGCCTATGTTTTCCTCACCCCTAAATGACCTCCAAGTAGTAGCTCATGCACCATTTGCTGCACCTCCTTTCTATACCCTACTGGCAAAACAATCTGATGAATCTCTGCCCATTTCTCATCTACTTGAATGTATGATCATCTCCATTTCCTCATTAACATGTTATTTGTTAAGTAATAACACAGGAATGCATTCACTTTCTTTATCTGTAAATGCCTTTTGATATAACTGTTTTAAGTTCTCATCTTTCTGCTGTAGTTCAATCATCTTAGCAGACCTAAAGATACTGGCACGTTTATTTATTTGCTCCTTCTCTGTTCCACTTATCTAATCAAAAAAAGTCTTGGATAACACTATGTCAGTTTCCTTATTTGTGCCTATTGATCTCTCCTGCTTTAACTTGCGCCTCTGTGATCTTGTAATCACACAATCTGAGAAAATTCTTGAATAAACATTCTCCATTTCTTCAGTTGCCTGCGTTTCCACTGGCTTTTCAACTAGAGTAGGCAGCACTCCTACCAGTGAATCAGCGATATCATTTGCAAGGACAAATTGTATTCCTGGAGCTGAGAGTTTGTCCAGCGCACCGACAAATTCTCCACTCTTCTCTGGACTCTCTAGCCTCACTTTACATAGTTGAGCACTTTTTGTCTCACCATGACTACCTTTTCTGGCAGTAGTCCCTCAGGAATACATATCTCCTCATCCTTCAACATGACAGACTGAGAGGATCATGTGTCCCTTAATATTGTAACCTCCTTACCAATGACTTCTGGTCTATGTGAAGAAACTTTACCCTTGCATGTATATTTTTTAAGCACTTCCTCCTTAATCAGCTGATTATCTTGTACACTCTGAGGCAGTTGTCTAATTTCCCTTGTGCTATTTGTTACAAGTCCAACAAAACTTCCAGACTTGTCTGGTTTTCCTACATCTGCCTTTCTCCTAGCCCACCAACACTGTGATTTTGTGCGGCCCACTTTATTACAATGAAAACACTGGAGCTTTTTATGTTCTTTGTCCCCCTCAAGGGTTTATTTTTTGGTAAGTTCTCCTTATAATCTTCGCTGAGATCTACCATTCCCTTTCCACATGAGGATTTCCTTTTGCCCCAGTTTCTATCCCTCATGGACTGAAATTGATTCTGGAAGCCAAACTGTGTTTTATGGACCAGCTCATAATCATCAGCTACTTCAGCTGCTAACCTTGCTGTTTTAACTTTCTGCTCTTCCACATGAGTTTTGCACTACATCCTCACTGAGCCTACCCTCAACCTTTATCTCCAGCCTTTTAAGCTGACTTTACTTTTTAAGTGTCAGTTTTGAAGTTCAAAATCTCTGTCTTTTTCTTTCTCTGCTCTCTCTTTACCCTTCTCTTCTGCTTTTAATCGTAAATCAAACTGTTTTATTTCTGCTGCCCTTTCCTTCTCTCTTGCCTCTAACTCAAGCTGCCTCATTTGCAATTGAATTCTTGTCATCTCTATAGATTCTGATGGTTTCTCCAGCAAGTTTAAATGCTGAGCTACTGCTGTAATTATCTCTCCTTTCCTTTCAGAGACAGGCAGTTCCAATTCCAGCTTCTCTGCTAATTCCTGCACCTTGGTCTTATTCAGCTTTTGCAAAACTTCCAAAGTCACCACATCCACTTCCAGAAAAATTCTGGCGACTGAAGACCCATTATTATCCCAAGCTTGGTCTACCCAACCAAATCAACACTCGAAATAAAGACACTAGCACCTACCACTCGCTGTTTAAAATCCCGCAAAGAGCCCCCAGACTGTTATGGACTAGGCAAGACCACTCAAACTGTTCTTAAGCAGACAGCCCAGACCATAACTTTGCAATTTGTTTCATTAAGTATACAGTGAAAATTACCCAGAGTGAGGTAGCGAGTTGACTACTAGATTTTAAGACAGACAAAAAAGTATTCACAAAATTACACAATGAAACACAAAGAACAGAATAAAGAACCCCAACAGAACTCAGTCAATCCAAACTAGATTTAATTATGCTGTTCCGAATATACACCACAGTTCCAATAAGCCAACTTCCTTTAAAACCCAGCAAAAATGTATCATGTGTTTACAGGTTGAAGTTGAAGGGCAGGAAGAGAGAGAGAGAGTTTCTACATAGCTCACTGTTGACCTCCTTACCAGTTCAGGACTGAACTAAACTGCTCAGTTCAGCTAGAGAGCTGACCAGTCCACTTTCTTTATACAGGTCACTTCTAAAACATGACCTCTTTGGCCGGTAGTCTCATCAGTTTATATATAAACAAAACTCCTCTCAAAATCCTTTTCATCTCTGTACCAAGCCAGACTGATTGGAGCCTAGCCTGGTTTATTACCCCTCTAAAGAAAATCAAGGACAGAGAATCCTTGAGTCAAGGAACAGCTTTTAGAAAAAAAAAGGACTAGCTTTGTGACATCTGTAATGCTGGATTTTTAATTTTTTTTATTTTTCTCTTTTTTTACTTTAAGAATTTATACTGAAGAATCTGTACCTAGTTTCCCTTGTTTCTAAGGTGGTGTGTAAGTGGTGACTTGTAAACCTTTCACTGTACTCATCGGTATGTGTGACAGTAAAGTTGATTCAGTTCAATATTCAAGTACCGTGTACTTGAAAGAAAAACAACTTGTTTCAGGGAGTCTATTGTATCCTTCAATCCCTCCACAGCCTTATTCCTTTTCTCAAAACATATTCAAGTTTTTGTTTTATATGCTAGCTGGTAAGGTCTCAGCAAATTTAATCTTCACCTGGACAAAAGTTTATCCTTTTTCATCCCCAAAGATTCTTGTTATTTTCCTTAATTCTTCTTTTTTGAAGTTGTCTGTTTATTTGTCTTTCTCTTTTTTT
This sequence comes from Hemiscyllium ocellatum, assembly GCF_020745735.1. Taxonomy (NCBI): domain Eukaryota; kingdom Metazoa; phylum Chordata; class Chondrichthyes; order Orectolobiformes; family Hemiscylliidae; genus Hemiscyllium; species Hemiscyllium ocellatum. The sequence goes on from NC_083434.1 coordinate 18,471,024, forward strand.
TGTTTCTGCCCTTATTAAAACAGATGCTGTCAGGTTTCTTGATACAGATAACCTCACCTGTGAGGCATTTAGTACATTTAAGCCAAGTCTCCATTTTGAATTAGAGCACTACTTATTCCTGTATACAAAGCCATGCTAATAATCCTTTTGAAACAAATGATCTCATCCAGTGAGAGGCAACAATTACCTCTGTTTGAATTCACACTGCTTCACCTGGCGAGGCATTAAAGAAAAGGTATGAAATGCGATCTTTAAACCTCATTGCACAGGTGAAGATTTCTTTGTGTCACAGGCACATGTGAAAATTACAGCAATGATTTTTAAAGCCACTTGTGTCACTAGGTTTGTACAATATTTGTAACAAATATTCCAGCTCTCTTTCATTTGAACTCTATTCTCCTTTGCTTAGAGTTGGGTTACACACACACACACACACACACACACACACACACACACTAAAATACACACAGATTCAATTCAGAGAGTCCCTACAGTGCAGAAGCAGGCCATTTGGCCCATCGAGTTCACCCTGACCCTCCACAGAGTTATCCCACCCAGAGCCACCTCCCTACCCTATCCCTCTAACCCTTCAATGCCCATGACTAATCCACCGAGTCTGCATATTCCTGGATGATATGGATAATGATCTTGGCTAATCCACCTATCCTGCACATCTTTGGATTGTAGGAGGAAACCAGAGCACCTGGAGGGAACCCATGCAAACACAGGGAGAATATGCAAACTCCACACCGACAATGACCTGAGGCTGGAATCAAAGCCGAGTCCCTGGCTATTGTGCCACTGCGCCACCCCAATCATTTATCAAAATGTGATAGTCATATTATATTTGATATAGGTTATATTGAAGTAATGTAATATTTCTTACAAATCTTCTGGTGACATCTTTTCTACTTTTGCTATATTGTTGTGATGTGACAGATATTGGGAAAAATTTAGTTGAGAACCAATCAGATTTTAGACTTGTTAGGTTGGAATTTAAATTACCTGAGTCTCTGCTGGTGTGGAAGGTGCTGTAGGAGATACAGGTAAGAAGGTGGGAAATCTAAAAAAAACATTTCTGCCGTATGTTGTGAAATTATTAACTGTATAGCAAGCACAGTTTTCTACCCAATCCCTACTTTTTTTTAGAAATGCTTTCTTGTTAGATGCAGTTATCATCACATGTGCCCTCTGAGACAGTTACAAAACACAGAAACAGATTGTAATACTATGCCTGAGTTAAAGGGCTATGGCAAAGTTCTAATGATAATTAGGGTCTTACCCCACTTTTTTTCTGCTGGGAACAGTCTGTTAATGAAATCCCATCCATTATGTTCATGTGGGCTCTTACTAGCTAATTTCTTAGTAGTTTTCCTTATGTTTAGAATTGTTTCCCTCCACCATTCATAATAAAATCAATCATATAAGACACATTTTAGATCAAGTTCTCAGTTCAGAAGCATTATAAGTTCAGTCATTTAAACTCATTAACACATATAATTAGTACTTTCTGTATAAAATGTAGTCTAGAATTAAGGATGTGTATTTATTAGTCACCACATGATGAAATTTCTGAGAGGACAGAATAGAGGACATTTTTTTCCAGACAGAGAGGCAGGGCAAATAGTCACCTAACTCAGTCCCTCACACTATAGGGGTTCATTCTTGATTATAATTACATGAAAATGTGTAGTGATTGGAATGAGAATCAGGTGGATCTTATTGACCATGCGATCCTTGATTGGAGTTGTTAACCTGAGCAGTTAGGGAGCCCTGGCTGATAGATATAAACAGGAGATTCAGAGACCCTTCTCATTCTAGGGTCTGGCTCTAAGCTGGCTAATCAGAGTTTATGTACTGTGCACGTGTAAATAAAGCTTGACTTAGTAATGGGATACCAGCTTCTGTAAAGTTATTTCAACAGACTTGCATTGAACTATTCTATTGATTTACTCTATGCGGTATAGAGTCATAGAGATGTACTGCATGGAAACAGACCCTTCGGTCCAACCCGTCCATGCCGACCACATATCCCAACCCAATCCATTCCCATCTGCCAGCACCCGGCCCATATCCCTCCAAACCCTTCTTATTCATATACCCATCCAAATGCCTCTTAAATGTTGCAATTGTACTAGGCTCTACCACATCCTCTGGCAACTCATTCCATACACGTACCACCTTCTGCATGAAAAAGTTGCCCCTTAGGTCTCTTTTATATCTTTCCCCTCTCATCCTAAATCTATGCCCTCTAGTTCTGAACTCCCCAACCCCAGGGAAAAAAACTTTGTCTGTTTACCCTATCCATGCCCCTCATAATTTTGTAAACCTGTATAAGGTCAGCCCTCAGCCTCTGACGCTTCAGGGAAAGCAGCCCCAACCTATTCAGCCTCTCCCTATAGCTCAAATCCTCCAACACTGGCAACATCCTTGTAAATCTTTTCTGAACCCTTTCAAGTTTCATAGCATCTTTTTGATAGGAAAGAGACCAGAATTGCATGCAATATTCCAACAGTGGCCTAACCAATGTCCTGTACAGCAGCAACATGACCTCCCAACTCCTGTACTCAATACTCTGACCAATAAGCATACCAAACGCCTTCTTCACTATCCTGTCTACCTGCGACTCCACTTTCAAGTAGATTAGAATCTGGAGGCTGAAAGTAAGTCAGAAGGTAGAAAGAGGAAGATGAACAACAAGCTAGAATCATCGCAGTTTCAAAATGTATTAGGAAAGGTGTTCCAGCTTTAATTTCTTCCAATAAGATCATGAGAAAGTAAAATGTTTCTCTTGTCAAAAAGTGAGTTTTTTGGCATTACTCGTAGTATTAGCTACAATAGCTGGTATTTGTTCAATTTGGGGGGGGAGGAAATGTAGAACAGGAAGGTTCTATTGATAACACTTTTATATTTGAATGATATTCAGAGACTAAGTGGTCACTTGTATGATCCAATTGTCCTGCTGTCGTCTTGGGCACTAAAACTACCTTGTTATTTTTCAATGCAGATGAATTGACCAATGACCGCTATCCTAAAAAGGGGGCAATCCTGGTGGATGGTGTGGTCTTGAATGGGCCTCTTCTGGATGCAAAAGCAGGAGAGAAGTTTGTTGAGGAGGCATTCCCAATCATCATGGAAGATGCCATAAAGAAAGCAACTGATGTCAATGAAAAGGTACAAACTCAAAGTAATAATCAGTCATGCAGTATAACAACAATGTTAAAACACTTTGGCAAATGCGAATCTCTGACTGTTGAGCACCAGCTTTACAGGATTTTTCACAAAACCTGTCATTCTCTATTGACATTTGTACTCTGGTAATGATACCTACAAGCAATTTTTTTTATCTTAAACTAAAGTGATCTTGAAATAATTTGTGATGTATTGGATTTCTGATCTTGATCTTAATGTTGAATAACAACGTAGAATCACCTTTTAGATATCTGGCTGATACCACATCCTAATGGGAGAAGGATGCAAGACTTAGTTATTTTCTATAGTTATTTGTCAAATTATCTTAATCTTGAGAAGTGGATGAAAGGGGTTTCTCAACATCTTTCCTTCAATCAATTTTCTGCTTTTAATCATAGCTTGAGAAATTGTTGTTGAAGTTTATGATTAGTAGTTGTTGCATTGAATACATTATAAATAGGTGAAGAGGGCACTCAGTATGCCTTCCCCATAATGTTATAACTTATTACTGTAATGCAGCTCTTCCTTAAAGCTTTTACCTGCAGTATAACAACAAAGCTAAAAAAAAAAGTTTATTTTTAAATCAGGGTTTCTACTTCCGGAATTTTCAGGCCAATCCACATGCAACAACCTGCTCTGAAAACTCTGTCCAATTTCTGCAGCTGTGTCAAATTCCAACAGAACAGCTGAGAATCCACAGCATTCTGAAATAATCAACAACATTCCAATCAAAACAACCCATAGCATTCTAAAAACAAAATTAATTCGTACCATCAGATAACATTAAACCAACATTCTGAGCTTTGCATTTCCTAACTTCTCCAACTGTACAGTGAGAAGCTCTTGTTAAAATGAAAATGCCTATGGTTTCCTGTTTACCTGTAAATAATAATGCAACTATTATTTTAAAGAGATGGAATGATTTTAAATGGCATATTTCAGCAGTGTGTTCTGAAAGATTATTCATGCAGTAAGTTACTAGATTTTCATTTCATGCTTAAGTTGAAAAGAACTCTTTCAACTTGTCACTTGACATTTCCATGCGTTTACATTGTCCCTAATTTTGAATATACTTTAAGGTCTGTGAATGGCAGCCTCCAGAAGAGCTTATGAAACTTCTCGACCTGGAATTGAGGGATACAGGAGAACCTCATCATCAGCTGCTCCAATATTGTCGTGATGTTATCAAGTATAGTGTGAAAACAGGTAGGATCATGCTCAGTATGGCAACTTCATATTTAAAGCCCCATATTAGGCCAGAGAACTGTATACTTTCTCCGTCTAGATTGTGCTATCTAGATGAAGGGTAGGTCTTCGGCAGCCAGTCACTGACATTGTATTTGGGATTACAAATCTTCTAGTTTCCTTTACTGAAATTTAGCATTAATCTTCAGGTCCATATGAGATTTGTGTGACTGCCCTTTACACCAAGGCAACATTTAACCTCATGTAGTATCAAGAAGCACAATTAAAATTGAGTCAGTGGGATCCTGGGGAAAAAAATCTCCACTGTTTGGAGTTATACTCAGTACAATGGTAGATACGTATGGTTGAAGGCCAGTGATTTTAATCCTAGGGCATTGCTAGGGTAGTGCCCTAGTCCCCAGAAGCTTCATTAATGATCTTCTCTCCATCAAAAGACAGGAAGTAGGGAAGTTCATGGTCATTTGCACTGTGTTCAGCATCACACACAGGAATCAGGAAGGCCAAAAATTGAACAGAAGATAAAACAATAACAAAGAATCATTCAGAGGGATATAGGGCAAATGCATACAAATGGGCCTGGGTTATTTAGGATATCTGGTTGGCATGCACAAGTTGGATCGAAGGGTTTGTGTCCATGCTGTACTACAATGACTGACTTTTTCAGCAAAGTCAAGGCATCATTCAGGCTTGGGCTAATAAGTGGCAAGTAATATTGGCATCATACAAGTACCAGGTAGTGATCATTTCCAACAAGGAAGAAGCTAACCATCTCTTCTTGACATTCAATGGCATGACCATCAACATCCTTGGGCTTATTATTGACCAGTAACTTGACTCGACTAGCCATATAAATGCTTTAAATACAACAGGTTCAGCACAAGGAATTATGAGCCATATACCTCACTTCCTGACTCCCATAATCTATCCGCCATCTATATAATTTTGGAGTGTGATGGAACGCAATCCACATGCTTGGATATGTGCAATTGCAAACTCAAGATGTTTGAGTCCAGGAGGAGTAGCTGCTTGATTGGTACTTCAGCCTCCACCATAAACATTTACTGGCTCCAACATCACACAGTGACAACAATGTGTACCATCTGCAAAATGCACTGCAACAACTCGTCAAAGCTCCTTTGAAAGCACCTTCCAACATTGAGTATCTTGAGTCTGAAATGTACTACCTGGAGGTATAGTGGGGCAGAGGTAATTGAGGCACTTAGGAGGGCATTTGAAGATTGTTTCTGTTCAAACAATGAGGAAAGATTTGTTGCAAAGGTAAATGGCATGAAGTCATCATCCTCATTGGAGAGCTGATGCAGACATTATGGGCCAAATTGCCTCCTTCTGAGCTGTAACACTCTGTAATTCTATGAAGAATAAGGGCAGCAGGGACACTATCACTCTCCAAATCATGCCATTTTGACTTGGAGCTATATCACTATTGCTTCATTATTGCTTTGCGAAAACCTGAAAATCCCTTCCAAATAGCATCATGTATATATCTGCACAAAATAGACTACAGCTCAAGAAACCCACTCATCCCACAAAAAGAAATTGAGAAATCTGACAGAAAAACTACAAGTCATTAAAAATGGAGGTTTATAAAAGTTAATGTATTAATTAATAATAATAAAGAATTCATTTAATGTCTGACCAGAATTGGCAAGTCTAGATTAGTGCAGTCCATTCTTCACAGCAGACAATTCAAAGGGGCTTTAATAGCTTTGAAACCAGAAAATGCTTCTTGGAAGTCGTTGAAAAGCTCAAATCTTTGGTAACATCTTCCTCTTGCTGATTAGATCTATTATTAAATGCATTTCTCATTAATTTACAGGCATAATTTAGTCTTTGGTGCTGAGTTAACTGACTGCACTGGCATCAGGAAAGAACAAATTAGCCATGGGTGAGGTGGAACATAGAACATAGAACATAGAAAAAAACAGCACAGTACAGGCCCTTCGGCCCTCGATGTTGCGCTGATCCAAGCCCACCTAACCTACACTAGCCCACTTTCCTCCATATGCCTATCCAATGCCCGTTTAAATGCTCATAAAGAGGGAGAGTCCACCACTGTTACTGGCAGGGCAATCCATGAACTCACGACTCGCTGAGTAAAGAATCTACCCCTAACATCTGTCCTATACCTACCACCCCTTAATTTAAAGCTAGCCCCCTCGTAATATCTGACTTCATAAGTGGAAAAAGGTTCTCATGGTCAACCCTATCTAAACCCCTAATCATCTTGTACACCTCTATCAAGTCACCCCTAAACCTTCTTTTCTCCAATGAAAACAGCCCCAAGTGCCTCAGCCTTTCCTCATACGATCTTCCTACCATACCAGGCAACATCCTGGTAAACCTCCTCTGCACCCGTTCCAGTGCCTCCACATCCTTCCTATTGTATGGCGACCAAAACTGCACACAATACTCCAGATGCAGCTGCACCAGAGTCCTATACAACTGCAACATGACCTCAGGACTCCGGAACTCAATTCCTCTAGCAATAAAAGCCAGTACGCCATATGCCTTCTTCACAGCACTATTTACCTGGGTGGCAACTTTCAGAGATCTGTGTACATGGACACCAAGATCCCTCTGCTCATCCACACTACCAAGTATCCGACCATTAGCCCAGTACTCCACCTTCTTGTTACTCTTACCAAAGTGAATCACTTCACACTTAGCGACATTGAACTCCATTTGCCACCTTTCTGCCCAGCTCTGCAGCTTATCTATATCCCGCTGTAACCTGCCACATCCTTCCTCACTGTCAACAACTCCACCGACTTTCGTATCATCCGCAAACTTGCTCACCCAACCTTCTAGCCCCTCCTCCAGGTCATTTACAAAAATGACGAACAGCAATGGTCCCAAAACAGATCCTTGCGGAACACTGCTGGTAACTGCACTCCAAGATGAACCTTTACCATCAACTACTACCCTCTGTCTTCTTCCAGCCAGCCAGTTCCTAATCCAAACTTCCAACTCGCCCTCAATGCCATACCTCCGTATTTTTTGCAGTAGCCTACCATGGGGAACTTTATCAAACGCCTTACTAAAATCCATATACACCACATCTACCGCTTTACCCTCGTCCACCTCTTAGTCACCTTCTCAAAGAATTCAATAGGTTTGTGAGGCACGACCTGCCCTTCACAAAACAATGCTGACTATCCTTGATCACATTATTCCTATCCAGATGTTCATAAATCCTATCCCTTACAATTCTCTCTAAGACGTTGCCCACAACAGAGGTAAGATTCACTGGCCTTTAGTTACTAGGGTTATCCCTACTCCCCTTCTTGAGCAAGGGAACCACATTTGCTATCCTCCAGTCTTCTGGCACTATTCCTGTAGACAACGAGGACATAAAAATCAAGGCCAATGGCTCTGCAATCTCCTCCCTTGCTTCCCAGAGAATCCTAGGATAAATGCCCTCAGGCCCAGGGGACTTATCTACATTCACCCTTTCCAGAATTTCCAACACCTCTTCCCTACATATCTCAAAGCCATGAACAACACCTCATTTCTACCCAGACATTTTATAGTGTCTAGGACTCAAAATTGAGTTCCACAATTTCAAAGTTTGACCTTTGCACTTCATTTTTCTTCATCTTCCCCTGGCCTTGTTAAGTTTGTATCATGTTGACTTTTCTCTTAGCAGGGTGGACACATCTTTGCTTTTCCACAACTAACATTTGTATATGCATTGCTTCTTCATCACTGTTACCACTGCTTTTGTCTTTTGTTCTGGGCACTTCGTCAATCTATTCCACTTGAACCTCCTCCCCCTCAACAGTGTAAGATCAACATTTTCCAACACAGTTCTGAAGAAGAGCCACATTGTGGTTCTGAAGAAGAGCCACAAAGTGCTAACTATGTTTGACTCTCCATAGATGCTGCCAGATCTGCTGAGATTTTCTAGCATTTTCTGCTTTTATTTGGGATAAAATATGGTTGTCTGGTTACTGATGGTTTGACACTGTCTTTATTGAAAAAAATACTTCATGCTGCTAAAACCTGATAGAACAAAAATTCAAACATTAAGTGCAGAAAGTACATTCTGAAAATGAAAAATAAGTCACCTGTGAAGCTGCTGTTTCAATATTGATCTTCCAATGTTTCTCGAGCTGCTACTGAGTCACTTATTCACTGTAAGTATTACGAGGTTTGTTCAGTTGTGGATTTAGAAGAAAATGGTTAAAGACAAGTGACAAAATCCTGAAACACTAATGAGCCCCTAGGTGTCCTAATAACTCTAACTGAGAAACATCATCAGATGGTTGGTTCCCAAGTGTAGAAAGGTTAATTTAAACATTAATTTGGAGTTTTAAAAAATCTGGCTGCTTGATTCAAAGACATTCATGAAGTAATGCCAGTTTATATTTAGGAAAGGAATCTGGAAATTGTTGGAACCACAGAGGTTATAGGGTTTGTGGAACTACAGACATACAGTTGAGTAAAACTTGTTGAGATTGGCATAACCACACTGTAGTAATGTTAAAGCATTTTAATACATTACCCTAAAGGATAGAAGCTCTTCTGTACTCTCAATGCCCCCTCTTGCTGTTTTCATTGGTCAGGGAGAAACTGACAATATACTAAGTACAGCTGAAAAATATAATCTATTTGAGCATTAACTGCCTTAAGGGGTGGTGTGGCAGTTACGTGGTATAGTGGTAGTGCCCCTACCACTGGACTGGGAGGCTCGGGTTCAAGTTCCATTTCCACCTAGTCCAGAGTTGAGTAAGAACAAGTCTGAATAGGGTGATTAGAAACATAGTTTAAATAAAAAGAACTGCCTAAAAGTGGCCCTCTTGTGGCACAGTGGTAGTGTCTGTATCCCTGAGCTAGGAGACCCGAGTTCTAGTCTGACCTGCTCCGGAGATGTGTAATGAAAATAGATTAGAAAATAAAAGGAATTTTAAAATTATCTGCCTCTTAGGGGACCCTCTAGTTGCACAGTAGTAGTATCCCTACCCTTGCACAGATTGATTAAAAACAAACGAACTGCTTGTAAGGAGCTCTTGTGACACCGGGGTGGTATCCCATACCTGAAGGGTAGACCAGAAGGCCTGGGTTCAAGTGCCGCCTATTCCAGAGGTGTATAATGGTTAACATCTCTGAACAGATTGATTAGAAAATATCTCAACCTCCTGTAACAGATGACAAAGGGTGGTCAAGGTTGATATAGTGCAAGTGGGACATATTGAATACCTCTCCTCAATATATAGGGATATAATACGATGTTGCTGCATGCACATACCCTTAACAAACAAAAGTAAAGGGCAAGAATTTGTCACAATGTGACAAACAGTTTTCCCCTGATTGTAAAACTTGGGAATCTTCAGGTCAGTCTCTTCCATGCGTGACTAATCAACCAAAGATGTTATAGAGTCGTAGAGATATATTGGAGAAAGTGAGAACTGCAGATACTGGATATCAGGGTTGAGACTGTGGTGCTGGAAAAGCACAGCAGGTCAAACACCATCCAAGGAGCAGAAGAAGTCCTGATGAAGGGCTAATGCCCACAACATTGATTCTCTGTTCCTCAGATGCTGCCTGACCTGCTGTGCTTTTCCAGCATCACACTCTTGACTCACAGAGATATACATCATGGAAACAGACCCTTTGCTCCGTCTCGTCCATGCCGACCAGATAAATGAATCTAGTCCCATTTGCCAGCACTTGGGCCAAATCCCTCCAAACCCTTCCTATTCATATACCCATCCAAATGCCTTTCAAATGCTGCAATTGTACCAGCCTCCGCCACTTCCTCTGGCAGCCCATACACGTACTCTGTGTGAAAAAGTTGCCCCTTACGTCTCTTTTAAATCATTCCCCTTTCACCCTAAACCCATGCCCTCTAGTTCTCGACTCCCACACCTCAGGGAAAAGACTTTGTCCATTTATCCTATCCATGCCCCTTGTGATTTTATAAACCTCTATAAGGTCACCTCTCAGCCTCCAATACTCCAGGGAAAACAGCCTCAGACTATTCAGTCTCCCACTATAGCTCAAACCTTCCAACCCTGGCAACATACTTATAAATCTTTTCTGAACCCTTTCAAGTTTCATAACATCTTTATGATAGCACAGAGACCAGAATTGCCCACAACATTTCAAAAGTGGCCTAACCAAAGTCCTGTACAGCCACAACATAACTTCCCAACTCCTATACTCAATGCTCTGACCAATAAAAAAAAGAAAAACAAATGTCTTCTTCACTATCCTATCTACCTGTGACTCCACTTCCAAAAAACTATGAACCTGCACTCCAAGATCTCTTTGTTCAACAACATTCTCCAGGACCTTACCATTAAGTATATAAATCCTGCTCTGATTTCCCTTTCCAAAATGCAACACTTCACATTTATCTAAATTATACTTCATCTGCCACTTCTCAGCCCATTGGCCCATCTGATCCCATTGTAATCTGACATAATCTTCTTCGCTGTCCACTACACCTCCAATTTTGGTGTCATCTGCAAATGTACTAACTATACCTCTTATGCTCACATCCAAATCATTTGTATAAATGATGAAAAGTAGTGGATCCAGCACTGATCCTTGTGGCACTCCACTGGTCACAAGCCTCCAGTCTAAAAAACAACCCTCCATCATCACCCTCTGTCTTCTACCTTTGAGAAAGTTCTATATCCAAATGGCTAGTTCTCTCTGTATTCCATGAGATCTAACCTTGCTAGCCAGTCTCCCATGGGGAACCTTGTCGAATACCTTATTGAAGTCCATATAGATTACATTCACTGCTCTGCTCTTATCAATCCTCTTTGTTACTTCTTCAAAAAACTCAATCGCATTAGTGATTTCCTGTGCACAACACCATGTTGACTATCTCTAATCAGTCCTTGCCTATCCAAATACATGCAAATTCTGTCCATCAGGATTCCCTCCAATAACTTGCCCACCAACAATGTCAGGCTCACCGGTCTTTAAGTCTCTGGCTTTTTCTTAATACCTTTTTAAAGTAATGGCACCACATTAGCTAATCTCCAGTCTACCTGTGAGTATCGATGATACATATATCTCAGCAAAGGCTCAGCAATCACTTCCCTAGCTTCTCACAGCATTCTAGGGTACACCTGATCAGATCCTGGGAACGTATCCATCTTTATACGTTTCAAGACGTGCAGCACCACCACCTCTGTAATATGGACATTTTTCAAGATGTCACCATCTTTTCCCCACATTCTATATCTTCCATGTCCTTCTGCCCAGTAAACACTGATGCAAAATGCATGTTTAATATCCCCCCATCTCTTGTGGTTCTGCTCATTGGTTGACTTGCTGATCTTGAGGGATGCTATTCTCTTCCTAGTTACCATTTTGTCCTTAACCAATTTATAAAATCCCCCGGATTCTCCTTAACCATATTTGCCAAAACTATTTCCTGTCAATCTTCTTGCCCTCCTGATTGCCCTCATAAGTCTACCCCTAGTGCCTTTGTACTCTTCTAAGGATTCACTCAATTTCTGTTGTCTGTACCTGACATATGCTTACTTCTTTTTCTTGACCAAAACCTCAATTTCTCTAGTCATCCAGCATTCCCTACACCTACCAGCCTTGCCTTTCACCCTAACAGGAACATACTGTCTCTGGACTCTCATTAATTCAAATTTGAAGGCTTCCCATTTTTGAGCTGTCAGTTTATCTGCAAACATCTGCAACCATTCAACTTTTGAAAGTTCATGTCAAAATTGGCCTTCCTGCAATTTAACGTTTAGATCCTGTATGTCCTTTAGCATCACTACTTTAAAACTAATAGAATTATGGTCACTGGCCCCAAAGTGCTCCCCCACTGACATGTCAGTCACCTGTCCAGCCTTATTTCCCAAAGGTAGGTCAGGTTTGCACCTTCTCTAAAAGGTACATCCACTTACTGAATCAAAAAAAAATGTTCTTGTATGCACTTAACAAATTCCTCTCTATCTAAACCCTTAACATTATGGCAGTCCCAGTCTATGTTTGGGAAGTTAAAACCCCCTACCATAACTACCTATTATTCTTACAGATAACTGAGATCTCCTTATAAATTTGTTTCTCAATTTCCTGCTGACTACTGGGGAGTCTTTAGTGCAATTCCAATAAGTTAGTCATCCTTTTCTTATTTCTTGTTTGTGATGAAATGGGGTAAACCCCTCTGCTAATTTAAAACAGTAACACAGAAAAGATTCACCCGAGGATGTAATCTGTTAAAATTCGAGAGGCAAAGAACTATCCCAAAAGTCACTATTATAAGTAAAAATGAACAACTTTATTTTTTTAAAGTCTAACAGACAATAATCAACTATTTACAATTCCTTTCTCTAAACCTATCTTATACCTCCCCCTCTACAATACTGGTCTGATAAACCCCCCAATTAAGATTTACAAAAAAATCAAATTTTAAAACCATCCAGCTGTTGAATCTTCTCTTTGTATATTCCTCTGTAGATTTGCTCTCCATGTCAATGTTTTTATCTTTGCAAACTCCTTTTCCATCAGGTACCTCTCAGAGAGGTCTGACGAGCAGCCGATATCTGTTGTCTTTTGTCAGTTCTCTTTATTGTTCTTTGCCGCTCTGGTTAACTGTTCAAAATGTCTGATATTTACACCTAAAACATTGAATTGTTTCATTGGTTTTAATATTGTCAAAATACTAAATTCAACCTTGATTGGAGTCTGGCATCTTGGGACATAATTTAAACTGATTGGCCGAATTCAAATTTGTTTTTGCATCCGAGCAACCCAGCTAATCTAGCTGTTTGACCAAATGTTACATTGTTACCTTTTTCAGAACACTTTGTGCAGTGTCAGGTAGTTCTACTAGCTTTTTAACTCTCCTAAAGGTACTGTACCCTTACATCTTCATAACATCTCCACACTTAAGAAACAAAGAATGATCTTCATGAAAAACTGGCTCCTTTTTTTTCTATTCTTTACACATATTACCATAAAATACAGATAACTTTAATCTAAGTTCACCTTAACTTCTTCCCATATGTATAAACCCCTCTGCTAATTTAAACCAGCTTTAAAATCTGATTGAAGATTTGTAGCTCGGGTATCTGTTGTTGTGGTTCTGCTCGCCGAGCTGGAAGTTTTTGCTGCAAACGTTTCGTTCCCTGGCTAGGGAACATCATCAGTGCTGTTGGAGCCTCGTGTGAAGCGCTGCTTTGATGTTTCTTCCGGTATTTGTATTGGTTTGTTCTTGCCGCTTCCGGGTGTCAGTTTCAGCTGCAGTGATTTGTATGTGGGGTCCAGGTCGATGTGTCTGTTGATGGATGTTCTTGCCGTTTCCGGGTGTCAGTTTCAGCTGTAGTGGTTTGTATATGGTGTCCAGGTCAATGTGTCTGTTGATGGAGTTTGGGGATGAATGCCATGCTTCTAGGAATTCTCTGGCTGTTCTCTGTCTGGCTTGTCCTATGATGGTGGTGTTTTCCCAGTCAAATTCATGTTGCTGGTTGTCTGAGTGTATGGCTACTAGAGATAGCTGGTCGTGTCGTTTTGTGGCTAGCTGATGTTCATGGATGCGGATTGTTAGCTGTCTTCCTGTTTGTCCTATATAGTGTTTTGTGCAGTCCTTGCATGGTATTTTGTAAACTACGTTAGTTTGGCTCATGCTGGGTATTGGGTCCTTTGTTCTAGTGAGTTGTTGTCTGAGCGTGGATGTTGGCTTGTGTGCTGTTATGAGTCCTAAGGGTCGCAGTAGTCTGGCTGTCAGTTCTGAGACGCTCCTGACGTATGGTAGAGTGGCTAGTCCTTTTGGTTGTGGTATGTCCTCGTTCCTCGGTCTATCTCTTAGGCATCTGGTGATAAAGTTGCGTGGGTATCTGTTTTTGGCGAATACCTTGTATAGATGTTCCTCTTCCTCTTTTCGCAGTTCTGGTGTACTGCAGTGTGTTGTGGCCCTTTTGAATAGTGTCCTGATGCAGCTTCATTTGTGTGTGTTGGGGTGGTTACTTTCATAGTTTAAGACTTGGTCTGTGTGTGTTGGTTTCCTGTGTACCCTTGTGGTGAATTCTCCGTTGGGTGTTCTCTCTACTAACACGTCTAGGAATGGGAGTTGGCTATCCTTTTCCTCTTCTCGTGTGAATCGGATTCCTGTGAGTGTGGCATTGATGATTCGGTGTGTTTTTTCTATATCTGTGTTTTTGATGATTACAAAGGTGTCATCAACATATCTGATCCAGAGTTTGGGTTGGATTTGTGGTATGGCTGTATGTTCTAACCTTTGCATACCTGCCTCTGCTATGAGTCCCGAGATTGGTGATCCCATGGGTGTTCCGTTGATTTGTTCGTATATCTGATTGTTGAATGTAAAGTGTGTGGTGAGGCACAGGTCCAGTAGTTTAAGTATGCCGTCCTTGTTGATAGGTTCGGCCTCCTGTGTTCTGTTATGTATGTCCAGTAGGTTGGCTATTGTTTCTCTGGCTAGGGTTTTGTCAATTGAAGTGAACAGTGCCGTCACGTCGAATGATACCATGGTTTCTTCTTTGTCTATGTGTGTATTCCTGATGATGTCCAAGAATTCCTGTGTTGATTGTATGGAGTGTTTGGATCTGCTGACTAGGTGTTTCAGTTTTTGTTGTAGTTCTTTGGCCAGTTTGTATGCTGGTGTCCCTGGTAGTGATACTATGGGATACCATCAACAGACACATTGACCTGGACACCATATACAAACCACTACAGCTGAAACTGACACCCGGAAACGGCAAGAACATCCATCAACAGACACATCGACCTGGACCCCACATACAAATCACTGCAGCTGAAACTGACACCCGGAAGCGGCAAGAACAAACCAATACAAATACCGGAAGAAACATCAAAGCAGCGCTTCACACGAGGCTCCAACAGCACTGATGATGTTCCCTAGCCAGGGAACGAAACGTTTGCAGCAAAAACTTCCAGCTCGGCAAGCAGAACCACAACAATTTAAACCAGCAACACAGAAAAGATTCAGCCTGTGCTGTAATCTGTTAAAATTCGAGAGGCAAAGTACTATGATGAAAAACAAACATGATGAACACAGAAACATCTTTTATGTTGTGTCTGCTTCAGTTTTGCCATCATCAAATGTTGGCCTGCTGATACTGAAGACAATGTTAGACTTGGTTTTGATGCTAACTTTGAAGCACAAAACTGTAAAAATCTTTAAAATATGTGACAGAAATGCAATTATATTATTGTGCATGATGCTATTGTTCTGTGCCCAACCAATCAAGCAAAACGTCATTGAGTCATAGTACTGCTGAAAACCATTCAGCCCACTCTGCACATTCTGGCTGTTATGAACAAGTTTCTCATTGATCACATTTTTCGTTTGTCTCCTCATAAAACTTGACGTGTTGTTGTAGTCAGCATTCTGCTTTTACAAATCTTTCAGAGCTTGGTTATTATCAAGATTAAAAGTGCAAACAATGAGGAAGTTACTCATTAGGAAGCAAAATATACCCTTTTTGTACTGACCTGAATTTCAAAAATTAGTTTGATGTAGTATTAGTGTCTGCATAGGCTTCCTTTCATGTTCTATGTCTGGTAGGAGTTCGTTCTCATTCAGTTCAGTTGGTGATTATTTTTCCCTCAAGGTTACAAGGGAACATAGTTGCAGGCTATCAGTGATGTTGTTCAACATATACTACTGTCATATTGGAAGGACAAGTCTGTTTGCATATCTGAAAGAAAAGAAATGTGCTTTACACCAGCTTTATTAACCCTTTGGGATCTGTTCTCCTGCCAGATAATAAAAAGAAAAATCAGAGCAGTGTAGTGGTCTTGCTAGTTCATTGACCTTCACATCAGAGGGTTTTACTTGTTTCATCAACGGATAAGGCTACAAACTGAGAAGCTAGGATAAGGGTAGGAAAATCAGTGGGGTTGAATCACTTCTCTGGATAGAAATTATCCTACTGTTTACTTTTGGGATGTAGCTTACAGTACTTAAGGCTTTAGGAAAATCCCAAAGCCTTTTGCTTTAGCAAATAGGGTTAAGGAAAATCCCAAAGTCTTTTATTCGTATATAAGGAGCAAGAGGGTAAGTAGAGAAAGGGTTAGCCCACTAAAGGACAAAGGAGAAAAGTTATGTGTGTAGTTAGAGAAAATGAGTGAGATTCTTAATGCGTACTTTGCATTGGTATTCACTGAGGAGAGGGATATGATGGATGTTGAGGTTAGGGATGGATATTTGATTACTCTAGGTCAAGTCAGCGTATGGAGGGAGGAAGTGTTGGGTATTCTAAAAGGCATTAAGGTGGATAAGCCCCTAGGTTTGGATGGGATCTATTCAGGTTACTGAGGGAAGGGGGAGAGGAAATAGCTGGGACCTTAATAAATATCTTTGCAGCATCCTTGAACATGGGTGAGGTCCCGGAGGACTGGAAAATGTTGACCCTTTGTTTAAAAAGGGTAGCAGGGATGATCCAGGTAATTATAGACTGATGAGCCTGATGTCAGTGGTAGGGAATGTTATGACATGGGGTAAACCCTTCGGCTAATTTAAACTAGCAACACAGAAAAGATTCGCCCGGTGCTGTAATCTGTTAAAATGCGAGAGGCACAGAACTATTCCAAATGTCTCTATTTAATGTAAAAATTAACAACTTTATTCTTTTAGTCTCACAGAGAACATGAACTATCAACTATTTACAATTCCTTTCTCTTAAACCGATCTTTTACCTCCCACTCAATAATACTAGTCTGATAAAGAATCCTGATTATGATTTACGAAAAAATAATCACATTTCAAAACCAGTCTGCTCTGTAGGTTTTGCTCTGTAGATTCTCTCCAGGTTGGTTTTGATGTTTTGCTATGCAAACTCCTTCCCCAGACGGGTAACTCTCAGAGAGCTCTTAAACTAGCAGCCTACATCTGTTGGTCTTTTAGCAGTTCGCTCTCAACTGTTCAAAACTGTCTGGGTTTATACCCCAAAACATTGGATTGTTTCATTGGTTTTAATATTATCAAAATACTGAATTCAAATTTGATTGGATTTTGGTATTATGGGCCATAATTTAAACTGGCCGAATTTGAATTTGTTTTTTGTCTTATGGCAACCCAGCTATTCTAGTTGTGTCAACCATGTGTTACATTGTTACCTTGTTCAGAACACTTTGTGCTGTGTCAGGCAGTTTTGCTAGCTTTTCAACTCTCATAATGGTACAGTACCTCTACACCTTCATAACTGGAAGCTGCTTGAGAAGATACTGAGAGATAGGATCTATTTACATTTGGAAGAAAATGAGTTTATCAGTGATAGGCAATGTGGTTTTGTGCAGGGAAAGTCAAGTCTTACCAACTTAATGGAATTCTTTGTGGAAGTGACAAAGTTGATTGATGAGGGAAGGGCTGTAGATGTCATATACGTGGACTTCAGTAAGGCATTTGATAAGGTTCTGGGCTGATGGAGAAAGTGAAGTGGCATGGGGTCCAGGGTGTACTAGCTAGATGGATAGAGAACTGGCTGGGCAACAGGAGACAGAGAATATTAGTGGAAGGGAGTTTCTCAAAATGGAGACCTGTGACCAGTGGTGTTCCACAGGGATCCGTGTTGGGACCATTGTTATTTGTGATATACGTAAATGATTTGGAGGAAGGTATAGGTGGTCTGATTAGCAAGTTTGCAGATGACACTAATATTGGTGGAGTAGCAGATAGTGAAAGAGACTGTCAGAGAATGCAGCAGAATATAGATAGATTGGAGAGTTGAGCAGAGAAATGGCAGATGGAGTTCAATCCGAGCAAATGCGAGGTGATGCATTTTGGAAGATCTAATTCAACAGCAAATGGTATATAGTAAATGGAAACTCCCTGGGGAATATTGATGGACAGAGAGATCTGGGTGTTCACGTCCATTGTACCCTGAAGGTATGGGTATTTCCTTCATCGGACGGGGAATTGAGTACAAGAGCTAGTGGGTCATGTTACAGTTGTATAGGACTTTGCCTTCGCCCACATTTGGAATACTGCGTACACTTCTGGTCGCCACATTACCAAGGATGTGGATACTTTGGAGAAGGTGCAGAGGAGGTTCACCAGGATGTTGCCTGGTATGGAGGACCTTAGCTATGAAGAGAGGTTGAGTAGATTAGGATTATTTTTATTAGAAAGATGGAGGTTGAGGGAGGACCTGATTGAGGCCTACAAAATGATGAGAAGTATAGTTAGGGTCGATTGCAAGAGGCTTTTTCCCAGAATGGGGGGGGCTCAATTACTAGAGATCACGAGTTCAAGGTGAGAAGGGAAAGGCTCTTTACGCAGAGGGTGGTGGGTGCCTGGAATGCGTTACAGCAAAGCTGGTAGAGGAGGGCACTATAGCATCATCTAAGATGTATCTAGACAGATACATTAATGGGCAGGAAGCAGAGGGATACAATCCTGAGAAAATAGGCAACAGTTTTAGGTAGTGGATCTGGTTTGGGACAGGCTTGGAGGGACAAAGGGCCTGTTCCTGTGCTGTAATTTTCTTTGTTCTTTGTTCTTTGTACACTGAAGGCAGAGGCCCAAGAGGATTACACCTGTTTTCTTGGTTAGTTTATTTGCAGGTACCAAGATCTACAGACAAGGGTGAAAATAAAATACCTGACTGAAAGGTTAATGATGCCAATGAACTGTGGGCCTTGAAAGCAAGTTATGCCATGCCCTTTTGTAGCAATTTTAAACAACTGGGTTAGAAACTCTATCAGAACATTGGAGAGAAATCTCTCATGCAGAAACACTGAAATATTTATCACAGTGACAGAAATTTGCAGCAGTGCAAGTTATTTGACCTATGATGCATGCACCAAAAATAAGCTTAATCCCTCTTCCCTTCTCTTTTCTACCTTTGTATTTATATGCCACATTAAAGGCATATTGAAGTAATTTTTAAATGTATGAAGTTCTATTTATCATCCTTCCTTTCAGACAGGCGACTGCAGATCCCCATGAAGCTCTGAGTGAAAGCGCTGCCACATGAACCCTCTCTAACCCTTTTTTTAAAACACTAATCTGTGTCTCCTCTTATGAACTCCTCAACGAAATTGAACAGGGCCTGCCTATCCCCTCTCTTTATCTCTTATTAATGTCATGCACTTTAATTAGATATCCCCTCAAACTCCTCCATTCCAAAGAAAACAATGCATACTTATCCAATTTTTGGTCATAATTAAAACCCTCCAGTCCAAGAAATATCTTGGGGGAACACACACACTACTCTAGCTGTGACCTGACCAGTTTTTTGGACAATTCCAGCATAATCTCCCAACTCTTATAGTCAGTGCTTCAGCTAATACTGGCCCAGTTTCAAATTATTTGGGTAATAAATGCTTGTTTTACTGTGTGCTGATGATGTTTTGTATATTTACTCCTGTGAATTCTTTCCCCTAGTTTCTAGAATTATTACTTTTCCCTAAGATGCAGTTCCACAAAAAACAGTGTGATATTGAACACATGGTCATAAGGATGTACAACATGGAAACAGACCCTTCAGTCTAACAATGCTTGGAGGAAGAATGCCTCATTTTCCGCCTTGGGACCATCCAACTCCAGGGCATCAATGTGGATTTCACCAGTTTCCTCATTTCCCCTCCCCCGACCTGATCCCAGTTCCAACCTCATGAGCACAGCCCTCATGACCTGTCCTACTTGTCCTTCTTCCTTCCCACCCATCCGCTCCACCCTCCCATCTGACCTATCACCATAACCGCCACATCCATCCACTTATCGCACTCTCAGCCCATCCCCTCCCATTTATCCCTCCACCCACTACGCTGCCAACCTTATTCCCAATGAACGGCTTTTGCCCAAAACTTTGACTCTTCTACTCCTCGGACCTGCTGTGCTTTTCCAGCACCACACTCTCACCTCTAATCCCCAGCATCTGCAGTCCTCACTTTCGCCTTCACTCTAACTCATCCATGTCAGCCAGATATCCTAAATTAATCCTAAATTTGCCAGCATTTGGCCTATATCCCTCTAAACCCTTCCTGTTCATATACCCATCTAGATGTGTTTTAAAAGTTGTAATTGTACCAGCTTCCACCACTTCCTCTGACAGTTCGTTCCACACATGCACCACCCTGTACATGAAAAAGCTGCCCCTTAGGGCCCTTTTAAATCTTTCCCCTCTCACCTTAAACCTATATGCTCTAGTTTTTGACTCCCCAACTTTGAGGAAAAGACCTTGACTATCCATACCCCTCATGATGTTATAAACATCCGTAAGGTCACCCCTCAGCCCCTGAAGCTGTATTCAGCCTCTCCCTATAACTTAAACCCTCCAACCCTGGCTACATCTTTTCTGAACCCTTTCAAGTTTCATCACATCTTTCCTATAGCAGGGAAACCAGAATTGGACTCAGTATTCCAAAAATGGCCTAACTAATGTTCTGTACAGCCATGACATAACCTCCCAGCCCCAATACTCAATGCACTGATCAATAAAGCCAAGCAGCTTTCCAATTTTGAATTAACAAATTATCTTAAACTAATCCAGGCAATTTCCTGGAGCTAACCTGTTCACATTGCCAAGTGAATTTACTGCAATCCATCCATGTATTAATTTTTTATTAATACTGATTGTATGGTTGACAAAGGAAAGGAAATAGGACTATGTCTTTTCCCATGGCAAATTTTTCCAAAAATGTCTATTTGCACAACCTGTTTTAAAAACAAAAATTCCATTTAAGGATTGCCAATTGACTTGAGTGCTGTTGAGCAAGCACAAAATCCAATCCAAGATATCCAGAACTTGTTCAACATCCTTGAACTCTGTCGTGAGATGAAGACAGGCTTAGCTGATGTGATCCTATCGTGAAGTTGCTAGCTAGCACTTATGGGACTCGGCACATCAAGGAAAATGGCTTGGAAAACAATGGAGAGCTATCAGCCCATTTATTAGGAGCAGACCATGGAAAATTGGGAAATGGAAAGGGAAAGCCATGGAAGCACCTGTATCTGGACTGTGGACTGTTGCTGAGTACAGTCATGGAAAGCCAGCAGGTTTAGGAGTGCTTTACAGCAATTACCATCAATAATTCCCACATGTTCATGTACTCTTCTTACATTACGCATGAGATGTGACAGCAGCCATCTGTTGTCCTGGGAATGAGTGGCATGATGTTATCTTCTTACCAATGTTTACTGAAGAAAGGAAAAGACAAAAATAGACCCAGTCTTGCAGTCCATGCTCAACATTTGAATAATTTCTTATTTGCTGCGACTGAAATGTTAAGGGATTTTGTGTTAAGTGGCAGATTCTAGTTGATCAATTTTCCATTTAATATACATATTTCCTATTTGTACTCTTATCCCTTTTGCCTCATGGGAGTGGAACCCCACTACATGATAATAACAATGTCCCATCCATCATTCATTTACACGTCCAACTCCAGTTGTATTTAATTTGATTCTAGAGTTTGTTTCTGCTAATTTAGCATGTTTGTTCAGATTTTACTTGTTAAATTAAATTTACTTTTATTAATTTGAAACCATGACCTCTAGTTCTCAGAGTTTGGCTTAGTTCCTAGTTTCAGTTCTTTAGTATTGTCAGCAGTCACCAATCTTTCTAAACTGATAAACCCAAGTCTCTTAAATCATTTTTCATAGTTTAAGGCAGGATTATGTATGATAATTTAAGATGTATCGCCGCTGCCTTCTAAATAATCATTTGCGTTGGGCAATAAATGCTGGTTCTATCCGGCAATGTTCACATGACATTTTTAAAAATCCGACTTTTTCATGAATTCATGAAAAATATTAGACTTGTATTGGGTCTGGTTTTGTTTTGTTCTGTGTGCATGTTACAAGTTTGGGTTCATAAAACAGTGAAACAACATAACCATATTGTTAGGGAAGATAATACTTAGCAAATATCAAGCTGGAATGAAAACCACCAATTGTGAATTTCCAAAGAAGGTAAAAGTCAAAACTGGGCAACCTGTAACAGTTGCTTATTAAAGGAAAAATTAAGAGGAGCCAAAATACTCAATATTTGTAAAGTTTTTTGGACAACATTTTAAAAACTCACTGGCTGAAAATCAAAGCTCTGAAATTCAACTTTGTGATAGCGAAAATGTAAAAAATTACAAACTTTGCAAGAAAATGATCGAACCTACAGGCTATACAGTACCATTTGTAAACTGTCCTAAAACATTTTTTCATCAGAGAATTGTACCTCTCTGAGAAGTTTCAGACTTAAATTCATATTTTTCTGACAACTGCTCTGAGGTATTTAGTAATAAGAAGAGATCCTAGCACACTCTATAGACATTCAGATGCAAATCTACGCAAGTCAAAACTTTCAGTAAGTCCACATGTATGTCACTAAATAGCATTGGATTAAAATATCTGAAAATAATTCTTATAATATTTTGTGCTTCTTTAGGAATGCTAAGTGTCTATGTGTTCGTAATTCAGCTCCCTTTTTGCTCAATAACAATATTAGAGGCAATGTAATGAAAATAGCTTTTCTTTCTGTCTTTATGACATAGTGTGCTGTCAAGAGGATGCAATCTCAAGCAAGCTCAAAGCTGGTTCTTCTGTCTTTAGAGTAGTTAGAACGTCTGTATTTAAAGTAACCTGCTCTTCTTCTGATCATAATCAACAGCAAAAGGGAGAAAGAGCCATTAGATCTAAATCCTTGAGCAAAATTATTTGACTTGTTTTGTTTTTTGCAGGCCATCCAAGATTCTATAACCAGCTGTATGCTGGGATGGATCATTATTCTCTTGTAGCCCGTTTTATCACAGAAGCCCTCAATCCTAGCATGTAAGTAGTTTTCAGAATACTTCTCTTGCATAGTCAATTACAATGAATATGGTCCTTTTATAGTTCCAGTTTTATTTTGCCTTTTATTTTGGTTCCCCAAATTACGCAGTAACAACAAGGATGTTGAATATCAGGTTATCTTTGATTTCCACTTGACAGCTGGATTATGCTTAAGGATTTTGTGTTGAGCATTCTATTTATTTCTGTTTTCTTTGGTCCAGAGGTTGCTTGGACATCCAGATATCTTGTATCAAACATGCAATTTTCTTTTTGTTTTGCTATTTCTACATAATTTTAAATGTATGGATCCATTTTTAGGTAATATTAACCTACTGTGCAGGTTGAGAGACTTACCACATCCAGTAAATCATTGGTTTTATACCCTACCCTATATTTCATATTGACTACGATAGAAAGTAAAATTGGGCAGAGTGTAAAACCAACATTGCGGCCTTTCCTGTCAGTTTCTCAACAAATGAGATAGATTTAAATTGTGCCCATAATTTGTACCCACAGTTGAGGTAAAAATTGCCTCCAGCAAGTCAAAAAGAATAATGGATGCTGCTAGCTAATTAGAGAGGTTGCACAAAGTCCCAATATAAATCCCACCATTAGTACAAAATGAAATACTTGTCAATAAGTATCAAGTGTAATGTTCAGCCATTCAGTGGGAGCTATAACACTTCATACTTTGTGCATTATCAACAAAAAGTGTGACAGATGTGTAATTTTTGCATCAATAGTTAGAATTCCTTGAGCCAATGTTATAGACTGATGGTGCATACACAATATCCTCTGCTCAGATTAGTGCATATATATTTTTGTCTTCTGATTGGAATGCTTCCCAAAATATCAACAGTATTGCAGAGGTTTCCAGTTCCACTTGAATACATTAACCAGCATCTAATAATAGAAAGTTTGTCCTCTTGCACAGTCAGCATTTCAAATACACTTTTTTCATTCAACCCATTGAGCACTTGTTGAATGATAAACTAGCAGGGGAGATCTTTGGTACGATCCCTTGTTAAAATTTGTGGCTTCAGGAGTAGATCGGAGGCTGGGAATTCAGCAGTGAGTAATTTTCCCCCTAACTCCCTAGTGCCTCTCCACCAACTACAAGGCACATGTCAGGAATATGATGGTACATTTTCCACTTATTTGGGTGACTGTAGACCCAACAACACTCAAGAAGCTTGACATCATCTTGGACAGAGTAGCCCACTTGACTGGTACATGGTCTGCTGTGTTCACCATTCACACCCTCTGTGACCAATGCAAAGTTGCAGCAGTGGATACTGTCTACAGAATTAACTGCAGCAACTCACTAATGCTTCTTTAATTGCACTCTCTAGACCTGCAATCTCTACCATTTAGATGGATAAGCGGCAATGGATACATGGGAACATTGGCACCTACAAGTTCCTCTCCACTGTGTCTCTCTTCCTCTCTCTCGCTCGCTCTCTCTCTCTCTCTCTCTCTCTCTCTCTCCCTCTCCCTCTCCCCGTCTCTCTTTCTCTTCCCCACTCTCACCGTCTCTCTCTCTCTCTCTCTTCCCCCGCCCCCCACCTTCTCTCTCTCTCTCTCTGACACAAACCGTGTCCTTCTCTCTCTCTACCCCCCTCTCCCTCTCCCTCTCTCTCTCTCTCTCTCTCTCTGTGTCTCTCTCTCTCCCTCTCACTGTGTCTCTGACTTGGAGCTATATTGTTGTTCCTTCACTGTTACTGGGTCAAAATCCTGGAATTGCCTTTCTAACAACACTATGAGTGTCCTTACACCCCACGCAAGTAGGCACCAGCACCTTACTTGAGAGCAGGCAACAAATGCTGGCCTAGCCCAACTATGCCAGGATGCCCATATCCTGTTAATGAATATGAAAACTGAAATGCTGGGAGTGTTCAAAGACATAGGAATATATTTATTGTTCAAGAGTAGCATGTATCACAAAAGCAGTTGAGCTGGAAATTGAGGATGCATGGTTCTAGTGTGAAGTTGTAAAAGGTAGTGTGTGGCAAAACCATGATTCCCTAGTCTGCCTCATTAACAATCTTTAGCAATAATGAGTACCATTGAGGTTTTCTATGCTGATACCTCTGGTCTGACGATTGTTGCTTAACTTTCTGTGATCTGCATTGTGTACGAAGAAGCTTGAATGATGCAGATTGGTTCCAATCTTCTATCTCATATGACAAGCAGCCATTGCAAACAACATTATTAACCGTCTGTGGGTTTCCCAAATGTCCCAATTTGAGTAAATTCCATTGATACATGAATGTGTTTCATTGTTTAGAAAACAGTGAACAGTCCCACAGAGATGGCTACTATAATCATGTGTTTGGACTTAATCATAACATCCTCAAATCTTTGCTGAAGTCAGTGTCACACAGATAATCAACACTCAGCAACCTCCTGATGATCTGGAATGCTAAGTGCTGTATTACTATCTGCCAAAAAGAACATTATCTCCATGAAAAAGAACCCTTGGACAGTAGAATTGCCAATTACATCCTTTTGATAAGGTACATTGAGAGGAAAGTTTAGAGGGATATGAGCCAAATGCAAGTAAATGGCAGTAGTTCAGTTTCGATAACATGGTCGCTTGGATGGGTTGGCTGAAGGGCCTATTTCCATGCTCTAAGACTCTATATGTTAAGGATTTACTGCTTAACCCCATAGACAAGGCCCCAAAGGAATTCCAATTCGCTAGCTACAACTTTGGACTTTTGGACTCTAACTTGAAAGCAGGGACTGTATTATGTATTTAGGGGTTTAATAATTGAATAAATTGTCTACTTGTTTCAGTTCTGTATGTCCTTTGCCTGGAGATATCGTGCACTAATGTTGAGAAATTTCCCCCAGATCTAAGAGTGCAGGAAATATACCATATTTCTGGTTTAACTTTACTGTGGTGCTGTTATGTTTTCATGAGCAGGAAGTGTAGGGGAAATATATCCTCATTACGTTTTTTAAAAAAGGAGAAAAAACAATTTGCTTACAGACTTTTGAGGGAAAATCAGGAGAGTGATTAGCTTTAAAACCTGTAAGCTGTTTGTAACATCAGACTATTTGAGAGGGAGCAGTAAATGGAGGAAGACATTGAATCTGACTCTGTCCTAATGGATGTTTTGACTTAAATTGAACAGGGCTGGGAAACACTGGGCCCAGAATTTTCCACAACAAGCAAATACTATTATAACCCCCGGAGTTCAGATTAGATGAGATTCCCTACAGTATGGAAACAGGCCCTTCGGCCCAACCAGTCCACACCAACCCTCCAAAGAGTAACCCACCCAGACCCATTTCTCTCTGACTAATGCACCTAACACTAAAGGGCAATTTAGCATGGCCAATTCACCTGACATGCACATCTTTGGACTGTGGAAGGAAACCAGAGTACCCAGAGAAAACCCACACAGACATGGGGAGAAAGTGCAAACTCCACACAGACAGACACTGAGGCTGCAATTGAACCTGGGACCCTGGTGCTGTGAGGCAGCAGTGCTAACCACTGAGCCACTGCACCGTGTGTCCGCCAGCCCAATGCAATATGAGAGACAAACTCATTCCCTCCAAAACGCCTTTGGTAAATTTAGTTCAGTCAACAATCACTTTGTTATTGGTTAGTCCTCAGAGGGTGAGTTTATGTAAATATTGTTTTTAGGGCTCCTATTCTTTTTCCCGGCCTCAGCTTGTATGAAATAAATCCAGAAAGTACTGGAAATACTCAGCAGGTCAAACAGTATCTGCAGTCAGGGAAAAAAAAACAAGTTTAATATTTCAGGTCTATGACTTTTCATCAGACCTTGAGTTTGGTGAAAGATTCCCACATGGAGATGACTGTACTCCTGATCTTGGAAACTAAATCTTTTCTAGATCTCTTTCTATAGATTTATCCAATGTATGCATCGATATTAGAAGTCACTCTTTTTCCATTCATGTATCCATTTATCACAAGGACAGTAGCGAGGTAAAGACCAGATTTACATCTTTACAATTAACTGATCTTAATTTTTGGTTGTTACACCAATCAGTGACAGGAGCTGCAGAAATCAGTTGAAACCAATTCATCTGGGAATGTTGCTGTATTAGCAGTAGGTCCCATTGCAGGGGTTTATTTCTGACCTTGCTTCTTGCTTTTATATGTGAGTGGGATCCAGTGTGAGTCCATTGGTTTTAAATTTGCTGATGATGTAATGTCTGTATTTACAATGATTGGTTTTGATTGGCAACAAATTGTGAAAGATGCTGTAGAAATGAAAGCTTTTCCTTTCTTTTAAAGTTGTGTTTTCTCTCCCTATTTATTCTCTTCACTAAAGCTACACTTATGAGGTTGCACCAGTCTTTGTTCTCATGGAGGACGTAGTTTTAAAGAAGATGCGGGAGCTTATAGGCTGGACAGAAGGAGATGGTATCTTCAGTCCTGGTGAGAAACAAATCATTTCAGTATTTTAATTGACTGAAATAAGTTCCCTGCCATTAATCTTTCCACTACCTACAGTGATTGTTTGTTTTGATTTGCAGTCTTTAAAGTAGACAGCAATTTTACTTGTTGTGCATATTGTTTATTACACATGCAGAGAAGGCTGCTATTCAGCTTATTGTGACTGTGCTGGCTTTTTGCATGAGTTTATCTTTACAATAGTAAGATTTTACTCTGAAATTTCAAGCATCCAAATTGTTTTATTCATTCATGGAATGAGGGCATTGAGGGCAAGGACAATATTTATTGCTTATCCCAGAGGCAGTTTAAGAGTTCCATCACTATGGATCTGAAGTCACATATAAGCCAAACCAGGTAAGGATGGCTGTTTCCTTCTCTGAAGGTTTTTCCACTAATCCACAACCGTTTTATGTTCATCATGAGAATTTTATTTCCATATTTTTAAAAAAAATCATATTTCACCATCTGCCTTGGCAAGATTTGAACCATGGGTCCCTAGATTAATAGTCCAGAGATAATACTAGGAGGCCACCATTACTCCCTAATAGAGGTCATGTAATAGCTTTTAAAGCTGTTGAATAAGTTGAGCAGCCACAGGAGAGTTGGAAGAAAAAATTGGCTGAGTAGTTGAGAAGGCAATAATGCAATAAAATAATAAGTTATAATTATTTTAATCAATCTGTTTGGACATATTAAGACATGCCTCCAGGGCAGATGGGACTGAAACTCAGACTGTCTGGCCAGCAGGTAGGGACACTACCACTGTGCCATATGAGCCTTTACTAGGAACTTACATGATAGGATAGGAAGCCCTAAATCCAATGATACAGAACAGGCAGATCTGTAAGTTGAGTATATGGAACATAAAATTGTAAAGATATTCCTAATTAAGTGAATGGTCAGAGTTATGACAAATTGATTACAATGTAGGTAAATATGAAGCCATCTACTTTGGACCTAAACATGATAGAACAGGATAATCTCTAAATTATACAGTTATGGATGAATTATAAGAGTATGAAGAAAACAAATCTTAGCCAACATCTTGAATCAAATCATCCTCAATCAAAGAAGCTATTGATATTTTAATCAGTTGTGAATATAAAGATAAACAACAAATAGCAATTTAGCTTTAAATTGATGTCAGTTTGTGCCTGCTATCACCTGACAAATTTGTGGCTTTAGGAAACCAGGTTCAAGGCTAAATGCTCAATCTGTTTGTCAAATGTAGCACAGTTGATTAAAATCTCCTATTCCTAAAGGATTTCGATCAGCCCATGTATGAGAATTCGTTCCAAAACTTCAAACAAATCACTTTATTGACCATAATATATTGAGGAATCTGCCTTTATCTTCTGCCATGTTTCCAGTCTGCTTGCTCTGGTGTTGTGGTTAGCTATCTTCCTACTTCTGACTATTGCTTGGATTCTTGTCTGCAAATCAGGTGCATGAGGTCAAGATGATTCCTGGCTCCATGAGCTTGACTTTTAGATGGCTGTCTGGACATAAAATTTTTGGTTTATGAATGTTGTGCTCAAAGTCAGGGTGGGCAAACCTGGAAGTGGTGAGGTGAATGCCAGGTGTGGAGTTTGCTGGGAGGAAAGTCTGCCTCAGGTCTCCAGTCCTGTCCAAACTTTAAAAGAAAATGAAAAATAACAACACTCAAACCTCAAAACCACACACTGAACACATACTAGCCATGCCCAATCTATGCCAACTCATGACATTGCATACCCTAAATCTAACACATAATCCTTCATAGCCTCCATGCCAATCTATACCCCTGCACCCACCCCATTCCCTTCATTCTAACCTAAGTACTTATATTCAATCCCCCCAATGCCCCTCATATCCTTCATGCCGACCTATATCTTTGTACTCAATACCACGACCCTTTATAGTTCTTGTGCCAACAGTGTCAACTGGTTCTAACCCATACTGTCTACCATCCTTTGCTCTTACAACCATCATGCAAATTCACTCCATACCATGGAGCCAATTTGAATAAATAAAGCTTTTAGTATCTATTATGGAACCCAGTATATTTTTCTTAAAAATACTTTGCTATTGACAAAAACCCATTAATTATATGGAAATCCATGCAAATATCTCTTTTTATTCTTTATTCATTCATGGGATGTGGATTTTGCTGGCAACACTAGCATTTGTTGTTCAACTAAGTGGCTTATTAGACCATTTTAGTGAGTAGGTAAAAGGTAACCACAATTCTGTGGGTTTGGAGTATCGTTTAGGCTAGACCAGGTAAAAGTGGCAGATTAATTTCAGTGGGGAATTTATCTATTTCGACAGTTTCCTTGTTCCACGGATCTTATCTACATTTCACATAGGTGTATGTCCACTCTTAAATCATTATTGACATGTGACAGTGCAGAAACAGGCCATTCGACCATCAAGACTGCATGGACCCTTCAAAGAGCATTACACCCAGGCTCACTCTATCCCTTAAATCCCACATGGGTCTTTACCATGGTAACCCACCAAACATGCACATTCCTGGACACTACAGGGCAATTTTTAGTTTGGTAAGTCCACCTGACTTGCACATCTTTGGGAGGAAACCCACATAGACACTGGGACAACTGCAAATTCCACACAGACAGTTGACAAGGCAGGAAGTGAACCCAGGTCCTATAGAGATCTACAGCACAGAAAAGGGCTCTTTGACGCATTGAGTCTGCGTCAGTCAAAGGCAACTGTCTAACTATTCTAATCCTATTTTCTAGTACTTGGCCCATAGCCTTGTATGCTTTGGCATCATAAGAGTACATCGAAATACATCTTAATCATTATGACGGTTTCTGCCTCAATTATCTACCGTAAGGCAGCAGGCTAAGAAGAGAAGGATATAGTGATTTGGAATCTTAGAGTGAAAAGTTGGTGTTGATGCCAGAAAGATAAAGACCCAAAAGTGATTGTTTAAGCTGAGTACATTGAAGCTAAAGTGTATAGAAACTCTAGGAAGAAGCTAGTTCCACTATAACAACTGAATCCCAAGTGACTTGAACCTATCAAGGTGTTAGATACAGAGATGCCTGATGTGACTATTATACAAGTGGTGTTTTGTTTATTATATCTGAAGAGGTATTTTGAGAACTATATTATACAAAGCTTTTTTTGATTCTCTTCAATTTATAAGCAAATGTTTTAGGCCTGATGGGATTATACTTTCACTGTGTGAAACAGTGATTGACAAAGGTAGTTCAGCATCACCATCCTGAGGACAATGGGCAATTAATGCTAGTTTAACAATCAATTCTCAGTCCTATGAATGATTTATTTTTAAATGCTGCTATTTGTAAAGAGTGTCTCGTTTGAAATTTAGATTGTATAGTTACACAGCTGTTTTTGATATGAAGAACTGTAATAGTGGTTAGCAATGGTTAGTTCAGTTGGCTGCATAGCTGGACTGTATTGCTGAGTGATACTAATGGCTTGGGTTCAATGCCTATACCAGCCGTGATAGTATGCTGTATCCATGTCTTGCTACACTGTTAATGTAGAGTTATTTTTCCACTATATAATTTTCCAGTTAAATAATGATTTTTCTTCTATTTTATCCTAAACAGGGGGCTCTGTTTCTAATATGTATGCTGTCAATCTCGCTCGGTACAAGTGCTGTCCAGACTTAAAGGAGACTGGACTTTCAGGTTCACCTCCTTTGGCAATGTTTACATCTGAGGAGGTAGGTTGGACACATTCGAATCCCATTTAAGTTGCTTGTAGTTAGAGATTTTGATGGAATATGTTGGCCTCTGTATTCTAGGAAGATTGGAGGCACTTAACTGTAGTCTATTGAAAAAGAAGTGCATAAAGTATGAGTTCACATTCTTTGGTGGATGAAGGTTTAGAAGTCACAGAGTCATAGAGGTCTACAGCACAGAAAAGGGCTCTTTGACGCATTGAGTCCCTGTCAGTCAGAGGCAACAGTCTTACTTTTCTAATCCTATTTTCTAGCACTTGGTCCATAGCTTTTTACGCCTTGGCATCATAAGTGTACATCTAAATACATCTTAATCGTTATGAGGGTTTCTGCCTGCAGGCAGTGAGCTTCAGATTCTCACCACCTTCTGGGTGAAAAGATCTTCTCTCACATCTCCTCTAAACTTCCTGCCCTTTTCTTTAAATCTATGCTCCACGGTCATTGATCCCTCTGTCAAGGGAGAGTTTATTCCTGACTACCCAGTCTATGCATCTCAGTCATGTTCCCCTCAGTTTCTTGTCCTTTAAGGAAAACCACTCCAGTCTATCTATTGTCTGTCTTCATAACTAAAACACTCCAGCTTGGGCAACCTACTGGTAAATCTCCTCTGTGCCCTCTCCAATGCAATCATAACTGTCCTATAATGTGGATTCCAGAACTGTGCACAGTTAATTAACTGTGGCCTAACCAACCTTTTATACAGTTGAAGTGTGACCTCCCGGCTCTTAAATTCTATATCTCGGATAAAACAGACAAATAGCTTATATGCCATCTTAACCACTTTATCTATCTGTCCTGCAACCTTATGGACCCCGTAGAGATGCACATCTGTGTCCGTCTGATCCACAGGATCCTACCATTCATCTTGTATTCATATGCCTTCTTTGTCCTGCCCAAGTGCATCACTTCTCATTTTTTTGAATTGAATTCCATTTTCCCCATTTGATCAGCCTGCCTATATCCTCTTCTACTCTAAGACTATTCTCCTCAGTAATTACTATCTTATCAATTTCGTATCATCAGCAAACCTACAGATCAACTCTCCCCCATACAAGTCTAAATATATGTATATTTTATATATATATATCACAAACAGCTAGGCCCAGCACTGCACCCTGCAGGGCCCTACTGGACACAGCCTTTCAGTCACAAAAACACCCCTCAACATCTGCTCCTGAAACTTCTAGGTCCAACTTGCCAAATTTCTTTAGTGAAGGTAACACCCTATGGGATCTATCAGTTTCCCATGTAGGACCTTACCAAAAGCATTGCTAAAGTCCTAAGTAGACCACGTCAAATGCATTGCCCTCACCTACATACTTAGTAATCTCTTCAAAAAATTTGACCTCACCTTAAGAAAACCACATTGACATTTCTTGAATAATCCCCGCCTCTCCAAATGCAGATTTTTTGCTTTTAATAGTTTCTGTACCAGAGGTTTGAATGACAATCCGATAGTTTCCAGGTTTTTCCCTTCTTGGCTGTCCTCCAGTCCTCTGGAAAGTCTCCTTGGCCAGAGAGGAATTGAAAATTATTGCCCGCACTGGTGCTATTTCCTTCCTTGCCTCACTCATTATCTACTTTCAATCCTGCCAGACTGTTCAGAATCTCTCCTCTCTCTATGTTAATTTCTTTAAATATATCATCATCCTTCTCTGTACACCAACAGTATCCCAATTGTCAATCAACAGCAAAATAAGGTCTTTATTTAGAATCCGACCTACACATACAAATTACCATTGTGATTGTTAATGAGCCCTACTCTTTCCCTAATCGTCCCTCTTGTGTAGGGCTTCTTACAGACTGGCTTTAAAAAATCGCTTTTGGATACATTTTAAGAATTCTGCTTCCTCTAAATCTTTCACATTATGATTGACCCAATCCCAATTAATATTTGCGAAGTTGAAATTCCTTACTATATTATCTGCTGTTGTATTTAGAGTCATAGAGTCATAGAAACGTACAGCATGGAAACAGACCCTTTGGTCCAACCAATCCATGCTGACCAGATATCCCAACCCAATCTAGTCCCACCTGCCAGCACCCAGCCCATATCCCTCCAAACCCTACCTATTCCTATACCCATCCAAATGCCTTTTAAATGTTACAATTGTACCAGCCTCCACCATTTCCTCTGGTGGCTCATTCCATACAAGTACCACCCTCTGCGGGAAAAAGTTGTTCCTTAGGTCTCTTTTATATCTTGCCCATCTCACCTTAAACCTATGCCCTCTAGTTCTGGGCTCCCTGATCCTGGAGAAAAGACCTTGTCTATTTATCCTATCCATGCCCCTCATTATTTTGTAAACCTCTATAAGGTCACCCCTCAGCCTCCGACGCTCCAGGGAAAACAACCCCAGCCTGTTCAACCTCTCCCTATAGCTCAAATCCTCCAACCCTGGCAATATCCTTGTAAATCTTTTCTGAACCCTTTCAAGTTTCACAACATCTTTCCGATAGGAAGGAGACCAGAATTGCATACAATATTCCAACAGTGGCCTAACCAATCTCCTGTACAGACGCAACATGACCTCCCAACTCCTGTACTCAATACTCTGACCAATAAAGGAAAGCATACCAAATGCCTTCTTCACTATCCTATCTACCTGCGACTCCACTTTCAAGGATCTATGAACCTGCACTCCAAGGTCTTTTTGTTCAGCAACACTCCCTAGGACCTTACCATTAAGTGTATAAGTCTTGCTAAGATTTGCTTTCCCAAAATGCAGCACTTCGCATTTATTTGAATTAAACTCCACCTGCCACTTCTCAGCCCATTGGCCCATCTGATCAAGATCCTGTTGTAATCTGAGGTAACCCTCTTCGCTGTCCACTACACCTCCAATTTTGATGTCATCTGCAAACTCACTAACTATACCTCTTATGCTCGCATCCAAATCATTTATGTAAATGACAAAAAGTAAAGAACCCAGCACCGATCCTTGTGGCACTCCACTGGTCACATGCCTCCATTCTGAAAAACACCTCTCCAGCTCCATCCTCAGTCTTCTACCTTTGAGCCAGTTCTGTATCCAAATGGCTAGTTCTCCCTGTATTCCATGAAATCTAACCTTTCTAATCGGTCTCCCATGGGGAAACCTTGTTGAACGCCTTACTGAAGTCCATATAGATCACATCTACCACTCTGCCCTCATCAATCCTCTTTGTTACTTCCTCAAAAAACTCAAGCAAGTTTGTGTGACATGATTTCCCATGTACAAAGTCATGTTGACAATCCCTAATCAGTCCTTGCCTATCCAAATACATGTACATCCTGTCCCTCAGGATTCCCTCCAACAACGTGCTCCGAGGTCAGGCTCACTGGTCTACAGTTCCCTGGCTTGTCCTTACTACCCTTCTTATACAGTGGCACCACGTTAGCCAACCTCCAGTTTTCCGGCACTTTACCTGTGACTATCGATGATACAAATATCTCAGCAAGAGGCCCAGCAATCACTTCTCTAGCTTCCCACAGAGGGAATACACCTGATCAGGTCTTCAGAATGTATCCACTTTTTCCTGTTTCAAGACATCCAGCACTTCCTTCTCTGTAATCTGGACATTTTGCAAGATGTCACTATCTATTTCCCGACAGTCTATATCATCCATATCCTTTTCCACAGTAAATACTGATGCAAAATATTCATTTAGAATCTCCCTCATTTTCTGTGGCTCCACACAAAAGCCGCCTTGCTGATCTTTGAGGGGCCCTATTCTCTCCCTAGTTACCCTTTTGTCGTTGATATATTTGTAAAAACTCTTTGGATTCTCCTTAATTCTATTTGCCAGAGCTATCTCATGTCCCCTTTTTGCCCTCCTGATTTCCCTCTTAAGTATACTCCTACTGCCTTTATACTCTTCTAAGGATTCACTCAATCTATCCTGACTATACCTTACGTATGTTTCTTTCTTTTTCTTAACCAAACCCTCAATTTCTTTAGTAATCCAGCATTCCCTAAACCTGCAAGCCTTTCCTTTCACCCGAACAGGAATATACTTTCTCTGGATTCTTGTTATCTCATTTCTGAAGGCTTCTCATTTTCCAGCCGTCCCTTTACCTTTGAACATCTGCCCCCAATCAGCTTTCGAAAGTTCTTGCCTAATATCATCAAAATTGGCCTTTTTTCCAATTTAGAACTTCAACTTTTAGATCTGGTCTATCCTTTTCCATCATTATTTTAAATCTAATAGAATTATGGTCGCTGGCCCCAAAGTGCTCCCCCACTGACATCTCAGTCACCTGCCCTGCCTTATTTCCCAAGAGCAGGTCAAGTTTTGCCCCTTCTCTTGTAGGTACATCCACATACTGAGTCAGAAAATTGTCTTGTGCACACTTCACAAATTCCTCTCCAGTCCCAGTCTATGTATGGAAAGTTAAAATCCCCTACCATAACCACCCTATTATTCTTACAGATAGCTGAGATCTCCTTACAAGTTTATTTCTCAATGTCCCTCTGACTATTAGGGGGTCTATAATACAATCCCAATAAGGTTATCATCCCTTTCTTATTTCTCAGGTCCATGCAAATTTCCGGGAATATCCTCCCTCAGCACAGCTGTAATACTATCCCTTCTCAAAAATGCCACTCCCCCTCCTCTCTTGCCTCCCTTTCTATCCCTCCTGTAGCATTTGTATCCTGGAACATTAAGCTGCCAGTCCTGCCCATCCCTGAGCCATATTTCTGTAGTTGCTATGATATCCCAGTTCCATGTTCCTAACCATGCCCTGAGTTCATCAGCCTTCCCTGTTAGGCCCCTTGCATTGAAATAAATCCAGTTTAATTTATTAGTCCTACCTTGTCCCTGCCTGACCTGACTGACTCGCTTCTGTTCTCAACTGTACCCGTCTCAGATCTCTTTCCTCACTATCTCCCTGGGTCACACCCCGCCCCCCCACCTCACCTCCCCCCACCCACCTTACTAGGTTAAATCCTCCCAAGCAGCTCTCGCAGATTTCCCTGCCAGTAGATGAGTCCTCTTCCAATTTAGGTGCAATCCATCCTTCTTGTACAGGTCACTTCTACCCCAAAAGAGATTCCAATGATCCAAAAATGTGAATCCTTCTCCCATACACCAGCTCCTCAGCCATGCACTCATCTGCTCTATCCTCCTTTTCCTGCCCTCACTAGCTTGTAACCCCAGAAGTATTCCAGATATTACTACTCTTGAGGACCTCCTTTTTAAATTTCTTCCTAACTCCCTGTAATCTCCCTTCAGAATCTCAACCTTTTCCCTTCCTATGTCTTTGGTTGCAATGTGGACAATGACCTCTTGCTGGCTCGTCTCCCCTGTGAGAACATTCTGCACCCTCTCTGAGACACCCTTGATCCTGGCACTAGGGAAGCAACACACCATTCTGATTTTTCGCGGCTGGCCACAGAAACATCTGTCTGTTAGGAGACTACAGAATCCCTTAACACAATTGATCTCTTGGAATCTGACGTACCCCTCGTTGCATTGGAGCCATTCTCAATACCAGAAATTTGGCTGTTTGTGCTACGTTTCCCTGTGAATCCATCACCCTCTACATTTTCCAAAACAGCATACTTGTTTGAAATGGGTACATCCACAAAAGACTCCTACACTAGGTGCCTACCTCTCTTACCTTTTCTGGAGTTAGCCCATCTATGTGATTGTATCTGAGACATTCCCCCCTTCCTATAACTGCCATCCATCACATACTGTTGCTGTTGAAAATTCCTCATTGCTTCTAACTATCTCTCCAACCGATCCTTTCGATCTAATAAGATTCGCAGCCAACAGCATTTATGGCAGATATAATCCGCAGTAACCCTTAAACTCTCTTTAAACTCCCACATCTGACAAGAAGTACAGTCTAGTAAAGGCCATTTTTGCTCCTTCACAATATACACACCCAGAAATGAACACCGACTTATTCCTTTACAAACACTGCCTCAGGTTAAATGAATAGTTATGACTTATATTTTAAGTTTAATCAAGAGATACATCTCCAAAAAACATATAATCAAGGAAAAACCCACTCTACTCACTATTACAGATTCTCTGTAGGTCACACTTCAAAACAACGATTAACTTAGCTGATTCTGTGCTGTGAACTTCACCGAACAGTTTCTCCAAGATTAGTTGTGAATTTCACTGTTTGTTAATTTTTCCAGATGCACTCCGATGTCCAACGAAACACGAATTCAAACAGCAACAGCAGTAACTGTGCAGATTCTCTCTCTCTCTCTCTCTCTCCTGCAATGACCTCACCATGTGCTTCCTTTGTCTGTTCTTTTCCCTTTTAAAACTGCTGTTGTTTTGACGTTTTTTTTCCAAAATTCCAAAACAATGAAAAGGCATATAAAACAGTAATTGCTGCTCCTGGAATTCGAGGAAATCACCTCCAACACCTAAAATAGTTCAAAAAAGGAGCAACTGTTACAGCCAGAAATTTTTCCCATCCTCCATCTTGGATTACTCAAAATCCTATTTCTCTCAGAATATTAGGGGACCTCTTGTGCACTCCCAGCAATCTGTTTGCTCCACTTTGGTCTTCAAGATCTACCTATGTAGCTTCATTTGAGGAGCCTTCTAAGGTGTCATCCCTGCTTTCTGCTGTAATTGATTTTGTGATCAACATTGCAACACTCCTCCACTTTTACCTCTTCCCCTGTCTCACCTGAAGACCCTATATCCTGGAATGTTGAGCTGCCAATCCCCCCCTCAATCAGGTTTCAGTGATAGCAATTACAACATACCTGGATGTTATAATTTTGGACCCTCAACCCACCACTCTTTAGTCAGACTCCTTGCATTCAAGTAAATACCATCCAATGTTGTTAAACCTTCTCGTGCCTTAACTGGCCTGCACTTTTTATGCCTCATTCACTTCTTTGCTGTCTTTTAATTTTCGCTGTTCATCTCCACTGCTGAACCTTCTCTCAACCCATTTGCTGCCAGGTTAGTTTCAATTCTCCCTGGTAACACTAGCAAACCTTCCTGCAAGGATATTGGTCTCTTCCAGTTCAGCTGCAATCCACCATCCCAAAAATGATACAGTGTCCAAGAAATCTAAAGCTGTCCCTTTGCACCATTTCTCCAGCCATACGTTCTTCTGGACTGACCTCTTATTTCTATACTGTCCAGCATGTGGCACCAGAAGTAATCCCGAGATTACTACTTCTTGGGTCCTGCTTTTTAATCTAATTCTTAGCTCCCTAAATTCTGCTTTAAGACCTCATCCATTTTTTCACCTGTGCAAATACATAACACAATCTCTGTTTATTTGGCTTCCTTCTTCAGAATGTTCACCAGCCATTCCATAACATTCCAGAATCTACCAACAAGGGCTGCAACATACCATCCTAGAATCTGTTTTGTGGCTGCAGAAATGCCTATCTGTATCCCTCACAGTTGAATCTCCTAACACTCTCACCCTGCTGTTCTTCTCCTTCTCTCTTGTGCAGCAGACACTCCCATGGTGAAGTCGGCTGCCATTTCTTTTCCTACAGTTATCTCTCCCAACAATATCCAAAATAGTATATCTGCTAAAAAGTGATTGGGCAATGGGGGATATTTTTTACTAATTGCCTCCCTCTACTCAGCCTGGTGATCACCATGCTCTTGCTGCCTGTTCAGTCTTAACCAATGGTATGATCACTTCACTGAACGTGCAGTCTATGACACACTCAGCGTCATGGATGTTTCACAGTGAATTCGCCTGCAGCATCTCCAGCTCTGAAACACAGTGAGCCAGTAACTACAGCTGGATGTACAGTCGTTCTTGTACATGTGCTCACCAGGGCGTACTAAAGCCTCCATAATTTGCCACATAGCATGGAGGAATGCATCAAGGGTGTGAGCTCTGCTGTCGTAACTTCTTTTAAGCCCCTAACCCATGCCCTTTTAAAACAAAAATGTTAATTTTCATTATGTAAAAATATTAGTAACTCACTTCACTTATGCTAATTGTACTTACTACCCTACTTTGCTAACTAATAATACTTTGTATATTGAGCCTAACTTTCACTTATTCATGTTCTTCTTAGCTAATCCCAAATTCCAAAAATACATTTTTATAATCATGAGCCAATTAAACCAAAGTGAATCTGAATGAGGAACATGGAATATTAGGAACAGAAATAGTTTATTCAGTGTTTCCAGCCTGTTTTCACTATTTGATTAGATCATGGCTAATTCTCAACTCCATTTATCTGTTTTAGCTCTATTTCATTTGATACACTTAACAAAAATCTTATTGATCTCATAGTTGAAAGCTTCCAAGCACAAAAGGAAAAAAGACAGGGAATCAATATGGAAGTGCTTTTGTGCCTGACAACAGCACAGGAAATTATTTAGTCTTCATCATGAAAGAGCAATTGTTCATAAATGCTGAGATAACTTTGCCATTCAGTGAAAGTGTCCCAGGCTTTAATGTATTAAAAACATAGGAGGAAAGTACATTTTTATTGAGAAACAAATGTAAAGGACTATAGTCCCAGAAGTATCCAACTTAGAATCAGATAAACTTACAGCTTAGAAGGAGGCCATTCAGTCCATCATGACTGCATTGGTTATCTGAAAGAGTTAGCCTCATTCTATTCGCCTTTCTGTATTCGTCTATTTAAATGTTTCTTCTTCAAATAATTATCCACTTCTTTTTAAAAATCTATTATGGACTTTGCATCATTATTTCTGGTAACACATTACATCTCCTAACAGCTCGTTGTACAAAAAAACAAATCTGCTAATCTGTTCCTTCATCTTAATTTGGGCCCTTGCCTTACCAATTTATAGAAATAGACTTAATTCCTAATTTGCTATATGAAACAATTTTGCAATTTTGAAAATCCATCTTGGGCCTTCTGAAAACCTTTGTTGTAATTAAAACGATGCCAGATTTTCAGTCACATCTCATAACTAAAAGATATCATTTCTTGTATCATCTGAGTGAATTACTGCTGTATTATTTCCGTGTCCTTGATTGCAAAAAGGAGTTTGGAGGACAAGGTTAATCAAGAGGTACTTAGATTTTAACAGCCTGAAGTTTATGGGAGGTCAGGAAGACAGAGAGAGATCAGAAGTTTCACAGTTCTGAGATGCTTGTAAAGATTTTAAGATAAACAGATTGAGACCTTTTCCATGATTTAGTTACAGTTTTTTCCCCTGCATCCCACCTTTACTCCACCTGCTATGCAAACCAAAACCTGGTTTTCTTCTTGAACTCAGCTTGTTATCCTGTGTACAGTGCTCTTCCTGGTTGTATATTTGTAGATACTGTTCTTGTAGAATCCATTATAGAGATGGGAAACATTATAAATACACATGCTTGCACCCACAACATTTTCTTCAGATTTCCAACATTTTTAAAGAAAATCACACAGAAATATTATTTCAGTTTTTTTTAAAAAACTGTTCAGTTCTGGCTCTTAAAAGTTGGACTGTGAAGCAATATGACAACCCAGATTGATCAAAATTATTTAAGCTGTCTTTTCTTTTCCATAGAGTCACTACTCTGTGAAAAAAGCTGCTGCCTTCCTTGGAATTGGCACTCGAAACGTCTACATGGTGAAAGCTGACAAAAGGTCGGACGAATTATGTTTAAACTGAAACAATGGTTGGGCTAATTACAGTTAATGTTGCCTGGCATTCTGGGTCTGCCCCTTACCATTAAGACCAGTGTATGCAAATAGGTTTCCTGGTTAAACATGGTTACTCAAACATCAACAATACATTTCATCAGATGAAAAATCTTCACAATGTCTTACTCAACACTTGTTTGTAAATGAAATGTTGCTTCTTGTTTGCTGTTTAAACAGGAATTAGCAGATGAAAGATGACCAAGGTACATTTTCAATTTGGTATGGGATGCATATGGATGCAGTTCTGTCCAGTTTATTCTTATTAGATTTTTGTAACAGTTTGATGGAACTGAATGGCTTGCTAGGCCATTTCAGAGAGCAACTAAGAGTCATACACATTGCTGTGGGTTCGAGTAACGTAGAGACTAAACCATGTAAGGTTAGCAGATTTTATTCATTGAAGGATCAGCTGGGTTTTTGCAATAATCTAATTTCATGGCCACCTTTATTGATATTAGTTCACCTACCAACTTGGTTGTATGGTAAAACAATAATGGAAGTGTTAATTACCCATGACAATCAATATTTGTTGCTATTTCTATTTCTAGGTAGTCAGTGTACAAAAACCTCATGTAAAAGGGGAAGAAAGCCCCTTTGAAGAGATCTAGGGACTATAGGTCCAAAGACCTTGATCCTCCCAGACATAGCACAGTTAACATATGCTTTTGTCAAATGAGTGAATGTATACTTAGCCCAGGCACAGCCATACTCAGCTGTCAGCCCTGGCTCTGTGGAACCACTCTTCTTTCTGTGTCAAAGGTTAATACATTCAAATACCACTCCACACTGCGTAGTCCACTTTGATACTACCAACAGAATAATGGAGATGCTATGACTCTAACAGGAAGCGTGCACTGGTAAATCAAGCTCCACGATTCTGCACATATAAATGTTTTATTTAGTCACCAAAGTAGTCACTTTCCCTTTTGTCCTACTATCCATAAAAAAACCCAACAGGTAAACTGGTAAGCAACTAAGCTACAATACAGGATTAAACTTTGTCCCCTTACGTCCAAATACACACATTTACAAAACAAGCAGGACGATTCAGCTATTCAGAGTAATGTGGTTTAAATAAAATGAAAAAGAGAAAACAACACAATGGGACAAGAGTCCCAACTCAAAGGATAAAATGAACACACTTCTCATTGTCCAACTGATTTTCTGCCAGTGGGTTGAAATGCTGACAATTTTGGAATCAACAAAACTTCAAACCTGACTTGAATTCAGTGGAGAGTCAGTTGGAAATTCTGACATTTGATTTTATCAGGCTACCCAGAATATTTCACCAAGACAGAGAAATCCTTGTAGTTGGTTCTACTGAATTTTCAGAAGAGATGCCTTTCTCCACATGACCCAATTAGCTATACTGAAACAGCAGCAACTCCAGTCCAAAGACTGTTCTTAAGCCAGCTTTAGCTTAGGACCTCCTCTAAAACAATTTGTCCAAAAGTTCTAGTAATAAAGCCAATCTCTTATCTCTGTTGCAAGCTTTACTTGCTTTCTCCTCATAAAGTCATTTAACTAGTTGTAGGTGAATACACTTTAACTTTTGACTTTTCAGACCCAACAAGTCACATGGCAAATCTTCTGCAACTCAGAAATTGTCCAAATGCTTCATTCACAGTTATTTCTAAGGAATATCTGTTTCAAACAGAGACATTAAACCTGTTTCCTCTTGCACGTGAACATAAATCCTGTGATAGGATTTTGAATAAGGGTGTGAGTTCTAGGACTAGGTCTAGCTTTTAACAAATATTACTGGTACAGTTG
This sequence comes from Hemiscyllium ocellatum, assembly GCF_020745735.1. Classification (NCBI taxonomy): domain Eukaryota; kingdom Metazoa; phylum Chordata; class Chondrichthyes; order Orectolobiformes; family Hemiscylliidae; genus Hemiscyllium; species Hemiscyllium ocellatum. The sequence goes on from NC_083434.1 coordinate 18,513,710, forward strand.
ATTCAATCATCATCAATCATCACCTCATTGCTGTTTGTGTTACTTTGCAGTGCTAAAATTGGCCGACACACTCCCTTTTTATTATAATAGAACAAAAGGTTACTGAAATTACATAATTTAGAACACCTGGGAGGAAAACAGTCAATAATAAACTATTAGTTGCTGCCTTCAATATCTTGAGTTCATTTCAAAATGCCTCTTATACTCCTCTCATGTCTCTCTTGGCTGCTCACCTAATTTTCATGACAGTGTTTAACACAGATTCTGAGCAAAAATGTTGAAACTTATTTTATTAAACGGTTGCTATTTGGAAACATATATTGGCAACAAAAATCTGAAATTAGAAGACAACAGATATCAATATCCTGCTTGCTTTCTTGATTTTCAGTGGCAGTGGACTTGCATCATGCAATAATTTATGACTAATGGAATATTTTTTATTTTTATTTTTATTCTGATGTATAAAAATCTGCCATATGATTTAATTATTCTAATCAATCTAGAAAAATATAAAATGGAATGATTGATAGTTCTGTTTGGTCCCTATGGTTTATCATCCTGCTCTTACAGATGCCAGCTATTTTTGCACATATTGAATATTGATATGCATCAGGTACAAATGATTTCATGTGAACAAAGTTATTTGTGGTGAGACTATTACCTGACAAAAACAGCAGCTCCAGTAATCCCTACTGGCCTTTGTTTATGCCTCTTAGCGCAGGTGTGCAGCTCTCAGATTCAGTCACATGAGACATGAAAGCCACTTTTATTTCCATTACTTATTCAAGCACAACCATTTCTGACTAACACTTTGGTCAAATTGAGTGCACTGACAAGCTGTGTGACAGCTATTGCATCAGTTCATGAGCAAAAGAAAAGATTTTTCTTAATGATTGTGGTTGAAATTTTACTTGACCTGTACAAAAATACAACAGAAGATGAAAGCTGTCTCCTCAATTTTGTTTGAAGAGAAAAAAGATCTCCCTACATGTTTGGTCTTTGCTAATTTTAGAGGCAGAGTATGTGCAGTTTGAATGCATGTGGATTGAAAATTATTCAGGTTGAATTACAGGCTTATTTAGATGGTAAATGAATCCAACGCCTTAAGGTAACACTGCCGCACAATTAAACCTCTTGTCCCACATGTTTGCAAAAACAAAATACACACCCAAAGTCCACAATTCTTGCTTTTTCTGTCATATGGAGAAGTGTTTTTTTTATTCCAGTGTCCTGGTGTACTTTTTAGCAAATTGATGAGCTCTTGCTATGTTAAGTCATGCAAATACAAAAAAATTCAAAATGGAAACAATCAAGTTGTAAAAGAGATTGGCTGTGTAAGAGAAAGTTACTTTTACCATTTAGGTAAATGATTGGTTTCGCTGCTAGATTTTCTTTTGAGATGATTTAGAAACGTTTATACAGCAGAGGCTTCTTAATGGAGACACAGCAGCATAGGAAAATGTCCATTTGCAAAGCAACACCTCATATTTTGAATGCATAAAGAAGTCTTTGCGAACTGTATGAGAACGTAAATGCTTTTTAATGGACTTGTAGTTAAAAAGCAATCTGTTCATATGCATATGCTCATATGGACTGGGTGTAAGTTTGCTCGCTGAGCTGTAAGGTTTGTTTTCGTCACTATACTAGATAACATCATCAGTGAGCATCCAGTAAACACTGGTGGTAAGGCCCACTTTTTATTTGTGTTTAGGTTGTTGACATCATTTCCTGTGATGTAATTTCCTATGGTGATGTCATTTTTTTTCCTCAGGGGTGGGTAAATAGGATACAAGTCAATGTGATTGTTGATAGTGTTCTAGTTGGAATGTTATACTTCTAGGAATTCTCACGCATGTCTCTGTTTGGCTTGTCCTAGGATGGATGTGTTGTCCCAGTCGAAGTGGTATCCTTCCTCATCTGTATGTAAAGATACTGGTGAGAGTGGGTCATGTCTTTTTGTGGCTAGTTGATGTTCATGTATCCTGGTGGCTTTCCATCCGGAACTCTATCAACAAACACATTGACTTAGATCCCATTTACCACCCCCTGAGAAAAAGAAAAGGAAATTACATCACCCCAGGAAATGATGTCATAACCCAAGGAAACCTCAACACAAAAAAAAGCAGGCCATACCACCAGTGCTTCACCGGAGGCTCACAGATTATGTTACCTAATATGGTGACAAAATGTCTGAAAACAAACGTTCCAGTGCAGCGAGCAAATTTACATCCAGAACCTCAACCTGAGCTACAAATCTTCTCAAAATTCACTGACATGGACTAATTTTGCCATTGCCTGAGATCAAGAGCTGAGAGTGTGGTGCTGGAAAAGCACAGCAGGTCAGGCAGCATCTGAGGAACAGGACAATCGACATTTCGGGTAAATGCCCTTCATCAGGAGCTACTGCTTGTGATCTCTATCAACCCTGTAAGCCTTCCAAAGTCTTGTCCTGTAAGCTATTTTCAATAGGGACCTGCTTCCTCTATTGATTTCAATGTTTAGTCTTTGCATTAATAACTCAAAATTCACAATTTGCTTCAAGCAATAATGCCCTTATTGATTGTTAATTCTTACCCATGCAGTACAATCATACTTCAGATATGAGTGTCAATACTCACCCTTTGCCCTAATTGCTTGGTTTCCCTGAGGTCCAGACAGACAGTAGTGATCTGTCCACCTTTTGCTGTGCTCTTCTTAACTGAACAAGCTATCGCCTTCCTTCATGAACTGTGCTGAAATGGGTCACTGCTTCCCACTGTGCCCATACACATTTTCTGATTGCCACTATCAGGAAAGCTAGGCCAATCTGTGGTGGTCCATTTTCAGTGATTGTGATGGTCTATGACTGGTCCATTTTGGCACACACTCTGGAACAGAAAGGTCCTAGTATCCGTTGGCCACTTCTTTCTGAACCTGTTTACATTCATGGAAACTGGGCTATTCTAGTTGATGTTCAAATACACTTCCTGTTTTTTCCAACTAGTTTGTTTAAAAACTGGGAAAAGAGCGGAGCCTTTTTACCCATCTCTCTGTACTCTCACTAACCCGCACACATTGTTTGTTTGAGGGCTCTTGTGGCACACTGATGGTATTGCTTCCTTTGGACCAGAAAGTCCAGGTTCACCTCCTACCTGCTTCAGAGATGTGCCTGAACAGGTTGATTGAAACTATTCTTTGTTTTTTCCAGAGGGAAGATGATTCCAGAAGAGCTGGAGAAAGACATCCAAAAAGCCAAGAAAGAAGTAAGATATTTAATGATTTAACAGAAATTGAGCTTATGCTTGTAAGGTGCTAAATGTTTCTTTTTGAACAGGAGATTTGTATACATGGATAATTTAACGATCATGGGGCAGGGATTCATTATTCCATGGGCATCAGGTCATTGCAAACATGAAGGGAAATTAAAATTATATACGGACGACACAACATTTGTCTGCACTAAAGCTGTGGTTTACATCTAGCTAAAAAAATCCTTTGTCTGATCATTTTCCCCATGATGCATCCTTCTTCCAATATCATCCTTTTCCAAGGACAGTCCGTATATCTCCTCCAATCATACTGTTTAGTGTCCTCCCTCACTGTTGCGAACTGCTGCTGGAATACTATCAGCCATTTTTATCCCTTAATTTAAGGAAATATATCATTTCTTTGAGGCAGTTAAGTGAAGGTTCACTAGGATGATCCCTGATATGGAAGGTTTGTTTTATGAACAAAGATTATACATGTTGGGGCTCTACGCCCTGGAATTTAGGAGAATGAGAGGTGATCTTCAGGAAAAATATAGAATTATTAAGGGGCTTGACAGGGTAAGTGCTGTGAGGATGTTTCCCCTCATGGGAGAGTCTAGGATCAGAGGGTATGGTCTCGGATTGAAGGAGCACCAATTGAAGGCTGAGATGAGGAGGAGTTTCTTCTCTGAGGGTCGTGAATCTTTGGAACTCTTTGCCACAGAGAGCTGTGGGAGCAGAGTACTTGTGTATATTTAAGGCTGAGATAGGTAGGTTTTTGATCAGTAGAGAATCGAGTTATGAGGAAGGGGTAAGAAAGTGAACATGAGGAATGTTGGATCAGCCATAATCCTATTGAATGGCAGAGCAGGTTTTGAGGGGTTGATTGGCCTACTCCTGATCCTATTCCTTGTGGTCTTACAGTGTTATGATCTCAGCACAATCATTCCAGCTGCCCTGCTCAAGCCACTCCCTCACCTCAAGGGAATAAATAGCCTAGTCCTGATAATATGCTCCTGTTACAATCATGAAACATCTATGAAAAGGATCGACTAGGATCTTACTCTTCAGCCTTGATCACTGCAAAATAATTTTGGATCTGTAATGATATGAATGAGCAATTTCTAATGCCTCTATGCACCAAACATTGAAATTATGGCTATGAGACAGAGGAAGTCTGATTGGCCAGACAGGAAGATTTTGTCCAGTAGCTTTGTTGGTAAAATGTCTGCCATTAAAAAAAATCTGAGGGAAAATAAAGAGATGTTTTTGTGCATTAAGGTGTTATGATCTGGAAAGTACTATCAGAAAGGTAGTAGAAGCAAATTCAGTGTTATTCAGAACTGAAAAGAATTGTGAAAAAGGAAAAAAATAAACACTTCTGGGAATGTGCAGGATAGGTCTATTAAAAAACCGAGCATTGGCATGAGTGCACAATCATTGCTGCACTTGGCTGCACATGAAGAACCAATGTAGTTCAAATGAAATTCATTATACAAAAAGCGTTTCTGAGGCACTGTGAAGAATTTTTGGACCTGATGTTCTGCAAGAGTTCTCCTATTGTTCCCAACACAGTGCTGATGGGGAGCAGTGATATTCCTAGGAAAATGGCAGAGGTTCTTGTATAACATGGTAACATTTGATCTTTGCTTGTCTACTTCCAGAGTCACAGTGGGAAAGCAATGGAGAACCCTGGTGGAATTTATAGGCCATTTGAAAGCACCATGTAAATGCAAGGCTTTCTTTTCTCCTTGGGTTACCACAGATAACATGTCAAATGAATGTTTTTATTTCTATGTGGTCACTCCACAGGGGGCTTTGCCTTTTATAGTCGTTGCCACTGCAGGAACCACAGTTCTGGGAGCATTTGACCCTTTAAGTGAGATTGCAGACATTTGTGAAGCACATGGGATCTGGTTCCACGTTGATGTGAGTATCCAATGCATTTGCATTGATGTTTAGGAGATCGATAATCATAATATATGTTGTTTCCTTTTTTTTTGCAAGGATGATACAGATGTGCCATTTTCCCTTTTGTTACTTCTTTTGTATTAAATAATATGTGAGACTTCGGGAAAGAACATTGGATTTTTGCAAACATTAAAAGCAGTATTCGTTTTTTAGTTTTTGGTGGTATGAAAAATAAATGATTAATGTTCTTCATCCAAAATGGAGAGAATGACCTTTATGGTCCAGCTTTTTCCAACCCTTACGTGCCTATGAAATTGGACTGCATCTCATTCAATTCCTACAAAATGAATTTATGAAGAATTGTAATACCAGCTGCTTTCAGTTGCATACTTTTTTATTGTCTGAAAGCCTGACCAGCGTTGAAAATACAATGTCTTATGGCCTACAAGGTACATCTATCTTGGAAAATCTATTGCAGTGAAAATATCTGGAACATCCATATGTTCTCAAGTGTTAAAATTCTCAACAAAGGAATCTATTTAATAAGAATGTATGAGTCAATGGATGGTTTCTTTAACATTAGAATGTGTATGTACTCAGAACTCATGAAAATACAGATTCATGGCAGTGAGAACAAGGTTATAACCTCTTGATCTCTTATAATGTTGTAATGTTATAATGTGCTGTGTATCATTGGTTTTCTCCAGGCATCGTGGGGCGGTGGTGCATTGATATCCAAAAAACATCGTTCTCTTCTGAATGGTATCCACAGGTAAATGCAACTTGGACATTCAGCCAGTACTGACGTTTATAAGTGAACTCTTTAATACATGAGTTGCATGAGTTTTTGAATGCTTTAACTTTTAATCACCCTTCCTCTTAAATCCTTCCACCCCATCCTCTCTCTCTCTCTCTCTCTCTCTCACTCACACCTCCCTCCCCACCCTCCTCCCTCTCTCACACTCTCACACACATTTCAGTAGTAATTCTATGATGGTACACTGCTTTTGAGCTTTTGGAATTGAGGTGATTGGACATTACAAAATCTGATTGGCCCATTGGATGCAAGATGGCTCAGTGGTTAACACAGCTGCCTTACAGTGCCAGGGACTCCGGTTCAAATCCACCCTTGGGTGACTGTGCAAAGTTTGCACATTCTCCCCATGTCTGCATGGTTTCCTCTGGGTGCTACGGTTTCCTCTGACAGTCTGAAGAAGTGTAGGATAGGTGGATTGGCTATGTTAAATTGTCCATGGTGTTTGGGAATGTACAGGGAGAAAATGAGGTCTGTGGATGCTGGAGATCACAGTCGAGAGTGTGTTGCTGAAAGGCACAGCAGGTCAGGCAGCATCCGAGGAGCAGGAGAATCGACATTTCGGGCCAGAACCCTTCATTCTTGATGAAGGGCTCCGGCCCGAAACATCGATTCTCCTGCTTCTCGGATGCTGCCTGACCTGCTGTGTCTTTCCAGCAACACACTCTTGACTCTAGGGATGTACAGGCTAGGTGGATTGGCTATGGGAAATGCTGGGTGATGGTGTGGGTCTGGCTGGGATGCTCCTTGAAAGGTTGGAGTGGACTGGATAGGTCAAATGGCCACCTTTCACACTGTAGGGATTTGATTCTATTCCATACAAGATATTAAATGAGACTTGTGTATATACTTGCTATGTTTTCATTTCAATACATTGTGGAGTATTAGAAATATTTGATGTTGGGATTTCATAATCTACCTGAGTCTGACTTCTTTCCACTTATCTCTACATTCAAGAGGATTTTGTTGTGGAATGGGCAATGAAGGGGTAGGCTATTGTCAGGAGAATCACACATTATGACAGGTCACTGGATTAATTTCAGGGATGAGAGGCTTTCCTAAAGTAAGAGATTGAACTGAATGAGCCTACACTCTCTGGAACTTACAAGAATGAAAGGTAATCTTGTTGAAACATATTCTTTGAAGTATTATTAGGGTACATTCTGAAAGACTTTCTACTGGCTGGTGGGTCTAGGAGGAGGGCTCCTGTTCTCAAGTTAAGTGGTTGCCCATTTAAGGCTAAAGTTAAAGTCTTTAGCACTCTTTAACTGAAAGGGAATGTGCATTATCCATTTTTGAGTAAATATAAGATTGAGACCGATTGGTTTTCGAACAAGGAAGTAATCAAGAGAACTGAGGACAGAGCAAGAAAGAGGTGTTTGTTAGAATGCCCATCAGAATCTCAGTGACAGCTGCACAGGTTCAAGGGTTTCTTTTTATCTCATGTGCAGAGTGATTTCTTTAAACCCCAATTTGTTTGCACACAAAATACTCTCTGCATTATTTAGAGAGGCCAACTCATGTGTGACCCGTGTGGGAACTTCTGGGTTGCTGAGGGGTAATGAACTTTGGGAGAACATTGGCCATATAGCCTACCCTGCACCTATTACTCGCTTCGCTCATTCATTCAATACACAGGACGTGAGTGTCATTGCCCGGGTCACCATTGTTGCTTATCCCTGGTTGTCCTTCAGAAGGTTGTGGTGAGCTGCCTTCTTCAATCACTGCAGTCTACAGGTTGCAGATCCACCATTAGGGACGGCATTGCAGAATTTTGAACCAGTGACAGTGAAGCAACAGTGATATGTTTCCAAGTGAGGGTGGTGAGTGGCATGGAGGGGAACTTGCAGTTGGTGTATTCCCATATATCTGCTGCCTTTGTCTTTCCAGATGGTAGTGGTCATAGGTTTGGAACATGCTGTCTGAGAGCTGTCTTGATGAATATCTGCAGTACATCTTGAAGTGTTGGTGGTAATGGGACTGCATCTTCGCAAATATGGTGCCAGTGAAGCTAACTGCTTTGTCCTGGATGGCATCGTTATTTCTAAGTGTTGCACTTTCTGTGCTACAATTATTCTATGATTCTACTTTGTGATGCACTTGTTTATTTCCTCTCATCTCTACTAATTTCATTGGCCTGCCCTCATCTCTCAATGTTATGTTCCATTGCAACTGTTCCACCTAAACACGACTGGTGAGTTGCTGTATGGCTTTAAGACCTTTTGTGTTATCTACCTTTGACAAAACTCACTTTAAACAAGTCTTTAAGTCCTTATTTCCTACACCCTGTCCTGACAAAACTGTTTGATAATGAGGTAGCTCCTCCATCTCTTCACAGTGGTTCTGGCACACCGTTCTGATTGTTTCACCTATTTGAATGGTATGCTTTGTTTATTTTTCATCTTTAGAGCTGACTCTGTGGCCTGGAACCCACACAAGATGTTAATGGCCGGTATCCAGTGCTGTGCTTTTCTTCTGAAGGACAACACCGTGAGTATTCATTACCACTTCCAGACAATCAAACACTGAGGCTGATGGAAAGGACTTGCAACTCAATCTAGCCCAAAGGAAATTTTAATAAGCTGGCACACTCCTCTACTTGTTGAATCCTTTGGGTGAAAGCTTTTGTTTTGCCTATGACTCGTGCAAGGGTTTATGACTGTTCTTATTTATTTTCACATACTTGTGTAGTGATCATTTTAAGGATTTGATTGCTGGGACCCACAGGAATTATAATTCAATTAGTTTTACAAAATGTCAGCATTCAGGGTATTCCCACTGGAACCAATCAAGTATGCCCTGTATACATGAAGCCAGAAACAGAAAACAACATTGACTTGTTTGTGCACTGGGCCTGGCCTTGTAACAGCCCAGTTCCCTGCAGTTCGGCATTGGTCAAATGGTGTATTCATAATTTAATTCCCAACTGTGGAAAATATTTACAGATAAATTCTGGAAGTTGGACAAGTTACTGATTGCATTTAAACAGTTCAACAAATCACAGAACCTAATCTTGGATCAGTCTTGAATTCTCCTGCTTCAACTACACACCAGTCCTATGAAATATTGGAACGTTTTACTCTCGATTTGCTGACTGTGCATCCTCATATTAGCTGCATACAAGTTCCATTGCACATCGGGCTTTGACAAATCAAGACCTTATTATACACCTCTTGTAAATAGAGGTCACCTGTTGGATAATACCTGCTCCTGGTCAGGTATTCAACACTGCATGCTGCAGATATAGTCTTGCTTGGTTATGGTGACCCCCTCAAACTGTTCGAAGTCCACTGATCCTCACTGCTTGTGCTTATACAGTGACGAATAGCTATATAATATAAAATAAATTTAAAATTAACTTGTCTCGCTGACCATTTTACTGATGGCTTATTACAAAGCCATTTGACTTGCGTTTAGTCGATGTCATTTAAGTTCAAGTGGATGGTTGAACCTTTTTTGTAATGAAAGATTGCATATATAATTCGAAATAAGAAGGTGGCTAGGATTCACTCAAATTATATGCATATTATCTGGATTTAAATTGTGATGTTATTTCTATAGACATTCACCTTGTTATTTAATAATGGCTGAATGAAATTTTAATCATTAAACCTGATATTAACTTAACTAAGCAGTGAGGAGAGTGAATTTAGCCAGGCTCTGGGCAAAATCCTAAAAGACTGAAAAACAGCCAAAGTAATACCTTTATTTTTGTGAAGAGAAGGAGACAATAAACAGGTAACTATAGGGCAGTCAGCTTTACATCTGTCATTTGGAAATTGTTGAAGCTGTAAAGAATAAAAGCAGAACATTTTGGAACCAGAATATAATCAAGTACTGTCAACATGGCTTCATGAATGAGAAATCATGCCTGACAATTTTAATACACTTCTTTGAGGAGGCAGTAAGCAGGGTAGATAAAGGAAAGACTGTAAACATAATTTTTTGGATTACTAAAATGCATTAATTAAATATTACACATAAGACTACTAATGTTGGTTGTAGTACATTAGCATTGATACTGTTTGGTTAACTAATAGAAGACAGAGTTAGGATAAAGGGATGCTTTTTGAGATGGCAACCTGTAATGAGTGAAGTGCTGTAGGGATCAGTGCTGGAACAACTGCTATTTTCAATATACATTAATGACTTAGATAATAATCTGTGACCAATTTGGGATCCATACCTAAGGAAGGATATGCTGGTCTTTGAGGGGGTCCAAAGGATGTTTACAAGAATGATCCCGAGGATGGAGAGCTTGTTCTATAGGGAACAGTTGAAGACTGTGGGGGGGGGGGGGGGGAATCTAATTGAACCTTACCGAACACAAAGAGGCCTTCTGAGAATAGGAGAGTCTAGAACCTGAAGGTACAACCACAGAGTGAAGGGACGACTCTTTAGAACTGTGGTGAAGAATTTCTTCAGCAGAGGCTGGTTAATCTGTGGAACTCATTGCCACACAGGGCTGTGAATGCCAAGTCATTGACTGTATTTAAGTGATAGGTAGGTTCCTGATTGGTAAGGGGATCGAAGATTATGGAGAGTAGGCAGGAGAATGGAGTTGACAAACACGTTAGCCATGATTGAATAGTAGAGCATTCTCAATGGGCCAAATGGCCTAATTTTGCTCCTATATCTTATGGTCTTATCGATGGAGAGAATGTGGTGTTGAGGTAGTGTTAAGTGAATGTGCTATTGCCAAATTTGCAGATGATGCAAAAATAGGTTCGAAGGCAAGTGGTGAGGATGACACAAAAAGAATGCAGAGGTATGAAGACAGATTGTGAGTGGCAAAATGAAAATTGCTTTAGGAAAGTTTGATGTTGTACACTTTGTCAGGAAGAATAGAGAAGCTGAAGAAACACTGCAGAAGAGACAACTTGGAGGAATCTGGGGTTCCTTGTTCATGAAACACAAAAAAAATTAGCATCCAAGTTCAGTAGGTAATAGGAAGGCAAATGGAATTTTGGCTTTTATTTCAAAGGAAATAGAGTATAAAAATAAAATTATAAAAATAAAACTGGTCAGACAACAGCTAAAATATGTTGAACAGTTTTGGTTCTCTTATTCCACACACTGGCATTGGAAGAAATCCAGAGAAGATTGACTAGGCAGATGCCAAGTATGGAGGAGAAAGTGAGGACTGCAGATGCTGGAGATCAGAGCTGAAAATGTATTGCTGGAAAAGTACAGCAGGTCAGACAGCATCCAAGGAGCAGGAGAATCGACGTTTCGGGTATAAGCCCTTCTTCAGGAATGAGGAAAGTGTGTCCAGTAGGCTAAGTTAAAAGGTAGGGAGGAGGGACTTGGGGGAGGGGTGTTGGAAATGCAATAGGTGGAAGGAGGTCAAGGTGAGGGTGATAGGCTGGAGTGGGGGTGGGGCCGGAGAGGTCAGGAAGAAGATTGCAGGTTAAGAAATCCCTGAGTTTGAGGGATTTGACTGAGACAAGGTGGGGGGAAGGGAAATGAGGAAACTGGAGACATCTGAGTTCATCCCTTGTGGTTGGAAGGTTCCTAGGCGGAAGATGAGGCACTCTTCCTCCAGCCGTCGTGTTGCTATGGTCTGGCGATGGAGGAGTCCAAGGACCTGCATGTCCTTGGTGGAGTGGGAGGGTGAGTTGAAGTGTTGAGCCACGGGGTGGTTGGGTTGGTTGGTCAGAGTGTCCCAGAGGTGTTCTCTGAAATGTTCCGCAAGTAGGCAGCCTGTCTCCCCAATATAGAGGAGGCCACATCGGGTGCAGCGGATGTAGTAAATGATGTGTGTGGAGGTGCAGGTGAATTTATGGCGGCCACAGCTACCTAGACTACACCTCCTCCCACCCTGCTCCCTGTAAAAATGCCATCTCATATTCCCAATTCCTTCATCTCCGCCACATCTGCTCCCAGGCGGACCAGTTCCAATACTGTACAACGCAGATGGCCTCTTTCTTCAAAGACCACAATTGCCCCCCAGATGTGATCGACAATGCCCTCCACCGCATATCCTCCACTTCCCGCTCCTCCGCCCTTGAGCCCCGCCCCTCCAATCGCCATCAGGACAGAACCCCACTGGTCCTCACCTACCACCCCACCAACCTCCAGATACATCGTATCATCCGTCGTGATTTCCGCAACCTCCAAACGGACCCCACCACCAGAGATATATTTCCCTCCCCTCCCCTATCAACGTTCTGAAAAGACCACTCCCTCCGTGACTCCCTCATCAGGTCTACACCCTTCATCAACCCAACGTCCACTCCCAGCATCTTCCCCTGCAACCGCAAGAAATGCAAAACTTGCGCCCACACCTCCCCCCCTTACTTCCCTCTAAGGCCCCAAGGGATCTTTCCATATCCACCACAAATTCACCTGCACCTCCACACATATCATTTACTGCATCCGCTGCACCCGATGTGGCCTCCTCTATACTGGGGAGACAGGCCGCCTACTTGTGGAACATTTCAGAGAACACCTCTATTGCCAGATCATAGCAACACGGCGGCTGGAGGAAGAGCGCCTCATCTTCTGCCTAGGAACCCTCCAACCACAAGGGATGAACTCAGATTTCTCCAGTTTCCTCATTTCCCCTCCCCCCACCTTGTCTCAGTCAAATCTCTTGAACTCAGCACCACCTTCCTAACCTGCAATCTTCTTCCTGAACTCTCCGCCCCCACCCCCACTCCAGCCTATCACCCTCAACTTGACCCCCTTCCACCTATCGCATTTCCAACGCCCCTCTCCCAAGTCCCTCCTCCCTACCTTTTATCTTAGCCTGCTGGACACACTTTCCTCATTCCTGAAGAAGGGCTCATGCCCGAAACGTCAATTCTCCTGCTCCTTGGATGCTGCCTGACATACTGCGCTTTTCCAGCAACACATTTTCAGCCAAGTATGGAGGGACTACTTTATGAGGAGAAGCTGAGTAGGTTGCACCTGTATTCATTGGAATTTAGAAGGACGAAAAGATATCGTATCAAAACATCCTTGGGGGACTTGGCAGAGTAGATGTGTAAAAGTTGTTTCCCCTTGTGGGAGACCCTAGGACCAGAGGCACCCATTTAAGACACAGATGAGAAGAAATTTCTTCTGAGAGTAGTAAATCCGTAGAATTCTTTCTTCGTAGGGCTAAAGAGGCTCGGCCATTAAATATATTCAAGGTTGAGATTGACAGATTCCTAATCAGGAAGGATTTATGTCAGAGTTACTTTAGATATATAAAGGGCAAAAGAGAGGCAAAAATGGACATTAGGCTGCTGGGAAAAGACTCTGGAGAGATAGTAGTGAGGAACAAGGAAATGACTGAGGAACTGAATAATTACTTTGATTCACTCTTCACAGTGGAAGACTCGAGTAATATCTCAAAAGTTCAAGAGAGTGAGGGGGCAGAGCTGAGTATGGTGGCCATTAGCAAGGAGAAGGTGCTAGAAAAACTGAATGGCCTGAAGGTGGATAAATAACCTGGACTTGATGGACTACACCCCAGAATTCTAAGTGAGATAGCTGAAGACATAGTGGAGGCATTGGTGATCTTTGAGGAAATGTTAGAATCAGAGAGGATCCCAGAGAACTGGAAAATCACTAATGTGACACCCCTGTTCAAAAAGAGAGTAAGGCAAATGAAGGAAAATCACAGATCAATTAGCCCAATCTTCATCGTGGATAAGATCCTGAATCCATTGTGAAGGATGAGACTTCTGAATACTTGGACGTGTATGGTAAAATCGGGCAAAGTCAGCGTGGGTTCATCAAGGGGAGGTCATGCCTGACAAATCTGCGAGAATTATTTGAGGAAGTAACAAGTAGGTTAGACCAAGGAGAGCCAATGGATGTTACCTACCTGGACTTCAAGAAGGCCTTTGACAAGGTATTGCACAGGCTGCTGAGAAAGGTAAGGGCCATGGTGTTAGAAGCAAGGTGTTAGTGTGGATAGAAGCTTGGCTGTCTGGTAGAAAGCAGAGAGTGGGGTTAAAATGGTCTTTCTCAGAATGGCAGCCAATGACTTGTAGTGTTCGCAAAGCTCAGTGTTGGGACCACAACTTTTCACGTTATACATTAATGATCTAGATGAAGGAACTGAGGGCATTCTGGCTAAGTTTGGAGACAATACAAAGACGGGTAGAGGGAAAGGTAGCATCAAGGAGATAGGTTAGGCGAGTGGGCAAAGAAGTGGCAGATAGAGTACAACATGGGAAAATGTAAGATCATCCACTTTGGTAGGAAGAATAGAGGCATGGATTATTTTCTAAATGGGGAAAAAATTCAGAAGCCTGAAGTGCAAAGAGACTTGGGAGTTCTAGTCTAGGATTCCCTCAAGGTGAACTTGCAGGCTGAGCCAGTAATTAGGAAGGCAAATGCAATGATGGCATTTAGTTTGAGACGACTTGAATATTAAAGCAGGGATGTACTTCTGAGGCTCTATGAGGCTCTGGCCAGATCAGATTTGGAGTATTATGTGCAGTTTTGAGCTCCATATCTCAGGAAGGATGGACTGGCTCTGGAGCATGTTCAGAGGTGGTTCATAAGAATGGTCCCAGGAATGAAAAGCTTAACGTATGAGGAATGTTTGAGACCTCTGGGTCTATACATGATGGAGTTTAGAAGGATGAAGTGAGATCTAATTGAAACACTGAATGGCCTGGTGTGGGGAAGATATTTCCATTGCTAGGAGAGACTAGGACCTGAGGGTACAACCTTAGAGTAAAGTAAACCTTTTAGAACAGAGATAAGGAGAAACATCGTCAGCCCGAGATTGGTGAATCTGTGGAATTCATTGCCACAGAAGGCTGTGGAGGCCAAGTCATTGAATATATTTAAGACTGAGATAGGTTCTTGAGTATCAAGGGGACCCAAGGGTTACAGGGAGAAAAAGGTCGAGAAACTTATCAGCCATGATTGAATGGCATAGCCGACTCACTGGACAGAATGGCCTAACAAATGCTCCTAGGTCTTATGGTCTTTTGGACTTCAGAATTATGGGGATAAGGCAGTAAAGTGAAGTTGAGGATTATCAGATTAGCCATGATCTCATTGAACAGCAGAGCAGACTTGATGGACCGAAGAACTCACTTCTTCTGCAACATCTTATTGTCCTATGGTTTTCCTTGATCAACTTTAATTTCTTGTAATGAAGGACAAAAATAGTAATGTTCTAAAAGCACCTAATTCATTAAAATAACATTAACCCATTAACAGAAGTGCTGTTTATGTACATCAATTGTTCCATTAAATGAGGAATGTTAATCTTGAAACTCAGGGCTAGTTTTCCATTTTCTTAACCCTTTATCTACCTTAAACAATTTATGATGCAGAACATGCTGGATGCAGATCGAAGCTCTGCTTATTCTGACCAACATTTCCCTAACTGCAATCTCGGAAGACCAATCTCTCCTGTCCTTGTGTAACATATTTACTTCCACCTCAGTAATCATTATCCTTTGCAATTTCTTATCATTTAAGAGCAGGTTTGTGTTTTGAACTTAACACCTTCTAGGATTTTCTACTTATTCCTTTGAGTAAAAAATGAGGTCTGCAGATGCTGGAGATCACAGCTGCAAATGTGTTGCTGGTCAAAGCACAGCAGGTTAGGCAGCATCTCAGGAATAGAGAATTCGACGTTTCGAGCATAAGCCCTTCATCAGGAATAAGAGAGAGAGAGCCAAGCAGGCTGAGATAAAAGGTAGGGAGGAGGGACTAGGGGGAGGGGCGATGGAGGTGGGATAGGTGGAAGGAGGTCAAGGTGAGGGTGATATTCAGATTTCTCCAGCTTCCTCATTTCCCCTCCCCCCACCTTGTCTCAGTCGGTTCCCTCAACTCAGCACCGCCCTCCTAACCTGCAATCCTCTTCCTGACCTCTCTGCCCCCACCCCACTCTGGCCTATCACCCTCACCTTGACCTCCTTCCACCTATCCCACCTCCATCGCCCCTCCCCCTAGTCCCTCCTCCCTACCTTTTATCTCAGCCAGCTTGGCTCTCTCTCTCTTATTCCTGATGAAGGGCTTATGCTCGAAACGTCGAATTCTCTATTCCTGAGATGCTGCCTAACCTGCTGTGCTTTGACCAGCAACACATTTGCAGCTACTTATTCCTTTGAAAAGCCACAGCAGCCAGTCTGCCTTGGGTTTAACTGTAGCTGTTGGTGAGTACATTTCCAGGAAATGCTTGTTATTTTACAGAGCCGTCTCATCTTCAAATCCAGGAACTGGAACCAAGGCTAAGAAGCTGTCAATTTCAGTTACAAATAAACTCTTCTATTAAATGAACATTCATCATTTACATTTGTCACAGTGCTATGAATTTGTACTTTAAGAATTGAAGACTGCACTTCAGAAATAATTATCAGGATAATGAATCTAAATTTGTTTGGGATGGATGCTGAATTGCTGGAATGGAATAATGGAAGTGATTGCAGGTGTCAGCAACATTTGCAATAGTTAACCTCCCGTTGAAAATAAGAGTAGAATTAAAAGTCCAAGTGCTTAAAGAATAAATTAGCATCACAACACATTTCTGTTGAGTATCACACTCAACCCTATTTGCTAATTTACTGGAGATATTATTCTGCAGACTTTCAAGCCACTTGCCCTTGAAAGACCATAAGAGCCAACTCTTTTGGGAAGAATGGAAGGGCTGTCAAAATGAATTTTATATCATCAGTTACATTCTTATTCACTGTGCATTTCGAAGTATGGACCTCATACCCTTTTTTGTTAAATGGGCTGGGGAATCGCTTTCAACAGTTTGAGTCATAGTCAAAGAGTTATAGAGATGCACAGCACGAAACATACTCATCGGTCCGACTCGTCCATGCTGACCAGATATCCCAACCCAATCCAGTCCCACCTTCCAGCGCATTGATAAATATATGGTATCTTATTAACATCCACCATAATGGAAATTCCACAGGACAATTGCGAGGGATATCCATCATAGCGGTTGTTTCTTCCCTGTGACGGAAATCCAAAGAGTGCAGCAAACTTCACCAATTTATTATTTGCAATATAGTTACTCATGCCAACTCCTTTCTGATTCCAGAGCAATTTGATAGACTATTGCTCCAGATCCAGTGTTCTGATTGCATATTGATCTCAATGAATCATCCTGTGCTATTCCACAGAGGACCATAGTGATAGAACATAGAAAAATACAGCGCAGTACAGGCCCTTCGGCCCTCGATGTTGCACTGATCCAAGCCCACCTAACCTACATTAACCCACTTTCCTCCATATGCCTATCCAATGCCCGTTTAAATGCCCATAAAGAGGGAGAGTCCACCACTGTTACTGGCAGGGCATTCCATGAACTGACGAATCGCTGAGTAAAGAATCTACCCCTAACATCAGTCCTATACCTACAACCCCCTAATTTAAAGCTATGCCCCCTCATAATATCTGACTCCATACGTGGAAAAAGGTTCTCATGGTCAACCCTATCTAAACCCCTAATCATCTTGTACACCTCTATCAAGTCACCCCTAAACCTTCTTTTCTCCAATGAAAACAGCCCCAAGTGCCTCAGCCTTTCCTCATACGATCTTCCTACCATACCAGGCAACATCCTGGTAAACCTCCTTTGCACCCGTTCCAGTGCCTCCACATCCTTCCTGTAGTATGGCGACCAAAACTGCACACAATACTCCAGATGCGGCCGCACCAGAATCTTATACAACTGCAACATCAAAATTAAAGAATCCAGAAGACTATACAGGAATATTGCTTTGGGATTAAAACATAGTCCAGTCAAATTGCTGTCCTCATGTACAGCCAATTAATATATGGTTAGACATAGCATGCAGTTTTTAAGGTACAAAATTGTTTTGATGAAAGTTGTGTGGATGAACTGGTATTTCTCGAGATTTATTTGAAGGGAACTTCTGATTTTTGAGGGCTACCTTTTGGTTTTCAGGGACTCTTTCTCATTCTTACCCTCATTTATTATGTGATATAGTCAGGTTGTAACTTTATCTTCTCTAGTTATGTGAAACTTCTCTTTTAGGGTTTGCATCTTTAGAGAGATAACACAAAAGATTCTGTATAGTATTAAATTGTTTAACTTGGAATTTATAAATAAGATGATCTTGTTAAGTATGGGAAAATATATTTGTAATAATTAATTTCCAAAATGAAAATTCTAACTAACTGCCACAAAGTAACTTATTGGGAATGTGTCTCATCTTTGCAGTTCCTTTTAAAAATGGGTTACAATAATTTTTTCTCTTTGGCAACTTTTTGAGTTTGTCCCGCCCATTTCATTTTTCTCCCTTCTGTTTACAGTGAGTGCTGACAAACATGGCAGGATACTGACTTCCAAAGCTCCCACTGTGCAACCGGAAATTCCCATTTTTTTCTCCAATCTAATGCATCTTTTTGCATTATAATCTGTGCTTTAACAAGATATAGATTGGAACACCTTACTGCGCAAGCACCCTGGTCATGTTAAAGACACCTGCCACTTTTTAGATATGGTTAACTCACTAATTGTACTCTCCCCATTCCTGATGGCATGCATTTTAGAATTAGAATGGAAACTCGATTTTATTGTCATGTGTATTCCTGTACAGTGAGAAGGGTACAAAGTCACTATTCTCTGGTGTCATCTTGGTTACAAAATCAGGAATTAATTAAAATAGAAACAATTTTAAAAAGCACCAAAAAGTAAAAAGGTATTCAGATCTTAAAGTCTTACCTAATGATGAATTATCAACATGCAGTGGGAACGAATGGCAAAAATAGTTCTAAAGATGAAGGTATCACTTTCTAAAGCTCTAAACTTGAAATAAATCAAATATGTCTGAACCATAGAAGATTGAACTGTACAACATATAAATGGGCATTTCGGCCCATGATGTTGTACTAAACATGATGCCGAATTAAACTAATCCCTTCTGCCTGCCTTTGGTCCATATCCCTCCATGCCTTGCATATTGCATGTGCTTATCTAAAAGTCTCTTAAATGCCCCTAACACATCTGCCTCCAGAACCACTCCTGAGTGCACTCCACACTCTTGCCATTCTGTGTATAAAAAAAACTTGTCCATCACATATTCTTTGAATATTCTCCCTGTCACCTTAAATGCATGCCCCCCAGTATTAAACATTTCAACTCTGGGAAAAAGATTCTGACCATCAACCCTATCTATGCATCCCACAATTTTATAGACTTCTCTCAAGTCTTCCCTCAGCGCCTGTTGCTCCAGAGAAAACAGCTTGAGTTTTTCTAGCTTCTCCATATGGTTCATACACTCTAACCCAGGTAGCGTCCTGGTTAACCACTTTATTTGATCTGATCTATCAAATCTAATATTTAAATGCAATTATGTTTAAAACTGGAATTGTATCCACCAGTAAATACTGGTGGATTGATCAACAGTAATGTTGATGAAATTCCACCACACTTCGCTGGCAATATACCAGATAGATGATAAATTGGCTAGGATTCAGTCTAACCTCAAATTGACCAGGTGGTCTTTTGAGGAAATATCCTCTATCTATCCTTTACAAAGGCATTCGAGGAAAGCATTCCAACAGTCAAAAACACTGAAGCAAAGGAGATTTGGGGTATTTCTTTATCCCGACTTTCTGATTTCTTCAGTTGGAAATTCCAGTTGTACACAATGTAACTGAAGACTTAAGATTAAGCACCATTTGGTGAAACTTGAGAGAAGTTGTGGCAAAGGTAAAGATGAGGATTATCTTTACACATTCGTCAAGCCATATTGTCGCAGCCATAAAATCTGGGTTTTCTACATCTATGTGGGATAGTTACAAAAGTACCCAAGGTTCTCATTGACGCCCAGAGAATTTACATTGATTGAATCTGTAATTCTCAGCCAATACTCTGTAAGAAACTTTGCACTAAATATCTATACATGGGCCTGCATAAATTAATTTGAACAAAACATTAAGTGATATTACTTAAAGGATCACTTATGATAAATACATTTCTGTAAAAAAAAACATTTCTTTCTAAATTTGCACCTGTAATTTACTTTCATCCATTAGTTTCTTGTGTCTTGCACCATTTTCTGACCTGATTAATGGATCTTTATTCATCAGGTGAATGTTCATCATATCCTGTGGTCTGCATTATAATTTCAGATTTCCCCTCCACCTTCTCATAAGCAAGGACCTAGCTGCTTTACTATACTTTGCTCTTTGACATAATGAATCAGAAATTTGATGGATGGGTCATTTTGGAAAGAGGTGACTAATTCATGTACAAAATAACATTGGTAGTTTTTAATATTATAACAGATTTTAGCAAATAGTTAAAATAGAGGAATGTGTTTTTTTTCTATTGCATTTTGCAATGGACATTGAGAGTACAATAATATGGAAACAGACAGAGGTATGCTGGCTGTCCAAAAATTATAGCATCTTATGACACAGTCAGAGGACCAAACTGCCTGTGCCAATTCTTTGGGATGGTTAACAATTAGTACCTGATCCCCTTACTCTTTTTCCATGAGCCTACATTCTTTTTTCACTTTGATTATGTATCCGATTGTTCACATCTTGCTTCAAAATATTGTTTCCTTATTCATTCACTTTAATAATTGACTTTAATTAAGTCAATTCCCATTGTAAGCAGAGGCTGAATTAAGGCAAGTTCTCCAATCAGTTTACATAACATACACAAAAAGGTTGTGATAAAAATTCATTGGCATGATTGAAGTCAACATCACCATCATTGATTCACCAGGCAGTCTGTTGCTTGAACTGTTCACCAGTGCCCTCCATTTGATGTTGAAAATCTTCCTGACAGCCCTATTTTCAACAATGGCTATAGTCCCGCTCCACAGAGGGTCAAAAATCAGAGCCCTAATGAATGTCTCTGTAGATCAAGGTGTTAAAGTTATTTGAAAGCCAAGTTTAATTTGTGTGGATGCCCCACCGTTTCTCCACCTCGTCAGCCTGTGTCTGTTCCTATTGCTGCTGCTTCTTTCCCCCCTCTGGCGTTCTCAGTCCCAGCCTCTCCATCCAAAGCATGGGCCCAACTCGGGCACTGCAGCATCTGGCTTCAGATGAACATTGCTAACTAAGGCCCCCAACTACTTACTGCTAAATATTGCTTTAATCGTAATTGCCATTTTGAAAATAGTATCAAAGTTATTGTTTTTTCACCTGGGTTTGGGATCAACATGGAAGTGGAATCAGCCAGAATCTCTCCAATCATAAGTTCTCACTCCCCTGTTCTTGCTGCTCTTTCAATCATAGATTTTTTCTCTTGAGCAACAGCAATAGGTAGAGGGGAAATCTGTGATTGAATAGAAGAGAAAAATCTGTGATTGGACAAGTAGTTCCTACCATACTCACTGTATGGGCAAGTGGTGAGTAAAATGACTGACTTCCTCCCCTCTGTTCCCCCACTATTGATTTTACATGGGGTTTTGAGGCCACATTTGCCAATAGCCTCCCTAAATTTAGATGAACAGAGATATCCTAAATAAAAGTAATCTTTGTTTCTGAATGGAAAACGTAGCACAGGCATAGTCAAATAGGGATCGTCTTTAGGAATACATATTAATTATTTTTGTCAAATATTGATCTATGAAAACTATATGGACTCTTCTGGCAATCGGAAGTCAATATGAAATTTGGTCTTCAGATGAAATGCAAGACAGCAATGTCCTTCAGTCCTACATTTCAATTATCTTTATATATATCCGTGTGCCCATTGATAACAGACATTGCCTATATGTGTTTGTTATGCTATCAGGAACACTCCCTAAGCCACATGTTGAAAATTTGACACAGGCACTTACCATTATAAATGTTAACGAGAATATTTTTATAATGTATTGTTGACAGAAAGTGTGCATAAATGCACCATTTTCATTATTGTATTTGAATTGTATAAGAGATACAATAATTGTAATATCTGATCTCAGGATTTACCTAAATTAATATATAAACTCTTCCATTTTATACCATGTGTCATAACACACACACACACACACACACACACCAAATAACTTCCTATGTACACATCCAATACATAGTATGATCTGTTACATCAAGGTCGCCATTCTGATGATCATCTCTGGAACCATCACTCTGAGACTCGTCAGCACTGGTAAAATAAAATGTTCCTGCTTTTTCCCTATCGAGTGCCCACTAGCTCACACAGGGAATGCATTGATGCAGAATAAGAGTCTGTTTACACTTTGCCTAATAGTGTAATTATTAAGCACTAAATTAAGCTTTGCAACAGAGTTGTATGCTTTCTTTGATATTTTCCCCAGTATCCATATCTCCCTAGCTGACATTGTCATTTGGTTTTAGGAGGTACTTTGTTGGATAGAGTTGAATATGGAATTGAGATTACTCCATTTAATTTCAAAGGAACTTCACACTCAGCAGGAGGAAGAGGCTTTCATCCTATTGGATTTTATTTGAACTTTATTTTTGCTTTATTCTCTCATGTGATTTGGGCTTCACTGGCAAGGCCAGTATTTGTTGCACATCCCTATTTGCTCTTGGACGAAGTGGCTTGCTAGGCCATTTCAGAGAGTGTTTGAGAGTAAACCACATTACTGTGGATCTGGAGTCACATGAGCCAAGCCAGATAAAGGTGGCACATTTCCTTCTCGTAAGGAAATTAGTAAATCAGCTGGGTTTCAACAATAAGTTGGTGATTTTGTGGCATCATTACTGAAACTTGTTTTGTGTTGAGTATCATGAGCAACTAAAAATCTTTTGTAATAGTGAAAAGCTTTGAGTATTTACAAGAGTATTCATATTTTCAATAATCACATCAATATTTCATATATTTATTAATCTTTGACTTCTCAGGGTTTAATTGACAGATGCCACTGTGGACAGGCTAGGTACCTCTTCCAGCAGGATAAGTTCTACAATGTTGATTATGATAAAGGTGACAAGTCGATTCAGTGCAGCCGGAGGGCCGATGCTTTCAAATTCTGGTTGACATGGAAGGCTGTTGGATCAAGTGGACTGGAGGAGAGAGTCAACCGGGCTTTTGCATCTGCCAGGTAAGACACTAACCAGGAGTAGTTGAACCTTCAAAGTGACATGTTTGACTGAAAGTGAATAACATTGCAGAGTCCTGTACATTCTGTGCCTGGACTGTATTGGCCCATGGTGACTGTGGCAACTTAGTTTAGACATAGGGTGTATTGGAGTGAGGGGTACATAAGCTGAGCCCAGTACAATCTAGTTCTGTACTCGTAATTGCACTGAGTGTATCTATTGAATCTATTCATAAATAAATGAACTAAAATCTAATGCATATAGGCTGACACCTCCTCTTAAATTATTTAATGCAGGAGGAGGTCAGTTAGCTTATTGTATTTTTTACAGTTCTTTCAAAGAACGAATATAATTAGTTGAACTTCCCCGATCTTCTGCAATACCTTGAAAATCTTTTACTTTTCAAGTATTTAACCAATTCCCTTTAGAAAATCATTATTGAATGTTCTACCTCCCTTCATTTAAGTCGGATGTTCTGGAAATCTCAACTAGCATACAGTTAAAATCTAGTGACTAATGTCAACCACAAGCCTTTATGGTTGATCTGTTTCGTGATTAGTTTCTAGGAGTTGATGTTACGTACAAACGACCAATCTTATTCTACTTATTCTCAAAACCTAACCTGGCAAGTCATTTTCCAGTTATAATTGAGATATCATTTTGGTAATTATTCCATGTAATTAGCACACTTACTTTGTGAAGAATTTACAGCACATAAATAGACCATTTGGCTGAATCTCTTATAATCATAACTTCTTTAAAGATGCATTCTCAATGCCCCTAGGCCAATTACAGGGTGACTTGGGCGAATATATGGACGAGGCAGCTTCTTCCCAATCTCTGCAAAGTTGATTGTTCAGAAAGGAAAGTAAATAGTTAACTGCAATCAGAATAACTTTCAATAGAATTGAGCCAAACCGTTGGAAATGAATTAGTCAACAGATCCTTTCAACCTGTCCCATGCAGTTGAAATACCTATGCACCATGATAGAGAGACTTCCTACTCACCTGCAATATCTTGTGAGAAAATCCGATAAATACCCAAGCCAATTATGGGGACAACATTACTAATTCCTCATCATAGGATTTGAGCTATAAGGAGAGGCTGAACAGGCTGGGGCTGTTTTCCCTGGAGCATTGGAGGCTGAGGGGTGACCTCATAGAGGTTTACAAAATTATGAGGGGCATGGATAGGGTAAATAGGCAAAGTCTTTTCCCTGGGGTTGGGGAGTCCAGAACTAGATGGCATAGGTTTAGGGTGAGAGGGGAAAGATATAAAAGAGACCTAAGGGGCAACATTTTCACACAGAGGGTGGTATGTGTATGGAATGTGCTGCCAGAGGAAGTGGTGATGCTGATACAAATGCAACATTTAAGAGGCATCTGAAGGGTATATGAATAGGAAGTGTTTGGAGGGATATGGGCCAGGTGCTGGCAGGTGGGACTAGATTGGGTTGGGATATCTGGTCAATGTGGACGGGTTGGACCGAAGGTTCTGTTTCCATGCTGTACATCTCTATGACTCTATATCATTCAAGATCATATATGTTCTATCACTCTGATAAGAATGGAGGTGAAATAATTATCTAGTATTTCCACCATTTATTGTTGCCAGTAGTATAATACAATCTATTCCCTATTGGTCCTATTCCTGGGAATTTTTGATTGATGGAGTCTTAAATCATGGTTGCAAATCTAGCTCCTGATAAATGACAGTAGGATATACGCTCGACAAGTGGTAGTTGTGAGCTATGACAGAACTCACAGTTCAGATACCAACAGGAACAGGTTTTGATTTTATCAGCATTGACTAAGGCCTTGGAAGTAGTGGAGGAAGCGCATCATTTGATTTCAAGTGGTGTAGATAAGGTATCCATTTCACATTGGCGTGGGCACGATAACTAACCTAGTGGTACATACTTCACCTTTGAACTGAGGAAAACTGTGGATTCAAACCTCCACTAACCTCACTAACCTCCAGAATCTTGTACATAAAAGACCCATAGTTCACTATGTTGCACTGTTGGAATGCTGTCCTTTGGATAAATTGCCTGTCCTCCATGATGGATCTAAAAGATTACAATGCTCTATTTCAAACAAGAACAGGGAGATCTCCTTGATGTCTGGACTTGGCCAACACCTAAACAGCTATAAAGAACAGATAATAGATTTTGTGACATTCATGTTGTGCATAAATTGTACTGACATTACAGCAATGACTACATTTCGAGAATGAACTTAGTGATGTCCTGTGGCTGTGAATGAGTTGTATAACAACCAGTTCTTTCAATTTTAATAACAGGTTAGTTCTTCTCACAACTAGTCATTGTGATATGTGATAGTTGGATGCCATCCTCCTGCTTCAGACTAGGTTTGGCAGATCCTTACTGCTGTTCTGGTCGCTGTAGTCACTTGTTCATATTGCTTCCAGGGCAGTTTAAAAGGACCCTGCAAGACACTATTCCATAGGTTGGTACAGAAGTAAATTATTTGTTTTATTCATTCATTAAATGTTGGTCTGATCATTCACATTTCTAGGAATTTATGGATACTGACCGTATTGTTAGGAAGGAATTTCCAAATTCTTGACCTAGAAATGGTAAAGGAGCAGCAATTATTGTTCCAACTCAGGATGTGTCTTACCAACTTGGAAAAGAACAGACAGACTGCCTGGACTTCTTGTAAAGTCTTGCCCAGTGAATTTATGATAATTCATTGATTATTCTAATCAGAAGCAGAATTAGATTCTTCTTTTCAACTTTACTGCAATGGACAGTTTTAGACAGTTTTGCAAGTGGAAATATGTTGATGATTATAAAGAAATCTTCCTCAGCAAAACAGTATTTGTTTCTAATTATAGATATTTGGCTGATGAAATTAAGAAGAGGAAAGAATTCCGACTGCTTATGGAGGTAAGCATTTTATGCAAATCTTTTTCAATCCCTGTAAGATGAATAGTTTGTTGCTATATTTAGGAAGTAACTAAATTACAAGTTCTAATCTTGAACAGAGACAATAACCACAAAACTGATGCTAAGATGACTAGTATTCATTGAATTTTGTTTTAGCATCACCTACTCTAGGGCAATTAGGAATGGTCAATGACTGCTGACCTCACCAAGCCCACTCACATCTTACAGAATAATTTAAAAATATAAATTCTTGAATAACAATAAGTAAATGCTGTAACTTGTACTGAGAACTGAGTACACAGTTCGGACCACAGAGTGCCCTGGGAGGTCTCTCACATTGATTCTTCTTCCTGCTGTCTCTCCAGCTGATTAAACATGCAGACTTTTCTGTGCAAACATTTAAGGTTCTGGGGGGTTTCCTATTTTTGACTATGAAATCTCTCTGTCAACATTATTTTTTGTTGCTGTTTCCAAAGTCATAACCTTAGATTTAATTCGAATATGTAACAGTGTACTGTGAGAATCTCTGGCAGTAGAGTCTCACCTAGGAATGGAACCATAATCTGACCTACCAGGAATGTGTGACAATACCTGGTAACTGTATTGATATCATACAGCAATTATCACAAAATCACTACAGTGTGGAAGCAGGCTATTTGGCCCATCGAGTTCGCACTGACTCTCCGAAGAGCATCCCACCCAGACCCATCCCCCTACCCTGTAACCCTACACTCCACATGGCTAACCCAACTAACCTGCACATTTATGAGCAATTTAGCATGGCCAATCCACCTAATCTGTGCCTTCTTAGACTGTGGGAAGAAACCCAAGCAGTCACGGGGAGAGTGTGTAAACTCCACACAGACAGTCGCCCGAGGATGGAATTGAAAGCAGGTCCCTGGCGCTGTGAGGCAGCAGTGTTAACCACTGAGACACTATGGTGCTAATATAAATGATAGTATGTGATAATATAACATATAAGGGAGGAAAGACAACATTATTAAGAGGAAAGAAAGCACTTTGTGTATATCAGAAGAAAAGAAGGAATGCAGCCTCATTATAACATAAACGTTAACCCAAATTGGTCTGTCTATGATCCAAACGTAACTCAAAATTAATCTGTCTATGACAAATCTCCAAAATGATAACACAACACTTGGCATACACATTACCCAAGTTTCCAAACAGCTTTACATGAGATGAAGCTCAGGTCAGTCTCTCTGCAGTGGTTAACTGTTCAACACTTAAAACAGCAGTAAATACTGGAAGCATTGTGCCTTTAATCTAAATTTATGACACCATGTCAGCCTTTCAATGCTTCTGTTCTCAAAGCAAAATGTCTCAACAAAACATGAATCTTATCTCTCTCAGATGTAGCCAAACCTGCGTGGTTTGCAGAACACTGGTTGTGTACCAACATCGTTATGTCTCTCTCACTGTCCATCAATTCACCTCTTTTTCATTTACCACCCACATAAAGCTACTCATTGTCCCATCATTTTGTTCAAGAGGTACCAAGGTCAATATAGTCAGGACACTTCCTTTTTTTAAACAATAGTTAAGCAATTTCGGTAAAAAAAAATACAAAGAGAAAATGCTCTTCAGTCAAAACAACAGGTGAGGTAGATCTTCTTGGTTATGTGGCCAAATTCTATGGTTCGAAATATTACTGTTGCTTATGCAATTGATTTATTTTCTTAAGCAAAGGAATCATAGGTTTAAATCAATGTTTTCAAGATAGGAATTCTGTAGATCAAAACAAAGGATTGTGGATGCTGGAGATCTGAAACAAAACCAGAAATAGCTGGCGAAACTCAGTAAGTCTAGCAGCATCTGAGGTAAGAATGAGCATTTCCAGCCCAGGGACCCTTCATCACTGATTGAAGCAAGGTAAAACTGGTACTTATGCTGAGGATGAGGTTGGATGGGAAATGGGAGGAGTTGGGCTCCTGCAGTGAAGAGTTCTCTGGGATTCAGCAATGAGTTCAAAAACTTTTAGAGTTCTAGTCCATCTACGTTTTTATACCCACCTCAGATCCAGTCCTGTTGTGAAATGGGTTGCTTTCAGCACAGCCAACCTATTTTCACCCACTCACAGACTTATTATCACATTACATGGTTTGCTTAAAATTAGGGAAGTAGATTTAGGACTGAATTGAGAAGGAACTTCTTCACCCAGAGGGTGTGAATCCTTGGAATTCCATGCCCAGAGAAGTAGTTGAGTCTTCCTCATTGAATGTTTCTAAAGCTAAGATAGATAATCCTTTGAATAATAAAGGAATTAAGGCTTCTGGTGAGAGGGTGGGTAAGTGGAGCTGAGGCCACAAAAAGATCAGCATGATCTTATTGAATGGCGGAGTGGGCTCGAGGGACCAGATAGCCTACTCCTGCTCCTATTTTTTTAATGATCTTGCATTCTTTCAGCACATATTTCCCATATTCTCTACTGTCCTCAACGCTCATTATGACTTACACAGCCCCCCTTCTTCCTGGCCTGCCATCCACAACCCTGTCATTTACCCATCCCTTTCATATCTGCCCCTCTCTGGGCTCCATCTCCACCTATCTGTTTACCTTTCCTTCCCTGTCTTCAGCATAGATACCAGTTTTCCCCAGCTGCTATCCCCTCCTGCTGAAGAGTCAGCAGACTCGAAATGTCAACTCTGTTTTCTTCCCACAGATGCTGCCACACCTGCTGAGTTTTGCCAGCAATTTCTGTTTTGTTGGGAATTCTGTTTGCTTAAGGTTTACTTATAGATCAAAATTAAACAAAAATGAGATTTTAAAAAAAGTAAAATCAGTGATTTCACCAGATGGCCTCCTTCTTAAAAGACCACAATTTCCCCATCACCACTCCCTTACCACCTGAGGCCTGGAGGTAAAAACACCTCATCTTCTGTCTCAGAACCCTCCAAACACATGGCATTAATTTGAATTTCACCAGTTTCCCTATTTCCCCTCCCTCCACCTTACCCCAGTTCCAACCTTCCAACTTGGCTGCCTTCATGACCTGTCTACCTGTTCATCTTCCTTCCCACCTATCCGCTCCACCCTCCTCTCCGACCTATCACCATTACCCCCACCCCCATCTATCTATTGCACTCTCAGATATCTTCCTCCCAGCCCCACCTCCCTCCCATTTATCTTTCAGCCCCCTTGGCTCACAGCTTCTTTCCCAGTGAAGGGCTTTTGCCTGAAACTTCAATTGTCCTGCTCCTCGGACACTGCCTGACCTGCTGTGTTTTTCCAGCACCACACTCTCGCCTCTAATCTCCAGCACCTGCAGTTCTCACTTTTACCGAGAAATATTTCAGCCCACCCATTCCTTGCCTCTATTTATGCATTATTCTAGTCTTCTTTCATGTTTTCTCACAGTGGTTCAATGGTTAGTACTGCTGCGTCAAAGTGCCAGGGACTCAGGCAACTGTGAGGAGTTTGCACATTCTCTCCCTGTGTCTGGTGCGTTTCCTCTGGGAGCTCAAGTTTCCCCCTACAGTCCAAAGATATGGATTGGCCATGCTAAATTGCGCACAGTTTCCAGGGATGTACAGTCAAAGTGGATTAGCCATGGAGAAAGAAAGGTTACAGGGATAGGGTAGGATGGTGGGTGTTGGTAGGATGCTCTTTGGAGGGTCAGTTTGGATTTGATGGGCTGAATAGTCTACTCCACACTGTCTGGATTCTATGATCCTATATGCATAAACTTTGATTCTCTCTTGGTTCATTAGTTTACTCAGTAGAGCTGCATTTAAAGAGAAGTCAATTGTCTCAACTGCTCCTTGTTGTGAATCCTTCAGAAATTGGACATAGATATGATCAACTTTGGGAGAAAAGTCATTTGGGGATATTAAAGAAAATGGTGTTTTAATTTGACCACATTCTTGTGTATTAGTCACCAAAATATTAGATCTAGGGAAAAAAACTAACTTGCTGGAATAGGCAATATACACTGAAACATCCAGGAATATGCCAAACAAGATGGCTACCCAAACAAAATCTTTGAGTATAAAGTGTGGACTGCAGATGCTGGAGATCAGAGCTGAAATGTGTTGCTGGTTAAAGCGCAGCAGGTCAGGCAGCATCCAAGGAACAGGAAATTCGACGTTTCGGGCCAGAGCCCTTCATCAGTCATTCCTAATGAAGGGCTCTGGCCCGAAACGTCGCATTTCCTGTTCCTTGGATGCTGCCTGGCCTGCTGCGCTTTAACCAGCAACACATTTTCAGCTACCCAAACAAAATAGCAACTTGAAAGGGACTGTCTATTATACAGCATGTCCAATTTTCCTTCCTCTGACTGTATAATGGGCAGTGAATCCATTTTATACTGTTGTCAACCAAAGTTAAAATGCCCTCTGAAAAAGTCAAAGGAATAACCTTGCCTCTTCATCGACTGTCACAGAAGTGTACCTTAGTCTGAAATTTCAAAGCTGAATGTCTTTCTTTCAAGATGGTTCTGAAACCGCAAGTATCATGTACCCAATTATTAGTGGATTCGTTGTGACATGCAACTAATAATTCTATCCACACCTTCTTGTATTCCTAGCCGGAGTACACAAATGTCTGCTTTTGGTACATCCCACTCAGCCTTAGGAATGTGCCCGAGGATCAGGATTTCTGGAAGAAGCTTCACCTGGTGAGTACCTATGTACTGAAAGGTGTGTGTTGTACTTAGTGAGACTTAAAGCTTCTTTTTATATGTTTTCAATCCTATCATCTGAGGTTGCTATCTCACATGAGACTGAACAGTTGAGGGGCTGGTTGTATCAGAATAATTGATCAGCAAAGCTGATGTTTGGTTTGTTTGCATAGAGGGATATATATTAAATCAGTTCACAACTTGTTGAGAAGTGACGGCATGTAACATTGTCATGGTGCACTGGTAATTGAGAATGTGACTTTCGGTAAAGGGCTATTTTTTGCACAGGGAGAATCAGGATAATCTACTGGGTCAAGATTAGAGTGGTGCTGGAAAAGCACAGCAGGTCACGCAGCATTAAAGGAGCAGGAAAAATCGATGTTTCGGGCAAAAGCCCTTCATCAGGAATTTTCCTGCTCCTCGGATGCTGCCTGACCTGCTGAGCTTTTCCAGCACCACTCTAACCTTGACTCTGATCTCCAGTATCTGCAGTATCCATTTCTACCTATAACCTACTGGGGCCAGTTTGGACATTGAGTGGTAGTGTGAATCAGATCAGCTTCCTGTTATACAACTTCTGTTTTTCATTTCAGTTGACATGGATGGGAATAATAGAAACAGACCCTTCAGTCCAACTTGTCCATGCCAACCAGATATCCTAAATTCATCTAGTCCCATTTGCCAGCATTTGGCCCATTTCCCTCTAAAATCTTCCCATTCGTCTACCCTTCCAGATGCCTTTGAAAACATGAAAATTAATCCAGATATATGATGTGTACTGCGCCAATATTGTGCACTTTACACAACCACTCCAAATCGAAATTATCTGTTTTCTTTTGAGTGCTTTCTATGATTGTTTTCCCTCTGTTGGAAGTTTAACTACTCAGATGTTCCCAATTTGTTGTCTGCTCCTGTCATTGTAGCCAATAGTGATCAAAAATGAAAGCAGCTAAACATGATTAAACTTAGCATTTCCCGTCTTCCAAGAATCTTCAGTCTCCAGGTTATGAGCAGTACTGATGAAAAAAAAATCATGAAATTGTATTACTTTTATTGTTAATCTTTTGGAACACTTTTGCTTCTTGAAATAATTGGAGATAGTGAAGGAAAAGGACTGACTGGGTGGAATTGTTGGAGACAGGTTGCTATTGATGTAATCTCCAAGAATACCTCCAGCCAGAGATGATGATGAGATAAGGCACTAAGTTGGCCATAGCTGGCAAAATAATCAATAAAACAGCATGATGCATACAGCCAGCTGGAATTTTACCAGCATTCTAAGGATGGGCTGGGAGGAGGGTGACCATACAATGACCATACAAGGTGGTAGTTGGCAAGGGGGCAGAGCAGTGGTGTGGTGAGAGAATGGAGAGACTGCCAATCACCTTCCTGCCACCATATTAGCAGCATGGAGGACTAATGGCTCTCTGACTCAGAGCCAAGCCAAGTCAATGAAGATTCACATCTCACTTCACTAGCATTATATTAGTGGAGTGTAGGTCTTCTGCTGTTCATGGGGACTACCTGGCCAATGGGTAGGCTCAGGCTGGGCACTATTCGAACCTGGCATTGTGTATCTGCAGATAGTCCTTATGGCAGCAATGGCTGTGATTCCTGGCCTAGCAGGAAGAGAGACTGGACAGGTTAGCACTATGTTTAACGGAATTCAGACATAATGAAGAGAGATTTTATAGAAACCTCTAAAATTCTAACAGTACTAGACAAGGTAAATGTAGGAAGAATGTTGCCGATGACAAGGGGTAGTTCAGAACTAGGGGTCACTGTCTAAGGATACAGTGTCGACTATTTAAGACTGAGAGTACGAGAAATGTCTTCACCCAGAGAGTTGTGAGCCAGGGGAAAACACATTGCCATAGAAAATGGTTAAAACCAAAACACTGCATGTTTTCATGAAGAAATTAGATAACATAGTTCTTAAGGCTAAAGGACTCAAAGAAAGTGGGAACAGTATACCGAGTTGGGTGATCAGACATGACCATGTTGAATGAAGGAGCAAGCTCGAAGGGCTGAATGGCCTATTGCTGCTCCTATTTTCAATGTTTCTATGTATCTGCAGCTACATAACTGCTGACCTCATGAATACTCATCTTCCAACCGGCACCCTATTTCTGATGCCAGTCTCACCTGTCTGGTCACACCAGACCCCCACTCTTGTTGTGAGGATGTGGTCCATTGCTGCATCTTCGCAGCTGGGTGCAGTCCCCGCAATGGCCTATACTGGCAGAGTTGGGACTGCTAAGCTGCTGGACCTTAATTGACTGACAGCTTTTGGAGATGAACCCTTCCATTAAAGGGGCACCGGTTAGTTGTTGGATGTGACAACAATACAGAAGGCTGTCATAAATTGCTGAGCTGATGTTGCTTACTTCCCCACCCTGCTGAAATTCTGTCTGGTGGTTCAAGGCTCAAGTTGCCTTGAATAAATTCAAAGCATTTTGTGCTCACCCTATGTGCAAACATTTGCCACCATCTCTGTCACATGAGCCATTAGCCTCTCTTTCCAATGGATATACAATTTGAGTTAAGGTTCAAATTGTAGATAAATATATTTAAATGAAGAAAGACTGTGGAACGTGTTAGTACAGAGGGAGCTAGGTGTCCTGGTGCATGAGTAATATGGAGCTATGCATGTTCACCAAGTGTTTGGGATCGCAAATGAAATGTTATAGTTTATTGCAAGAGGAATGGAATATAAATGTTGGAAAGTTTTTCTGCTGTTGTCCTGGGTGGTGTTGAGACCCCATTTGTAGTTGTTTTGGTCTCCTTATTTAGAAAAAAGATACAATAGCTTTAGGAGTAATTCGGAGAAGTTCACTCTGCTTATTCCTGGTATGAAGGGATTACTTAATGAAGAGGGAGCCTTATTCCTTTCAAACTTAGAAGAAAGTGTGATCTTATCAAAACCTATAAGATCTTGAAGGAACTAGATACCCTGGAAATCAGGATGACATTTCCTAGGGGAAATAATTTAAGATTAAGCTGTTTACATTTTGAGGAAAAGTGTTTTTTTCCATGGAGGATTGGGGAGGGTGGGGCTTTTAATTTGTTCAGGGCTTTGGTAGGTAAAGGAGTCCAGGGTTATGGGATGCAGATAGGAAAGTGGAACTGACACCACAAGCAGCTAAGCCATGATCTTATTTAAAGGTAGAGTACCTTGATGGGCCAGACAGCCCACACCAGCTTCTCAGTCTTATGTTCCTAAAAGTCCTCGATAAAGTAAATTGAGGCCGGCAAATCCATAGCTCTATTACATTTATAAAGACATGCAGAACTTATGACAAATTCAGAGTTAGGCTCACTATGACCTTTACTGTAAATCTTAGCTCAAGTTGATCTCCCAGCCTTTTAGCACTTTGCATTTTTATCGATTAGACCCTGGAGTGTGACCAATGATTTTCACATGACCCCTTTCCAATTTACTTTGCCTCCTGTTATTTATTTGAACTAGACCTGCTGATGTCAATTTAGCACCTACTAATAGAGTTAGACCTGCTAGAGACCATCAGCAGCTTGTGGGATCCTCTGATGCCAATAGTACTGTTGATTCAGGTTATTAGATGCACAGTGGTGTCCTGTGATGGAGTACAATGTATTCACTTTCAGCTGCACTCCACTAACTGAATTCATGGCACGGTAACCAATGGATGTTTTTAACAAAGTTCAGCCAATTCATTTATAATAAATAGAACTGACGAAGTACAGCAAATGAATTGTTCTCCTTTTCTGTGTTTCTCTGGTTCTCTCATTAACTGCAGAGTAAATATTTCTTTCCGTGTCATTTTCAGAGAAAGTGTTTACTTATCATCACTTGTTGACTCATAACTAATGACTTATGGTTGTCAATGAAAAGTCCTTTTCTTCAGAAGTGTTCAGTTATTCTTGGCTCATTTGGTCATACGCTTGTCTGATTTAGAAGTTTAGGGGTTAAAGGCACACTCAGACCGAAATGCCTATTGGCTGAAAATCACAGGTGGGTAGACAACTTACAGTGAAATGTTGGCATTGAATTGCCAGGCCAAGAGCAAGCCTACCCTCAGCCATAATGATTAGATTACTTACCTGGAGGAAACAGGCCCTTCGGTCCAACAAGTCCACACCGACCCCGCCAAAGCGCAACTCACCCAGACCCCTTCACCTAACACCACGGGCAATTTATCCTGGCCAATTCACCTAACCCGCACATTTTTGGACTGTGGGAGGAAACCGGAGCACCCGGAGGAAACCCACGCAGACACGGGAGAATGTGCAAACTCCACACAGTCAGTCGCCTGAGGCGGGAATTGAACCCGGGTCTCTGGCACTGTGAGGCAACCGGGCTAAATTGGTGCAAAGTGAGACTTTCACCCCCCCCCCCCCAACAAATCACCACTCACTCTCACGCGTGTATGGAACACACAAGCACACACAATTCCATTGCTAAGGAAAAGAGAATCAATCCTTATGATATGGTGACTTAGTGAAACACAAACAGAAGGTGGAAGGTTGACAGGAAGGTTGAAAATATCCCAGAATCTTTAAGAGGATTGGAGGACTTCCTTATATGTCTGCAGTCACCCTGTTTTATGGCTTTTAGTTGGTTTACAGGTATATAATGAAGATAGCTGCTCCCTTCACTTTTCAAATGAAGAGCATCCTGATCATCTGGCCCTAGTGCTGTACTATGACAGATTGACCTACGCCAGCAGATGGTGCTAATCAACCTCTTTTGCCACAAAATCAACTTTTCAACAAATGTTTTTGGTAAATTTTGTTCAGAGAGGGGAAGAGGCAAAGAAGCCATGACTGTAACATTTGTCACAATGGCATCAAGCATGTGAGATGCAATAATGCTTTTTAATCTTCTGTGTTCCACAACTGTATCCAAAATTCTACTGCCTACATTTGAAAGCACACCAAATCCCGTTCTTTCACCAGTCTTGCACTTTCTGACCTATACTAGCACCCAGCTTGTCAGTTTCTCAATTCGAAACCTCTCTTTCTTGTTTTCAGTTCCTGCCTTGGTCTTGCTCCTACCTATCTCTGCAATCTCCTCCGGTTCCACAGCCCTCCAAAATACTTGCACAAGTCCAATATGGCCTTTTTGTGCTTCCCTGATTTTTATCACACTGCTGTGAGCTGCTTTTTCAGCTGCCTAGGGCTAAGATCGGAATTATCTTTCCATACCCCTTCATCTTTATATCTCTCTCTACTGCATTAAGACACTCCTTAAACTTACCTAGGTGATCATCTTCCGCCTGGGATGGAGGAAGAGCACCCCATCTTCCGCCTGGGAACCCTCCAACCACAGGGGATGAACTCAGATTTCTCCAGTTTCCTCATTTTCCCTCCCCCCACCTTGTCTCGGTCGAATCCCTTGAACTCAGCACCGCCTTCCTAACCTGCAATTTTCTTCCTGACCTCTCCACCCCCACCCCACTCCGGCCTATCACCCTCACCTTGACCTCCTTCCACCTATCACATCTCCATCGCCCCTCCCCCAAGTCCCTCCTCCCTACCTTTTATCTTAGCCTGCTGGACACACTTTCCTCATTCCTGATGAAGGGCTTATGCCGGAAATATCGAATTTCCTGTTCCTTAGATGCTGCCTGACCTGCTGCGCTTTTTCAGCAACACATTTTCAGTGTAGATGACCATCTCCCCATATATGTGGATCAATGTCACGCTGTACCTGATAACATTCTTGTGAACTGCCTTGGGACACTTTCTTATGTCAAGGATGCTATACAAATGCAAGTTAAATGTTACTGCAAGCTACATCATTATGCTAAGGTATTTGCCAAACACTTTGTGGATAGGAACACTATTTCTTTTATAACTTGGAAAAATATAGGGTTGCAATACTATAAACATAAAGAAATAACTTTAACACTGATATTGAAAAACATCAGAGTGGGACAAAATTGGTAGTCAGTTGAATTCAGTTAAAAACATTTGTAATCCTATATACAACAGTGACTCTAATGCAAGAAATAATTTTGAGCTGTAGAGTATGTTGGAAATGACAAGGAACATAAAAGCAAACTATAAGAGCTTTTATAAGGTTGTAAAAAGAAGATTCCCACAGAAAAATGTAGGTTCCTCACAGTATGAAACTGGCAAGTTGGTAATAGAGAACTATAACTTTGACAAGGAAATGACACATCAATTAAAAAATTACCTTATTTTTGTAGTCATAGAAGACACAAATAATTTTCCAGGAATGCTAGGGAAGCAATGATCTGTTGGGATGGAGAAATTGAAGAAAATTAGTACAGGTACACAATCCTTTATCCAAAATTCCAAAATCCAAAGTTAATTTGTGAAGTGTTTTTCTGCATAACAAGATTGTTTGGCGTGTGAACAGGTGACCCAACTTCATACCCATTCGACCCATGTCACTCAGATGTGATGTGGCAGCATTGGCAGGCATCAATTGGCAGGCATCAATTGTGTCTCAGCGCTGGTAGTAGTCACATGTGGGTCTGCAGTTCGGAAAGATATTTTTCATTTCACTGTGAAAATGTCATTTATTCTGAATTCTGAAAAATTCCAAAATCCGAAAAACAACTGGCCCCAAGGATTTCAGATAAAGGATTGTGTACCTATATTAGTAAAAACAGTGCTAAATAAATTAATGGAACTGAAAATTGATCTACAGCCCAGTATACAAAAGGAGGTGGTCTTGGAAATAGTAGATGCACTGTTCTCATCTTTCAAAATTCAGTAGATTCTTGAGCAGATGACAAATGTAACCTTACTATTTAAAACAAAACTGGGAATTACAGACTGATAACCCTAACAACAGTAGTAAGAAAATGCTGGAGGCTGTTATAAAGAATATGATAACAGGGACACTTTGTGTAATACCATTGGTATTTTCTAAGTCAACATGGATATATGAAACGGAAGTCACGATTGACAAACATTCTGGAGTTTGAGGATGTAACTAGTTGAACATTTGGCAGAAAACCAATGGGTGTAGTGCATTTAAATTTCCAGAAAGCTTTTGATAAAGTCCAAGTGAGAGATGAGTGAACAATTCAAAAACACGGGATTAGGGTTTAGTATACTGGCATGGATTGAGAACTGGTTTGCAGATAATTGGAAACAGAGCAGGAATAAATGGCTTGTTTTTAGAGTGGAATATGTTTGTGAGAGGGGTGCTGAATAAGTGCTTGGTCCCCACTTATTCACAATTAAAACCATGGATTTGGATGAGTGAATCAAAACTAAGTGGGGTTGTGAGTGGTGAGAAGGATGTAAAAAGGCTTCAAGACAATTTAAACAAGTTGAGTGAGTGGGCATGGCAGATGTAGTATAAACAGGGTAAGCATGACGGTCTCCACTTAAGTAGGGAGACCAGATTGGCAGCTCATTATTAAAGTGTGATAGATTGGAAAATATGGATGTATGAAGGGACTTGGGTATTCTTGTACATTGGTCGCTAAAAGCAAGCATGCAGCTGCAGCAAACAGTCAGGAAGACATGAGTTTTGAGAAGATTTGTAGCTCAGGTTGAGGTTCCGAATGGAGGATTGCTCGCTGAGCTGGAAGGTTCATTTTCAGGAAGACAATTGGTACTTCAGCTGCCATTGCAAGAGGGTTTGAGCAATAAACTAAGAAACCTTACTGCAGCTTTACAGGGCCTTGGTGAGACCACACCTAGTGTTTTGCATGCAGTTTTAATATCCTTATTTGAGAAAAGATGTACTTCCCATAGAGAGAGTGCAGTGGAGTTTCTCCAAACTGATTCCCGGGATTGCACGTCTGACAAAGGATTTGGTCGACTGGGCCAGTGTTGTTTGGAGTTTAGAAGAATGAGAGGAAATCTTATTGAAACATATAAAATTACACACAGATACAGGGATGATGTTTTCCCTGGTAAAGGGGTCCAAAACTCAGGAAACTTGATAGGACATTTTGAACTGAGATGAGAAGCAATTCCTTCACTCAGAGGTTGGTGAACCTGTGGAATACTCTGTAGAGGTCAAGTCAGAATATATTTGAGAGAAATAGACTTCTAACGTGGCTAAAGATGACAAGTGAGCATATGGCATTGAGATAAAGGATCAGCTACGATCAATGAGCCAAATAGCATACTTCTGCTCCTATTATCTATGTACCTCCTGAACTAGGATAGGCACTACACAAATATCTGTTCTCTTTGTCTCTTCTGGAACTGCTGACAGAGCAGTTAGTCAGTTCTTTTGCCATTAACTTGGGAAAATGTAGGAAATTTTAGCCTGTATTTACTATGCATCCATTCTAGACCTCCTGCCACAAAGTTGATTGGGTAATATTGAGCAAAAGTGGGAGGGGGGTTAAATAAATCCTCTGAGAAAGCAAACTAAAGCTTTACAGTGGTTTCCCAAAATGCTTTTGATCTGTTCCACTGAAATAAGCAAGTGCCAATTTGAGTTAATAACAGTCTTTTCTCATAAAGCTTAATAGGGATTTAGCAACAAAAAAAGGTTATGGAGCGTTCAATGTCCAGTGATTAACTTGAACTTTAAAATCCCATACTTAGGACTTGAAAGGCATGTTATATACTCAGGAATGTGGTGTTTAAACAAGAGTCAGCAGTGGGACACTGTGAAATATATTTGTGTACCCAGTTTGCAGGTAGTGTCTTATACTTGCCACATATACATATACCTGTAACAGCACATAAGAGAAATATACATTGATTCAAGAGTTTATTTCAAGTGAGAGTTGTTCAATTCCTGTTACAATTTTTAGGCTAAGACATGTCAGCACGGTGATTCAGTGATTAGCACTGATCTCCAGCAGCTGCAGTCCTCACTTTCTCCTAGTTGATTTCAACCCTACTGCGAAGCCTCTTCCAAGAATGCCTACTTTGAAGATGTTCTCCTCCTCTCTCTACAAGGATCTCAGTGAGTCTCTGCCTATTGCATTCCCAGCTACCACTCCCCCACCCAGCCCCTACCCCTCCCATTTATCTCTCAGCCCCCTGGCCCACAAGCATCATTCCTGATGAAGAGCTTATACCCAAAATGTCAATTCCCCTCCTTCTCGGATGCTGCCAGCTGTACTTTTCCAGCGTCACACTCTCGACTGCTGCCTCACAGTATCAGGGACCTTGTTTGATTTCAGCCTTGGGTGATTGTCTGTGTGGTTTGCACATTGTCCTCATGCCTGTATGGGTAATCCTCCCAGTGCTTTGATTTCCTCCCATAGTCCAAAGATTAGGAACATGCTAAATTGCCTGTAGTGTCCAGGGATATGCAGGCTAGGTGAATTAAGCAAGTGAAGTGCAGGGAGAAAGGGATAGGGTAGGGCCATGGGTCCGGGTGGGATGCTGTTTGGAGGGTCAGTGTGGACTTAATGGGCTGAATGGCCCGCTTCCACACTGCAGGGATTCTATAGTAGGCCATTTAGCTCCTCAGACGTATTCAGTGAGTTTATGGCTGATTATTGCTAACCTCAAATGCCCCATATCCTTTAATACTTTTTCTTCAGAATCTTTTTTGAAGGATAAATATTGACAAGAAGTTCAGAAAAAAATTTGCCTTTCAACTTTCTTCACTTAGACCCATCGCTGCACCTCAAAGGGTTGACAGTTCCTTTGTTTCATCTAAAGCCAGCAGCTCTACTAGTGCAGCTCTCACGCGGATCACTGCACTGGAGTCAAGTGCCCAACTCCTTAAGACCCAGAGATGCAAATACCCTTGACTGCACCAAAATTGAAACTTTCTTTATAAAACTACATTTTTAAGTAGTGAAGACTTCCTGAGTTATGATGTGGTGCCACCTTTCAAGAAGGCCTGACATTTTCTGTCAGATGGAAACCCTGAGGTGCATTTGGTCAACAAGAAGAATGCTCCTCATTACTCAGTCAAAATCCTAGGATACACTGCCCACCACAGCATCATTCGTGTTTGCTGTGCCAAATGGACTGCAACAGCTTAAGAAGGCAGCTCACCATCA
Organism: Hemiscyllium ocellatum; assembly: GCF_020745735.1. Taxonomy (NCBI): domain Eukaryota; kingdom Metazoa; phylum Chordata; class Chondrichthyes; order Orectolobiformes; family Hemiscylliidae; genus Hemiscyllium; species Hemiscyllium ocellatum. Next base: position 18,554,125 of record NC_083434.1, read on the forward strand.
CGTGCTCATTGCCAAGTAGGGATAGGAACTGAATGCTGGCCCACCCAGAAACTCCCCCCCACCCCCCAACCCCCCAACACACACACACACACACACACACACACACACACTAAATAAATGAAATACTAATTGGCCTCTAATTAGTCCCATTGCTTATCCATTGTTTGTTCAGTTTCTTTCTCTATTTGCAAATGTATTTATTGAAGAGGATATACTATCAGTAACAGGAGCTCCAAATATTATCATCAATTCATTTTTCCAACAACTTACAGCACAAACTAATTGGTATTGAAGGGTCAGGAACAGCATCTTACTTGGTGTATGCACCAAAAACGACACCCTAAGCAAATTCTGAGCCAACATTTATTACTCCCTTCTGTCAGCATTTACATGTCAGCAATGTACATACTCAACATATCTCAAACTTCAAAGAGTGACCAAACAAAATACTGGTCAGCAGCAGGGAAACAGCCACAGTTATTCATAAAAAAAAACCCCAAAGAAGTGTGGATGTTGGAAATTGGGGGAAAAAATTGCTGGAAATTCAGGTCTGGCAGCATCTGAGGAGAGTGACTTTTCGGGTCCACTGAGCGTTCAGAATCGATTTTACAAGGGGGCATCCGAAATGTCCATCTTCCTCCTCAACCGAGGAGTCCCCATCAGCGTGATTGACAGGGCCCTTAGTCATCTGACCCATCTCCCAAACTTTGGCCCTCACCCCTTCGCTTCCCTCCCACAACAGCGGTAGGAGCACCCTGGTGCACCACAGTTACTCATAATCTTATGCAGGTCGTTCTGTTATAAAGCGTGTTTCGTTAATGCAAATTCACTGTCACATGATTGACTGATTGGGGAGCTATTTCTACAGTGCGAACTTTTAAAATGTGTGTTGGCTGTAATGCGATTACATTGCCAACACTTTAAAACTGTTTCTAAAGCAGGAGTTTTCTATAATACGGGATTGCATAAGGATGCAACGATCACGTGATAGAAGAACTGACTGTTGTGTCTGACAGATCTATGATACATGCAGATGCTTGCATATGTATGATTACCAACACATATTGCAAACCTCAGCACGTTATTTAGTTCTGGGAGCTATCCATTCTCCCTTGAGGCTGTTGGTATTGAAACAGCAGAGCCATCAACAGTGCAGATTTAGCAGCTCTCACTTGTATCTGAATTTCTTCACATAAATGGAAAATGACTTTACTCCACAAATTGTCACACAACATTCTTAGCTGGTAAACTAGATTTAAAAAAAAAACTGCTTGCTCATATTTATTGTATACACCTGTTGGAAGGCTTTAAATCAGAAATAACCTTAATTCCCATTTGACAGTTTTATGTGTCGGTAATATTTACTTTTGGTAGGTTCCCATTATAAGTAAGATATCATGTAGATTGGAATCTATTATTAAAACTTAGTGTTAGACTTTGCAAACTCCTTAACTTGACAGGCCTCAGGCTTTCTTGTGATTAATCCCACTGCTCTGAAATGCCATCTGCTTCTGAGGAGCCGTGATAACACTGCTGAGAGCTGCAATAGGCCTGCATATTGAGGAGCTTATTAATTAACTCTTAACCTGATTGGCATATAATTAGTTGAATGTTCTCAGTGGTCAGTGGGTTGATTAGTTGATATCTAATACACTCTACCCCAGATGTGGGCCCTGATTTACATTCCTGTGTTGGATGTAAAGGGTTGGGAGAAATCCCGACTCCACCCATCTGACCTTTTAAGATACTGCGCGCATTTCCAACTTTCAGTTGTGTGGATGGCAAGATGAATTGGAAGTTGAGCAGTGCAACATGGGAAGTACTTAAAAGGGCGCCAGTTCCCAAGGTAGGCTGGAATAATGCTTGCCTTGGGGCTCCAGTACTGTGTTCAAAGTTTAAAACCTCTGATGTATGAATACACATTTTGACACATCTTGCCAGGGATCTTTGATTCTTATTCCAACATGTTCTAGGACCATATCTGCAGGGTATCCCACCTTCTTAAAGGGGTTCTCAAGGTTATCCTCCAAAAGAAATGCTGTGAGAACAGATATGCACTAATCTCCACGTCCCTGGTTCCAGGCACCAGAGCTTCCATGATCAGATTTGAGTACAGACAATTAATCAATTAAAGATGCTGCCTCAAGAAACCATGTATGCACAAACTATGGACCATGTCCCATCCTGCTTCCATTAAAATGAGAGTGCCAGCTTTGGGGCATGGATCTTGCAATTGCTGATGTCCACGGGCATTTTTGCCAAGGCAGAGACGTTCTTCATCATGGTAACAAGTGAGGCTCCAGTCTCAAAAAGCAAACCATGGCTCAAGTTATTTCCTATAGACATCATTTTAGGCTTTAAAAGATGTAATTCACAGCAATTTAACAGTCCTTTCACATTTACTGGCATAACATAAATATTATAAAGTCTGCTTGTACTTATCAGACCAGTGCTGTTTTATTAAACTTCAACCTGACCCAATTATGAGGAGTCATATTTAAGTTTTGGTTTAAGTAAAGAATCCTGAAAGAATTTCTAAACAATGTTAACGAATTGTTTGGGTGATTTTGTTAACAATGAGCTAAAGTATCTTGACCTTAAGAGTAAAATCCACATAACAATTATAACACCTGCTGTTGTTATACAACTTTTGGGATATTGCAAAATCAGCAATCCAAATTAACCCAGATGTGACATTAATACAGGATCAGCGATGGATGTTATTGCGAGCTCCCAAACATGTTCTGGAACTTGTCAACTGTTGGGCTTCATCGTGTATTCTCATTGAAAAATTCAATTTTCATCAGAATTTAACACTAAAAATATAGTGTTGCAATTTTTGAAAAGATTTTTTATATAATGTCTAATGTGTGTTCAGACAGTCAGTTACAAATGTGGAATGTTGACTATAGAGTCACCTTTTACATGATAAAAGGGCAAATGAGTATTAATGCTGAAGTAGTCCTGGGTACTTTGCATATGGTGAATGTAAATGTTTAGGTTTGAGCTGTGCATTGAGAATCCTAACAGTTTACTTGGAGTGTTGCAAATTTGCATTTTAAAAAGTGAGATGGATAAAAGTGGAAAGCTAATTACTGGAAGTGCTTAAGCATTCTTAAATGTAATACTACCAAATTAATATACAATACATGAAGAACCCTGTGATTCACTTTCAATCATGCTGTGTTCCACTTCTGTTATAATTTCATTGCAGCACTTGCACGATAATTTCCACATACTATTAATCAAATCCCACCCATATACTCTGTTCCAGATGGCCATACCAAATGCAATTAATCACACTCCATCCATATCCACCTCCCTCATAACAAGACCATGTATAATCAATGAAATTCCATCCATATATTTTGTCCCTGCTGTCCATACACATATTGCAGACATCACTGTGGTGTCAACTGGGCTATCACTTACTCTCAAAACTGCATAGAGGTGTCGCCTAGTTTAAATAACTGCTGTAATATTAGTATGCAATATAAAGAGCAAGATGTTAATGCTTGACAATGCGTGCAAGTAGCTTTCTTGTCCAAATGTTTTATCTGCATATAGTGTAAGACTGTGGAGCAAATTCCAGATCAGTTATGTGATGGAAAGAATTTGGAGCCTCGATCATCACTGTCATGCTCCATGTAAAAGTGCATGTTGTCACATCAACTCAGACTCCTTGGAGGGCTGGTTGACTGGACAGCCAATGTGGCTCAAATTACTGTAGGGTTTAATCTGGGTGGAGTCTGGAGCTATACATTGCCCTCTGTTTGGTGGAGATTGCAGTGCTACAGGTAGATCTTGTCTTTGGACAGAACTCAAGACTATTACAATATTGTTTAATCTTTGAACAGCACAGTAACATCACATCAGAACTTGAATGTTCCTGAGGGAAATAGTATGTTAATCTTTTGATTTGGTTCATTTTCCCGTGCATGTTCAGCAATTGTGAAGAGCTGCAAGTAACTACTGGGAAAAAAGATTTGCACAAACTGTTGGTAGCATCTCTGCTTTGGATAAATGGCAAATAATCAATAATAAATCTAGTAGGGAAATCAGAGGAATGCTGTTCCTCCAGAGTGTGGTTAGAACGTGGAACTCAGTGCCAGAGGGATGTGTTGAGGATACATTTCATGAGAAATGAGATACATGTATGAAGGAGAAAGGAATTGAGGAATTGTTGTTAGGATGAAATGAAATAAGGTTGGAGGAGACTTCCCTGTAGCATGATAAAGTTGGGGTAAATGGCCAATTTTGGTGCTGGAGATTCTGTGTAAAATGATGGAAAGTCGTCTCCTCATATTTATTGCATTCCTGTATTTTTGCTCACTTCCAAATATATAACTTGATATTGAAGATAATTTTATATCCGAGGAATGCTAATCCCTTATGATCATGCATCTTGATGCTACTTACCAATTGAACCCAGAAAAAAGGATTAATGCTTCCCATTTCCAAAAGATATAGAGTAAAAAGATAGGAAGGTATCAAATTTATTGTCTGGCATTCTTATTGAACTTATTTTCTTTTAATGTTGCAGGTTGCACCAGTAATCAAGGAAAGGATGATGAAGAAAGGCAGTATGATGGTGGGTTACCAACCTCATCGTGACAAAGTCAACTTCTTCCGTCAAATCATCATTAGTCCCCAGGTCAGCCGTGAGGATATGGACTTTATTCTCAATGAAATTGACTGCCTGGGGAAGGATTTATAATTTGGATTTAAAGGGTAGATGATAAGTTATGTTTACAATTACATTACTGGAAAGAGTTTGAAGTTATTCAAAGTTTAGATTAGAAAACCGGGCAAAATTGACTTGTATTCATTTTAGCATGAGCAAGATTAACTTTGAAGTAGATTTCACCCTTCAGTACCTGAAAACTTGCTTATTTTATAGAACAAGTGATGAAGCTTAGTGGAATCTGACAAAAATGGTTATGACTTATATTTGTATTCAGTTGTTGTTGTTTAATGTTATCGTATAAACGTCCATGCAGAAATGTTGGTGTACATCTTTGGAACCCACGTGTACGTGAATTTCAAAAGAAAACCTGAGTACTGATGAATTTACCTACAATTTACTAAATTGCCTCCTTTAATTGTTTTGTTTCTGGAGCTATATGTCCTAAAACAGTGAAAATTGATTTACAAAGCGAGAATGAGGCCTCAGCTACAAGGCTTCACATATCAACATACATCTTCCATTGCCCTTGACACTTCAATTCTGACCAATGGGTCAAGCTCCAATTTAAAATGGTGCTTACCTTTTGTTTGCTTTTCTGTGTACCTTTTTGAAGTGAAATTTCCATCCCACCTCTATGACTTGGCAATGGAATAAATGCAGTTATGGGCCCAAGAAAGCACAGTCAATTTTATTCATCTTCCCAACCCTAGAAATTTTCAAGGTGATGATAGGGTCAGGAAAATGCAGGCAAGCAACTGTAAACATACTTGGGAGGACTCTACAACTAAATCAAAATATACATTATCTTATTTTATGAGAAAAACCAGGCCATAAGGCAGCAGTAAGAAGCTGCAAATCAGGAAAAGATGTCACCAATATTAGGAGCATAGGGAAAAATAAGCTATTATTTCAGTTAGAGTATTAGGTTAAAATTGAGGAAAATGAAAATTATTGCTGAGTATATTGTGTTGCCAGTTACAAGAGCAACTATAAGCTTGTCAAATTACGTTCCTATTGAAGACAGGGCAACTAGTATTTGTCAACTATGTAATATTAAATAAGTGCAGCTTTGTGTAGTTATTATGACACATGATATATTATCACTATATTGATATAAAAATGAGGCAGTTGTTAGATTAAATAAACAGCTAGGGTTACTTCAGTTGTTCCTTAAAGGTGTTCCTACAGCTGACTAGCTATTTTACAGAGAAACAATCTTCCTTGCACTTAAAGCATTTTTAAGGAGTTACATAAAATATCTCTTAAAGGGACACTTTCTCCTAGTAGCTGGAATTTGTTTTAAAAATCCTTCTGTTGGCTGATGACCATCCAAAAATTCAGTCATCTAAATACCTGCTCATGATTAAATTATAGTACTTTTGACAGTTATGAACTGCATGCGTGAACGTAGAATTTTTATTTGAAAACTTTCTAAAGTAGCTTTTTACTTGAACGATTACTCCAAATAAACAGCACTACTATGCTACATTTTGCTGAATCTTAACTAGTGAATTGCATTGTCTGTAGTAAGATATCGTTATATTGTGATGACCCACACTTGCCAAAAAAAACAGCATCTTTAAAATGGCAACTTTATTAATGAATATAAAGTATTTTTGATTGGCCCATTACTAGACAATACATTACTTACTTTGGCCTGTTTTGACCATTCCACAGATGTAAACTTAAAATATTTTCCGTGCAAATATAAAAGTTAGGTTAGCAGTGGGTAAGGAGAAAACTTAAGACATGTTCTCTGTAATTTTACTCTTGGAGCTGGTTTCTATTTCAGGATGAAATTAAAGTTCTTCCCAGGGTACATTTGAAAGGACAAAATCTTGCATTGAGGTTTTTTTTCATTACTTTTTTTTAAGTGAGGTTTTTGGTTTATTTAAATGGCACTTACTATTTTTGTGGAATTTGTTCTATTTATTGCAATGTTTTCTGTCAATATTTTTTAAAAAAAGATGTTATGGAGTGTTAAATTGTTAAATTGTAGCCTGCGTTGGAGGTATGTTTACATGTCAGTGGAAAGAGGATAGGGAAAAGATGTGTGGGAGGTTGGTAACAATGAACAAACGTCAAGAGTAATTGAACAATGTATTTACTTGCTGCCTGGTAATTTGAGTGACATGTCACCCTTTCATGAAATGTGGGTGTCTATGTCTTTCTGTGTATGTTGTATTATATACGATTTTATTTATGGAATCAATTCATGAGAACACTGTTATAAAGCCAATGAATTGTTCACAAAAGATATTCAATTCCATTTTTTTATGATGGGCTTTAAACTGAAATTTTCAGCGTTCTATAGAAATGGAATTATAAAGTTGGAGTGTATATGTGATGCGCACACACACACAAATTGGGTGTGAATATAAAATTATATTTGAACTAAATTGTCACATGGTCTTTAACTATAAGGGAAAGATGAAATTCCACTCAAAGAACAAAGGTGGAATCAAAATGTGATGTTTTTTCAATCTGTTAACAGGATCTGTTCACAGGAAAATAGAAGGGAATGAATCATAATAGTGAAGTTTCTCTTATACCTCAGATTGTTCTGTTAGTATCATTAATTTTACCAAAGGAAAGCAGTTGAACCACTGATGAGTGAAATTTGGAGGTGAAATGCCTATATTGTTTGTCTCTAGAGTTTCAGACAAATGATTAAGGATTAAATGGTTTCAAACTTCTAATGGAAAAAGGTACACATCATAAAGTTGGAACATGGAAATTGATCTCAAATGTAAAGATTAGCCACTAGGTTTGCTCGCTGAGCTGAAAGGTTCATTTCCAGGTGTTTTGTCACCCTACGAGGTAACATCTTCAGTGGGCCTTCGGGCAAAGCACTGTTGATAATTCCTACTTTGTATTTATATGTTTGGGTTTCTTTGAGTTGGTGATGTCATTTCTGGCGGTGATGTCATTTCCAGCAGTGATATCATTTCGTGTGATGAGGTCATTTCCGGTTCTTTTTCTCATGGGGTGGTAGATGGGGTCTACCATGGTGGAAGATATTACCTAGTTGGGATACAAAACATCTGGGACTGAATCTTCCAGCTCAGCCAGCAAACCTACATGCAGAACCTCAACCTGAGCTACAAATCTTCTTAATAAAAATAGCCACTAAATGAGAATCTCCTTTATGTTGTAAATATTCAACAATTCAGGTGTCTTTAACTCAGGGAATATTAATATTTCTTGAATGGAAAGGCAGTTCCACCTTCTAAAGGTATCTGAATAAATCAAGTGAATTAGTCTGTTTGAAATGATAGTACTGTATTTATTGGATCTGAATGGTAGCCATTATGTGATGAAGTGCCAGTGTTGAACTGAGGTGGACAAAGTCAAAAGTCACATGACACCAGGTATAGTCCAATAGGTTTATTTGAACTCACAAGCTCTTGGTGCACTGCCCCTTCATCAGGTGAAGTCACTCCACTTGATGGAAATACCTGAACGCTAGTGCTTCCAAATAAACCTGTTGGACTATACCTGGTGTTGTATGATCTTTATCAGCTAATAGTGACTCTGTTTCATCAGATTATTCTGTTATAACATTGATAGGCATGTTGAATTGTTTTTGTTGTTCTGTTGAGAAAATGTAAAGATTGCGAGGCAAATGGTAATAAAATAACTTCCTGCCTGTTCAGGGTGATGGGGAGAGGTACAAAGAAAGTCAATTCATAAACTGTCAGGTAGAATTTTGTTTTATGGTATTTTTGACTGAATTTGCTGATAAATCAATAATATCCATTGGTTGCTGTAGTAACTTTAGAGCTTGACTATGTCAGATAACTTGGAAAACACAACAATTTATTGAAACTAAAACACTCATTTACAGAGCACATTATTTGGTCTTTACATTCCCAATGCCCCCACTCCATTTCTGCTTGAGCTAGAAGGTCACATGACTTCTCCCTCAGACTTTATCTCTTCATGGAGCCAACGACTACTGCTGTATATGGCTAGAATTTTGAAAGCATGTTCAACAACGACCACATTTATGATTATAACTTAAACAATACACAGGAAATCACCCTTCTTCACGCTGGAAAGGGAACATTAAGCAAAGGTTAGATTATATCAGATATCATCCCAAAGATCGAATCTGTGTTCAGTCAGTTCCGTCTAGGAATACCAAGCCTTTTAAATTGTCCTGGTAATTCTGGGGGATTAAATGTTAAACTGCTAAAAGAAACTTCCCAGCAGAAAAATCAATTCAAAAAAATGTTTATTTTTAGAAGGTTCTTTAAATACTTTGTCATTCAAAAAGCAATTTCTCTCATGTTTGATATTTTTATAGCTAGTAAACAATCAAAAATCTTTCAGTAAAGTCACAAAGAATCTATCCACTTTCCAATTGGCTGTAAAGTCAGTACAGAGGAGAAAGTGAGGACTGCAGATGCTGGAGATCATACATGAAAGTGTGATGCTGGAAAAGCACAGCAGTTCAGGCAGCATCTGAGGAGCAGGAGAATTGACGATTTAGGCATAAGGGCATATGCCTGAGATGTTGATTCCCCTGCTCCTCAGATGCTGCCTGGCCTGCTGTGCTTTTCCAGCACCACACTCTCGAGTACGAAGTCAGTGCACTGAAAATGGGCAACCAATGGCAACAATGTAGAGGCAGAACAATTGGAGGCAGCAGGTCACCTCCAGGCTTGTGTCCAATCACATTTGCCAATCTTAGACCCTTACCTGACATTGCTAATTTGCAATAAATTTATTGTCTTTTAATTGAATGTGGAAATACTTCTTCATAGTAACAACCAAAACTGTAAAATCATCAATTGAGAATAAAACAAATCTACGATTTCAATTTTACTGAATGAATGAGGTCACCTGATTTCCTTTGTCTAACACTCCAAGTGCATATTGGATAATTTGCAGGTTTTACACTGGATATGTCATTGAAGGAAAAGTTAGCTTTAGACAAACACTCTATCAGAAAGTAAAACAGCTTATTAAGTGATTGTTGTGTATGTTACAGTACTATTTAACTCCTAGTCACATTGCGCTATTTCAAGTGATAGAAGTATTTATATCTACTGGACTAAACTCCACGGAACTACTACTCTGTCTAAAATGAACTCCTACACTCTGTCTATATTTAGTGGAGTTTCAGCATTATTTTACAACGTGTGGTATTGGAGGTAGTTTGGACCATTTAACCTAAAGTAGAAGCAAAATATCAAAATGTATCCAGTAGATTTTTTTTACACCTAATTTATGGGGCTCAGTGTACATGAATGAGACTTGAGGTGATAACTTATGTTTCAACATATGAGTAAAGACTTCTGTATTTAATGCCATGAAATAAAGTTCTTCTGTTTGTGCAGAGAAATTGTTATGTTTTATGTTATTTGCTGTCCGAGAGAAGCTTATTATTTGGAGTTAGGCAATAGATCTCCTATAATAGTTCCTCTTTCTGTGTCTGCAGAGTCAGTTTGGATTCACCCTAAAATGCTGCTATATCCTCATTCATGTGTTAACTGTTGGTGACATTATCTGCAAACATACCCACTTGGATATGTCGATGGTATCCAACTTCACCTCTGCTACTACCTTAGATTCTGTTATTAGTGCTGTCATTGTCATACAAATCATAGAATATTACAGCATGTAGAGACCCTTCAGTCTATCAATCATATCTGTGCTGATCATCAAACACCTATCTGCTTGAATTTTATTTCCAAGGACTTGGTCCATCGCTCTGTATACTATAGTACACTGATTATTCATTTAAATACTTCTTAAATGCTGTAATGGTGCCTACCTCTACCACCCTTTTAGACACTGTGTTCCAGATACCCACTGTGGTCTGTGTGAAAACAAAATTTTCCTTAACTCCCCTCTGATCTTTCTGCTCCTTACCATAAATGTTAGGCCCGGATAATGACTTCCCAACTAGGTGGAAATGTTTAATCCTATTGACCTGATCTATGTATCTCAAACTTTTAAGTGCCCCCTCAAATTTCTTTATTATAAGAAAAACAGCTCTAGCCTATCTAATCTTGCTTCAGAGCTGAAAATCTCCAGCTCAGGCAACAACCTGGCAAATATCCTCTGCATCCTCTCTAGTGCAATCACATCCTTCCTATAGTGTGCCAACCAGAATCGCACACAGTACTCTAGCTGCAATCCAGTACTGCACCACTGCACCCTACCCCTAACCCCAATTCTTCTGTTCCTTGACTAATAAAAAGTTATCTCGTAAATCTTCCTGACTATCCTATCTACCTGACCAGTTGCCTTCAAGGATCTGTGTATATGCACACAAGGTCCTGCTGATCCTTAGCACTACCCAGCATACAACCATTCCTCATGTACTTCCTTACTTTGTTAATCCTCCCAAAAATGCATCATTGCACACTTTTCATTTGCTACTGTCCCATCTATTTGACCAGTCTGTCTAAAACTTTTCTCCTTGCTATTTACCACACCACCAATTTGGTTATCATCTGATAAAACCTTCAATTACCATGTCTAGACCATTAATACCAACTACAAACAGTGAGGGACCCAGCACCTAACTCTGCAGTAACTGGACATAGATTTATTTTGAAAACTGGAAATCTAAGCCAGTATCCTCTGTGTGCTGCTACCAAATTAATTTTGGTTCCAATTTGTCTTGAAGCTGCTGTCTTCATGAACAATCTCCCATGGAACACCTTGTCAAGAGCCTTACTGAAGTCCATGTAGATTACACAACCTCCTTACTCTCATCCTAGTCAATTTCAAAAAAATATTCATTCAAATTTTGAAATGACTCCCATTGCTCCAGCTCCCATGTTTTCTATCAGTAGGTGCTGCTGGTTAACTTTAGCCAGATCCTGTCTTAGTATGTTTAAATTAGTACTCCTCCAATTCAGAACCTCTACTTTCTTCTAACTTTGTAAGATTTATGGTCATTATGGAAAAGGACAAAGTTATAGCCAGTATTACCAAACTGCTCCCCCATTGACACTTGCACCTCTTGCCTGGCTTCATTTCCAAAGTTAGGCACAGCACTACCCACTTACTCATTAAAGTTTCTTATGCAGGCTTTCAAAAGCTCTCCCTTATACAATTCAAGAATTCTGTCCCCTCTTAGCCTTTCACAACTTGTCAGAGTTAATATTAGGGAAGTTGAAGTCTCTGTTGTTACTCTAATTTTGATTCCACTTCATTGAGTTTTGCCAAGACTCTGCTCTTCCCTTCAACCATTGAGTGACATCCTTGACTCTGGTCTCCCACATTCCTAGTGTCACATCTGTGACCACAGAAACACCCAGCTTTACCCCTTGCTGTTGAGCTGCCTCCTACCATTATTTTTCCTGTCCTCTCAAATCCTTGTGCATTTGTACGGTGGCTGCAGTCTCCAGAAGAACCATCACTCTCATTTTATTTGTTGGAAAACAAAGGTTTTGAGTGACATGTGCTGTAGAGTCTTACTGACAACTTGCCTGCCTCCCTTTTTCTGACTGCCACTCACCATTCTTTCTCTTCATTTCACCTCAAGCTGGTGGGGGGTGTCAGCATCTAAAAACATGCTGTCCATGCAACTCTCTGCCATGTGGTTGCAAGAAACATTACCAAACTGTGTCCTGATCTCATCTCGATTGTTAAAAATCCAACCTTCATGTTTTGTTCCAATTCCATGCTGTCTGGACTCCTCTGTTCCCCCTTACTCCATAAACGCCAGATCATCCCGAATGTTATCACCCACTTCCTACTCCACATAAAGTACTATTTGTCCATTCTTTACATCTCTTGATTTCCCAGTTCTTTCTCTTTATTTCAAATTCCTCCACCTTAATCTTGTATGATGCATAAAGTTGCCTATTGGGTGACAAGTATTTGCCCTAAAGTAGAAGGTAACTGGATCAAACATGTGCAAGATGATAATGAGTAAAAATGATAGTAGGTATAGGAGGAGTGTAATTATTTTCTATTCACCTGTTTGAAGATGTCATTTCACATTCCCAAGTAGATTAACACAGGCCTCCTAGTTCACAGGTAGAGACACTACCACTACACACAAGGCCTACCATGGGAGCAGCATATACCAGAGTCCTTTTCTTTGGATTTCTAGCTGCCTAATCAGTAATTATCCAATATACAAATTAAACCAAATCTTTTTGGCACAGTAATGTTGAAAAGATTGCTTGCATTTGCAGCAATCGGAAGCCATTGTGGGGATGGGCTAAAGAATAGATTTCAATCTGGGTAAGTGGAACTAATCCATACTGGAACACTAAACATGTCTACAATCAATTGGCAAAAGTGGAAAATGAAGGGATTTGGGATCAAATATATTAACTTTCACAAGGTGTAGATTTCATTTAGAATATTAAATAAAGTACCTTGGTAACATTTGATCACCATTCTGAACAGTCTCTAACATCTGTATCACTGATTGACATAATAATACATGGGCGCCCACTGCATACTGCATGCTAATCAATAGGATGTTGACACATGGGAGAAGTGGGAGGGCAGTCCTAAAATCTCAAGTCTCTCCTCATTGTAATGGTTTCCCAAAATTTGCATACTGACCTGGTGAAACTATGCTGTATACTTTCTATTGCTTTAATTCCTTTCTATGGAGGAGTGATCAAACTGCACATTGGTAACTGTGCCCTAACTAGATCAACATTACAGAATGTCAATCCTCATTGGTAACGAACACATTAACATATCCCTGTCATAGTAAAGGGCATGAGATTCTTGGAGCATTCTTTTTGGGTATAATAGATTTTTTTTTCCCCAAAAGGTAAAGTACAGAAAACCACTTCCTACAACAGCTGGTCAGAAATCTAACTAGGCCATGCTGCTGGGCACAAGTTTACAGAGGTGTGATGGCTCTCTTCTCTCCTCAGAAGGAGAGTCAGTGACCACCCTGACCGACATAGAACTAACCTGCTAAGCTCAGTAACTGCACATTGTGGAAGGGCTAAAATAGTGGATAGTGGGACTTCCATTCGGTATTGGGCTGTCCCCTTGTTAAAGGCTCACGTGATGGGGACATGTAATAGCCAACCTACTGTCTCCATTCAGAGCAGGGGCTGGATATCAGTATAGGAAGAGCTAGATCAAGAGAGAGACCAAGGCTCATCTAATTCATTTTCTACTGTCACGATAGTTGCATAATTCAATAATGCTACTGTTGGTTAATTATAAAAATCAATCTTCATCTAATGGCCAAATTTGAAAGATCCCTATGCTTAAGAGCTTTGCAAACCATGAATCCAAAGATCCAAAGTTAATTCTAATGGATGTTATACTTATCACACCACATCTAAAAACATATACATATTGCATTCCAATGCTTTAAAAAAAGTACATGCAATTGGCAAGAATAAATATTAATTGTTTCCCTGGTGATGATAAGTAACATTAGAAATTGAAAAGTACTTGACAAAAAGGAATTTAGAACGCTTTATTTATACAATGAGATGCAAATAATGTGTAATAATTTCTTTTTAATATATACAATACTCTTTACATTGCAAAGATAATTATTTATATATGTGTGTGCATTACACACGTACATATAAGATTGGATATTGCTTTAACCAGAGTAAAATACATTTGTTAATCATTCAGATAAAGATTTATATTTCCCTGCTGTGCATCAATTTACATTCATTCCTATGTAATAGTCTGATGTCCCAAGTCTTTGAGTTTTGTAACAATTCATTGTATAATGGCTTGTATTCATTACAACATCCAAACACCATGGGAGGTTTTCTTTGTAAATAAATGCAACAAAATGGGATTTTATTCCCAACAGAATTCCTATTTGAGAATTACCTTATTTCTACATTTTGTTGCACTGCCCAAAACTGATGGGACTAAGTTATTTGGTAATGAGTTTTAGACCAGCTTGTGCACCTGAGGCTCAAAAGTAGAAAAATACAGATGTTTGTTAGATTAATGAAGTTGCTTGGTCAAAGCAATTGTCAACGCACACATTCTGCAAGAAAAACAATTAAAAATGATTGTGCATATTTGTTCACCCCATTCTTTGAGGTGATTGGATTGTTAAGGATTAGACTGGTACCAATGAAAACTGGTGCAGCAACCTATTTAGACACCTTTAGGCTTTTAAAACATTGTACAGTATGTTAGGTAATGAATGGAGAGTGTGCCACCAGTGACAGGTCACCAATGACTTGTCCTGAGATTGCCTGGAAGTCCCTTTATCATCTCAATATAAAAGCTTTTGAAAAAAAACTGTCAGACATTAATCCTATGAAAAATATCACCTCACCACTTTAGCATAAATGTCAATCATTTGTATTAAAACAATAACGTAGGCACTTAATATAAGTTGGGCACTCCTGCATTTACAAAGAGATATAAAAATGATATATATTGACAATTTCATAAAAATACATTCAAGCAGCTTAGTCCTGAACTATGATTAATCTCCAAGCCCTGCAAAACCAATATATGGGAGCCAGTTTATATAGTCAGTTTTATGCGTGTGCAGCTTACATTTTGCAATCTTTTACAAAATAATCACAGTCTGCTGTGAAGAACTCTCAATATACTATTTCAGTTCCAAGCAACATTTGCATGTTACTATGATGCACAATTCCCTGGACAATGGGTTGGGCAACCATATTTCACCAAATTCTTTTGGATCCCTGGAACAAAGAAGTAGGTATTTTCAGCTGTGCAATCCTGACTCATCATTTACCTGTCTTCATTCGGTTTTCCTATCTTTTCGAGGCTGTAAATTTTAAATTATTTTTAGCTTTTTGAAAAGTAAACACAATTTCTGATTTCTACTACCCTTTGTGTGAAGAAGTGCTTCCTGAATGACTTAGCTATAATTTTCATCTTATGGCCGCTTGTTTGAAACCACTAGCCAGAGGAAATAGTTTCTCTCCATCTCCCCACTCAAATCTTTTAAATCGCTCTAAACATCAAGTTTATTCACCAAAATTATCTATATTCATGTGAATATCAGCCTAGTCTACATAACCTGTCCTCAAAATCTAAACCTTCCAGCCTTTGTTTCATTCCTATCCCTCATATACAATGTATTTTTGCTACCATGTGGTAAGATTTGAGAATGCCATTCCTGTTGTTCATTTGCTTTAAAAAGTGACATAGCATTTTCCCCTGTACTTCAACAATGTCCCTGATGTGCCAGTTACTGATTGAGGAGAAACTGCAGGGGATGGTTAATTTGTGGGGTGAGCCAAGTTGCCATTCAAGCTATTTGGTTTTGAAAAAAATGACACCACCTTACCTATGGAGAAACTGTAATTCTTCCTTGAAACTCCTGCATTAGTAGTCGAGGCAGCTTACTCATTTCAAACACCCTTTAGTGGTTTGACTTTGAGGCTTCTCAACATATAAATTACAAATTTTACCAAACACTCCAATCCTGGTTCTCGATGCTCATCTCTCACTTTCATGGGTGGATTCCATTGCTTAGTTCCACAGAACTAAATGTGAGACATGGGCCATGCAACAGTTATTTTTAATATAGCTGAGGAAGTATCTGCAGTGTTGAAAAGATTATAGTTAATATGACAAACTCATGCAAACTTTCCTCAGATTCTCATGCCTTAAGTTCAAAATGCTGTGAGAATACTGTGCTGGGCAGACAATAGAGTCCTCACCAGATCAAACATAAATATCAAAGCCTGTGCATATCAGAGTATACGATAGTAAGCACAATTATTAGCCTTTTCATCTGCACCAGCACAAGGCTAACTTCTCCCCACCGCACCCAAAGAATGCTCTGATGTAGCTCCATGCTACTTGCAGTAGTTCTGACTGTCCCATTACTATTTCACCTGTGAACCAACTATAAAGTTGGGGTGAATTGGGCACCAAAAGTGAAGCTGTCAGATTGTCGTGTATATGCATCTAAATGTCCTTTAAAGGAAGAAGATCTGTCACCCTTATCTGTTCTGGTCCCATACATTGCTCCAATTACACACTAGTGTGATTGATGCGTATCTGCCCTTGAATGACCCAGAACACAACTGCATTGAATCAAAGTAAATTAGGAAGGGTTTGAGGGATATGGGCTGGGTGCTGGCAGGTGGGACTAGATTAGGTTGGGATATCTGGTCAGCATGGACGGGTTGGACTGAAGGGTCTGTTTCCAAGCTGTACATCTCTATGACTCTAGTCAGAGTACAGATGAATTTTGTTGGGCAGGATAAAGATGATGTGTATTTCAGACAAAGTGTTAAGCCTAACATTTACTTCCTTAGCTCTGTCTGATGATGGCTTCAGACTCAAGATCTGTTGTCCCATTGACTAAATGTGTCAAGGTGTGGGAGCCACAGGTCACCCATTGCATTTATATGGTCATGCGAATGATAATTCTCCTGTCACTTCCGTAAATCAATTATCCCTTGTCCACTATCAGGCCAGCGAATCAACCGAACCCACTTTTCAATCAAAATGAATAGATTTGGGTTAACTTCACATTAGTAAAGTTTCACCATAGGTGTCCATTCACTTAAACACCAGCGATTGATATCTCTCTTTGACATGTTGGACCTGGACTAGGCTCCTTAAGCTTTGATCTATACTTGATACTGGAACTGTGCAATTGTTCACTTTCACACTTTACAGTAGCCCACAATGTTTTGTTCTTAGCTCACAGTGGCAGAACAATGTTCTTAAGGGGATGCAAGTGAATTTGTTCCTATATTACACCGAACAAGTGAATAAATTAATGAAAACGCAAATTTGGGGTGTGAGGGAGAAAAGGGGGGGTGGCAAATGTTGGATTTCTAAGCGGCTTGTCACTGTATACCATTCCCTAATGTCATGAAAGACGTACATTTATCCATGTGAATACCATTCTCTGAATATGGAAGAGAAGCATTGAAAATTCCTCGAGGTATACACTTCTACAGCAATAAAGTGCAAGGATAAGCATTACATGATGGAATCTTTGGTTTCCTGAGAAGTTGCTGGTCAGAATTTTGCAATCCTATGACAAAACAAGATACCTCAGCCTTCTTTTCAATTCCTGGAATTTCACTCTTGTCATGAAGAATGGTCCACCTTTTGTGAAGTAACATGAGAGCTTCTTTAGAGGGGGTGAAGTGAATGTTCCATCAAACAGCCCCCAACTGACCACAGGCTCTTCCCTCTTTGTTCTTTTTTGTCCACTGGCTATCCTTTACACCACAGTGACTGCACTCAGGTTCTGTTTGGTCTCACTGACAGAGCAATCTTCTGAAATTTTCTCCTCAGAGCAGCTCCGACCGGAGAGCTTGTCCATCTGCTCCAGATCATTGAAGCGTTCCACTACACACTGTGCGGTGAGCCGTGCTTCTGGATCATGATCCCAGCATTCCACAATGATTTCACATAACTGCTGTATAAGCTGGAAGAGAGAGGGAGAAATGGCAATGTTTACATGAATTTTGGCTAAATATACACGGGCTCCAAAAAAAAGGCCTCGGACATTCAAACAAAATGGCGTGCGCTGAAAATAAACAGCTATGTCGTCATATGATTGCAAGTGGCAGCCATATGGAATGATAAGTGGATGTGCTGGAAATTCAGGGAAGCATCAAGCTGGATAAGTCCCCAGGGCCGGACCAGATATATCTAAGGTTACTACAGAAAGCGAGGAATGAGATTGCTGGGCCACGAGGGCAGATCTTTGCACCCTCACTCTCCACAGGAGTAGTACCGGATGATTGGAGGGAGGCGAATGTTGTTCCTCTGTTCAAGAAAGGGAATAGGGAAGTCCCTGGGAATTACAGACCAGTCAGTCTTATGTCTGTGGTAAGCAAGGTACTGGGAGGGATTCTGAGAGATAGGATTTTTGACTACTTGAAAAAACTGTTTGTTCAAAGAAAGCATGTCTTTGTGAGGGGCAGGTCATGCCTCACAAGCCTTGAATTCTTTGAGGATGTGATGAGACAAATTGACGAAGGTTGAGCAGCGGATGTGGTGTATATGGATTTCAGTAAGGCATTTGATAAGGCTCATTCAGAAATTGAAGAGGTGTGGAATACAGAGAAAGTTGGCTGTCTGGATGCACAACTGGTTGGCTGAAAGAAGACAGCGAGTGGTAGTGGATAGAAAGTATTCTGCCTGGAGTTCGGTGACCAGTGGTGTCCCGCAGGGATTTGTTACTGGGCCTCTGTTTTTTGTAGCTTTAATAAATGAACTGGATGAAGTAGTGGAAGGGTGGGTTGGTAAGTTTGCCGATGACACAAGGTGTTGTAGATAGTGTCAAGGGATGTTGCAGGCTACAACAAGACATTGAGAGGATGCAGAGCTGAGAATTGGCAGATGGAGTTCAACCTGGATAAATGTGAAGTGATTCATTTTGGAAGGTTAAATTTGAATGGCGAATACAGGGTTAAAGGCAGGAGTCTTGGCAGTGTGGAGGAACGGAGGGATCTTGGGTCCACGTCCATAAATCCCTGAAAGTTGCCACCCAAGTTGACAGGGTTGTTAAGAAGATGCATGGTGTTTTGGCTTTTATTAATAGGCGGATTGAGTTTGAGAGCCTCGAGGTTTTGCAACAGCTCTATAAAAAACCCTGGTTAGACCACACTTGGAATATTATGTTCAGTTCTAGTCACCTCATTATAGGAAGGATATAAATGCTTTCGAGAGGGAGCAGAGGAGATTTACCAGGATGCTGCCTGGATTGGAGGACTTGTCTTACGAAGAGAGGTTGAATGAGCTAAGGCTTTTCAGAATAGAGATGAGGAGGAAGAGAGGTGACTTGATAAGAGATGTACAAGGTAATGAGAGGCATAGATAGAGTAGATAGCCAGAGACTTTTCCCCAGACCAGAAATGGCTGTCATGAGGGGTCATAATTTTAAGGTGATTGGAGGAAGGTATAGTGGAGATTTCAGAGATAGATTCTTTACACAGAGAGTGGTGGGTGCATGGAATGCACTGCCAGCAATGGTAGCAGAGTCAGAGACATTAGGGGCATTTAAACAATGACTAGAAAAGCATATGGATGGCAGTAAATTGAGGGTTGTATAGGTTAGGTTGATCTTAGATTAAGATAAATACTCAGCACAACATCGTGGGCCTGTACTGTACTGTTCTATATTCAAAATGGATTCTCAGCTGCTCTCTAGTAACACTGTAACTTTGCAGACACATCTCTTGCAACAGATTGAGTTTATTGCCCATATGAAAAGGCACTGTAATGGATGCTGTAGGCATCCAGGATTCCTTCTCACTGTAATACAGAGAGAAAAAAAAGCCATCCCCCTCCCACCAGAATGGCCAACTGTTGGGAAACTGTTAGAATATTCTATTTCCTGCCACTAATCTATAAGCTGCCCACTAGGACTACACAAACGGGCTACCACATGGTGTGTTACAATAATGACTGCACTTCAAAAAGTACTCTGTGGACTATGAGGCACCTTGGAAGGTATGGAGAATGGGAAAGACACCATGAAACTAGACTTTAGATGATCAAGACTCAAAATGCACAGGGCAATGGATGAATATGTCCCTGGAATCCACAAAAAGTGCCCACAAAAATTCCATCACTGAACTGAAGCAGAAGATGCTGAATGGCCTGCTGGGGCTGCCTACTTTCTGATGCACTTTGCAATTGCCAGGTGCTATTATTACAAAAATATGCCTAGTGTCAGTTCCAAGGCTGATGAAGGGGAAATGCTGGCTCATGACCCAGTAAATAATGTGATGAAATCTTTCTTTTGTTCTATCCATTTGTCCTGCGTGAGCCAGAAAGCTAAATACTGTAACCTTCAGCAAACTTGGCGTTCCAATAGCAAGTTGCACTGCTGTTGGTTACATTTTCATCGATGTAGATAAAGGGACGGGGCTTGTATTGTGTACCTCACAACATCAGTCAAAACAGTTCAAGGGCCAAAGTCAATTCGAGAGAAAGAACTGGGAATAGGCTCTTCAGGGAAGGTGTTGGTCTTAAAACAATAATGCTGAGAAGGGCATTAGCTGTACATTCAGACTCAGGAACAAGTCCCGAAAGCATTGGATTACTCTATTTTGGACTCTGGGCAATTCCTTCCATTCAATAGGTTCACCTAAATGTTAGAGCTCAGAAAATTTGTAGAAATTCGAAAAGACTGGGAAGAAGTCTACAAGCAATTGATACTTTAAGTGAAACGGAGACTGGGCATTGGGTGAATCTAACTTGTGGACTTTTCAAAGTAAGGTTAGTATTTGTTTAAAAAAAAAGCAAGAGCAATACTGGAATAAAACCAGAAAACACAGGAAAAACACAGCAAGACCAGCAGCATCTGTAATGAGAGAAACAGAACTAAAGTTCTGTTCTTCAGGATTCAAGAAGGATGAGGAAATGTTACACCCAAAATGTTGACTTCTCCACCTCCAGACGCTGCCTGGCTTGCTGTGTTCTTCCAGCCTCCTGCCTGTTGACTTTGGACTCCAGCATCTGCAGTTCTTTTATCTCTAACATTTGGGGGAATAGTGTTGGGTTTGTCTTGATGGTGTCTCTCTTTGATGTTGCATAGTTGGGTATTCAATCACAGTTTGCCTCTTATCTCTATTTTCTCATGTTAATGCTGAATTTTAGATTATTAAATGTAGAATATATTACATACAGTGCAGTAAAGTCTATTGTCCATTCAAAGCCATGGAGTCTTGTGGTTTATCTTATTAATAAGTTAACAAGTTCCTGGGAGTGTATTCTTTGTCTATTTTTAAAAAAAAGTTACTGGCCTCTAGTCAGAGGATACAATAATTTGATGATCTGGTCCAGGATCATAGCAACAGTTATATTTTTGACAATGGGAAAATGCAAAGCGAAGACCAGCTGCTGAATGGTAATAACGTTATTTACGGATAGCAATAACGGTTAAAGTACCTGGTGATTAAGCCAGCTGTTGGGAATCTCCGGTCTTCCCCGATCTCGCAGGACAACATCCTTCATACTTTCTACACAGGGATGCTCACGAACCTTGGAACCAAAGGCAGGTTCATAGTCTTTCACTTCTGCGGAGAAAGATTGCAACAATAAGTTAGGGCAAACAAGTTTTTCGAAAAGAGGAGCGCATGACTCAAAAATTAAGGCTAGGCCATTAAGCAACAGAATCAGGAAAAAAAAAGAGTGGTGACAATTTGGAAATCTCTCTCCTGCAAACCGTTAAGCACTGAACTGCGAACAATTGGAGCTTTTTGGTCGGAGATCGATCAATTTCCGTTGGGTAATAACATTGAATATGGAGCAAAAGGCAAGAAATTAACATGGAGGAACAGATCAGCCACAGTCTCATTGAATGACAGAGAAAGATGGCTGACACTTGTTCCAAACACTCTGAAATTTCCAGGCCAACAGTTGAAATGAGGCTCATTGAATTGTGGTTTGCTTAAACACAGATGTCTTGTTGAAATAGTTTCCCCACTGGTAAGTGCAATCATTTATGTAACTTTATAAATGTTTTCTTTATAAAACAATTTCCAATTGCAGTAAAAATTCTGCTCACATTAAAACATCCCACAAAGTTTATGATATCATTGCAATTGATTAAATGAAAATTCTCACTCCATGTTTACAACTCTTCCACAACTTAAAAGGAGCTGTTTAAAATCTTTCCACAATTTCCAACCAAAGAAATAAAAAAAAGACTCAGGCAAATTTGACCACACTGCAAAAGCTTCCAGTAGATTCTGCCAAATCTATACCCAGTTTCTGCAATACTGATATCCCAAATGAATACATTGGAAATGTTTATGTGGTTTTGAAAAAAAATAACTCTTGGTGTCTTGGCAGTCACATTCAACACATGTACAAGATTGGATAACAGAAGAAACAGAAATATCCTTGAGGCTCTACACAGTTTAGGACCAGGGTGGGGGCGGGGGAGGGAGAAGGTAAAATGCAACACACCCTTACCTGTGAAGCTGCTGTCAGTGTTAGAATGGCTAAGTAGCAAGAACTCTAGCAGGTTAATACTTGGCCTTACTAACAGCAGGGTCTCAATGCTGGAAATTGGAAAGCATTCTATTTGTGACCATCAGCCCTGACATGGAATACATCCATGGGATGTAGCTCCTCCTCTTT
The DNA here is from genome assembly GCF_020745735.1 of Hemiscyllium ocellatum. Taxonomy (NCBI): domain Eukaryota; kingdom Metazoa; phylum Chordata; class Chondrichthyes; order Orectolobiformes; family Hemiscylliidae; genus Hemiscyllium; species Hemiscyllium ocellatum. Next base: position 18,576,845 of record NC_083434.1, read on the forward strand.
ATTTTCTCTCTGTTGCATTCTCAACAAAATAACGCTCACTGAACTACTGCTTACAAATGGCAGCCTTCTGTCCAGTAAGATAATGACTTATGCCATGATGGCTAGGTCAACATGTGTCAAACATCATGTGGTGCATTGTAGATTCCCTAGTCTGGCATGACAGTCTAAGTGGCAGATTTTGGACCAAGAAGGTGTAGGGCATGGTTTTCTGAGCTTTGCTCTTGGTTGCTAAGCATTTCCATTACCCTTCCAAACAGTCAGCCAGCACGTGACAGTGCCCCTCTCCCAGGAGTCTCAGCTGGCAGTGCCAATATCCACCATCTCCATGGTTTATTTGCAGGGGGTGCCCCTGCAGCAGAAGTATATATGTCCAGAAGGTCACCCATTGTCTACCCAAAGAACATGGCCAAGTCAGCACAGTTCTTATTGCCTTAGTAATGAATCAGCACACTTTGCAACCTCAGAGTTGGTGCCCTGTCCTGCCAAGGGATGTCAAGAATAAGAGATTGTCGGTAGAAACTGCTCGACCTTTTCTCCTGCCTACTGCATGTTGTCCAAGTCTCATGACTGTTCAGGAGTACACTGGAGAATGTAGCCTCGCAGTTTGGTGTTCAGTCACATTGCTTTTGTTCCATAACCTCTTACTCAGCTTGGACAGCTATCAGTTGCAGCTTTTGTGTTGCATGTGTGAGCTAAAACAGGGCACCATTAATGATAGGATTTTATTTACAGAGCAGTGAGAGGAGGCAGAGTCAAAGTCCACCTCAGCTACAACAAGATGATTCACACTGCTGATTTTATTCTAAAGTTCATGTCAGCCACCTACCCAACTAACTGGTCCCATGATGCTCCTCTATCCAAACATAATAATATCTCAAGTCTGGTCTCAGTGAATACTTTAACTTTGATTTCTTCCACAGAATCATACAGCATAAGACAAAGCCATTTGGCCCATCATGGCTATGCCTGCTCTCTGGAAGAGCTATTCCATTAGGCATACTACCCCTTATTTCTCCCCTATAGCCCTGCAGCCATCTTCTTTGTAAGTATACATTTAATTCTGGGCCATGTTTAGAGGCTGGCAGTCAATTTATCCCGAGCTTGTGCTGTTTTATCAGCTATTTTAGTTGTCAATTTGTAATTACAGGAAGCAAGAAACATATCTCATTAGTTGGGGTTGAATTGTAACCAAATTCTCACAACTGGGGCAGAGCACCAACAAGTTATGTAACTCAGTTCCTCGGGGGAGGCAGTTGCCAAGAGTTTGTACTTCTTAAACTCGAGAATTTTATTAGCATGTTATCCTTTCATTAATCATCCATTTCACAGCAGATGAGAGAGTGGGTGGATATGGAACACAGGGTTCCCATTCAGAGTCACGCGTCCACTGTATTAGTCAGTGATAGCTTGATGTGCGTAGCTCAGTTTTGAGCTGGTCTCTTGGCGTTTACTAAAACAAGGAGAAAGTGAGGAGTGCAGATGCTGGAGATCAGAGCTGAAAATTGTGTTGCTGGAAAAGTGCAGCAGGTCAGGCAGCATCCAAGGAGCAGGAGAATCAACGTTTCGGGCATAAGCCCTCCTTCAGGAATGAGGAAGGTGTGGCAAGCAGGCTAAGATAAAAAGGTAGGGAGGAGGGACTTGGGGGAGGGGTGTTGGAAATGCGATAGGTGGAAGGAGGTTCAGGTGAGGGTGATAGGCCGGACAGGGTGTGGGGGCGGAGAGGTCGGGAAGATGATTGCAGGTCAAGAAGGCGGTGCTGAGTCTGAGAGTTGGGGCTGAGATAAGGTAAGGGGAGGGGAAATGAGGAAGCTGGAGAAATCTGCATTCATCCCTTGTGGTTGGAGGGTTCCTAGGCGCTTGCTAAAACAGTTGGAGCAAAAACAACAAAATCACACACCTACAGTATTGGTTGAGTCTTCAAATATTCCAGAGGTACAGAAGCTTGGCTGACAATGGAGGAGGTAACAGAATGTAATAAAAAAAGGTGGTGACTTACCATGTCCAATTGGGTCAATAAATCAAACCCCATGTGCATTGACCTGTGCTAAAACCTGCAGGTTACAACTCAACCTCAACATATGAAGCTCAAAGCTCTCTCTATTTCTGTGGGAAAAAGTCCACCCTCTCCACTCACTAAAAGCTGCCTTGTCTCCCACTCAAAACTAAGCCTGCAGTTCTTTTATCCCTGAACTTCAGGTTTCTATTTCTACATCATGATACTAAGCCAAATGACTGAGCAAGTGACGTTCTGCCTATTTTGCTGCTGGCTTGCTCATCAGTGATAAACCGATTGGGTTGCAGAGCCCCTGCATCTGGAGAACATCTGCTTCAGAGTGGACGGATAGCAAGCTTCACAAGGAGTAGATTTTAAATTTGCCATAAAAATGTTTTTGGGAGCAATCCGTAAGGTGCAGATAATCTCACCATGGTTTTAGGAGTATTCTAAACAGCTAAATTAAGTCACAGCTTGGAAGACCAGCTATCAGTTTTGTTCTGCCTGGCTTCCCTTGGTGACATGACGAAGATGGTGATGCTGTTGGACAAAAGATTTATCGATACTTTTCTGGAAGCAGTACACAAGTTGCCTGTTCCAATAACATTAGCTTAACTAGGGAGCGAATGAAGTTATCTGAACTGCCCTAGCACAAGAGGTGCAGGTATCCAACCCCAATTGGAAGCAAGGTGTTTAGCTGGACAGTTATTCAGTGCAGCAGTTGCAGCTCCCAAAAGGTCTTGTTTAAGCACCCTATAATGCAGCATGTGATACTCTTCAAACCTCTAGATTCTAATCCACACAAGGTCCTGCTCAGCCACCCAGCCCTCTGCAAACCTGATTAGTGTCTCCCAACAGCTTGATTTGAAAATCTCATCCTTTTACTCACATCGCTTGATGGCCTTGCTCCTCTCCCATATTCACTGGCTCCCCAACACCTTTGAGAACCTGGGTTTCTCCAACTTTGAATTCCAGGACATAGCAAACAGTAATAAAGCAAAGGGAGTAGGCAATGCCTTTGGCTCATAGCTTCAGAACTCTCTCGCTCCTCCTTGAAGATACTGGTCAAAACCTACTTCTTCCACCAAGCTTTTTGTCACATATGTCAATGTTTCCTCTTTTTTTGGCTTAGAGTTTATTTTTTCTCCTATTTTTCCCTATTGCACTCTAGTAGAGCGCCTTGGGATCTTTTACCATGTTAATTGTACAAAGTCTTTGTTGTCCCATGGTCAGATGATATTTCTTGGACATTGGAGAGACTGAGCTGGAGAATGAAGTAGGGCAAATTCATCCATTCAAATGCTCAATATTGATTTGGATACCACAAAAGTCTAAAAGCAAAAGGTGCTTGCTTTTCTGCAACGTGTACAATTTGCTATATAGAAACATCCAAAAGGATGATTTGATTTATTATTGTCACATGTACCTTGGTACAATGAAAGTTTTTGTTTTGTGTAATTTGGGTAATAGAGCGAAACATACAATATTAAAGCTGCAGAGAAGGTGCACAAAGAGTGAGATCAACATTAAATTTAAAATTTGAGAGGTCCGCTTAGAAGTCTAATAACAGCCAGGAAGAAGCTAGTTCTGAATCTGTTGGTACGTGTGTTTAAACTTTGAATCATCTGCCCGATGGAAGAGATTACAACAGGGATGTAAAGAGTCTTTGATGATGTTGCCTGCCTTTCTGAGTCAGCAAGAAGAGTAGATGGAGTCAATGGAAGGGAGGCTGGTGTCCACGATGGGCTGGGCTATGTTCACAACTCTCTGTAGTTTCTTATGGTCCTGGGCAAAGCAGTTGCTGTACCAAGCCATGATGCACCCGGATTGAATACTTTCTATTTGTGCATCTTTAAAAACGGGTAGGAGTCTTAATGGATGTGCTAAATCTCCTTAGTTGAGGAAGTAGGGACATTTCTATGCTTTCTTGACTGTAGTGTCAAAGTGGTTGGACGTTAACAGGTTGTTGCTGAAAGTCAAGTGTGTCAAGTTCTGAGGAGTGTCAATCTCCATCTCAACACATTGATGTAGATAAGGTTGTGTCCTCCACCTTGCTTCCCCTGAAGTTACTGACCAGGTCTTTTCTTTTGCTGATGTTGAGGGAGAGGTTGTTATCTTTACCCCATGCTTACTTGGTTTACTTGGTAACATTTTAATCTTTAAAATTAGAAATAAAATGATCTGGTCCTTGTGGATTGCTCATTAATTGACTGGATTGCACAACTCTTGCAGCTGAAACTTGAAAGGGTTCAGAATACATTTACAAGGATGTTGTCAGGATTGGAGGGTTTGAGCTACAGGGAGAGGCTGAATAGACTGAGGCTGTTTTCCTTGGAGTGTTGGAGGCTGAAGGGTGACCTTATAGAGGTTTATAAAATCATGAGGGGCATGGATAGGGTAAATAGACAAGGTCTTTTCCCTGGGTGGGGGAAGTCCAGATTTAAAGGGCATAGGTTCAGGTGAGAGGGGAAAAATTTAAATGGGACCAAAGGGGCAACTTTTTCATGCAGAGGGTGGTGAATGCATGGAGTGAGCTGCCAGAGGAAGTGGTAGAGGCTGATACAATTACAACATTTAAAAGGAATCTGGATGGGTATAGGAATAGAAGAGTTTAGAGGATATAGGCCAAGGGCTGGCAAATGGGACTGGATTAGGTTGGGATATCTGGTCAGTATGGATGAGTTGGACCAAAGGGTCTGTTTCTGTGCTGTAGACCTCTATAACTCTATGATTCTAAGTCATGAACGTTTTCATTTCCTCCACAATGTCCATTGTAAGTGTTCTCTCGTCTTAATTTCAGTAAAGATGTCAAAGCCTCAGCAGTCTCTCACAAAAACTGTAGAGGACAAACTTATGACTGGATCACATGACAGGAACAGAAGAACAGGAAGCAGCAGGACTTTCATCACCTTGAGCCTGCTTTAACATTCAACATTTCAACAGTGCTTTTTTTTGTCTCTCAACCAGTCTATCACTATCTGCTGGTCTTCCTGTGTTTTATTACATGAAGGAGAACATAGCCTGTCACACCGCTACAGTATTCCACCAGCAGGATAAAATCCTGGTTTTAAATTGCCTTTTATGTTTCAGTTTTGCACTTATTGGAGTAAAGGCATGTCAGTACCGTACTGGAAACTGATTTTACATCCTTGACAACCACCTATCTGGGTCTGGTACATGATGAATCAGGAAAAATGCATTGCTAGCTCGATTTCAACAACTTACATCAAATCTAACTCCAATACAGCATATCCCAACATTTCAATATTGACATATATATTTCCTACACCTACAACCCTGATGCTTATTCAGCAGCTCAACATAAATATGTGTCAAGTTCCCAGCACTACAAACTGACACACGTTGTGCCACCAATGTCCACAGGAATAGATCAGGCCGATCAGTGCTTTTTGAGCTGGATTCAAACCTATGCTCCAGAAGACGATGGACGAAGTTACAATAACAAGTACGAAGGTGAGAAGAATCTTCGAGAAGGTGACCAAACAGGTGGATGAGGGTAAAGCGGTTGATGTAGTGTATATGGATTTCAGAAAGGGATTTGATAAGGGTCCCCATGGTAGGCTATTGCACAAAATACAGAGGCTGAGGATTAAGGGTGATTTAGCTGTTTGGATCAGAAATTGGCTAGCTGAAAGGTGCCAGAGGGTGATGGGAAATGTCCATCCTGGAGTTCAGTTACTAGTGGTGTACTGTAAGGATCTGTTTTGGGGCCACTGCTGTTTGTCATTTTTATAAATGACCTGGATGAGGGTGTAGATGGAAGGGTTAGTAAATTTGCAGATGACACTAAAGTCAGAAGAGTTGTTGCTGAAGGATGTTGCAGGTTACATAGGGACATACATAAGCTGCAGAGCAGGGCTGAGATGTGGCAAATGGAGTTTAATGCGGAAAAGTGGGAGGTGATTCACTTTGAAAGGAGTAACAGGAATAAAGAATACTGGGCTAATGATAAGATTCTTGGTAGTGTAGATGAGCAGAGGGAGATCTTGGTGTCCATGTACATAGATCTCTGAAAGTTGCCACCCAGGTTGATAGGGTTGTTAAGAAGGCATACAGCGTGTTAGCTTTTATTAGCAGAGGAATCGAGTTTCGGAGTCATGAGGTCATGCTACAGCTGTACAAAACTCTGGCACGGCCGCAAAGGAGTACTGTGTACAGTTTTGGTCACCACATTATAGGAAGGATGTGGAAGCTTTGGAAAAGGTTCAGAGACAATTTACTAGGATGTTGCCTGGTATGGAGGGAAGGTCTTACGAGGAAGGCTTGAGGTTGTTTTCATTAGAGAAAAGAAGGTTGTTGAGGTGACTTGAGACATAAGATAATCAGAGGGTTAGATAGGGTGGACAATAGAGCCTTTTTCCTGGGTCGATAGTGGCTAGCACGAGAGGACATAGCTTTAAATTGAGGAATGATAGATATAGGACAGATGCCAGAGGTGGTTACTCAGAGAGTAGTAGGGGATGGAACGCCCTGCCTGCAACAGTAGTAGACTTGCCAACTTTAAGGATATTTAAATGGTCATTGGATAGACATATGGATGAAAATGGAATAGTGTAGGGTAGACGGGTTTCAGACTGGTTTCACAGGTCACATCAAGGGCACTGTAATGTTCTATGTTCTATGAAAGTGCAGATGCTGGAGATCTGGAACAACGTCAGAAAATGTTGGGAATACTAAGCAGGCCAGGCAGTGTCTGAAGTGAACTAAATGGAACTAGAGTTTCAGCCCTATTTGTCAACTGGAAAATGATAACGTTGTAGCAGGTTTTAATCAATAGAAAGGCAGATAAAATTGAGGAAGGGGCAGGAGGAACAAAGGTGAAATACTTCTCCCTTCTGGACTTGTTTAAATTCTTTCAGTTCTGAGGGAAGGTCATCAGCCTCAAACCACTAAACTTTTTGTTTTCTTCATTGATGTTGCCCAGCCTACTGAGTACTTCGAGCACTTTTTTTTAAAAACCTTTTATTTCAGGGTAGAGTTTCAAAGCCCACTAAGACATATAATGATCATTGGGACTACAAAGCAATTCCATTGTTGATCAGAAGATATCTTGAACGTATCTTCCTTCTTGTCCATTTGTAAGAAATGAACAAAAATGTCATTACCATATTTTAGAAACTGGACATCACAGCCTACAATCATTAACAGCAGATGTAGAAAAGAGACGGATTTCAGTAAAGATCAATCACATAAGGTGAAAATGTGTATCCCTACCTCAGTGCCAGAAGGCTCAGTTCAAGTGCCACCTATTCAAGAGATGAGTCCTAAACATCCAAACAAGTTAATTAAAACTATTTAAACTACATTATAGATACCAATTCTAATGCAAGGCTAAAACTACCAGTTTGCTGCTGAAGACTATAACAGTATCAACAAAAGGAGCTTGCATTTTATTTTATTTTAAGAAGACTGTCATAACAGGAATGGATAAGAATAGTTCAAAGTTTCTTGTTAACAGTACAGCTTCCTCAATAGCTCACAACAGTTTTGGTGAGCAAAGAGAGGAGCGGAAACAATGACCACACCTTCTAGTTAATGCAGTAAAAAGGCTGGCTAGGTGTTTTTACAGGATTGTTAATAATAAAACACATGAGGGGACTGGTTTTAAAGCAAGAGCTTGAAAAGGAAGTATGAGGGTAGAGAGATATGGAGCGGAAACTCAAGAGTCGAAGATCAAAGCAGTTGAAGATGTGACCGTAGCGGTGGAGCAGTCAAAGTCAAGGATGTGCAAGAGACAAGACTTGGAGGAGTTTAGGAATTGGAGGAGAGTCACTGGTCTTAAGGTCCACCGGTCAAGACTTTCTCTCATGAGAATCCAATCGTAGAAAGATGTCTCTCTTTCCTTCTCGCCTTGAGTGGGAGATCATGAGTAGTGGGGGCTGGAGGATCCGAGGCAAGGGTGGGGTTTGACTATCGTAGCCTACACCAAGACCCCCACTGCCTCTGATTGGCACAAGATTGAGGCATTTGGAGGCTCTCCCTCCCCCCCAGCCCAATTATTTCCCCTGCTTGCCACTTCGAGGGAGGGGAAAATTCCTCTCAAGGATTTTGCGAGTCTCGTGTGCAAGGTACCAGCTATGAAGTGGTGGATAGTACAAATGCAGAGAAAAGACACGTCTTTATTAAAGGCAGAGTAGCAATAATGGGGAATTTTAGCTTTCACACATACAATACAATGGAACAAATGAACCAACACATGTCAAAATGTGGTACCACGTTTCTTCAGTGTCAAGGTTACCTTTCTGTAATCAAATGTTTTAAAACTAACAAACAGGCAGTCTGTAAGATTTAGTAATAAGGATTTAGGGAATCATTAATAATGTGTGAACATTTCTGCAAAAACAATTAAATGAATGAATTCAACATTGTGTTTGATAGAGAAGATCACAAAACTAGAATTTTAAATTTAGTAAAGGCTGACTTCAATGAGATGTGATAGATACTGTCCACATTAAACTGGAAAAATCTGTTCATGAATAAACAATGAAATATCAGTAGGAGATAGTCAAAGACAAATTTGAGATACTTGAATGCTTCAGGGACAAGAACTCAATTGGACAAAATCAACAATAACTGCAACTAAACTGAAATGCAATAAGTAGCACAGATCTTGGAAAGATAGAAGGACAACAAACAGGTGACAAAACAGATAGTAAGAGCCACAAAAACAGCACTTGCAAAGGAATATCAAAATCAATTAGTTTTAACCATTACTTAGGGGGAGAAAAAGAGGAAAAAAAAAAGAGGGTGGAAAGAAGCAGTGTGGGCCCTTGAAAAAGGGAGGAGGTTCATTTTGCGATTGCAAACTAAAGGAAGTGCCAAGAATTACTTTGCCTCAGTACTTACAGTCGAGGAAGAGCTCATGTCAGCAAACTCAAGGAAACCAAAGTGTCAGGATAGGGACACAAAATTATTGTAAATAACAAGTCAGCAATGAAGAACATAATGGCACTAATAAGTGATAAACACCCAGAACCAGATGGTTTCCATTTTAGGATTTTATAGGGCATAGTATTGAGTCACAGAATCAGCGTCATACAGCACAGAAACAGACCCTTTGATCCAATTGGTCCATGCAGACCAAGTTTTACAAATTACATTCACCTGCATTTGCAACTCTCTAAACCCTTCCTATGCATGTTCTAGTCCAAATGTCTAATAAAATGTTGTAACTGTACTTATATCTATCATTTCCTCTGGCAGTTCATTCTACATATGAACGAACTGGTGGGTGAAACAAATTACCCCTCAGTTCCCTTTTAAATCTTTCTCTTCTCACCTTAAAATTTTGTCCCCTAATTTTGAACTTCCTTACCCTAGGGAAAAGATCTTTGTTAATCACTATATCTATGTCCTTCATGATTTTATAAACTTCTATAAAGGTCTCACTTCAACCTCCTATGCTCCAGTGAAAAAAAGCCCTCATCTATCCAGCCTCTCCATACAAAACCCTCCAATTCTGGCAACAGTTTTAGAAATTTTTTCTGAACCCTCTCCAATTTAATAATATCCTCTTTGTTTACCCTGCTACAGAACTTAACACAGTATTCAAAAGGAGGCCTCATCAACATTTTGAGCAACTGCAACTGGACCCAGCACCAATCCCTGTGGATTGCCACTGATCATAGGCCTCCAGTCTGAAAACAACCCTCCACCACCACCACCTTGTCTCCTACAGTCAAATCAGCTTTGTATCCAATTGACAAGCTCTCTCTGAATCCCATGTGATCTAACTTTACTAACCAGTTTACCATGTGGAACCTTGTCAAAAGCTTTAGTAAAGCCCATGCAGACAACATCTAGCACTCTGCCCTCATTTATCTTTTACTTGTTCACAAAAGATTCCAACAAGTTTGTGAGAAATTATTTCCCATGCTCAAAGTCATGCTTACTATCGCTAATCAGTCCTTGCCTCTCCAAACGCAGGTAAATCCTATCTCTCGGAATCTTCTCCAACAACTTACCTACAACTAACGTCAGACTCACCATTATAGCTGTTCTATCAACAATCTTTCAGAAGTTCGAGTGGGAGAGGCCCCCTTAGAGATTAGGATGTCACTTCATGTTTTATGAAAGTCGATAAGAGGGAATTGGGGAGGTTTAGACTAGATGGCTTAACATTTCTTGTCAGGAAGTTACTAAACTTCCTGACAAGAAATGTTAAGCCATCTAGTCTAAACCTCCCCAATTCCCTCTTATCGACTTTCATAAAACATGAAGTGACATCCTAATCTCTAAGGGGGCCTCTCCCATAATTAAGGATAAAGTGACTGAACTCCTTAAAAAAATTCATCTGTTCAAAAGAACCTCTGGATTTAAAACCCTGTTGCACATAATTGACAAACCTGATTGAACACTTTGACAAGTGACTGAGGTATTTGAGAGGATAGTCTAAGGGTGTTAGTTATATAAACTTTCAGAAGGCATTTTATAAGGTCCCTCATTAAGAGCTTGTTGACTAAAGTTGACACATGGAACAAGAGGCAATTCATTGACCTGGTTTGTAAGTTGACTGAGGATACTTTAATTGACAGTTTGTGACTCATGGCAATCTTCAAGGATTTGTGTAGTGCCTCAGTTAATCACTGCAATTCTCAAATGATGATTTAGATAACAGCAAGTCACCGATCTAAATTTGTTGACGACACAAAAATAGGTGTTATTGTAAGCAGTGTAGAAGGAAGCATAAAATTTATGAGAGATATTGCTAGGTTGAATTAGGAGGCAAAACTGTGACACAAGAATTTCAGTGGAGAGAAATTTGAAACTATCCATTTTGGACTCAAGTTGGTTAGAACAGGGTACTTTCAAAATGGTGAAAATGGAAACTGTTGAGCACCAGGGAAACCTGAGGGCCAAGAGCACTAATAAAATGCTAGAATTTAGATTCTGAGATCTAGAATACAAGTGGCTAGAAGTCACGTCTTAGTTGCACAGACCATTGGTTAGGCCACTGCTAGAACTTGGAGGGCATTTCTGGACACAACTCCTTAAGAAACATTTACTGGTGCTGGCTGCATTGATACTACAATAATAACTTCATTCTTACACTGTAGCTAAGTGGGGGAGTGTAAACCAACTAGGGTTTATTCCCTGAAGTCTAGAATGTTAAGAGGTGATTCAAGAGAAATTAACGATATTACAGGCAGTAGATATAGGGTAGAAAGAAATAAACTGTATCCACTAGTTGAGGAATCCAAGACTGTTGGACAAAATCTAATAAACCAAGTCAAATCTTTTAAGCATAAGATTCCTTTCTGTAAATGGCAATTGATCTTAGATCAATTGTTAACTTTAAAATTGGGATCAATAGGTTCTACTAGGAGAAAGTGAGGACTGCAGATGCTGGAGATCAGAGCTGAAAATGTGTTGCTGGAAAAGTGCAGCAGGTCAGGCAGCATCCAAGGAGCAGGAGAATCGACGTTTCGGGCATGAGCCCTTCTTCAGGAATGATTCTGAAGAAGGGCTCATACCCGAAACGTTGATTCTCCTGCTCCTTGGATGCTGCCTGACCTGCTGCACTTTTCCAGCGACACATTTTCAGTATCAATAGGTTCTTGTTAACCAAATGGTAGTATAGGGTTCAGAGCAAAGGCAAGTCAATGGAGTTATGTCACAGAGCAAGAATGATCTCACTAAATGACTGAATAAGCTCCAGAGGCTAAATGACCAACTCCTGTTACTATGTTTTAGAAGTAAGGAACAACAAATCCATGGTCAGCATTTAAACAATGTTAGGAGTTTTAAATTGAGGAATTACCAGCCAATTTAAAACTAAAAGAATTCTGTAAAAAAACTATACTGAGAGCTATAGATTTTCAGGTATAAAGCTACGTGGCTGATTATTCTATCACATCATTCCTTGTCTCAGTGTCAGCTCTGCGCTGTTAATTATTGGCACAAGTGCCAACGGTTAGTTTAAAAAGAAAGTGCGTGCCAAATTCAGTAAGCAAACAATTGTGTTGCCTCACATTCAAAGAGCTGGCATTTGAGAAGCACAAAGAACCAAAGAAAGCAATCAGAGAGACCCAAGCCTCAACACGTTTCAGTTTGCACTCATTTGTAACTGGAGATCACCTGATGTGAGCCAGGCTGGCTCAGGAAGAAAAACCACAACAGCAAAGGAAGTTTATTTGTCCTTGAGCCAGAACTAGAGGCAACAACCATTCTGTGTATTTTCCCATTGCTGGTGGGTGATAACCCCTTGAGGTGCATCAACCTGAACTCCATTTTAATAGCATTTAACCCATGTTCGTGTTCGGAACAGATTGGAATGTTCCACATCCTGAGGTGCTACACAGGCTTCATCTAAATGACAGTGTAATCCAACTGGAAATGTTGGAACGTGAGCCCAGCATATGTTTTGTTAGCTGATAGCTACTCAGCAGTGTGACTATAATGGAAATGTTTGTTTTAGAAAGGAAAAATGTCCTCAGGCAGATTAAGTCAATAAAAACTGCGTATCAGGAACAAATGGATTAAGGGAAGATTTTAACTCTTGGGAGGTGGGTAGTCACTACTTCAACATTTCTAACATTCTGTGTTGGAATAAAGAACAACACAGCTGGGTACCAGGCAGCGAGCCTGTGTCCCATGATAGATTTTCACTGAAAAGCTTCGCAGAACAATGGCCTCAGACTGCAATCGCTGAAAATTCAATAGCTCAATGTACAAGATGGCACCAATATAAGGCAAGTTGTGCACTGAGACAATTGATTTTCAGGTTGTCTTCATGAACTAGAGGCTTTAATTCCAAATTTCAAGATTCAGCAGCAAGTTTCTTTCATTTACAACGTGCTGTTTTTGAAAAGTTAAGTTAGTCAGCAGTACAGCACATAGAGTCACACTGAATTGCAGCACAGGAAAATCAAGCTTCAGTCTCTAACAGTGTTCATGTTCCACTTATGTCTCCTCTCACACTACATCATATAACCCTATTAACATACCCTTTAATTCCAATCTCTATAAACTTATGCAGCTGTCCCTTAAATGTGTCAATGTTTTTTGCCTTAAGTGTTCCATGTGGTAGAAGATCCACATTCAAAACACTCTTGCATAACAAAGTTTCTCATGACAACGCAGAGCAATTAGACACTTAAAAACAATTTTGTTTCTGTTCAATGTTGCAACACTTTCTACCACAGGCAAGAGTCAGTAAAAACAATGTATTTGGATGCATGCAACATTTAATGCCTGGGAAACAAAGATAAGTTAAGGGCTTGGTGAATCTAACTGAAGTTTCTCTTTCTTTTCTGGTCATGACAGAGCTGCTTGCTCAGTTCCAACCTGGTGTTTTTCTGTACCACGCATAAAGCTTCATTTAATGCAAGATGGTAGAACCATATTTCTTGATGGTTCCATTAGAACTCCAATCTTCACAAACGTATGTGAAACTGGCAATTTTGAAATTTAGATGAATAAAATTTCAGAATCTGTAACACTAAGTTGTTTTAACCTATGCAAGATGGTACATGTAAAGAGGCTGGACAACTGCAGAATACAACTGTAAAAAAAATAATAGACACGTGTATGCTGTAAAACTTAAAATATAGATAGAAAATGGTGGTGACGATGTGCAAGTCGGGCAGGAATGTACAGACAGAGACACTTATTGCAGGCTGATGAGCTTTCAGTAGCCCCGGAAATAAACTCAAAGGTATCACATATTAGTAAGCTCTATTCCTGATGAAGGGCTTTTGCCAGAAACGTCGATTTTCCTGCTCCTCGGATGCTGCCTGACCTGCTTGTGCTTTTACAGGACCACTCTGATCTAAACTTAAAGACATCACAGCCAGGTAAAAAGGTGGGTTGGGGGATTGGAGGAAAGAATTACAAAGAAAGGATTAAAGATAAGGTCTGTGATAAGGCAGGAGGTAGGCATGACTGAAGGACAAAAGGCATGATTTGAAACAGACAAGTTTAGAAATAGGATCCCACAGATACTACCTGACCTCCTGAATATATCCAGCACCATAACTGCAGAATATATCCACGATGACAATGAAGATGTCCTTCAGAAATTCTCTTTGATTACTCTCCATCTGCTTTGGTGGTCGGTTGCTATCTTGTGCTGATAATTATATCACATCTTTGGTAGCATCTCCCCAAACTACAACCTTTTTCATCCAGAAATTCAAGGATAGCAGATGAATGGAAACACCATCACCTCCAAGTTCTCATCCAAGCCGCACAATGTTTCAACTTGACGTATTGCTGATAGCTCAAAATCTATAAACTAACTAACAACATTATGGGAGCCACATGGAACGGAGGAGTTCTAAGAGATCTAGCAAAGGCAATAAATGCTGGCCTTGCTACAAACACTCACTTCTCAAGAGTGAACTTACAAAAATATGGAGTGAGAAGAGATCAAAAGTTTCTCTTTTCCAATGCATCTTTTTATAAAACATGTTTCTATCCCCGTTCAAATAGTCAAGTGGGTATCAGCAAATGGGTAACACTCCAGGGAGCTGGGAGCATACAGTTCCTAGCACTCCCTGACCATGCACCTGCTGGTGTTGATCAATATTCAGGATCACTAATCTCTCAATGAGTCCTTGTGTATCCTGGAAACAGAATGAACAGTTATGGCCATTCTGATATTCTACTGACAGTAACACTGCTTCTTCATTAACTAGGTAAAAACAATGACTGCAGATGAGCACTTCCTACATTTTCAGTTTTTAAATCACAACACGTGGTGTATTGTCCTAGATTTCTGATGGTAATGAATTTGCTCATTACAATACTCCTTTCCAAAGTTATGTAAGGTGAATTGAAACACTTTGCCATAGAAAGGCAGGACAAGGGCTTCAATTCTTGGTTGCATTATTCTCATGAGAAACTAAAAAAGGTGGCCGCAAATATTTAATCACAATGAGTTGCCATGGACCCATAAGGAGAGACCACAAATTGACTTTTGTTGTGCAAACCTGACACTCATTACTATTAGTGAGGTTAAATGTTGCAGATTGGAACATATTAAAGTTCATACATGATGCTACGATCATGGACTCCCAGGTCAAGTACAGTACAGGGGTATGTGGAATAAATTACTCCTCTTAAATAATACATCAGTCCCAAACACTGCCCAAAGATCATCAGTTCCCATATTGCAATGTTGTCTTCTCAAGTGAAACTGTGAATTTAATATCAAATTAGGAGCATTTTTTAAAAAAAAGTTTTAAAAAGTCATATTCAAACTTCACTGAATTGCAACTGCTTTGAATCTGCTCAAATTTATGTCACATAGCGTCAAAAGAGATGTTAAGCACAGAAACAGACCCTTCAGGCCAACTTGTCCATGCCGACCAGACATCCTAACCTAATCCAGTCCCATTTGCCAGCACTTGGCCCATATTCCTCTAAACCTTTCCTATTCATATACCCATCCCGATGCCTTTTAAATGCTGTAATTGTATCAACCTCCACCACTTCCTCTGGCAGCTCATTCCATGCATGTACCACCTTCTGCATGAAAAGTTGCCCCTTAGGTCCCTTTTATATCTTTCCTCTCTCACCTTGAACCTATGCCCTCTACTTCTGGACTCCCCCACCCTGGGAAAAAGACTAAAACTCTTTACTCTATCCATGCTCCTCATGATTTTATAAACCTCTATAAGATCACCCCTTAGCTTGCGACAGTCCAGGGAAAACAGCCCCAGCCTACACAACCTCTCCCTAGAGCTCAAATCCTCCAAACCTGACAACATTCGTGTTAATATTTTCTGAACCCTCTCAGGTTTCACAACATCCTTCCGATAGGAAAGAGACCAGAATTAAACACAATATTCCAAAAGCAGCCTAACCAATGTTAAAACAAAGCCATTGAAGTCTAAAAATATAAAGCTTTAATGCCACTTACCACCAATGGCTGTACATCGTGATGTGATCTCCCACAGAACGAGTGCCATTGAATACACATCGGTTTGTTTAAATGCCTCAATATCCTCCAAGTTAATTCGGGACTCCAGCACCTCGGGAGCCATATACCTGGCTGTACCGACCTACAGGAAAATGGGCAAAACATATCAGGTTTTGGACTGGATAGCAAACAGCATCTGACATTACTTGTGATGAAACACAACATAGTTATGCAATTCAGGTCAAGATTCACAATTTATATTTCTAAAGCACCTTTAACGTAATAAAATCCCAAGAGCAGCTGAATGAATTGTGCCAATCTTAGTATCAAATAACTCATTTTTTTTGTTTGATTTGAATTATAAAAGAGGTAACTGTTTATCTCTAATCTCATTACTTTTTTTTTTATTGCTGGCTTTCTTCCTCCAGGCAGTGAAACTATAAGTAGCTAGGCATTTCAATAGACACTCATTGCCAACGTTACACCTGTCAGTACAAGCTGTTGTTTGAAGCATTTCATCATTTCCCATTCTTATGGGTTGGGTGTGGGTCTAAGTGAGGGGGTGGCCGAGGAGTGTTTAATGCAGGCAGTCCTGAAATGTTGGAAGTAGACAGTCTATAGAAACAAGCTACCAGTCCCCAAAGTTGATCAAGAACATGGAAAAGGAGGCCAGGTTTACTGCACAGCTGAGATAAAATAATCATATATGACAGTTCTACAAGATGTGAAATCAGAGATTGGGTGATAAAGAAGGTGTTTAGCATGCTTGCCTTCAATGCTCAGACCAATGCTGTACTCCTTTGAGTACAGGAGTTGGAACGTCATGTTGAGATTGTTCAGGATGTTGGCGAGGCCCTTTCTGAAGTACTGTGTCCAGCTCTGGTCTCCCTGATATAGGAAGGATATTAAGCTGGAGAGGGCTCAAAAAAGATTTACTTGGATGTTGCTGAAATCGGAAGGTTTGAGATAAGATGATGGACTGGAAAGACTGGGACTTTTTTCCACTGGAGCGGAGGAAATTGACGGGTGACCTTATAGAGGTTTATTAAAATCATGAGGAGCATAGATAAGGTGAATGACAAGGGTCTTTTCCCTAGATCGGGGGAGTTCAAAACTAGGGGGCATATGAGAGGAGAAAGGTTTAAAAAGGACATGAGGGACAACTTTCGTTACACAGCGAGTCGTCCATGTGTGGAATGAACTGCCAAAGAGATTGGTGCAGGTACAGTTACAGCATTTAAAAGGTATTTGGAGAAGCTCTGGAATAGGAAAGATTTAGAGGGATATGGGCCAAGTGCAGGCAGGTTTGACGAGTTTAGTTTGGGAACATGGCTGGCATGGACTGGTTGGACTGAAAGGTCTGTTTCCATGCTATTTGACTCAACAACTCTAAGACAATGGATCAAAGGCTTCATTCAACCGTCCATGGACTCAAATTAACTTCAGAGTGATTTGATTAGCAATCCTTAGATTCAGGAGGGAAACAGCAGTTCAAAACTGGAAGTGGACTGTGGTTGTGCTCGGATTGAAAAGACCCAATTTGTGGGGATTGGCAATGCGGGTGAATGGCTTGCCTAGCTTGTGCTAGAAAGGAAATTACCAAGAAATGAAAAACGCTCACTCTGAAAGACAGCTCATAGATAGACCCGACCGCACAACTAGAGTGTCGAATCACATCCCTACCCAAAAAACTTCAGAATTCAGGAGAAATAAACAAGACTGACTTCCAAAAAAAAATGAAACCAGACGGATCTAACACACTATGCTAGTACGGATTACCCAAAATTCACAAACCTGAAGTCTCCTTCAGACCCATAGTTTCACTACCTGGAACCTAATTTACAGATTAACCAACGATCCAGAACCTAAACCTGAGATACAAATCTTTTCAAAACAGACTGTTTGGAGGTTAAAGGTTACTAGGTTAGGAAAGGAATGGAATGGAAGTAACTCTCAACAGTTAAGAATCACTTTGGACTGGTTCTGGGGAGAATTGAAGTACCGCTTAAGGTATAGTATCAAGTATACAGGTTCCATGTGAAGTGGATTTTCAGTTGTGTTATAAATAAAAGCTGGAACTTCTGTTGAAAATATAGCTTGCCCACAGAAAGTGCTTAGTCAACATTACTTCTGGTCTGTGCGCTACAATGAAAAAGTCTTAAAACATGAACTCGTATTCTGTCATCCTTTTGGCTATCAACTGGAATTTTGAATTTCTCTCTTTTTAAAAAAGTTACCTGTCTCCAGGAGGATCATAACATTAACAGGGGTTGGAGTTGTGGAATCAGCTTTGTCATCATGACCATGTACACAAATATTACAATGTAATGGCCATTTCATAGCACACTCTTGTTAAATTGAAAACTGATGGACATAAAAATAAAGCATAGTATATCCCAGGATGGTAGGGTACATTTATACATCGTTAATTTTAATTCAAACCCTGGTGTCATTATTGAATCCAAAAAAAACCTTATTTTAACTCAAAGGCTATAATAAGTTTCCTTACTGCATGCTTGTGTTTTGTAATTCTGGTAATATTGGAGAATATTGTTAAATCCAATGTAACAATCAAATCACTTCATCCAACAGACTACTACTATTGATGAAAGGATCACACAATAAAATCACAGGATCACCACAAGTGCCCATGTCGGTCCATCTGAGACAGTGAATGATAGTGGCATAAGCTGGACGATGGTTCATAAATTCTGGTTTGGATTCAATCTCCTGCGGGAAATGTGAAACTCAGGCCGCATCTGTCCTCTCAGGTGGACTTGAAAAAAAAACCCATGCCATCATTTTGAGGAGCAAGAGCTCACTCATCCTCACTATTTCATACTCATTAACACTTCATACTGGAGCCCCCCAGGGTGCATATTCAGCCCTCTACTGTACTCGCTGTATACCCATGACTGCATCAAATACCAGAGTAATGCCATTCACAAGTTCGCTGATGACACCACCATAGTTGGTCGAATTTCAGATGGCAACAAAACAGAATATGGACGGGAGGTGGAAGAACTGCTATAATAGTGCACTGAGAACAACCTCGCTCTCAATACCAGCAAAACCAAGGAACTCATTACTGACTTTTGGCAGAATGTTACTCATGCCCCCCCACCACCCGAAACATTATCAACACAGAGGTGGAATGATTAGAGAGTGTTAAGCTCCTGGGAGTGGTCAACAACAAGCTTTCTTGGACTCTTCATGTGGACACACTGGTTACAAAGGCCCAACAACATCACTGCTTCCTCAGGCAGCTGAGGAAATTAGGCATGATGGCGAATACCCTTGCCAACTTTTGTAGATGATCCGTCAACAGCATTCTGTCTGGATGTATCACTAGCTGGTGGTGGGGCAACTGTACCATTCAAGATCGGAGCTGGTTACAAAGAGTGGTCTGGACAATCACAAAGGCCAACCTCCCATCTATAGAATCCATCCACCAGGCCCACTGTCGAGGAAAGACTGCCAGCATTCTCAAAGATCCATCTCACCTTGGCAATGTTTTTCTACCACCTCTACCATCGGGGAGAAGGTACAGAAGCCTGAACACATGCACCAGCCATTTTCAAAACAGTTTCTATCCTACTGTTGTTAGAATACTGAATGGACTCACAAACTCTTAACATTCGCTTGTACTTGTGTTTTGGTTTTTGGCACTTTTTACCTATTATTTACTTATCTATGCTACTTAACTCTGATCTGCCTGTATTGCTCACAAGACAAAGCTTTTCACTGTGCCTCGGTATACGTGACAATAAATTCAATTCAAATTCAGGGTCCTGGCTAAAATCGTTCCCTTAAACAACATTTTTTTTAAAAAAAAAGAATAGTCATTTCATTACTGTTTGCAGGACTTCTCAGGAAATTAGCTTCCTATTTTAAAGTAGTGACAGTACTTCAAAAATACTTCATCGACTTTAAAGTGTTTTGGGATGTTCTGGAGTTGTGAAAGGCATCACTGAAACAAGTTATTTCTTTCACACAGACATGCTTAGAAATATTGTGTTTATTAAAATTGGTGCTGTCACAGACCCCTGCAACAAAATTTGCTGTTTTGGCTTCACACTAATGCTAAACTTGTGGAATGCAAGTAAAGCAGACCTTGAAGCAAAGCAGAAACGTTGCCTTTACAGAGCCTCACTCTGATTTATTCTGGTATCATGTTAAATCCTATCTCTGGATTCTGACTCCGTTTACATTGTAACAGAAATATTGGTGTGAAGTGAAACCTCTTGGCGTTAATACTTCAGTCACATGCTGAAACACCCTCAATTGACTATTCATAGCAAGACAACATTTTTTAGCCACAATGGATATGAGTGCGTGAACAATTTCCCTCTATATCACTGGAATAAATTTTATCCGTATAATTTATAGTTTGTAAGTATTCTCTGTATTTAGGTGGTAAAATAATGCTGCTTTCACTGGGAGAGCTTTCTGTAGTTTCAGTCAAAATTCTGTTAGTTCTTGTTTATAGAGATGCCTTTTAAACAGGCTCTGTTGACTAAACAGACTGGGCACGCTGTTAAGTCCTATTCTGCCTCTAACTGTTTTGCTGACAGAGTGGTGTTAATTGGCAAAAGCCATCGAAGGACTCTCTAGCTCCTTGGATGCTGCCTGACCTGCTGTGCTTTTCCAGCACCACACTCTCGACTCTAATCTTCAGTATCTGCTGTCCTCAGTTTCGCCCAGAGTGGTGTTAATTGCCATTTCACCTTTAGTTAGCTTCAACTGCTCTGTATTTGTTTCCATGATCATTTTTTGTTGCTGCAAGGTATCTGTTACTTGTAACACAATTCCTCATTTTGAACCTGACCATACATTCGCACTTACTGCGGCAGGATGTCAAGAGACGATGATAAAGTGTGTCAGTAAGTTCATCTTTGCAGCAGTAGTGATGCTGCAAACGTCCGATTCTCCAATCACTCCAGCTTCCCCAGCGGCAACGGTGACTGGTGAGACTCCAGGCAGATTCCTGATGAAGGGGAACCAGGAACTCAGCCAATGGGAAGTCTGGGGCAAACACAAAAGTGCTGGAGAAAGCCAACAAGTCTGGCTGCGCCCGTGGAGAGTGAAACCCATTTAACATCGAGACTGATCATACTCTTCTTTAGGCCAAATACTTGGACAAGGTTAGGATGTCACTGTGGCCAGGCCTGCAGGGCCCAGGGAGGATTAACAGTTGGGGTGTTAGTGAGTGGGCAGAAGATGGGAAAATTACAAGGAGTGGAAATACCTTAGTGGAACCTGCAATGACATGACTCCTGTCCACCTCAGTAAAACCTACATGCCAGTGCCTTCATTTCCCAAGCTTGGGCTATGTATGTAGAAGCTTCTCCTGAAGGCTCTTAAGCTAGAGTGGAAGGGTGACGCACATTGCAGAGCGAAAAGAAAAGGGGCAAAGCTGGCAATAAACCCACTTGATCAGAATTTACTGTCCTGAAATTCAACGCTGCTCTTCCTGCATCTGTCCACTCATCTCCGGAGGTTCAGTCACAACACAGGCTCAGGAGCAGCAGTGAGCGGGTACCAGAAAGCAGGAGATATGGCAAGAACAAGGAGCTGGAGGGCGGGCGAGTCAGGGATTGGGTGAGGCTGCAAGTTGGAGGATCAGCATCACGACTGAGTCAGGGAGTTGGGGAGGTAGCAAGTCAGAGGAATGGTGAGAGGAGGCGAGTCAGAGAGCAGGATCGGCAACAAATGGGAGATACTGCAAGCATTAAATTGCCAAATTTCTTCTCCGCTTGTTTAAATAGTTATTTCATTTACCAATGTAAGAAATTAACAGTGGAAAGTATTTCAATTCAAAGGGCATGAAGTTTGATCTTTATATCTAAATGTGGAAAGTCACAATTTTCAGGAACACAACTACAACATTAAGTCAGGACTTCCTATGTGTTTAAATAGTAGCAGCACGCCCTGTGGGTGTTATGGCATATTCTGTGGCATTGCTTCATGATGCAGATTTATTCAATTAAGTGTCAAAGTAAGTGTGATGGAGTAACAGGGCTAGACTCACACCCATAAACAGTTCCAGTTTATTTTTACCATCACGTTCTTCCAACAGATTCATTGTTAACTGTGGTGCTGGTGACCCAGAGTAGTTAAAGCAATTAGTTGGCAGAGATATTCTCTTCAACAGTGTAATCAAATATAATCACACATACACTATAGAATTTTCTTTATAATTTTATACATAATTGCATAGTAATTTTAAAGGCAGTAAAAAATCCCAGGGCGACTCACAGAATAAACTGACACTGAGCTACAGGAGATATTACAGATTAGATTAGATTAGATTCCCTACAGTTGAAAAATGTCATGCTGGAAAAACACAGCAGGCCAGGCAGCATCTGAGGAGCAGGAGAATCGACGTTTCAGGCATGAGCCCTTCTTCAGAAATCCCCAGTATATTCCCTACACTCTGGAGACAGGCCCTTTGGCCCAACAAGTCCATACTGACCCTCCAAAGAGTAACCCACCCAGACCATTTCCTTCTGACTAGTGCACCTAACACTATGGGCAATTCAGCATGGCCAATTTACCTAACCTGCACGTCTTTGGACTGTGGGAGGAAACCAGAGCACCCGGAAGAAACCCACACAGACACTGGGAGAATGTGCAAACTCCACACAGTCGCCCGAGGCTGGAATCAAACCTGGGACCCCGGTGCTGTGAGGCATTAGTGCTAGCCACTGAGCCACCCTCTAAGAAATGTGGGCTCGTCCAGGATTTGAACCTGGGATCTCTCATAAGTCTGCGTAGTAGAAGACCCAAAGCAAGAATCATATCCCTAGACCAACAAGCCACATACTGGGGCTGATGCTTGAGTGCTTATGGAAGAAGGTGTTTTCATAATGTTTAACTTAAAAAAACACTTATTGGTAGTCTAGAGGATCAGAGGGACCATAGTATGTGTGTCCTCTAATCTGAGAGCAACGGGAGGTAGATAAAAGGTGGTTAAAAAGGCATATGGGATTGCTTTTTATTAATTAAGTCAAGAATACAGCAGCAAGCAGATGTGATGGAGCTGAAACAATGTTAGTTAGACCACAGCTGGAGTACTGTGTGCAGTTCTGGTTACCAGACCATGGGAAGGATGGGATCGCCCTACAGAGTGCGCAGAGGAGATTCACCAACATGATGCATGGGCTAGAGGGATTCAGCTATAAAAAGAGACACTAGACAGGCCGTGCTGCTTTTCTGAGAGCAAAGGCGGCTAAGGGGGGCGGGGGGGGGATCTGAAGAAGTGTACAAAATTCTGAGGGGTATACATAAGGCAGATAGGAAGAAATGCTTCCCTTTAGTAGAGAGGTCAATAACAGTGGGGCAGAATTCTCAGGTAAGGAACAGGATAGTTGGAGGGAATTTGAGGAAAATGTTTTTCACCCAGAGGGCTGTGAATATCTGGAGCTCTATGCCTAATAAAAAGGAGTAGAAGTGGGAACCCTCAGCTATTAAAAATTGTAGTCAGGCAAGTACATGAAATGCGACAGGATACAAGGCTTTGGGACAAGTGCTAGAAAATGGAATAATCGATAAACAATTGATAACTGCCATAGAAATGATGGGCCAAAGGGCTTCTTCCATGCATTAAGAACTGGATCCCCACGTCCATGATGGTTGCTATCTATAATTGCACATGGGAATGGCACCCACGATCCTGAACCTTATTCCAACAAGGAGTCCATGTGCATTCTCCACTTGGCAATTTGAGGGAGGCTGGGCACTTCTCTCCTGAACATGAAAAAGGCAATCACTTTCAATCTGGAAAAGTGCCAAGTTTACAGCTGATTTCTCTGGAAGGATAAGATTTCTCAAAAATTTGACTAACTGAAGCAACACAAATGGCATTCCCAACTAACAGGATGCTGTCATCAAACCATGCACACAACACCCCACCCCCCTCACACATCCACAGACATCGGCATCTGACACGTACCAACCTCTAACAACCTTCAGGGATATTCCTGCACTTCGATGCTGTCAAAGTAAGAACACTTAGTGCCCAAGGAAATACACCTAGCTCATTGGACCAGGTTAATCTCCGGGCTCTTCAGCTGCGCTTGTTCACTCTGAGCTGACCTGGATGTTCACAGCCGCCCTGCCTGCCTTCCCCCCACACCTCCCCAGCAACCCCCCCCCCCAACTCACCTCAGCGGTACCAGGCTCACATTACTGCTGTCTTATAGCACTTTGAAGTTGAGTGAAAGCTTGGGACATAACTGTATCTTAGTGCTTTTTTCACAGCAACAATTTGAGCAATCAAAGTCTACTTGCCTTACAATCCGCACGGTTCCTCATCCAGTATAATTTGCTACTCCCATCAAACTTTGGTAACCTT
The DNA here is from genome assembly GCF_020745735.1 of Hemiscyllium ocellatum. NCBI lineage: Eukaryota > Metazoa > Chordata > Chondrichthyes > Orectolobiformes > Hemiscylliidae > Hemiscyllium > Hemiscyllium ocellatum. Next base: position 18,601,079 of record NC_083434.1, read on the forward strand.
GCATTAGTCCTGATGAAAATGCTATGACTGCATGCATCTTTTCTCAACAATAATTAAACTGCTTTGGTAGAGTAGGCATGGAAAAGAAGACTTAATTCCTTAAGAACGAACAGGAAAACAAAATCTTTAAAGATAAGCCATGCCATTTCGTATGGAAATCAGGGAGCAGATTTACTAACAAAACGCATTGGAAATGAAATAAACTCTTGCTTCTAAAGGCTATGGCTGCTGGAGCCATGAGAATGAACAAGTTAGGATTTGGATGGATAAGACCATCAGGTCACGTGGAGCAAATAGGGATGAAAATGGAGGGGAGGTAGAGATCATCCATCAGCTAATTGAATGTTCAGTGCAGTATCAAAATGATCACTGCTTCAGTGTATAGAAAATCTGAGACTGTTCTGCTCAGAGCAGGGCGAGCAGATTAAAGGGAGATCTGGCAGAACATTAAAAACTTTCAGCTTTGAACACCAGTAAATACTGCATATACTCGAGGAATAATCGACCTCATGTAAATGTCAACCCCCTATTTTTGGCCAAATAACCTGGAATTTTCCATATATCTGGTGTAAATGTTAATTCTAGTTCTTCACAGATGACAGGTTAACGTTTGTGAGTCAGTGTGCTGGCTGTCACATCCCACTCCATCTTTCCAGTCTGCCAGTTGTTCCGCTCCTGGTCTTCCAGTCTACTGGCTGTTTTACCTTTTGTTTACACACGTAGATTCCTTGACACTGATCTGGCTAGCTCAGAGCCATCTCTCAGAATGAACAGGATAGCTGATACTCATGTTATTTTTTTTCCACAGCGGTAGTGCTTATCTTTCCCCTGCACCCATGTCGTGTGTGTGCAGGTGTCGGACACAGTGAAAAACAAGTGTGTAAATCATTATTTATGTACCACCACCAGGAAAAAAAGGAAGCTGGCTGTTTTATTCTCCTCTGGGTTTTCAGAATTACCATAATTCATTTTTCTCTTTATTCGTTTAGAGATCATTTGGGCTTCCGCTAATGATATGGTATGAATTTTGATGGGCATGAATTTCAACTCCTCAAAAGTAGTATCCATGGAGAGTCAACTCCATTTATTTAATCTGAAAAAGCGGTCAAAAAAGTTCAACTATTATGAGAATATATACAAGAAGAAGAAAAAGTGTTTCAATTGGGAAAAGGGCCTGTGATTAAAGAACACTGAGTTTATAGCATTATACAGCACGGAAACAGATCCTTCGGTCCAACTCGTCCATGCTGACCAGATATCCTAAACTGATCTAGTCCCATTTGTCAGCATTTGGCCCATATCCCTTTAAACCCTTCCTATTCATATACACATCCGGATGCCATTTAAATGTTGTAACTGTACCAGCTTCTACCACTTCTTCTGATAGCTTACTTCATACTCGGACCACCCTCAGCGTGAAAATATTGCCCCTCAGGTCCCTTTTAAATTTTTCCCCCTCTCACTTTAAATCTATGCCCTCTAGTTTGAACTTCCCTATCCTGGGAAAGAGACCTTGTCTATTCACACAATCCATGCCCCTCATGATTTTATAAACGGTACCTGTCATCCTGAGGCTCCAGGGGAAAAGAAACCCTAGCCTATTCAGCCTCCCCTATACCTCAAGTCCTCCAAGCCCTTGTCACATCCTTGTAATATTTTTACAATCCTTTCAAGTTTAATGTCATCTTTCCTTTCACAAAGAAACCAGAATGCAGTATTCTAAAAGTAGCTTAACCAATGTCCTGTACAACCACAACATGGGATCCCAACTCCTAAGTTCAATGCATTGGTTTGAGAGAAATTGACAAATAGAACAGCAGGGAGTTGGGGAGTATTCTTAACTCATTGATGGTCTGGAATATTTCCCATAAAAAGGTGATGAGGTCAGATTCGACTTTTATTTCCAACGGCAACTGGATACATTTGAAGGTAAAAGGGTAAAGTTGCCATAGTCCCAGAGAGCTGCTCTCTCATGAGAGAGAGATGACTAATGGTGGTTTAATTTGGGGGTCACCACACCTCAGATGATGGAGGAGGTCGAGAAGAACGGTCCTTCATTGTACCCTCGGCTGGTGCAGGATTGAACGCATGCTGAACAAACAGCATCTCTCTGCATCGTAAACCGCCATTCAACCAACTGAGCTAACTGACCCCCATTGGAAATATATATGAGACAAGAGAAAAAGATATCACCAAAACTCTGCGGAACAAGAAGAGTGAAACTAATTGGATAAGTCTTTCAAAGACCTGGCACTGGTGCACAAATGACTTTGCTCTGCCCTCTATGATCCCATGAACTCTTTAATGCAACCTTGATTACTGAATTAAGAAAATAAAGACTATAATTTAAAAATTGTGCTTTTCCAACTAGTATAGTTTTTACAAACTCTTGAAGTGCTACTGGAGAAGAAAGAAGACCTCCTGCTTATTAACTTTTGGGTGGATGGCATAATTTTGAGCTCATTATGAGCTATTAAATGGAATTGATCTGCTCGCTGAATGCAGAAAAATTGTGAAACTGATACAGTAACATCAATTAGGTGTCAAATACTCATTCAGGCAATGTTACGTCAGCTTATTAGAAATTGCAATATAGAGTTTGGACTCCCACGAGGCATTTGTCAAAAGGTCATCTAATAGACTTGTTAAAATTAGAACCCATATAATTAAAAGGGATTATGACAGTACCTAAGATTAAACACGTCAGTTCGACAGAGAGATTCGAGAAGTTGGGCTGTTCTCCTTATTAGAAAGGGAGGTTTGAAATCATGAACAGTTGCAATGGAGTAAGGAGGAGAAACAGTTTTCACTAGAAGTTGCACAACTTGAGGAGGATACAATTTTAAGATGAAAGGCAAAAGGCAGAGGAATTTTTATTTTCACAGTGAATTGGAATGTATTGCTTGAATGGGTAGTGGAAACAAGTTCAAGTGGTCATTTTCAGAGAGGTAATCAGATAACGATTTGAAAGGAAAATATTAACTGATTGTTGGGGAAGAAGCAGGAAAATGGGACCAGATCTAGCCAGCACAGGCATGATGTGTTTAATGGCCTCCTTCTGTTCTACTTTATTTTATGATCTTACAAATAGTCACTGGCAGATTGTATTAGAAATGTTACTTATCAACATGTTATATTGATAATGTTTTTGATTCATGTCGTTAATTCTGTTGTGTTCCTGAGGTATCTGGAGATATCTCTTTAAAATAGGACCTATTGAGTAATATACTGATGAGGGGCTTGTCGTGAATTATTCCACAATGAACACACAGCCCTGATAAAGATATCCTATTTCAATATCACTTTTCAATGCTGCAACGTGAACCTTGCCTCTTTACCTTGGTTTCTCATTGATTGAGGGTGAAGTGATGTGATTGTTTCAGGATATATGCAGGAGGAGCACTGACCCACCTCCTGAGAATACTCCCAAAACCAAGAACTAAAAGAGAATGCAACCTCACTGGGTTTGTCCATGCGATTTGAGGACAGGCTAGTTTTATTCTCAAAATATTACAAGCTGTGTTGCTTGAGAAGGTAGCATAGCAGCCATTAAAATGGTGGATTGTGTGCTTAGGTGAACTGTTCTGTTCCGTGGTATGTTGAAGCAAGTGACAGTTTGTGGAGCACACTGAAGATGGGAGGATATGGCAAAATAAATGCTTCCCTTAAAAAGCAAATAGCTCAATAAATCAGGAAGGGCTCAGGATATGAATCCATGAGGGTGCAGACTTATCATTCTAACTGTATGATATTATTTCAGTGTTGAAATTTACAAATGCTACAATAGAAGACAGAGTGGTGGTAGAGGGTTGTTTTTCAGACTGGAGGCGTGTGGCCAGTGGAGTGCCACAAGGATCAGTGCTGGGCCCTCTACTTTTTGTCATTTACATAAATGATTTGGATGCGAGCATAAGAGGCACAGTTAGTAAGTTTGCAGATGACACCAAAATTGGAGGTGTAGTGGACAGCGAAGAGGGTTACCTCAGACTACAACAGGATCTTGACCAGATGGGCCAATGGGCTGAGAAGTGGCAGATGGAGTTTAATTCAGATAAATGCTAGGTGCTGCATTTTGGGAAAGCAAATCTTAGCAGAACTTATACACTTAATGGTAAGGTCCTAGGGAGGAGTGTTGCTGAACAACGAGACCTTGGAATGTAGGTTCATAGCTCCTTGAAAAGTGGAGTTGCAGGTAGATAGGATATGCTTTCCTTTATTGGTCAGAGTATTAAGTACAGGATTTGGGAGGTCATGTTGTGGCTGTACAGGACATTGGTTAGGTCACTGTTGGAATATTGCTTGCAATTCTGGTCTCCTTCCTATCGGAAAGATGTTGTGAAACTTGAAAGGGTTCAGAAAAGATTTACAAGGATGTTGCCAGGGTTGGAGGATTTGAGCTATGGGGAGAGGCTGAACAGGCTGGGGCTGTTTTCCCTGGAGCGTCGGAGGCTGAGGGGTGACCTTATAGAGGTTTACAAAATCATGAGGGGCATGGATAGGATAAACAGACAAAGTCTTTTCCCTGGGGGTGGGGAGTCCACAACTAGGGGGCATAGGTTTAGGGTGAGAGGGGAAAGATATAAAAAAGAGACCTAAGGGGCAACTTTTTCACGCAGAGGGTGGTACGCGTATGGAATGAGCTGCCAGAGGAAGTGGTGGAGGCTGGTACAATTGCAACATTTAAGCGGCATTTGGATGGGTATATGAATAGGAACGGTTTGGAGGGATATAGGCCGGGTGCTGGCAGGTGGGACTAGATTGGGTTGGGATATCTGGTCGGCATGGATGGGTTGGACTGAAGGGTCTGTTTCCATGCTGTACATCTCTATGACTCTGACTCTACTTGGCAGAGGCCAATCACCTTGGGTCTCTTAAAAAAGCCCCCAAACTTTTCAATCTCCACACCCTTTCTTCATCAGCCTGAAAAGTGACCATTCCAATTATAACTTTCAAAAGGGAACTGAATGTATGATTTAATCTGACTCTACCAGCCTTTAAGGCAGCACACTTAAGATCATAACAACTCACTGCTTAAATATAAATCTTCTCATCTACCTTTTCATTCTTTTCTGATTAGTTTAAATCGGTGTCCTCTGGTTACTGATCCTCCTGCTACTGGAAAAAAGTCCTGCTATTTAATTTATTAAAGTGCTTCACAATTTTTTAAACTTTTATTAAATCTCTCCTTAATCTTTCATGCTCAAAAAGGAGAATAAGCCCAGCTCAGAGTCATACAGCACTTTAGTTCAAGGGACCAAAGGGAAACAGACCCTTTGGTCCAATTCGTCCATGCCAGCTCTGGAATCTTTGTGTAATCTCAACCTCAGCACAAAATATGCATTCATAGATAAAGAATGCCTGGGACCTTTATTTTGTCCCATTTCTCTCAATATTTTTCCACCCGACTCCACTAAAAACCGAGTGCTGTGATGTCAATCTGTAACTGATTGGATTTGCTTTATCTGATGGTACGGAGATGGAACAAACGTTAGAATGAAGATGCAATGACATAGCCCCAATAACTCCAACATCTCCAGTTGTACAAGTTTACTTTCTGTGACTGTCCTGAGGTATAGGTTACACCCTATCCGTTAGGAAAGACAGCATCTCTTTGGATGTCCATTTTCAATTGCACTCCACAAAACCTTGCATTTCTGTGGAACCTTGAATGTAGTAAAATCTTCCAAGACATGTTGCTGGGGTTTTATCAAATATAATTTGACACCAAACCATATAGTGTGTCATGGGAATAGGTAAACAAATGCTGACCAAAGAGATGTATTTCAATGAGTATTTCAGAGGAAGAGGGAGATATGTTGGGACAGCAAGATTAAAAGGAGAGAATTCCATAACTAGAGACAACCACCATCATTCGTTCCCAATCCAAACAGTTGAAAACTGGCACTCACCTGCCCACTGTTTGCTAAGTCATCGACAGAGAGAGATGATTCCAACCTCAAGGATAATCCAAAGTCACAGAGACAACACGTCAGGTCATTTTTCACCAGAATGTTGGAGCTTTTTAGGTCCCTGTGGGCAATGGGCATCTTTGGCCTGCCACAAGGTGTGTATTCACTATGTAAGTGTGCAATTCCTCTGGCCAGCGATCCTCCCAGGAGGCACAGGTCCTCCCAGTTCACAACGTGCCTCATCAGGTAGTCTTGCAGGTTGCCTTGGGGATGATAGGCCGTGATCAGCCAGTACTGCTTGCCCATTTCGGTCTCCCGCTCCTCTGCCGTCAGAAACTGCAGCACATTTTCATGTTTCAGGTTGACATCAGAGAAAATCTCCTTCTCGTTCTTCCAGGACATGTACTCGTCAAAGTGGAAAATCTTTGCTGCCACAGTCTCGAACTGTTCAGAGGTGCTCTGCCTCAGCTTGGCCTTGTAGACCTCAGCAAAGCGCCCCTTGCCCACCACAGTGTCGAGCTCCAGGGGCAGCAGCTCAGTGTTGTGGTTGATGTTGTTGGCGCAGGTGGAGCTGATGTCTGACTGGTCATCATCAAGGTGCATAGCACTGCCCTCGCTGCGATCACTGGTATGCCGGCGCCGGTGACCTGGCTTCCTGACCTTCTGTTCCTTCGCCCATTCTTTATTCAGCTTCCTCCGCCGCTGGACCCGGTACCAATAGTAAGCAAGGATCACCACAGCAGCAAGAATGAGCAATGGGACAAGAGTGACCAGGAGAACCTCCAATATCACCTGCCATTCACTCAATGTAGGATCTAAAGGAATGAGACAACATCAGAGTTGTATCAAAGTACATCAACATCAAGGCAAATAGACCTAACAAGTTAAATGCCTCAGCTACAGGAACTGAGTTTAAAAATCACCCACACCTTAAAAACACAGCCAGGAAATAAAATAAATGCCATATGTCCATTGTTCATTCATCTGTGTCACCAAAACTGAGCAGCATGAACACACATGTAGGGGAAAGGCTCAGCAGATTATTGGAGCTTTTCAAGTTGCTGTGCAATGGAGATTTTGACCCCTATTGTACATGTTGGATACTCCCAGGACCCGCCAGAGGAAGTGGGAGAAGCCAGTACAGTTACAACACTTCAAGGATATCTGGACCAGTATGTGGGTAGGATAGGTTTAGAGGGATATGGGCCAAACACAGGCAAGTGGAGCTAATTTAGTTTGGTAAAGTTGATCAGCATGGACGAGACCGAAGGGTCTGTTTTCATTCTGTATGACCAGGATTCTGCTAGCAAAGTGATTCATTTCATTTTTAGGCTCAGTTCAATTATCCGCAGACTGGGCAGATGCTCCCTCTGTTATTATTTTTTCAAATATTTGAATAACTTCAAAAGGGAAAGCTAACTGTATCCACAGTTTTTAGCTGGTGTCTAAAACTTCTCCTTCATATGGACTCTTCTTTTCCTTGATTGAATGATGGGGCAGACTCGATGCGCTGAATGGCCAAACTTCTGCTCCGAGGTCTCATGGTCTTACATGTGTTTCTTTGGACCACAGTCCATTATCAGCTGCTCTCAGTGGTGGAGCTCTAGCCTCACAGACAGAAGGTTATGGTCTAAAAATCACACCTTGGAGACCTGAGCACATAGTCTACTGCAGTACTCAGGGAGAGCTGTGCGGCCACAGGAGGTCTCCTTTGGGAAGAGGTGATAAAAGGAGGCTCAGTCTATCCTCTGAAAAAGTTAAAAATCACATGACACCAGGTTATAGTCCAACAGGTTTAATTAGAAGCAGCAGCTTTTGACATGCTGCTCCCTCATCAGGTGGTTGTGGAGGACACAATTGTAAGACACAGAATTTATAGCAAAAGTTTACAGTGTGATGTAACTGAAAATATACATTGAAAAATACCTTGACTGTTTGTTAAGTCTCTCATCTGTTAGAATGACCATGATAGTTTCACTTCTTTCACATGTAAATCATACTTTTTTTAAAAACAGTTACATGCTCAGGTTAACTGTATCAATTAATGTCAGCCAGATAAGATGTTGAAGGTGTTAGCCCCCATGTTCTGTCGTCTGTGCCATAATGCTTAGACTGATTCTAATCTAAAAAATGAGTTAACAGAGTATGACAAGGATTCACGAAGCTTTTGAACAATGTAACTTTGCAAGTGCAAATTCACCCCAATTCTAACAGATGAGAGACCTAAACAAATCAAGATATTTTTCAATGTATAATTTCAGTTACATCACTGTAAACTTTTGCTGTAAACTCTGTTACAGTTGTGTACTCTTCGAGTAAAAAATGAGGTCTGCAGATGCTGGAGATCACAGCTGCAAATGTGTTGCTGGTCAAAGCACAGCAGGTTAGGCAGCATCTCAGGAATAGAGAATTCGACGTTTCGAGCATAAGCCCTTCATCAGGAATAAGAGAGAGAGAGCCAAGCAGGCTGAGATAAAAGGTAGGGAGGAGGGACTAGGGGGAGGGGCGATGGAGGTGGGATAGGTGGAAGGAGGTCAAGGTGAGGGTGATAGGCCGGAGTGGGGTGGGGGCGGAGAGGTCAGGAAGAGGATTGCAGGTTAGGAGGGCGGTGCTGAGTTGAGGGAACCGACTGAGACAAGGTGGGGGGAGGGGAAATGAGGAAGCTGGAGAAATCTGAATTCATACCTTGTGGTTGGAGGGTTCCCAGGCGGAAGATGAGGCGCTCCTCCTCCAGCCGTCGTGTAGTTGTGTTCTGCCGGTGGAGGAGTCCAAGGACCTGCATGTCCTCGGTGGAGTGGGAGGGAGAGTTAAAGTGTTGAGCCACGGGGTGATTGGGTTGGTTGGTTCGGGCGGCCCAGAGGTGTTCTCTGAAGCGTTCCGCAAGTAAGCGGCCTGTCTCACCAATATAGAGGAGGCCACATCGGGTGCAGCGGATGCAATAGATGATGTGTGTGGAGGTACAGGTGAACTTGTGGCGGATATGGAAGGATCCCTTGGGGCCTTGGAGGGAAGTGAGTGTGGAGGTGTGGGCGCAAGTTTTACATTTCCTGCGGTTGCAGGGGAAGGTGCCGGGGGTGGAGGTTGGGTTGGTGGGGGGTGTGGATCTGACAAGGGAGTCACGAAGGGAGTGGTCCTTGCGGAACGCTGATAGGGGAGGGGAGGGAAATATATCCTTGGTGGTGGGGTCCATTTGGAGGTGGCGGAAATGGCGGCGGATAATACGTTGTATGCGCAGGTTGGTGGGGTGGTAGGTGAGAACCAGTGGGGTTCTGTCTTGGTGGCGGTTGGAGGAGCGGGGCTCAAGGGCGGAGCCGCTCCTCCAACCGCCACCAAGACAGAACCCCACTGGTTCTCACCTACCACCCCACCAACCTGCGCATACAACGTATTATCCGCCGCCATTTCCGCCACCTCCAAATGGACCCCACCACCAAGGATATATTTCCCTCCCCTCCCCTATCAGCGTTCCGCAAGGACCACTCCCTTCGTGACTCCCTTGTCAGATCCACACCCCCCACCAACCCAACCTCCACCCCCGGCACCTTCCCCTGCAACCGCAGGAAATGTAAAACTTGCGCCCACACCTCCACACTCACTTCCCTCCAAGGCCCCAAGGGATCCTTCCATATCCGCCACAAGTTCACCTGTACCTCCACACACATCATCTATTGCATCCGCTGCACCCGATGTGGCCTCCTCTATATTGGTGAGACAGGCCGCTTACTTGCGGAACGCTTCAGAGAACACCTCTGGGCCGCCCGAACCAACCAACCCAATCACCCCGTGGCTCAACACTTTAACTCCCCCTCCCACTCCACCGAGGACATGCAGGTCCTTGGACTCCTCCACCGGCAGAACACAACTACACGACGGCTGGAGGAGGAGCGCCTCATCTTCCGCCTGGGAACCCTCCAACCACAAGGTATGAATTCAGATTTCTCCAGCTTCCTCATTTCCCCTCCCCCCACCTTGTCTCAGTCGGTTCCCTCAACTCAGCACCGCCCTCCTAACCTGCAATCCTCTTCCTGACCTCTCCGCCCCCACCCCACTCCGGCCTATCACCCTCACCTTGACCTCCTTCCACCTATCCCACCTCCATCGCCCCTCCCCCTAGTCCCTCCTCCCTACCTTTTATCTCAGCCTGCTTGGCTCTCTCTCTCTTATTCCTGATGAAGGGCTTATGCTCGAAACGTCGAATTCTCTATTCCTGAGATGCTGCCTAACCTGCTGTGCTTTGACCAGCAACACATTTGCAGCTACAGTTGTGTACTCCACAACCACCTGATGAAGGAGCGACGCTCCAAAAGTTACTGTGCTTCCAATTAAACCTTTTAGACTATAACCTGGTTTGTGTGATCTTTAACTTTTACATCCCAGTCCAACACCGGCATCTCCAAATCTATCCTCTGAGGTGATTCTGTGGCACTAACTTCCTTATCAATTAAAAATCACTAAACACAAATACCCAGTCATGTATTAGTTTATGGTTTGCAGTACCCTCATGTATCCAATTAACTGCCATGGTGCAGTCATAATTACGCTTCAAAAATGCTCCATGCGCTGTGACAGCTTTGGGACATCTCGAAGACAGGAAAGATATGAAATGAATGAAAGATCTTTCTTTACACCAGTATGCAAACAGAAGTCACAGCAATTTCACCAAAACACTCTCATTGTTCTCGGTGCTTTCACTCCCGCAGGTCAAAGCCACTTAACAACTGGACCCAAGTCTCACCTCATACAATATTAACTGTGATGACCTTCAGAGGGATTAAAAGGAAACACATGCATAAAACATGGAGATGGGATCCGGAAGGGAGTTTCATCATCACATACAGAATGTGGCAGGTGGAAGACATGGCACACGTCTCCGCTGGCTACATCTGTGGGAAGTGCACCCAACTCCAGCTCCTTGAAAACTGTGTTGGAGAACTGGAGCTGGAGGAACTACGGATCATTCGGGAGGCTGAGGGGGTAATTGAGAGGAGTTACCGGGAGTTGGTCACTCCTAAGGCTCAGGACAAGGATAAACAGGTTACAGTTAGGGGGAGGAAAGGGGACAGTCAGACAGTGCAGAGATCCCCTGTCGACATTCCCCTCAGCATTAAGTATACCGTTTTGGATACTGCCGGCGGGGAGGGGGTTGGTGGTGGTGGTGGGAAATGACCTAACAGAGGAAAGCCACAGCAGTCAGTTCTCTGGCACTGAGCCTGACACTGTGGCAAAGGGAAGGGGGCAGAATAGAAAAGTACTCGTGGTAGGGGACTCAATAGTTAGGGGAAAATCGAGAGGAAATTTTGTGGCCAGGATTGGGATTTCCGGAAGATATGTTGCCTCCCTGGTGCCAGGGTCCGGGACGTCTCCAAGCAGGTGCATAAAGGTTCTAAAAGGGGAGATCGAACAGCCAGAAACCTTGTTACATATTGGCACTAATGACATAGCCAGGAAAAGGATCAAGGATATAAAAAGTGATTTCAGGGAGTTAGGTTGGAAGCTGCAAAGCAGGACGAACAGAGTAGTGTTCTCTAGTTTACTACTGGTGCCACGAGATAGCGAGGTGAGGAACAGGGAGCGGGCGCAGCGGATGTAGGAGGGAGAGCTTCAGATATGTAGATAATTGGGATGCCTTCTGGGGAAGGTGGGACCTGTACAAGAAGGACGGGTTGCACCTGAACTGGAAGGGGACCAATGTCCTGGGTGGAAGGTTTGCTCGAGTAGTTTGAGAGGGTTTAAGCTAGTATGGCAGGGGGGTTGGGAACCTGAGCTGTATACCGGAGGTGAGAGTTGATGCAGATGAGGCAATAGCAAGAGGTAGACCAGCTAGTGGGAAGGATTTTCCTGGCAAGGAACCAAGGTATCAGTTAAAGTGTGTTTGCTTTAACACAAGGAGTATCAGGAATAAAAGTGACGAACTTAGAGCATGGATCAGTACCTGGTGCTATGATGTTGTGGCCATAACAGACACATGGGTTTCTCAGGGGCAGGAATGGTTGCTGGATGTGCCAGGGTTTAGAGCATTTAAAAAGAGTAGGGAGGGGGAAAAAAAAAGAGGAGGGGGTGTAGCACTGCTAATCAGAGAGGGTATCACAGCTACAGAAGCTTCCATTGTCGAGGAAGATCTGCCTCCCGAGTCAGTATGGGTGGAAATTAGGAACAGCAAGGGAGCAGTCACCTCTTTAGGGGTTTACTACAGGCCCCTCAATAGCAGCAGGGAGATGGAAGAAAGCATAGGTCGGCAGATTTTTAAAAGTGTGGACGTAGTAGGGTTGTTGTAATGGGTGACTTTAACTTTCCCAACATTGATTAGAACCACCTTCGAGCAGAAGATTTGAATGGAGCTGTTTTTGTAAGGTGCGTTCAGGAGGGTTTCCTAACTCAGTACGTTGATAGGCCGATGAGGGGAGAGGCCATTCTAGACTTGGTGCTCGGAAACGACCCAGGGCAGATATCAGATCTTGTGGTGGGAGAGCATTTTGGTGATAGTGACCACAATTGCCTCACATTCTACATAGCTATGGAGAAGGAGGAGTAGGCAAAATGGGAGGATATTTAATTGGGGAAGATTAGACATTGGGGAAGATGATGCGAATAGACATGAGTTAGGAAGCATGGATTGGGAGCAATTATTCCATGATAAAGGTACTATAGACATGTGGAGACTGTTTAAGGAACAGTTGTTGCAAGTGATGAATAAATATGTCCCTCTGAGACAGGCAAGAAGGGGTAAGATAAAGGAACCTTGGATGACGAGAGCGGTGGAGCTTCTCGTCAAAAGAAAAAAGGTAGCTTACATAAGGTGGAGGAAGCTAGGGTCAAGCTCAGCTCTACACGATTACAGGCAGGTGAGGAAGGAGCTCAAAAATGGTCTGAGGAGAGCCAGGAGGGGGCACGAGAAAGGCTTGGCAGAAAGGATTAGGGAGAACACAAAGGCATTTTACACTTATGTGAGGAATAAGAAAATGGTCAAAGAAAGTGTAGGGCCGAACAGTGGAGTCTGAGGAGTTAGCGGAAGCCCTAAACGAGTTTTTTGCTTCTGTCTTTACTAAAGAAACAAACTTTGAGTGAATGAAACCTTTGAAGAGCAGGTGTGCATGCTGGAATGGATAGAGATAGAGGAAGCTGACGTGCTGAAAATTTTGTCAGACATTAAGATTGACAAGTCTCCAGGCCCGGACCAGATTTGTTCTCGGCTGCTTTGGGAAATGAGAAATGTAATTGCTTTACCACTTGCGAAGATCTTTTCATCCTCGCTCTCCACTGGAGTCGTACCTGAGGACTGGAGAGAGGCAAATGTAATTCCTCTCTTCAAGAAAGGAAATAGGGAAATCCCCGGCAATTACAGACCAGTAAGTCTCACGTCTGTCTTCTGCAAGGTGTTAGAAAAGATTCTGAGGGATAGGATTTATGACCATCTGGAAGAGCATGGCTTGATTAAATGCAGTCAACATGGCTTTGTGAGGGGCAGGTCATGCCTCACAAACCTTACCGAGTTCTTTGAGGATGTGACTAGAAAAGTTGATGAGGATTGAGCGGTGGATGTGGTGTATATGGACTTCAGCAAGGCATTTGATAAGGCTCATTCAGAAGGTCAGGAGAAATGGAATTCAGGGGAACATAGCTGTCTGGATACAGAATTGGCTGGCCAACAGAAGACAGCGTGTGATAGTAGAAGGAAAATATTCTGCCTGGAAATCGGGTGAGTGGTGTTCCACAGAGCTCTGTCCTTGGGCCTCTATTGTTTGTAATTTTTGTTAATGATTTGGATGAGGGGATTGAAGGATGGGTCAGCAAGTTTGCAGATGACACAAAGGTTGGAGCTGTCGTTGACAGTATAGAGGGCTGTTGTAGGCTGCAGCGGGACATTGACAGGATGCAGAGATGGGCTGAGAGGTGACAGATAGAGTTCAACATGGATTAATGCGAGATGATGCATTTTGAAAGGTCGAATTTGAAAGCTGAGTACAGGATTAAGGATAGGAGTCTTGGCAGTGTGGAAGAACAGAGGGATCTTGGGGTGCAAGTACATGGATCCCTTAAAATGGCCACCCAAGTGGACAGGGTTGTTAAGAAAGTATATGGTGTTTTGGCTTTCATTAACGGGGGATTGAGTTTAAGAGTCGTGAGATCTTGTTGCAGCTCTATAAAACTTTGGTTTGACCGCACTTGGAATACTGCGTCCAGTTCTGGTCGCCCTATTATAGGAAAGATGTGGATGCTTTGGAGAGGGTTCAGAGGAGGTTTACCAGGATGCTGCCTGGACTGGAGGGCTTATCTTATGAAGAGAGGTTGACTGAGCTCGGACTTTTTTCATTGGAGAAAAGGAGGAGAAGAGGGGACCTAATTGAGGTATACAAAATAATGAGAGGCATAGATAGAGTCAATAGCCAGGGACTCTTTCCCAGGGCAGAAATGGCTAACATGAGGGGTCATAGTTTTAAGCTGGTTGGAGAAAAGTACAGAGGGGATGTCAGAGGTGGGTTCTTTACACAGAGTTGAGAGAGCATGGAATGCGTTACCAGCAGCAGTTGTAGAGGCAGGGTCATTGGGGACATTTAAGAGACTCCTGGACATGCATATGGTCACAGAAATTTGAGGGTGCATACATGAGGATCAGTGGTCGGCACAACATTGTGGGCTGAAGGGCCTGTTCTGTGCTGTACTGTTCTATGTTCTACGCGCAGGATTCTGCTACAGGGCTGAAAGACCCATCTAATAACAACTGAGATGGTTGAATGGAGCTAATCATAATTAGCAGATACTGATGGTAAAATTTGTAGAAGGAAACAGTCACTGAGCATACCTTGAAGTCATGTCCTTACTGCAACCGAATTCTCACTTTCCCCCAACACCTAAATTATTTCTTGCTTTTCACTCAGTTCATGATTTGCTAGTGAGCCATTAAATATGTTTTGTTACAGCTTAGTTTTGGGGCTTTAGGGATTAACATAGATGAATACTGCCAACAGATTTACCACAGCAGTGGAAAATAACTCTGAATTACTAACTGCTGGCGAAGACCCCACAGTGACTGCACACAAGAATCAGGCCTGATTTATTGTATCTTTCAGATTAGGAGCCATTCAACTCATCTGCTTCAAATTGGACACCTTATAATTCCACCCAAAAAACTTCAACGATAGGGAGGATTAAAAAGTGAAAATTGATTAGGCCCCGGGACAAGGATGCAAACTCTTCTATTTACATATTACTCGAGGTTTCGTTACATAACCTCCCATTTCCAACTGCCCCACCTACTCAAAGTCTTTCCAGCTCTAATTTCTCCAATATATTTATAACTAATAGATAAACCTAAAGAAAATGGAATAAAACGCCCAATATTTCCTCAGTTGCTTCCAGCGATGTCCAGGAGGTTAATTTTTAATTCATAGATACTACAGGGCAAACTTGGGAGTTTTGATAACATTGGTCTTGAAAAACATGTAGGCTAGCCAATGTAGGTTAACCAGTATTTGGATGATGGGTAAGTTGAGATATGGTGTGAATCAGGATTTTGACAGCAGAGTTTTGAAGAGCATGTTGAATAGCATGTGTTTGGGGAGCTGCTGAGCACGAAGGTTTTGAATCAGCTCAACCTTAAGGGTTATAAATAGCATTCACTCAAACGTCCAACTGGTGGAAATTAGTGACCTACTGAATGAACGAATGAGGTTTAGCAGCAAACCATTGGTCCACTGAAACCAAGGTCCTCCAGCGGAACTCCAACTCGCTAAATCATATTAGTTCCTTCAAATTCAAAATGGTGGCACAGCAATCTGCCACAATTTTAAACGGACTTTGTAAGGCATTGGTTGTCCTGTCCATACCGAATGCAGGAGATGGTGACTTATACGGAGGATGGGCATTGTGTTTCTCTCCCAGAGTCAAATTGCAGAGGTTTGAAAAGGATGTATTTTGCTGCTTGAAGGAGAAAGACTTTTGTGTGCCTGCTCTCATGAAAGAACTGAAAGGAAAAATAGAGGATGTGCAGCACCTTCCATTGGGTGGCACAGTAGTTAGCATTGCTGCCTCACAGCAACAGAATTTGAGTTCACTCTTGGGCGATTGTCTGTGTGGAGTTTGCACATTCTCCCTGTGTGAGTGGCTTTCCTCTGGGTGCTCTGGTTTCCAAAGATGTGCAGGTTAGGCAGATTGGCCATGTTAAATTGGCCAGAGTGTGCAGGTTAGGTGCATTAACTATAATAAATGTGGAATTATGGAGATAGGGTGGGATGTTCTTCGGAGGATCAGTGCAGACTCAATACATTTAATGGCCTCTATCTATGATTCAAAATTTTCTGGATGTTCCATAACACCGTACAATCAAAGAAGTGCAGCCACAGCTTAAATATCAAACACGTGGCAGTTAACTTATTTGCAGTAAGATCTCACAAGCAGCGTGAAAACAAAGATATAGTTTGTTTTCTAATAATGTTGGCTACTGGATAAATATTGTCTAAAAGACCAGGTGCACTTCTCCTGCTCCTTTTCAAAAAGATTGCCAATGGGTGTTTTATATCCACTTGAGAGTCAGATCGGGTCTAATCTAATGGCATCTCTAATGCTCAGCTCTCAGCAGGACACTAGAATGACAACTGACAACATATGCTCCAGTCTCTAGCAGTGGGCTTGAACCCATAACCTTTTGACTCCGAGGTGACAGCAATGCCAGTGAGCCACAAGAAGGCTGTGTAACACTGTCTGAGAGTTGGTCTGAAATAATCTCAGAACTCAACTTAGCCTGTCCATTAATGCTTCAATAGTTGACTGCAATAGACACATAACATGAATTTGTGTGTCAGCAGTTGTATAAATAATGCATGGATCTAAAAAAAAATGCAGATTTATTACCAGAAGGCTTTGTTTCAGAAGGCTTAAATCGACTGTCATTCTGCTGTCTGCTTTAAAAAGACTCTCTTGGTCAATCACTGGGTCCTGTTGACAGCAAATACTTTTAGCCAGCACCTGACTGCCATTTTATCATTCACTCCACTCAATTTCGAGAAGGCAGGGATTGTATCTCGTAAATACATTCCTGCACTGAGCTGAGGAATTAATACAGAGCATTTTGGAACTCCAAGGATCATTAACTGTGTCTGTCAGACATTGAGAAAGTCTGTAAAAAATTTACAGTTGTTTCATGGGAAACATGAGCTAAACATTAGTGAGTTTGTCCCAACTAGACGGGATCCCAGACAGAAGGAGGGAAGGAGGAAGGAAGTAGGGGACACGGAGAGGAATAGGAGAGGGTGCAAGGAGAGTAAGAGAGAGGGAAATGAGTGGGACCAGGGATGAGGTGTAAAGAAGGTGGGGTAAGATGGGTGAGAGGAGAAGAGGAAGAGAAGAAGAGGAGATAGTAGGTGAAGTGGGTGGTGGGGGGGGAAAGAGAGCAAGAGAACACGTTATGGTATAGGAAGAGAAAGGAACAAGGAAGAAAGACCCAGAGAAAACAAGAAGGTAATGAGAGAGACACAAACTGAAAGACAGTGATTGCTAATTTTGTTTTTAAAACATAATCAAACTCTTAAAAAAAAAAATCAGTTTTTGTTTTGAGGTGGGGTTGCAATGCTTTAGTTTGAAATCTGCAAACAGTGGTCAGTGGAAACAGGCCCTGAATGCCGGGGTTACTGTGAAGGGGAAAAAAAATCTTTAGAATTAACCTGGTTCAGGTCAGACTTGGGAACTGTTGACAACAAATCAGGACTGTCCATGGATATTTATGTAAAATATCCAGAAAGACCTAAAGTTTGAGCAGTTCAACTTGGACGCCAGTCAGTTTGCAATAAATGAGTGCAAGTGGTATCTGCTTGTAAACATGTCTTGGGGAGTAGCAGGCTTTGATGTGCTAGTAAATTTAAACACAGACAGGAAACCACATGTCTGAGATCAGACACACAATTCACGTCCAACCAACGGTACAGTGCATGACGCAGAGGCAGACAGATAATCTGTTTTCAGTTAATGTAAAAAGAGAAGAAGGACAGGGGGATTCTTCAACTGCTGCTGATTAAACAGTGACTTCAATCTTACTTTGTGAAACTGTTACAAAAGAATCCAGCTCTTACCGAGTTTACAGAACGCAGGCTCTTCTGCACTGGTAGTTTACACTTAACAGAAGGGCTTCAGGGAGGTTCATTCATCAAAAGGACCTTCATTACGAGCCATGCATATTTTAATCCCCATTGTCTAATTTGTCCTGTTGTCCCTCCAACAACTTTGTGGATGAACAAAAGTCTCTATCTGTAAAATGCTGGGAAGACCAAAGCAGTTATCCTTGGTCTCATCCCCAAGCTTTGTTCTTTAGTCACCAACTTTATCCCTCTGCGTAACAAAGCTCAATATTGAACCATGCTGTTTGCAACCATGGTGTCTCATTTGAACTGGAGCGGTGCTTCCAATTCCCTGTCTTTCCATCAGTAAGGCAGCTTACTTTCATTTCTGTAACATTGCTTATCTCTGTGTCAGTTCAACTGTTACTGGTCATTCACATTTTTATTGCCTTGAGATTAGACTATTCAAATCTCCTTCTATCCAGCTTCCCATATTGTACACTTTGTAACTTGTAATCCGTCCAAATCTTTTCTGCCTGAATTCATCCTGTCTATTTTTGCCTGCAGATTTAGGCATTGGGGGTTTCTAGATTAGGAACGAATCTATCCTCTTTTCCACATTCTTCAGTAGCTTCACCCTTCACCTTTGTTACCTCCCCCAGCTCTGTAACCATTTTTGATTAGGGTGCTTCTTCAATTCCTGCCTCTCGCATATCCCTGCTTTTCTTCATCTCACATTGATGATTATGTCTTCACCCACCTAGGCCCTAGACTCTACAGTAGCCTTCCGGAACATCTGCATCTTTATTGCTCTCTTCCATTAAAATGCTTCTTAAAACCTATTTCATACCAAGCTTCGATCACATGTCTAACATTACCTTATAGAACTCAAAAATCAACTTGTGTTTGAAAGCTTGCTCCTGCAAACTACTGTAGGGTATTATTAAAAAAAGGTCCTTTATTAAGGCAAATTGTTCTTGTTAGAAAGTTACTCCAGTCTGAAACATCACTTTTCCTCCAACATTTCCTTTCAAATGAAAAGTCATGGATTGAAGAGAAAGTTTCCAGCAACAGGAATTCCTGACACAGTCTTTTCAAAATGGGTTTTAATGAGCCCCATACTAAGTAAAATTAGCTGAATTGATCCCCAATATATGAAAAGTTCAGTAACTTTGGCAACTGAATTAAGAGCACGCAGAAGTCTACTCGTCATTAACATTGCAAAACCTCAAAAGATTCAAATACAAGATTTTAAAAACAGCTACGTTTAAAGTAGTGAAATAATTATTTTGACTTCTTATATCAATGTGGATATTATAACTGGATGCTCATCACAGAATTCCTCTTCCAAAGATTACACAACATTAAAAAATTAATTATACACCTCCAAGCTGCAATAACTCAGAAGGAGAATAAGGGGGCAGGAGGAGTTATGAAATTTATCGACATCTGGGGGTGTTCCAGTACTGCACAACATCTGTAATTAGGGAATCTTGGATTTTTAAAACTCTTCATGCTCCACAAGTCATTTTTGAAGTTGTCACAGTATCTTTACACTTGTCCTTTGCAGAGTAATATGAAAGAGTGGAGAGATTCTCAGATTAGTTCACTCGACTGATTCCTAGGATGAAGAAATCATCTTGAAGAACAGTTGAGCAGTTTGGACCTATTCTAGTGCAGGAGAATGAAGGAGGATCTTTTTGAAACATACAAGAATACAAGGAGACTGGACAGAGTGGTTGCTGAGGAAATCTAGAATTAGGATGAACGTTTAATAATTAGGGCTCTCCCATTTAAGAATGTGATGAGGCAACATTTTTTTCTCTTGAAGAGGTTGTGGGTCTATGGACATCTGTTCCCCAGACAGCAGTGGAAGCTGTGCTATTCAATTTATTCAAGGCTGAGTTCATGAGACTGTTGATCAAGAGGGGATCAAGGTCATGACGGGACAGGGTGATGCAGGGGAGGGCAGATAGAAAAATAGAATAGAGCTTACAATCTGATCAGCCAATGCTCTTATCCACAGACAGAGCAGGCTCGAGATCTGCTCGACTTGTGCTGCTCTTTTGGTTCTTTCTCAGCTCTGATTAAAGGTCTGATAGGTTAAAGGCACACAGAACTACCACAATGAGGAATAAGTTTCAGCTTCAATTCCAACTTACCAACGTCGTCAGTAAATATTAGTTTTCTGTTGCATTCATCAGCCACCGAGCATGAGCAGATGTAGAAGATAGAGCCAGGAACTTTCTTCTCTTTCATCTTGCATTCTGTATTATTGTAATCATCTAGCAGGTGTCCATACAGAGAAATGGCTGGATTATGGCACAGTGTTTCAACAGTTACATTGGCATCTTGTCGTCTCCTGAAGGTGAAGATAAAGCAGGGGTGCATAAAACAGGAAAAAAGATCTGAAAGAAGTCGAAGAGGGGACTTTGATAATTAAGAATGGAGCACACCAGAAGAGGCAAAAGACACAATACAACCCCTAATCCAAGTCTCACATATCAAAAAGAAACAGACCTCTGTTTTTCTCTCCTTGCATGCGTGAAGTGATAAATGGTTTGCAGAACCAGAGAAAACATGCCCTCTGTTGAATGTATTGAAAACTAAGGAACACAATCTTAAATTCAGAATTAGGCATTAGAAGAGGAAAAGCTGGAAGTATTATGTGATGCAATGAAAGGACAATGGAAAGCTAGAACTCTCTTCCTTAAAAGCCTGGGGATGCTGTGACCAACTGATTTTTTTTAAGCACGAGAACAATGCATTTTTGTTTGATAAGGGCATCGAGGTGATATGGAACAAACGTGGGGCAAAGAGGTAGGGATTGAGAGAGAATTCCACATTACCGCGATCCATTGTTTTTCTGATTTCACTCTTAATTCACTGCCCTAAATTTAATATTGCACTCCCTGGCTTCCAACTAGGAAATATCCTCTTTACATCTCCCTTACTACATCCTGTTATGGTTTTAACCATCTCCCACATTTCCCTCTGACCTTGAGAATGCAAAGGAATATAAACTCTTATGGCAAAACTTAATTTAATTTAACCCACTGTAGATTGATGGACCATCAGCATACTGTACAACAATGGTGTCTAAATGATGAAATGACAAGGTGAGTATCCCATGATTACAGAGAAAACAGGAAGATTGAGGCTGTATTAGGTTTTAATAAAATGCGTGTAAATGAATTATTTTAGAAAGAACTATAGACCCAAGAAAAAGTACTTTGGGAAGCTACATAGCATTAACTCCCTTACATACAAGAAAATGCCTACAGGGTTTGTGAATTACATGGTAGAATCTCTTTACTTTGTGCATATGATCAGCCTATATCCTTGATATAACTGGGGTTACTCAGTAAGAAACTAATAACAATAAGAAATTAATGGGCCTTCAATTACAGCCCCACAAGCTAATGGAGATTGGATGACTTGGAGTAGTCAATTAAAAACCACCACCACCACCAACTAACAATCGAAAAGAATGAACTTCACTTTATGTAATACCTTTAATAACCTCAGGACATTCATCCGGATTTTAAAATCAATTAGCAGGAAAGATGCCAGTCACTTTGCACACGAAAAGCTTCCCACCAATAACAATGAGGTAAAATGACTTCATTATCTACTTAAGGTTCTAATTGAACAGTAAATCATGGCCAGGATGCTGGGAAAATGTCCTTGCTTTTCCTTAAATGTTACAGAGATCTTTTATACTCCTCTGAATATATCAGCATATAAAATACATGTTAGGAGATGAAAATGCCAAATGCACTGAAATCAGAATAAATTGGGAAGAGAAAGGTGTCCTTACCAGATGGAGACACACACTTCTTCCTTCTTCGCACAGATGGAGTTAATGCTGCAGTTAACAGTGCAAACACCACTGTTGGTGCAATTGGTGGGCTCGATGTCACAGAACCGGCAAAGATTACTCCCCACGAATTGGTCGGGCATCATGAATCGTTTCACTGGTGTCAGAAAGAAAACAACTTTTTAGCTTTCTTACTAAATCAATATGCATGGACTTCTATTCTAAACAAAGAACAAAAATACACAACCTTTGCAATAGAAATCTTTGTAAGTGTTAAGCTTGACTCCAGTATCTGGCAGGAAAAAGAACAGAGCAAGATCACAAATATGATGAAACATTGGAAGTACTTCATTAGCATTTTGGGATATACTAAGGGTATAACAATGCTGGTCAGTGTTTCTATCCTTTCCAAACATCTTGTGCTCAGAAATTCTAAAAAGGATGGTTGGAATGAATATATTCTAATAGTTTTCAACTTATTTTCCTCTTCCCAATTTTCTTTCCCTCAGTCCTTCCTGGAATCTGCCTTTCACAAGTATTTGGAAACATCAGGTTATTGTCCATCCCCAAATAGCACCTATTCTAGTATACAGGCATCACAGTAACCTCCCATCCTCTTGAAACCCCACTTCATTCTGTCCTCTCAAAATCCATACCCACTTGCATTATCCAGAGAAGGTTACTGGCTGATCACTTTCACATTCCTTCAGCTCAGAAAAGGTCATAATGAATCTTAGCCTCTCTTCAGATTCCGCAGTTAAAAAGATTAGGAAGCTCGTCTAAGTCAGAATTCTGTATGAGCGACAGTCCATCCATCACCATTAACCTCCACCAGTGCTGCTGCTATATTTTGTTTTCAGGACGTACTGCAGCCACTCAGCATGGTTTCATAGACAGCACCTGGAAAACTCATCCTAGAAGATGCATGGAAATATCACCATTACCAAGATCACCTTCAAGTGCAACACCATTCTAACCCGGAGACATGTCAGTTGTCCATCATTGTTGTTAAAATCTTGGAGTTTTCTTCCGGACTGTGATGTACCTTCACCATGTGGATTATATTACTATTCAACACAGCAGCTCATCACCACCTTCTCAAGGGGAACGAATAACAACCAATAAATGCAGCCCTGATCAGCAATGCCAATATCCAGAGAATGAATGCTTGGAAATATTCAGTAATCAAACTAGAACCTTTCCAATCTGTATGGCTCAGTACTGTGCAGTTCATCAACCCACACAATAATTGGTGAAATGTATACTTGAGATTTATATTTCATGAATAATTGGTTTGTAGACTTTCCTTTTGAGTATTAATTCCTTTAAAAAAAATTTATTCACCGACAGGCTAGACTGCTAATTGAGTGTTTAGGTGCTATGATCTACTTCCTACAACAGAAACCAGTTTGTGGCTGTCAGGTGTTCCCTAGATTGACTTGAACTTTAACCAAAAACTCCAGAAAGTGCTTATGTCAAGGAGTCAGAGCTATACAGCATGGAAACTGACCCTTCAGTCTAACTGGAGTCCAGACATCCGAACTTAACCTAGTCCCATTTGCTAGCATTTGGCCCATATCTTG